>NC_060077.1:18021424-18646424 GCF_922984935.1 Meles meles | reverse complement strand
CCGCCTGTACCGACTCGAGCAGGCCTTTGTGTTGGACACCTGCACGTTCGTATTACCAACGTGTTTCTATAATCCTTGAATCATTTCGGCGTTGACCGTGGCAATCAAGGATTATCTCTACACTGATTTAGGGAGAGATTCCTAACACCTGCAGGCAAGCAAATAGCACTGAGTGATTTCAACAAACAGCTGCAGGGGAGCCCTAAAAATGCACAAACCACTAGCCATGCTGATGGGATGGGAACTGGGACACAAAGGATCTCAACGACCAGTTGTTCTGGAAAGCCTCCTCCTTAGTCTCTGCCTATGACATGATGGGGATGTCAGCGGCCTTCCTGTAGGGTTCTCGCTTCATCCCTGGGTGCAGGCAGCTGCCCTCGGTTGCGTAGTCTGGCATCGGCATCTCGTTCTCTCTGGCGTGGGGCTTCCTAGCTTCTCTCACCCTGAACTTGCTGCTTCCTTATATGGAGGTCTTCCTCATCTGCTTCATTCTGCAGGCATCCTCCCTCTTTTGATTTCAGAGAGCACGGAGGGGTCGGGCAGACCTCATGTTCCCCAAGTGTTACGACCCATGGTGACATCGTGCCAGAACTTTGAGCTACATTCTTGGGTTTCCATCCTCATGGATTCCCAGGGATTCTGTGAGCTTGCACACCTCCCATTCCTTCTCTCCGCTTCAGCTTCCTCCTGCTCGATGGGGCACCAGTACCCTCTGACCCCAGTGCCCTTCCTGCTGACAGACAAGCTGGGCATGGGGACACATTTTGAAAGGCGTTTTGCTTTGCATGTGCCTTTGCTTGGTCATGTGTTTTTGCTTGGTCACATGGCATCGTTTGCTGCCTCAGAAATACGGAAATCCAAATCCTAGTGCGTATAACATCTTTGCCTTCTATGAGGTTTTTGGTACAGTTTTTGCGTTTCAGTGGTCCCAAGGATTCTGATTACTGCAGATGGACCCCAAGCATGTGTCTTTTTCTCAACATTTTATTATAACAGACTTCAGACCCGCAGTCATGTCAATCAGATTTCATACTTCGCACCCATCTCACCACCGCCTAGATTTTATTGTTAACATTTTAATTATGTCTGTGTTTTCATGCATTTGTCCATTTATCCTTCTTCGTATGTATGAATCCATCCCATTTTTGACGCATTTCAGGATAAGCTGCAAACATCAGTCAGCTTTACCCAGATATTTTAGGATGTAAATCATGAAGTAGAGTTCAGATTTGTTGATAGTTCTTCTTCACGTCGAATGGACATGCAGAGAAATGAGGCCATTGTCATGCTCCACCAAACGCAGACCCCCATCACGGCAGAGATTCCCATGCTCCATAGAGCCTCCCGGGTCCCTCCTCGTCAGCGCTCCCTTCTTGCCCCCCAGAGACATCATTATTCTATTTTAATCCCACCAGAGATTGGATTGACTCATCTAGTTTTTTTAATAAATGGCACCACACAGTATATGCTCTTTTGTATAAGGCTCCTTTCACTCAGAATGATATTTTGGGGTCCGCCCGTGCCGTGCCATGTCTCTTTAGCAAATTCCCTTTTATCGAGGAGTAATTTTTGACGGTATGAAGAAACCATCAACTGTTCATCCCTTCTCTTCCTGGGGTCACCTGGCTATTTCCAGCTTTATTAGAAGTAAAGCTACTGTGTATCTTTGAACACACAGAATCCACTCACACACTTTCCAAGTTGTCGTGATCCACAGATTTATGTTAAGAAAGCATCCGTGGAGAATCGGGACCTTGGAGTTCAGCGTCAGACAGACACGAGTGCAGAGACCGCCTGCTCACGTGCGAAGGGGCAGCCGGCACTGCATTTGTAACCCGAGATGCAGGGGGACCTACGAGTTCCTCACCCGAGCTGGGAAAACTGAAGATACCGTAGCTTCGTCGGATGGCTTCTTCATCACATACAGTGGGTGTCTGACCAACTCCAGCTCCTAGGTGCTCAGTGCATTTTCCTGGGGCAATGCAGGTATCAAAACCCTCTTTTCTCTGATTGGACTCCTCTGGTCTGTGTGCGAACGCAGAAGCATCGGGCTTCATTCTGTCCGGAGCTGTCTGTCCGCGGTGGGCCTCCTCTTCTGTGCCCTCTGCCCTTTGCTTTTCTCACCCGGGACGTGCTGTGCTTGGTCCTCAAGATAATGACTGTGTCAGGGTTGGTGGGCAGGGGCCCTACTCTGGGCATCGTGGGGAGAAGTGAGGAGGCTGGGTGCAGAGGCTCCATGTGCTGGGCCATGGGGGGCCCCCTCTCCTCTCCAGGCTGCACCCCCTCAGTCTTCTTTGCCTCTTAACACCTTGTGAACATGCTGATTAAGGAAGAAAACTTAGGTCATGCAGCAGATTTTATCTAACACGTCTGATGGCGGGCAGCATCCTTCTGAACCGCAAAATGGGACGGGGTGCTTGGACAAAGGATAGACAACAAGGCAGGCATTGGCTGGGGCTCCATGGTGAACCTCATGTGGGGAGGGCAGGCTGCATACACTGTGTTCCTGGGCAGCCCCCCCCCCCCCCCCCCGCCCACACTCAGGAACATGCAGGTGCCTGGAGCTCGGAGCACTGAGGCCCAGGCAGGAGTGGCTCCATCTGGCGCCTGGGAGAGTGTGTGAGCAGTGCCCGTGAGCACAGGTCATGGGCACACCTTGCTGCTCTCACCTGCTGTGTGTCTTGAGCCGATGTTACCTTCGTCTTCCCGTTCCACATGGTCATTCTCTGCACCTGCGCCATCCCTGTCTGGACCTTGTTCCTTCTTGTGGGGCACTGCCTAGATTTGCAGAGACGAGCTTGTTCCATGTCTGTCCGTGCATCAGAACGACCCCTTGGTCCTGTCTTTGCAAGCCATGCCTAAGTTCCCTCTGCCCCCCAATAACTCCACTCACTCTACACGCTTTACATTAATGTTTGCAGGGAGAATGAAGGACAATCTACAATACCTTGTCGAGTTCATAGAGGATTTTAGTTAAGCTTCTATTCAACGATGCCCACCTGGGGACAGGGATGAGGCCATCCTCTCTTCTGGTGACATGTACGGGGTGGGGATGGAGGGTATCTGTCGCATCGTCTAATTACAGCAAACGTCAGCCCCTCCCCTCTCTCACTGCTGACTGCGAGCCGCCATGACGTGGGGGCGCGCCACCCCCATCCAACCCCAGGGGCTGGGCCATGGTTTACAGAGACAGTGGCAGTGGTCTCGTTGTCCCGTGAGTGCTGCCACCGTGGGCAGGTGACTCGAGGGACTTTGAAGAAACGTTGTTGTCCTTCTGTGACAGGACTGCAGTACAGAATCATGAGCAACAGCGACGGAAATCAGAAGGGAGGGAGCACCCTCCTCCCTGGTGGATGGTCCCCGGGTGCTGTTGACACCACCTCCACTTCTTACCATTACCGTCGTCCTTCCGTCCAGTCCAGCCTCTCGTGCTGGCACCCCACCTCGTCGGGGACTGCGTTGGGCCATTGCTGCTCATGGCCTCCCCACCCCAGGGCCAGAGCTACCATGGAATGAGCACCCCCAGACACAGTGCTCATCTGCTACCCAGGGCAGCTCCAGACACCCCCTCTCCCCACCCCTTGAGTAGGGCAGCTTTCAGTGCCCACAGGGTTACCCCGAAGTTACCCGTAGTGGCAGCGGGCATGAGAATGGGTCTGTAATGAGCGCCTTTCCTTCCAGACCTTCCTCTATCCTTTCCAGGTGGTTCTAGGAGTCGCTCGTCAAACAGACTCCTTCCACCTGAGTGCTTGTCTCAGGGTCTATTTCTAGATGACACTAAATTGATTCCCATGTCACGGTGTTGCCATGAGATGCTGGGAACTGAGCAGCCATCTGGGGACCCGGAGGAGACTAACCCGCAGGATTCGGGGACAGAGAGCTCTGGGAGTCTTTCCTGAGCTGTTCTTCCTCTGAGCTCTATGGTTTGTGAGATGGAAATCCCCTCATCGAGCTAAGGAAGCTTCCAAATGGTCTTTTGTTCCTTCACACTCAAAGCATCCAAACTAACGAACCAACATTCGGTTTGGGATTTTCGATCCCACCATCTTATCCACTAAATTGTTTCTGCTTGATTTTGTTCAGCCTACGGGAAATACTACAATTTATTGTGTCACTGGGCTTCTTTCTTAGCAGCTCCTTCTAGAGTAGAAGAAGTGACTGGCTTTCCTTGCCGTCCAGGAAAATCCACACACCAGCTGCTTCCCGGGAATTTAGAGTTGAAATAGGAGTGTCGCTTCCATTAAAAATATGCAGTGCCTCTTTTCAGCCACCTGCGCAAAAACCCAAACATGACAATTGAAAGTCCCCTCATCCTACTATGGTAGCAGCAACTGGACGATAATTGACCTTTTTATTATTATTAAAGATTTTATTTATTCACTTGACAGAGAGATCACAAGCAGGCAGAGAGGCAGGCAGAGAGAGAGAGGGAAGCAGGTTCCCTTCTGAGCAGAGACCCCCGGATGTGTGGCTCAATCCTAGGACCCTGAGATCATGACCTGAGCCGAAGGCAGAGGCTTAACCCACTGAGCCACCCAGGCGTCCCTGGCCTCGACTTTTTTGTGCAGATCTCTGGCCTCTGCCGCTGGCCATCTCCTGGCAGAGCCTGGGAAAATGAAGCGGTTGCTCATTAGAGCCCCTTTGTGAAGCCTGCAGGTTTGGCTTTGACTGGCGTACTATAACTGGCATGTTGTGAAACCTTAAGCAATACTTTTATTTGCGCTTACGCCTTCTGCAAACGTAATTTCGGAAAGTCAAATAAACTTGTATTTAAAATTTGAAATGCACAAATGTTTTAATTCCATGGTGAAATTGGAGGAGAAATGCCTTGATGGTTGTTCCTCTCCATCACCCAAGGGTTTAGAGAGTGCCTAGCATGCAGTAGGATTTCAGTGAACATTTATGTCTCTGGTCTAATCCAGATGATGGTGACGTTTGCATGGTTGCTAAGGCTGGGGCCAGGGCAGCATGGTATCTGGAAACCAGTTCTCCCTTTTGGTACCTGTGTGAACGAAACCGTCCCCAGGCGCCTTCCGTTAGGTCCCGACCTCTGGTTTTCCTCGGCTGTTTTGCACCATTGATGCTTTAGGAATGACAAGGAGATTGATCTAAGCCAGAAGAGCTCTGTGATTTTAACATTAGAAGAACATCCACTTGAAGTCTTAGCAGGCAGGTTATTTATTTAGGAGACCAATGGCCCCATCCCCGCCTGCAGATCTTACCATTCTGGTCTTTCCAAATCTCGTTTGTGGAAGCTTGTCTCTAAGAACGACGCATGTTGTCTTACTCTCTGTTCTTCTAGGACAGTGGTTCTCTAAGTGGGAGCCAAGGACCAGCAGCCCCAGCAGGACCTGGGGACTTAAATTAGCAAATTCTGCAGATACCCTGGGGTGGTGGCAGCAGTCTGTGCGGTGATGACTCCCAGGATTCAAGAAGCAGGGCTCTGTGAGTGGACTGCCTGTCCCTCTTTGTCCTGAGGCTAATAGCTTCCTGACCTGTGGAACCAGTGTTTGGGGGTGGGGGGTGCACACCTCAAGGTGAACCCATGTTGTGTTCATTGCTGTTGCACCACCTGAGAAATGAAATGAAAATATTTAGGTCCTCGTCACACATGCTATAAGGAATTGGAGATGCAAATAAAGTAATGTAAAGTAAAATAACAAAATATAGAATAAGCCAAGATAAAACAACAAAGCAAAATAAAATATAGAGTAAAATAACACAATATAAAGTAAAAGAAAATAACAAAGTAAAATAAAAGAACAAAGTAAAATAGCATAACAGAAAGTAAAATAAAATAATATAAAGCAAAATAAAATCAAATGACCCAAACATAAGTTTTTATTGCTTAATACATTGTGTAATATATTTGAAGGGGTTTCTTTTCTCTTTTTTTTGGGTGACAGAATTTAAAGAAAGTTCCCCATCTTATTTGTACCCCATCTTATATATTTATAAGTGGGACTTCTTAGGGAATAGAACAGTTTGATTTGAGGGGTTTTTAAAAAATATTTTTATTTTATTTTAAATTTTCTAAGTAGGCTCTGCACCAGCATGGGGCTTGAACTCATGACCCTGAGATCAAGAGTCACAATCTCTACCCATTGAGCCAGCCAGGCATCCCTGAGGTTTTTTCTTCAGACAACAGAGTAGATATATTCAGATTAAATGATTCGAACATGATCAAAGTTACTGTTGACAAAACAGTCCTGGAGCGATTTTGTCCCAACACCTCAATTACCCAGCACCCTGGGGCCCGTCTGCCTCCCAGGGGAGCCAAGCTCTCCTCGCATCCCAGCGGGAGGGGAGGTGGGTCGTCCGTGTGGCATGTCAGTGAGTGGAGGGTGATGAGGTATCTTGTGGGGCCATCGTAGAAGTGAGGTTTCTGTTAACAAGCAACAGCAAGCATCCTCCAGTGCACTTAGCAGCCCAGGAGCTGGTGTCTCATGAAACAATATCCCAGATGGGGATGGTTTCCAGGAGATGCGATCCAATGTTTCGGGCAGTGTCCCCTCGAACCCTGCCTCCAGAGCAGATTTTCATTCCTCGCCCCAGCAGATGAGCTCTTCCCTTAAACTTCCCGTGGTAGGTTCTTCTGGAAACCCAGGTGGGTGATACGATATACTCTCTTCTTTCTGAGACATAGTAAACTTCCCCTTAACTGCTGTTCTGTTTGGGTCCCAAGTCTGTCCTTACCCGGTAGTCAGATGGTGGGATGTCCTGGTGGTTCTCAAACCTTTTCATCTCTGGCTCCTTTACACTTGTCCAAATTACTGAGGACTCCAAAAAAATGTTTGTTTCTTTAGGGTACATGTATCAATATTTACCATATTCAAAACTAAAACAGACATTTTTAAGGTGTGTATTGGTTGACCTGATTTAGAAAACAATTGTAAAGCCATTGCATATTAGCATCAATAATATATTTTTTAGGAAAAGTAACTATTTTCCCAAATGAAACAAAACTGATGACAAAGGCAGGACTCTTGTACATTTTTGCAATTTGTTTAATGTCTGGGCTAATCACTGGATTCTCATTACCACTGTGCATTCAGTCTGCTGTGGTAACACTGTTTCTTTTCTAAGATTTTATTTATCTGAGAGAGAGAAAGAGAGAGAACTTGAGCGGTGGGTTGCGGGGAGTGAGAGAGGGAGAAGCAGACTCCCTGCTGAGCAGAGAGCCCGATGTGGGACTCGATCCCAGGACCCTGGGATCATGACCTGAGCTGAACTGACTGAGCTACCCAGTTGCCCCTAATAACGTCATTTTTATTGAAATATAGTTGGACTGGTTGACGTCATCTGTATATCTAGTTGGAAAAGAGGAATTTTTAATAGCTTTTTAGATTATTGTGTGTATATTTTTTTTAATACTACATCAAAAATTGTCATGTTTTGACAAGTGGCCTTTGAAACACTAGTTGCAATATGGGTCCTCGAACTTGAGTGCCTTTTCCTTGCCGCAGCCTGAGTTAGTGTGTCGTCACATGTCTGTTATTCGGAAAATGCTGATTTGCTAGTTGTGCAAGACTTCCTGATGTGGACCCGTTCCGTTAATACAACATCAAGACCCCACACTTTCCTTTAAACGTCAGCACCAGTCTCATCAGAAAAAGCCTGTGCATATCAAAGACACTTTCAACGTCACAGGGCCACGTATTTTCCAGAATTACCGTTTTTGCTTGAAAACTGTAATTTTGTCATTGGTAACAGATACCATGAGTTGTTTGTCTTAAAGTGGCAGACTCACTTGCTCATTATTGAGAAAATGTTTGTCAGCTACCCACCCTGAATAACCACGCTTTACTAGTCAATTCTTATAAGGGAAAAGAGTGTTTTGTAAGAAAAGGAGCTTGTTCTTCATGCAGTTCAGAGGATAAGACACGTGCATTCCGCTAGACAAGCATGAGAACACCGTAGGTGGTATACACGGCATGTGTGTTTTGTCATGCAGAATATTAAGAGACATGGTTTCACAGACCTATACTTCATAGAAAAGGCAATTTTTGCTTCTGTATCAAGGACATCATTAAGTAAGATCAGCATTTTTCACAGTGTGAGTTGCAGTGAAAAATAGAATGACTAGTACAGGTGGTTTGTCCCCTCGATCCATGCTAAGGTGACACCATGTTATCCACCACTGCCTCTGTAAAGGACAAAGGATAGCACGATGAAAAATGTGAATAATATCTTGGTGTTTTTATTAAAATAATTGTGACTTTGCAGCATCCCTGACAGTGCTGGTGAATCCCTCGGGTTCTCTGATGAACCTCGGAGAATCCCAGCCATCAGCCACAAAGAACCCTCTTAAAACTCAGTCTCCTAAGACCAGAGTCATTTCCCCAGGGCCACAGGGCTTGAGGGGTGATGGAAATAGTCTCTGGAGAAAGAGAAGTGCATTGCTTTCTCCTAAAAGTGTGAAAGTGAGCTGAATGACAAAAACAGCAGATCCTCATGATTGTTGTGCAATGAGGTTGTAGGGTCCTTTATCCACCAAGTCCTGGAGGAGGAGGAAAAACGTCCGTGTCTTGGATGATTCAGTGATGGTCCTGCTGGAAGCACCAGCACTAGGCCGTCTGCTTGCGTTCCTTTTCTCATTCGGATCCTTTGGCCACCGTGCCACAACATCGGCCCTGGCATTTGGTTGCAGCTGCCGTGTGACCGATCAGGAAAATGCCTGCTTTTATATTAATGAATTCCAGAAGTCGAGGAGACTTAACTCCAAAGGCTGGCATTGCCCCTGATGAGTGTCTGACTTCAGACATTGTCATTCAGCTTCTCCTACCTGCAGTTTTCCCGTCTATGAAATAAGGCAGGTTGACTAGATAATTACTCAAATTGATGCATACCAGATTCTCTTGGAGAAATCAGTGCAAATCCTGTGAGCTGCCTTAGTTACTGCCCCAATAACACTGACGTGTAACGGCAGCCGTTGTTCATCTTCAGAACTAGAGACTGCTTCCCATTGGCCAAGGGTTTGGGTCTTTATTTGCAATCATTTTCCTTGACCCTCTACACCGTCCGAGATCAAGGACACTGTCTCAGGTCAAGGACAGCCATGTTGGTATTGATGGCTGCCCTGTTGGTTCCTGTAATGGGTGAATTGTGAAATTATTTGCTTCTTACCCCAAATACAAGACTCTGGTTCAGACAGGCATTCAGGTAAAGGTTTGCTGTCTCTCTCCTTCCTTGACCGAAATCCTAGATCTTACCCCCTCAGGCTGTCCCTCCTCAAGGGTCCTGAACTCATCCTGAAAGGGGAACTTTATTTGGTCTTTGGTGGCGAGTGCAGGAGGAGGCTTTAGGTCTTTAGATTTTATAGAATGAAATATCTATGAGATAAACAAATAGTCCCTCTTGTAACCTTGTTGACAGGTTAGCTGCAACACTCTGTGATGCTGACTGCCTGCGTGTTTCTGTAGCGTAAACTTCTTTCCTCCCGTCTCAAGAAGGGTCAGGGAATGAAAGAAGGAAGGATGGGCAAAGATATCCATGCATATCTTCATCCATATACAGATCCAGGACAGGAGCACCGTGGAGCAAAAATACATAACAAAGGCTCCACGCGTTCTAGAATGGTAGAAATTTATGTCCACGGGTAAGGTCTTGTAGACAGAACATCTTCGCTGATCCTCCAGATAACCCGTACTTGGCTCAGATTTGTTGTTAGCATTTCCCATGGGAGGAAGTGGAGGTGCAGAGAGACTGTCGGGCTCAGTGTCCAAGGATGAAGAGCGTGGGTGCTGGACCTTCAGCTGGAATTAGGTCTTCCTTCTGCTGGGTGGGGGGGTCTTCTTGCTGCTCCCTGGGGCTCCAGGAAGTATGGAGGACTAGGGACCTGCTCATGGTCCCCTCTTCTACTCTGCTGTCTACCATCTGGTTATCTACCTGTAAGCCATTTGTTTAATATCTTGATAGAAAGTAGGGTTGCTTTACTGATAGGCGGTGCTCATCAGGCTGAGTAAATGGGCTCACGGTGGCATTTTCTTCCTCATTAAAAGTAGAGTATGCTCCAAATCCATTAAATTCTAATACGGAGGGATTGGCAAAGTCCACAACACCTTTCAAACATGTGATTTGGGAACTCACGCATTACCTGGACATGGGCCATGCAGTGAATATTCTATAAGAGCTAACCTACACTCAAAGCCATGCACCATTGAGCCAGGTGCTTGGGACTTTGGAGAGATCCTTGGTTAGTTGAGACCATTGAATTCATTAATAATTATGTAATGTATTCTATCCAAAGTTTCAGTATTTCACGTTAAAAAATTGTCAGTAAATATATATGTATACACACACGCAGAAGCCATCAAAATCAAGTGGCATTTCTATTTCTGTAGAGAAATCCACATGTGCTCTGAATTAATTTACATGGAAACTTATCACCTTCCTTCAGTTCAAGTGGATGGTATCTGAAATGTCCAGCTCTAAACTCACAGCACAAATCGTTCTTAAGGTGAGTCCCAACTATCTTCTGCCCTTTTGATAACTAAATTTAGTACCCAAACCTCTTGAGACTTATATTTTTGGTATCTCAATTTGAGTGAGCGTTGTCCTAGTATCTGGACAGAATGCCTTTCTTTCTGAACTGTTAATTGGGCAGAGAACCCGGAGATAAACAAATAGATTTAATTTAAATCAGCTTTCATGGTGATGCATAATGATAACTGGTTTCTGTCTCATAGGGTTGAAAACCACAGCCCTTAATAAGAGTTTGTGGGTATATTATGCAGCTTTAAATAGCTTATGTTGTGCTAGACCGCTCTCCATAAATTATCCTAACTCCAGCAGCATCTGAGGGACTCCCAGTTCTTGTCTGCTGTGGATTTTCAATCAGTGAAACTATTAGTGTGACATGAGGAAGCTCAGAGCCTTCTCCTGTGAAGAACAGCTCTGATTCCATGCCTTGTGTGCCGTAAATGAGATTTTCTCTAGAGAAACCAGGGTTGCTCTCTGTTGCTATGTGAGAAGAAGTTTCAAAGACTGAGCTTTTAGGCACAGTTATTGGGAATGATTTTCCCACACTGAGGTGCCCAGAAGTTGGTTGTATGAGTGGTTCAGAATGTGGATCCTAAATTAAGACTACTTATGGTCCAGGAGGAGTCAGAGTGGTCAGGTCATTGACTCTGGAAGTGAGATGTGGTTTCTAGTTCTTCTCTGACCAGCTCTCTTCTCTGTCCCCTATTATGTGTCATCTCCTGAGAGAGGCATTCTCTGAATCCCTCCACCTCAGTCTGCTTTCATATAGTTCCTTAGCCTTCTCTTTATTTCACTCACCGCTGTCTGTCATCATATTATCGGTGACGTCTATGTGCCTTTGCCGGCCATTGATTCACTCACTCTGGGAAGAAGTGGTCTAGTCTCACTTGAGCATGCTCCTACAATTTTTCAGACTAAGGACAAAGGAGTGAAAGTGACGTGTCACTCCCAGGTGGACACAAGGCACAAGGAAAGACTGACATGGAAGTTTTCATCTTTTCTTCTCCAAGTGAAGTGTCTGTTAACACTCCTGATGGTAGAGCCTCTGTTGGCTTTCCCCAAGGGAGACATTGCTGACCCTGGGTGCACCCGGGCAGGAAGGAGAACTCATTGGTGCTGTTTACTTTGTAGATGCCTTTGTTATTTCAGCATGCTGTGCCCTGCCCTGACTGACTCATTGCCACTGCGTCAGCATGAACAAGGACTGTTCTGTCCTCTGCTGTATCCCAATAGTTAGCAAGTGCCCAGCACACAGAAGACATGAATTCATTGATTCTTGTTTATTTGTTTGTTTTATTATTCAATAAATCCTTGGCTCTCAGAGCTCCTCAGTGGATGTTCAGACCCATTCTTGGAAATCCCCATAGTTCTACTTCATGAGTTTGCCCCTTGAGCTTCTGTTGGCTTTGAGTATTATGAGACTTTTTATATTAAACAGAAATAGATCTTCTCCTAATGTTCCCACATTTTTCTTGCCCTTATAGTTGTTCACTTGCCATGCACACTCAATTTCACGTAATGTTAGTTGTCTCTTTTTTTTTTAGCTTCAGTTTTTTATTTATTTCTTATTTTTTTTTATAATGTTAGTTCTCTTTTTACTTGAAGTCTGCATTTGTGTCCTACCTGTGTCTTCTCTTAACCAGCAGCTTTTTGATCTGAACATTCCCTTCTGTCTTTGGATTTTGATTAGACTTACATGACAGAAAGAAAGATCATGCTTGTTCTTTCTACATTAACAAATAACAATAAAGGAATTGAAGCCTTATAAGGTGGGCTCAGTATCAAAACTTCTGTCCAATTGACTTTCTGGGGTGTATTCTGGCATAGAAGAGCTGGCAATGAATAACCACTTCGGATTTAGGGAGGAAGAATTCTAGATTAAATTTTGACCTCTGCCTGTTAGGTGGAGTGGAAGGAAATTAAAACAGATTGCACATCTCTTCTCTTGGGCTTGATCTCACGTAGCCTCTAGATGTGTTAAGTATTACCCTTACACCGAACTCATAACCCTTTTTGGAAAGAATAGTCAGTGTGTTCAGTTGTGTGTTAGCAGGTTATGCTGTGATTTTTCCTCCAGGAGAGCGTTAGTCCCCTTTTGGATTCCTGAGGGAAGTTTTGCATTGCGGAGGCCTTCACCGAGGACACAAGGATGGCCGGTGTTATGGAAAACCATTCAAAGAGTATCTAGACAGGAATCATTTTAAATGAGTCTCTTTGCTGAGCTCACTCCTTCCACATGTTTTCTTTCCTGAAATTGGTCTGCCCAAGAAAGCATCGAAGGTGCAGGTGCTTGACCTCACATTTTCCCTGCTCACCCATATAGGACGACGGTGAGGAATTGTCGGGGGTGGGGGGGCTAAAATCTTCTGGGCTGACAGCCCTAGAGACAATCCAGTTATGTTACTGTCTTTGAGAAAGCAAGTTACACTAATGACTACATAACACATCCTTGTTGTGCAAATCGTGAAAGTTCTAGTTCTTTGCTCTGAAGAAAAGAGGAGGAGGAGGACTTAGTCCCATCCTTAACTCCTTAAACATGGAAGTCGACGATGGATCCCATGTGATTTTTGTCCTGGGGGTAGTTCCCAGCATTGAGGTGCAGTGCTATAGCAAAATGTACTACATTCAGGGTTTCCAAGGATTCTGTCTATAAGAGGCCTAGGCATTGAGCGGACGCTGACCCTGTCTCCTTCTTGCCATGAATGAAGGGCTGCCACGGTTCCACCGACATGTGCTGTAACTGGGGAATGTGTCCCTGTACTGGGATGTCGGTTATCAAGTCATGGTGACTGGCACCCCTTCTCCCTTCTTTTCTGGCATTTTAGGGCCGGAGCCCACACCTCCACGTCCCGATCTCCTTTTCCTGTGTGGTTCTGGATTAAAGTCTGCCAAGGAGAGGCATGAGGATTTGGAAAGCAGAAAAGAATGCAGTGCTGTCCCATGGATTCACAGAGACTGTTGAGGTCCCCAGTGGCTAGGGAGCTAGTGTTGAAAGTCACCTACATTTGTATTATAGGCAGTAGAGACAGGTGGGAGGAGCTTCCTGACTCTTACTTCCAGCCCGCCAATGGTTTCTCCCTCCACTCCTTACAAATTTTTGCTGGACCGTGCTAGACTTGCATCAGTGTTTCTGTCCAGATGGGACCCCAAGGGAGGATTACCTTTCTCTGGTTCCATGCAGGAAGCTGTGGTCATGTGACTCCCTTTGGCCAACATTTCCGTGTAGACACATGGATATTCCATGCTCCCTGTTCCTGGGGCTGGGCTATTCTGAAGCACTGGGTTATAATGACACCATCAGAATATAGGTTCCATCAGCCTGAATTTGGCCACATAGAACCCTAAGTGAGAATTTAAAAAAAAAAAATGCATTTTAAGCTAGTAAGAGTGAGGGTAGTTTGTTCCTCTAGCATGAGATAGAATAGAATCCCATTCCTATTATTAATTAGTGCATTTCTGATCCTTCCCTGTTTTATGTGGAACATTCATTAAAAGTTATACTGTTTTTGCCTAAGTGTGTATTGAATACAATTGTAATGAATCTCAATCTGGAATTTTAAAAACCGCATTTAGAGACTGATGGACAAAGAGAAAACATAAATTTGAATTTATATACATATTTTGGTTGCAGAACAGCATGACAGAGTGATGAATAAAGGACTTTCAGACATAAAAAATAGAACACATTAGGGTAAAATTCTGTGAACAAAACAAAATGAATATGCGAGCTGAAGGGGAAAAAATATATAAAATTCAAGCCTGGGAAAGAAGAGGTTGTCTGCATATTTTTTTTTTAATGAATAATGGTTGGTATCAAATCACCATGGTATTTAGATTCTAGTGAATACTTTTAAAAGAATGATATAACAGTTTAATTTTTAAATGTCAATAGTTACAATATACTGAAAATCTCAACCTTTGCAGCTTAGGAGGGAAAATTTTAAATGTCAGCTTTAAAATGTGCCTGGGGAAGCATAGAACTTACTCCAGAGCGTTGCCGTCCAATGGATTTCTCTGCAGTGAGGGACATGCTCTCTACCTGTCCTGCATAACCTGGTAGCCTCTGTCTGCATGAGGCTCTGAAGCTCTGACAATGTGGTTGTGCAGCTGAGGAACTGAATGGATTTTCTCTTAACTATTCTAAACTTAAATGGATTCACAGGATTGGGGGGCTACCTTTTTGGACAGTACTTTTTTGGAGTCGATACAAGTAAGGCCATTGGGTTGTTGAGCCATCAGATGTAAAAAAAAAAAGGTCCAAGTCAAATTGCAAAATTTTGTCTGTTTGTTGCTTTCTTAGAGGGGAACCCATCATAGTAGCATCTGTGGTCTTCCCAGCAGTTTGAACTGCCACGAAGACAAGCCTGGGCATCATTCCAGAGCACCTGCGGGAGAAGGAGCCCCACCCCGTCATCAGGGGAGACAGGAGAAGCCACTGAGTGGTAATGAGGGATACGCTGGGATTCAGGCTGAGCTCATATAGTGCAGCAGACCCTCAGGGACCTCTCAGCCCATGGCTGACCCAAGTGCAGGTGGCCAGGTGTGGGCAGAAGCAACCAAGACAGAAAGAGCGCCTTTTGGGGTGCCTGGGTGGCTCCGTGGGTTAAAACCTCTGCCTTCAGCTCAGGTCATGATCCCAGGGTCCTGGGATCAAGCCCCACATTGGGCTCTCTGCTCAGCGGGGAGCCTGCTTCCCCCTCTCTCTATGCCTGCCTCTCTGCCTACTTGTGATCTCTGTCTGTCAAATAAATAAATACAATCTTAAAAAAAAAAAAAAGAAAGAAAAAAGAAAGAGCACCTTTGCCTCCCACTCTGGGACAGGAACCAGTATATTAGAGTGTGAACACATCAGAAGACAGCGTGAACCTTCATCCCATCACCCTGCCCACCCTTAGGGTCTTCTGAAGGTGACACGGATATGCAATCAGGGGAGGCAAAAGGGGAGTGGAACTCTCCACTGGGACACCTTCAGCCACATGTCCTGTGTGTGTATGATGGAAGATGGAGAACAGACGAAGCAGAGCACGTCAATCACCCATAACCCAGTCACCCAAGATGTAACTGTCAGAGTTTGACATACACGTCCAGCTTTCTCATGCATATCTATATTTACCTGGGTCATACACAGAGAGAAGCAGAACCCATTAACACTGGAGTGTCAGAAATTCCTTTCCCTCAAATACATGTTATAAACAAGTTTTTCCTTATCTTTAGTTTCTGGTTTTCACTCATTTGAGGTCCTAGGAGGGACAAGAAGTGCATTAGCAGAGTCTTGCTTAGCACTTGGACAAGACTGGCCACTGGGAGATCATTGTAGCTACCACTTTTCTCTGCTCATTAATTTGAAATATCAACAAAATAGGAACTACAAAATAGGTTTTAAAGGTTTCAATATCTGTTTTTTCCCCCAAATGATTATCTTTTTATAGATCAAACCCTTCGAAATAAATGTCCTGCTCAAGCATGTGTGTCCTTCGCAGGGCCCAACACTGCTTAGCAGACAATCCTTTTCTTCTCAAGCATCTTTGAGGCCAAAAGGTCACCCCAGGGCAATGCCGTGGCTGCATGGCCCAGCTTCCAGCCCCTGTCTACTTGCTCATTGAAAAGTACTGCCTGAAACCCACTACCTTTTCCTTCGGGCATTCTGAAATTCTGGTGCGTTCTGTGGGAGGTGATACACGTTGCCGTGAGTGGATTCCCGGCCACTCTGCAGCCGGCTCCATACTGGGAACTGCTGAGCTGCTGGGCTCCAGTGGACAGGAGGGCTGCCTGAGATCTGAGTCATCAGCTTCTCCTTCCAAGTTGGAAAAGAAGGCGCTTTGGTAGGCTTACTGATGTGGAGCCGTTCCTATCGTTGTCGTTGTTTTTACTGACAGCCTATGAGTTGGCGGGGTGTTTGGTGCTTTGGAAGGCCGGAGAGAGACAGTAAACAGCTGGAGAGAATGTACTGTGCGGGGCGCTGGGAGTGTTCAGCCATGTGGGGCTGCAGGAGAGAAGATTCAAGTGACTGGAGCTCTGTCTGCAAAAGGAGAAAGCGACAAGGGAGTTGGGCTTTCCGCAGCTCAGAAACATAGGCTTGGTGACTTGGAGGCCACATCGCTGAGAAATTCCATGACGGTGGCCTCAGGTGTCCCGGCCTTCTCCATTGTACGTCTTCCAGCTCCGTGCTGCAGAGGGGCTGGTCTCCGGGTTTCTCTTCCCGATAAAGGAGAGTCACTTGCTGGGAAATAGCAAATGCAACCAATGGAAAAGTTTTCTAGGTTTTTCTGCAAGGAATGACAGTGAGGGGACGTGGTGATAGTTGGGCAAGGTATCAAGATTTTGAGAGGCTTATTCAAAAAGCAGGCATGGAGCTAGAAGGGAAACAGTTCACTAGAGAGAATAGACAGATGGTAGAGACGGATAGGCAATAGACAGATGGACTGGCGGGAGATAACACATCATAGGTGATAGATGGGTAGACAGACGGACACACAGTTAATAGTCAGACGGACAGATAGAATTTCCTATGGGAGAACACAGATACAGTGTTACTTTCCACTGAAAATTCAATCTTTCCATTGTTAAGCTATGTGCATTTGTACATTTAAACCCTGTGGTTGGAAGTTTTCAGCACATTCCATGGGCGGGCCTTCCGGCAGCTTTGTTACATTTTCTCCCAGACACAGTTTATTTCATTCACTCTCATGAATTACTTTCCTAACAGACACAGGCTTTTCAGGTTTGTGGGAAGGAATTTAGAGCAAGAGAGAAGGCTCACCAGTCTATCGGGAAGGACTTTTCCAGCAGAAGAGACTAACCTGTCTTTTCAGACAGGTTAGAAGAGAACTAACCTGTAGTTGGGCCCCCGTATGTCACTTCCCTCCTCCTGGCACCATAGTCTCCACCCCAACTAAAGTATCAGAGGGGGAGTTTCCTTTGTTCTTTTGGGGCCTCGGGACAGTAATCAAACTATTGGAATCTGTGGTTACTGATGCAGGTGCAGCTTCGGGCCCTTTGTGAATTACAAAGACAGAAGCAGGGATCCCAAACTCAGTTGCCTTCAGGGGACAGGGAGGCAATAAAATCGAGTGAATTGGTCCAGGGCAGGCATCAGAACAGTGTTTGTGTCTGGAGAGGCACTAGGGGATGAGGAGGGAGCAGGGAAAACTGAACAACACCTGTGCTTTTTAAAGTGGGAGCCTCACCAACCGGTGCATTAATAAGGTTTGTAGTTTGAGTATGACGGTACTGTTTCAAGACAAGCAGATCTGGATTTTTTTTTTTTTTAAGAAAGTGTCATAATTTTAAAATAATTGGTTCAGGTGGTCAAAATGGAATAAAGTATGTCAGGCAAGAACTTTGTAGGCGACTTCAGCCCGTGAGCTGCCACTGATGACCAAGGACAGAGACAGAGACCCATTTTCCCAAGGAGAACCAAGCCTCCGATGAACACCAAGGACAGGCTGTCAGTGGTTTCTGCTCTCATGTCAAAACATTGTTATTTCACTTTCTTTTGGTGCAGCTAACAGACCACCCCACACTGAACGCTCTAAACAAAGACCATTTTTCTTATGTTCTTGGGTTCTGCGGGTCAGCAATTGGGAAAGGACAGGGGGATGGATGTCTCTGCGCCGTGATGGTTGGAGCCTCAGGTAGGAGACCTCAAAGGAGGAGACAAGATCCTGACACAGGACCCAGTGATGGCTCTCTCCGTACAGTCTAACGGCGCATGCAGGCTGTCCCTAGAGCCTCAGTTGGGAAGTCAGCTGAATACTCCTCCCATTTTGTGCTGGGTCATCCTCACTGATGGTGGCCTCTGGCCCCTGGCTGGGCTCCAAAATCAAGCTTCCTACAAAGCCCATGGAAGCTGATTCACCTCATTAGACTTCACTCATGAGTCCCATAGCATCGCTTCACCGTGGGTGTTCGCCCTCCTCCTGGGTGCGGGGAGAGGCCAGGGCACATCACAGGGAGAGCGTGGCGGGTGGGGCAGGAGTCAGTGACCGTCATGCCCCCTGTTGGGAGACACAGCCTGCCATATCCGCCAAACACCAAGTGGACGGAGGTGATGAAAAGGGAGTGGAGTGGAGATTTAAGTCAGCCAATTAAAATGCACAGCTCTCCCTTCTTATTTATCAAATATCTCCTGGTTTTCTTTGTGGTTTATAACCAGTCTTGCACTTAGCTTTCACCTGGTGTCCCTGTCGCTGAGCAGGGTGACTGTGAAATCCGTGGTTAGTGCGGGGACAGGGGCACGACAGGTGCAGGCAGAGATGCTGGTTCCAGGGCGTGCTGCTTGGTTATGCTTCTGTGCCTGTCAGGAGTCTGCGACAGGCAAGAGATAGCAGCTTCCGAGGGACACTCGGGGCTCAGGAGCACAGAGCCGCTGCTCATTACGTAGACCCCATCTCGCCATCGTGAAAGTGGAGTGAGGCAGTCCTTTCCCCCCCACTCCCAGGCTACAACATCGACTCTCTCTCCCAGGGCTTTTTTTATTACAAAAATGTCGGGAAGCCAATCCGTGTGGAATAGTAATTGGTCTCATCAGGGAGGGCACGTACTGCATGGAGCACTGGGTGTGATGCCAAAACAATGAACACTGTTGTGCTGTAAATAAACAAATAAAAATAAATAAATTAAAAAAAAAATTCCCCAGTGCTGTAGGATCTGGAGAGCCCTCTCTGTTCTACACAGAAGAGACACCTTTCTCCCAGCTACCGGGTCAGTCTGTGTCTTATGGAATCAGGGCTGAGTTGACATCCACAAATTCACACTCAGGCTTTTTTAGTTTGTGTGCTCCCAGCACAGGGGCACTATGGAGGCTTCTCTGAAGGGCCAGCCTAGGCTCGGTCCTGCCACATTGCACATCCGCCCCAGATCTCAGTGATGCCCGTGCTCCACTCTGTCCTCACTCAGGGCCGGGATGATGGAGCAGCACTTGGTGGGCCATGGACGGTCAGTGTGGTGCAGGAAAGCATACTTTAACACTTCCAGCTTCAGCCTCTTGTGGGAAATATCCCTGCATGTCACATTTTATTGAACAGAACCACACGAGCGTAGCCGACTTCAAAGGGAGTGAAGGATTGAGTCCTCACAGGTACCTGGAGAGGAGCTGGGAGCACTGGGCAGGTGACCGTACAGGGTCCCACCGGCTCCCTTCCTTTACATGGCCACTGGTCCTGCTGGCTGAGCTCAGGAAATGGCCCGTCTTTGTAACCTCTTTTCTGTCTTGGTTTTCTCATCTGTATAATGAGAGCCGAAGTGACGTGCACCCAGGACAGATGAGAGCCGTAGGGCTGAAACGTGCTCTTCTGAGCTCTGTGAACAGGTGCTTCCAGAAGCTGGAGAGAGGGAACGGGTCCCTATTTGGGTTCTCACATCTCTAGCAGGGTTCTCTTGGCCCCAAAGAGGCAGTGAGCCTAAAAGCTGGGTTTCATGAGCGAGAGAAGAATCCTTAGGAGATCTTTCTTATCTCCTCACACTCTTGCCTTTTAGCTCCTCTGATGTTTAAATGAATAGATTTCGTTATACTCCAGGGGAAGGGAGGATGCAGTGGGAGGTAGGAAGACCAGACCCCACATCTGTGATCATGCATGTATGCCAGGGGGACTGTGGGAAGGAGAAAGGGAGGGAGATGGTGGGAACAAGGGAGCTTTGTGTATCAGTTTCCCTTAATGGAGCAGAAACCTGGATGAGGGAGGGAAGAATTTTCTGCAAAGATTAGCAGGAACTCCATGGCCAGAAAGACCTGCAGAAATCAGTCAAATTTGGCTTCTGGAAGGAGACTGCCCCACGCATTGGTTACATAATGTCTAAGTCTTCAGGGTTTGCTGAGGCTAGTCTGAGTGTCTATCAGCCTGACTCCATGGGGATCGTATGGAGGCATCCAGGAGCCAAGTCCCCATGTGCCCTGCAGGGGGTGGGGAAGGCAGCTGCAGGCGGGCTTGTCCAGCTTGCCAGCCGACACTCTTCCAGGACAGAAAAGCTGCAGTAGAACACAGTGAGACAGACTAGGGCTCCCAGAGCTTCATTCTTTCATTAGCTGTGTGACCTTGAGAAAAATACTGAACTTCTCTGCGCTTCACTCTCTTCACCTGAAGATGGGATAAAACTTGTCTGCACCACAGACCCTGCACAGGTTTCCTCGTTTTTAGACGAGACCCTTCCGTGATGTCCTGATTTTTCACTCCACAAGCACATTGTGAGAAGCGTCATTGTAGGCTTTCCGATCATAAGGGACGAATGGTGGTGGGTTTGTGGGATCACGCTGAGAGAAGGGGGATTGTGCGTGGGTCTTACGGTAGCTCTGTCCTTTCCTCTCAGTGTTGCTGCGAGCGGAAAACTTCTCTAAAAACTAAAGCTTATTGATTTTTAAAAAGCAGTATTTAAACATCCCTGCTTTCAGGCATGACACGGACCTGCCTGCTGGCCGAGCTTTCTGGTCAGTTTCCAGTCAAAGGATGTTGTGTAAACAAAATTTAATTGCCCATCGTGTGTGGGTGGAAAGTGCATTAATAAAAGTCTGGCCATTGGAGCTTGCAGAGACCCCACTGTGATGACCTGGTGCAGGGAGCTCTGTTCCGTCCCTGCAGACCTCCAGTCCCCGTGCCTGTGCACAGGACTTTACTTGGAGGCAGAGTCTTTGCAGATACAGTCCCTACAGTATGCTGTCGAGCACTTAAAAATGTGATCACGGAGTAGATCTCATGATAAGTGTTCTTTTCACAATTAAAAAGTAAAAATGAAAGTGGAAAAAAAGAAACAAACCTGGGGCACCTGGGTGGCTCAGTCACTAAGCATCTGCCATCGGCTCAGGTTATCATCCCGGGGTCCTAGGATTGAGCCCCACAAGGGCTCCCTGCTTTCTGGGAAGCCTTCTTCTTCCTCTCCCACTCCCCCTGCTTGTGTTCCCTCTCTGTCAAATAAATAAATAAAATCTTAAAATAAAAAATAAAACCTAAGCTCACAATGATGCAAACACAAAAGCCAGGATAGTGGGGAATTGGTGGCTCTTGCTTCAGGTGAGTGTGTCTGAAACCCAGAAATAGCAAAATTAAAACTGCCAGACCTACAAAATAACATTTGGTAAGAGTTTGTCGCACATGTAAGAAGTTTTCGGACAGGGTGCTTTCAAGTTAGACACTGATGTGGAGTGCGGGAGTGTGATGTCAGAGCATGGCTTATCAGGGTGAAACGGGGAGGCTCTTTAACCTTTAGGAGGAGGGCGATCGCAGTGGGGTTTCTGGATGGCAGGGGATTGCTTAACACCGCTTTTAAGAAGATTTCTTAAGTTTCTTTGTCAATTATCAGAGGCACTGAAAAGAAATAACCTAAGTTTTGCCTATGTTCATGAAATAAGCTGAATTTACGGTTGCTCACATGGTTTACTAGATTTATTTGCTTGTGGGGGGATGTCTTCAAGCTTGGTCTCTATTTTATTTTGGTTCAGCTGTTGGATTCAGGGCTTTATACCAGCATGGATCCATTTCTTTCCTCCCGGTTCCTCCTCCCCACGAGGTCACATCTCGCTAGGCCCCTTCAGAGTGCAGTGGCTGAAGTCTTTTGTCTTCCCAAGGCTCACCTTGGATCAGGGATGAGGACCAGGGATGGGATAGGGATACTCTTCTTGTGGCGCCTGGGAAATTCCCGAACCCACCTGATCTGGTTGAACCCAATCCCTGTGACCAGAAGGAAGAAGACTGCCCGTGGTTTGTGGGTCACCTCATCTGTTTCCAGGACCCAAGGCTGTTGCCCAAAGAAGTAGAACACTTCCAAGGTAGAGCACACACCCCTGTAAGCAGGTCATTGTTTGGAAGGATGTCACGTGTGAACAGCTGAGGCAGTGCTGGGTTTAGGAGACACTTGCTCCCAGGGACAGTGCACTTGCCTGTTGTCCTTCAGGGAGACGGCTTCTGCTCTGGGCCACCAACCCATCACCGCCTGCCAGGTGTTACTTTCCATTCCAGAGAGGGATGTTTGAAGGGCACATCTCTTTCTCTTTCTCTTTCTTCTTTCTTTCTCTCTCTCTCTTTTTTTTTTTCAAACCAGAAGTCTGTCTTGGAGAATGTGCTGACAGAAGATGATTTTTTTGTTGAAAGAGCCATCAAGGTACCCCTGGAAATGAAAGAGAATAGGAAGCAAATAGCCCTACCAGATATTAAAACACGTCATAAGCTATTGTGTTTAAAACATGTGGGTGCTGCCTCCCGAGGAGGCAGACAGATCAACAAAAGCAAACGCAGAGGCCAAAAATAAGCCTAAGGAGCCAACAAATTTAGTATGGATCAAAGATGGCATTTCAAATCAATGGGGTGCTGCGTGAATCATTTAATAAATAGTGCTGATGAAGCCCAGATGGGGGGAATAAAGCCAGATCCCTCTTCCACTCACTTCTCAAATGAAAATGAATTCCAGATGGATCAAGGGATTAATTTGCTTATAAATCAATATCCTAATAAACAATAAAAATAAGACCAACAAAAGGATAGAGAGAGGAACAAAGGATGTGAACAGACATTTGATAAAAAAAAAAGTATCCAAATATAAGCCTATGAAAACCTTATTCAGTGCCCCTCAGACTTAATGAAGTACTATTTTTATTTGTCAGATCTGCAACCATCAAAAAGGCAGGAAAAAAGGCACACAGAGACCCCCTGAATGAATGTGTAAATTGCTAGAATCTCTCCACGTGGCAGTTCAGCATGTTCTAGCCACAATAGACGCCGGCATCTCTTCTGACTTGGCCCTTCCTCTTTGAGACTTCTGGGCTGTAGACATGCTTGCGTGTGTGTGCAGAGTTCTGTGGTCGTGCAAGTTCTCTGACGTGCTGATTGTGGAAGCGAAGCTTGGAAAGCACCCAAGTGTCCACCAGATGGACATGGTCAGGGAGGCGTTCGGGACGCATGCACAATGGTTTCATCTGTGGTTGGGAATCTCGAGTGCCTGGGCCTCTAAACGCTGATATTGACGTACCTACTAGATACATATTTTCAACACATATATGTGTAAAACCATGTACAGTACTGCCATTGGTGTTTTTTAAAAATGGACATATCTATACATATTGATCTCCCAGAAAATGTACATTAAATTCGGTAAAAGTGAGGGGAGGGAAGTCTTCAGTGAGAGAAACTACTTTGTATCCCTATTCGTAGCATTTAGATATTTACATTGTGCCTGTATTATTTCTCCAATGGGGGGAAAAATGTTACTTAAAGATTTAAAAAATAGCAACAACAACAACAACAACAACCGAAAGACATCCCAGAAAGTGAGTTTGTTGCCCCGAGCTCTGGTTTTGACATAGAATGTTTCCCTTAATTAAACAAGTATATTTAAGTAATTCCTCCAAAATATAGTAACCTCGAGGATGGCTGAAAACAGCAATCCTGCTCTATTATGTGCTGTCGTGAAATTAGAGGGTTGGCTCTTAGCAAACAGTAAGATTAGATCTCTTCCCAAAGCCTGGGAGCCGCACGCAGCGCCAGGGGCGTGGCGGTGCCCTGGGAACGGAGCCAAGTGCAGAAACACGAGTCGCGGGGTAGGAAGGCCACCCGACTTACTTTTCTGCTTGCTGTTTGAGGCCCTACAGAACTTTGAGTCCTTGCCTTCCATCTCCTGTTGAAGTGCAAGTGTTGCGGGTTTTTGTTTGTTTGTTTTTGCTGTGTTCCCCCTCCCCTCGCAAGGGGCTTTGATTTATTGATTATTCTATGGATGAAATGGCAACAGAGTAACACTGAGAATAGTCAGGTGCCTAGGTTTCTGTGTGAAGAGGGATGTAACGTGATGACGCCCGTGATGGCTAAAGTCTGTTTTCTGTGGAACCCTCTCTGAGGGACTATCTCCGAGAGTCCATTATAGTCAACAAGGAATAGGGGCTTTTTTCTTGCCCACGTGCTGGTTGATCGGATGAGTCTACAATGGGAGAGTCCCTAACACGCAGAAAGACTGAGGCTCTGCCCTCCGGCTCTGCAAGCGGAGATCTCTGCACACAGATTTTTTCCTTTAGTATCAGGAGCAAATAATATGTCTGTCATTGGGGAAATGGGGATGAGCTGTCCTCTCTGGCCGCCCATCCACCTGAGCCATCACTGGGGAGGTGTGCGGGGGAAGCTGTCGCCAGCAAGGCTCTGCTTCTCCATATGGGAATACTGGTTTGCGTGGGGCTGTAATCATCCTGGTGAATCCATAGACAGCGGGCTCACATAGTAAGCCATGGACCATTTAAACAGCGGCCCTTCCCTGTTGGGTGGCAGGCTATTCTCAGTAGGAGCAAGGAGAGTTTTCCCTCCCCACTCATGTGCTGGGCAAAAACCAATCCATTGAGAAGATGTCCTTATATGCATACATAGATCCCTTCCACCTGCCCACTCAGTTTGATTTCTGGGCTTACCGTTGCGCACGTATGTCGATAATAAACCAAATCTTTCTCAGGTCCCCATGCCTGTGCTGGTCTCTCTGTCCCCTTCTCTTGCCTTTATTATTATTATTTTTTAATCCTTCATAGAACTTAGCAACATCAAATGTGTGTGTGTTCTGTCTGTCTTATTGGAGTGTGAGTTCTGTGTCAACAGGAAACGTGTGTTTTGTTCATATTTGCATTTCCAGTTCTCTGAATATCACCCAGAAAGTCACACCATGTTTGATGAATGAATCAATGAATGAATAAACAGACAGTTTGGTTTACTCTTAGTATTACTATTCACTATTACTATTTATAGTATTTACTCTTAGTATTGTGTTTAAAGCATTTCCTGCTTTGGTCCTGTGTACAGTCACTATTTATAAAACTTTTTGGGGCGTGGGGTGGGGGGCAGGATCATTCTCTCCAGAGCCTGGGACACTTGGCATCCTCAATCACCATGCCCACATGAGTCCATCAGCTGGGCAGTCCTGTTTCTACCAATTGCTTGTCTCTTTGAACTTGGGTCTGCAGGAAAGAATGGCCTTGGCACCCCCATCATGTACAGAGAGTCAGAAGGAAAACCAAGTGCTTGGAAGGAGAAAATTGTGTGCAGGAAACACTCATCTCCCAGATGCTTTTAAAAAATCACTTCAGCCTCTGTCTGGGCTGGAAGAGAAAACCCACAGGCCAGCTTTATCAGGATGGCAAGTTGCTTACTCACCAAGGGTCCAGGATAAATCGGAGGTCTTCAGAGCCAGCAGCTGCCCGGTTGGAGACTGACATCACATGTTACTCACCTTTTGGCCCAAGATGCAATGCTCTGCTGTTTTGGCTTCCCTCCTCACTGGGTTCTCCTGAATTGGTAGGTGGCCAGCCTGGTTCCTGCTTTAAATTATTTTATTTGCCCCTGGAGCTAGTCAAGAATAGAGACCAGGGGCACCTGGGTGGCTCAGTGGGTTAAAGCCTCTGTCTTTGGCTCAGGTCATGATCCCAGGGTCCTGGGATCGAGCCCTGCATCGGGCTCTCTGCTCAGCAGGGAGGCTGCTTCCTCCTCTCTCTCTGCCTGCCTCTCTGCCTACTGTGATCTCTGTCTGTCAAATAAATAAATAAATAATCTTAAAAAAAAAAAAAAAAGAATAGAGACCAGGATGATCTGGTGAATAAAGCAGCCTGTTGAATACAATCAAGGCTGCTGCATACAGTTGTACAGATTGTATACTGCTCAACTCTAGGAAGCCCCACTTCACATCATAATCTATATGAATGGTACTTCTTGGGGTTGGTCAGTGCCCAAGCTGGGTGGCCATGTAGCAGTCCTGGGCATGATCCTAGTTATATAAATCTATAGACTGGGTGTGAAAAAGCAGTACGTAGAAGGATGATCACTAAAAATATTGTTGGTTTAGGTTCAACAAGATGGAAGTTCAGGTGATTTTTACTTTCTTCCTCGTATTTTTGCATAGTACGCATTGTTTTCCCACAGCGAACATATTCCACCCACATAGGACAAAAATGACATCATTGTGAGTTGTACGTGTAGGGGGTGGGGAGGACACAGACATGGGTACATTTCTGTGTGTGAATGCCTCTGTCCCACCCTGGACCTAGCAGAGTGCTTTCCCATGGCTCTTTGTTCCACTCACACACAGAAGGGGCCTGACTTCCCAAGTCCCAGCTAATGGAGATCACACACTAATGACGTTGGACTGTTTCCAGGCCTCACATATATTGTCTAACCAAGATGATGTTTTCAAAACTTGGGATCCCTACTTAAAAGTGGGAGATCTCTGGCCTGTCTTCAGGATTGCAAAGGTTTTGACAACACGAGGCCTATACCCGGAAGTGAGGGCTGTGCCCTACATTTGAGGTCTGTGCTCTCAGCCTGAGCTGTTGGTACGTTCTAGTGGGGACAGAGCCCTGCAGCCTGGAGCCCTGGGGATGCCTAATTCCTAAGCCATTTACTAAGAGCTGTTCACCCCTCCAACTGGGAGTGGGTCCCAACCCCCTGAGGCCATACCCTCATGCCTCCTCCTCTCACGCTTCTCTGCCTGTGGGTCTTAGAGATGCCCCTTTGTCTTGTGGACAAAATCCTGCCCATGTTTATCTCCTGTTTTGAATGTACTGGTGATTCACTAACAGCAGGACATCCAAAACAGTTTGCCGTGAAGTAACCGGTCTTCATTCTAAATTTAATGCTACCCAAGAAACGGCCACATGAAAACAGATTCCCTCCTCCCTCTGAAGCTGTGAAGCACACACCCAGTGGGAGAGTTTCAGCATCTTACCAATACCTGTCCACCTACCTCGTTGTAACATGACCTCTGCTCACCACATTTATTTGTCCTGCGCTCAGAAATCAGTTCGAGTGGGACTGTCTCATGTACGTTCACCCCAAGGGCTGTGCAGAGTGATTCACTGAGATGGTGGAGAATCAGGACTTCTCAACACCTTCCTCTTAATCTCATCATTTTAATGTATCCTTTCAGGTATGTTTCTACTATATTTACAAGTGCAATAGTCCAAACACAAAGTCGATAAATAAATATGGCCACATTAAGGGGGGACACCAACATGCAATTTACTAGCATGAGTGCTTGATAATAAACAAGTGTTGGGACGTGCTGCTTTGGATTTATTTTTGTTTTTCCTTATTTACTGATTTTTATTTTTATTTTTCATTTTATTAACATATAATGTATTATTTGCTTCAGGGGTACAGGTCTGCCAGTCATCAGTGATACACAGTTCACAGTACTCACCAGAGCACATACCCTCCCCAATGTCCATCATCCAATCACCCCATCCCTACTCCCCTCCACCCAGCAACCCTCACTTTGTTTTGTGAGATTAAGAGGCTCTTATGGTTGCTTTCTCTCACCAGTCCCATCTAGTTTCATTTCCCACCCCCTCAACCCCCACGACCCTCTGCCGTGCCTCTCAAATTCCTCATATCAGAGAGATCATAGGATAACTGTCTTTCTCGGATTGACTTATTTCGCTTAGCATAATACCCTCTAGTTCCATACACATCATTGCAAATGGCAAGATTTCTTTTTTGATGGCTGCATAGTATTCCATTGCATATATATACCACATCTTCTTTATCCATTCATCTTTTGATGGACATCTGGGCTTTTTCCATAGTTTGGCTATTGTGGACATTGCTGCTATAAACATTTGGGTGCACGTGCCCCTTCGGATCACTGCATTCATATGTTTAGGGTAAATACCCAGTAGTGTGATTGCTGGGTCATAGGATATAATGGCTATAATATCAACTTTTTGAGGAACCTCCATGCTGTTTTCCAAAGAGGCTGCACCAGTTTGCATTCCCACCAAATAGTGTAGGAGGGCTCCCCTTTCTCCTCATCTTCGCCAACATCCGTGAGCTTGGTCTTGGTTGGATGTTTTTGTTGATCTTCGGGGAAGGGGCCTGTTGCTGGGATTCCCAATTGTCTTTGCCCCACACAGAACTGCACTGCCCTTGCCAGGGGCCGGGCTAAGTCATCTGCTCGCGTTTGTGCTGGAGATTTTGTTCCCTGAGCGCTTTCCGTACGGCTCTGGAGGACCGGGAACGAAGATGGCGGCCGCCCAGTGTCCCGCCCAGAGGAGCCGAGAGCTCAGGCCCTTCTCCTCAGTGCGCCCTGGGAGAAAAGCTGCCAGTCCCTCCTGTCTCCCTGGTGTCCGGCCGCGCTCCGAGCTCACCTGGCCTGTGACTTAGCATTTCTGTCTCTGGCGCATGGCCCGTTTGGCGTCTCCAAACCCAGCAGATTCCTGCCTCAGTGAAGGAAGGTGAGTGTCCGCGGGTGTGTCGTTTGCGGGGTCCCTGCCGGAAGAGCAGTGTCCCGACTGTGCTGCGGACCACGGTTGAAGGTCACCCTGAGCTGAGAGCTCATTCCTCTGCTCCGTCTCTCACCCGCTTCCCCGCTCCAATACCTGCGAGCTCTGCCACTCAGACACCCGCGGTCTTTCTGTGACCCCGCGGGACCCGAGACCACACTGTCCTCGCAAGGGCTCCACCCCCAGCTCAGCCTTTGGAGCGACGTCCCTCCGTGGAGCCGACTTCTAAAGTTCCGGTTTTGTGCTCTGCTGCTCGGTGCTTGCCAGGAGGTGGCCCCTTCCCCCGGGGCCTTCCTGATGCTTTGGATTCCCTTCTCCGCACGTCCTGCCTTCCAGAAAGTGGTCGCTTTTCTGTTCCTAGAATTGTTGCTCTTTTCTTTCATCTCCTGTTGAGTTTGTAGGTGCTCGGAATGGTTTGATAACTATCTAGCTGAATTCCTAGAACCAGAAGAGATTTAAGTCTCCTACTTCTCTGCCATCCTGCTCCTCCCCTTTGTTTTGGATGTAGATTTTATGTAGAATCAGCTTTTCCATAGTGCTGCTGCATTTACTAGGATCGTCCCCATGCCACAGCAGAGAGACTTAGCCATGTAACTTCCAGTGATAGGAAGAGGAGCCTGGTGTTACAGGAGCCAGGAAGAACTCCTGATTGCATTATAAAGAATTACACGGACGTTGTTGGCTGAGGCAGGGCCTGGACGTGGGGAGAGAGTCCAGGTGGCTCTGAGAGTAAATGGAATGTTCTGGGTCATGGGGCGTGTGGACTTGGTGGGGCAGGGTGTGGTTGTAAACTGTTCCTGGTCAAGCAGCAGTTACACGCAGCATGTGACTACAAGCGATGGCAGGGTGCCTATTGTGCATGAAGGTACAGATCATGCGTTTGTCTTTCCCTCAGCAAATGAGAGAAAAGGAGTAAACGCATGAGGAACATTTTTGGTAAAAATCTTTGCATGGACCAAGAGGGGTTTTCGCCGGACTTTGAACCAATGGGGGAAATCCAGTTTCCATCCATTAACAGGGAAGGATGCCAGTCACCAGACTGACAACACTTACAAGCATGCCTCATCTTCTGTCCTCCCCGAATAGGAGACACTGTGTGTGGGGGGAGCGGAATGAAGTGTGCATGGCCGTCAGCACCTGCGCTCCTAGCTGTTTCGATTCTGCTACCAGATGCTGTGCTTGGGACACACAGGCACTCACGTTTGTATGTGCGTGTGCATGCATGTGTATGTGTGCACTTATGTGTGTGTGGTATACAGTTGACCCTTGCACAGCACAGGAGTGAAGAGGTGTCAACTCACTGCGCCGTTGGAAATTGGAGTCGAACTCTGAGTCCTCAGAACGTAACTCCAGGCAGCCTGCTGTTGACTAGGAGCTTCACTGATAACATACACCATCGATCAGCACGTTTTGTATGTCCTACGTATTATATACTGTATCATTGCAGAAGGGAAGCTAGAGAAATTAAATGTTACTTGGAAAACCTAAGGAAAAGGAGATGCATTTATGGCCCTTGCTGTATTTATTGCAAAAACCTCATGCATCAGTGGATGTGTGTAGTTTAAACCTGTGTTACTCAACGGTCAATTGTATATATGTGTGTGAGTGTGCATGTGTGTGTGAGTGTGCACGTGTGTGTGTGTCTGTATACCGTAGCTCTGCTAAGTCTTAGAAACACAGTATGCATCTACGACCATACCACCCTGAACACGCCCGATCTTGTCTGATCTTGGAAGCTAAGTGGGGTCGGGCCTGGTTAGTACTTGGATGGGAGAAACACAGTATGCCTGTAACCCAAGCAGATTTTACTTGTGTCCATCCCCAGTGCAGTGTGCCCACCATGGGGGAAATGGTGGCTGTTTTCCCCATCACTAGGGTGGATACATTTTCAAGTATAACTATGCAACAGAGTGTATTTGGAGATCAAGCCCCGTGTTTATCTCTGGGTAGTGAAGTTGTCAGGGTTACCCATATGGATGGAACCACAAGTAATAAAACTTCCATTAATGAATGCACAAGACTCAGTTGTCATGAGCAAAGGAGGGATTAGCACTTGGACCAAACCCAGGGATGCCAAGTGGCCCATGTCCTACGAATTATCTTAATAGTTCCTAAACTCCACCACTTACATCTCTGAGGTTAGCATGTGAAAATGACTAACCTGATGAGAAGCCTCATTCAGTTTATACCGTCGATGATGCCTTCGAGGGAAAACCACCCAGTTTCTTGTGAGTGTTCACACTTTGTACAAGCCATTCAGGGATCTCTCTTGAGCAAGGATCCATCCTTCTGATTAGGACATCTGGAATGTGCACTAGGAATGTGTCTCCTCTTAGGAAAACATACTGTGTCCATGAAAAGCAACCTCCTAGTGTCCCTCACTACATTTTAGAAAGAACGTCCCCTTCGAAGCAAGGCTAGTCATTTTAGCTTCACCTTACCGCCGCTGGCTCATTAGCAAGAAATACTGGGTACATCATAGGTTACATAAGCAACCACATTCTTTCCTGAGAACTTGAGAATGATTCATGGAGGAAGCATTCTCTGAGCTCCACATGCCCTACTTGTGAGTATCGTTTAAGAAAGATATGAGCCCATTCTCCACTGGGGATGTCTTAGGCACCAGCATCTCCTGTAGAATGAAAAGATCACCAAATCCAGAATGATGACCTATTTATTTAAAGCAAATTTGATTCAATAAAATTCCAGCACACCATAAATGGGCCAGCCCTTAGAATTCATCTCGATATAATAGCAGCTGTCCTCAGTGAATTGAACTTTTTTTCAGCCACCACATCCTGGTTGCCTGCTCTTTAATTGATTTCCCACAAGGCAGAAATCATAGCTTATTCACCTGTGTGTTGCACTGGAGTATTTTCCGGAAAATGAGATGGCTTTCTGGCTTGTGCATTCATTTCCTAATTTATAAATGGCTGCATTCAATGTGTAGGCCTGTACGATGATTATTTAAAACCCAAAACATGCAGTTCCCCGCCCCCCTGCAGAAATTCTGCTTTCCATTGAAACTCACCACCCAAAACTTCCAGCTTTTGCACTAAGGGCCACACGTGACGGTTCCTCTTCTCTTTGTAGAACAGTCAAATCAGGCTGCGTGGCCAGGTTCCCCGGATGCCCTCAGATTTGGTGACTTGCTAGGAGGACTCCGGACACAGCATACGGTCCTAATCATGGCACTGGTTTGTTACAGCGAAGGACACAAAGCAAATACAGCAAAGGGAAAAGATGCGTGGGCGATGTCTGGGGCAGTCAGGCACAGGCTTCCAGAGCCCTCTCTCTCGGAGTCACGTGGGGTGCCCCGAGTTCTTCCGCAATGACTCATGGCCTCACGAGTGAGTGTCATCCACTGGAGAAGCTCAGCTGAGTCTAGAAGCCCAGGGTTTTCCCTGGAGGCTGGCCACCAGGGCCCTCTGCCTGGCATGCACTGTGACTCCAGACTCCTGTGGGCATCGGGCATAAACCCCATTGTTTGTACAGATGGTTTGGGCAACCCTTCCCCATAAGCCCAGAGCCTGGACGCCAGCCAGGGCCTCCTCGCCCATGAGCCTTTCTGGAACAGCAGCCTCGGGCCTGCTGCTGGGTCTTCTACACTACGTACTTGAGGTTGTTTGTGTGGGAAATCGTGTTCCTGGGGTTAGGGCCAGGCATGTCCCTCTCTCTCCCCTTCCTACCCTGCTTGTCTCTGCGTGTGCATGTGGGTTCAGAGGGGTAGGGTCGGGGTCTGTGGCCAGGGCTCTGTGTCCATGTGGACACAGCAGTTTGACCTCTGAAGTTTGTCCTCCCCAAACCCTCCAACCATCTTCTCCCCAGTCATGGGCTCGCCCCTGTAGCTCCTGCTGCAAAGTTCCTCGTGTGCCACCCAAGGGATGAGGAGGAAAAAACCCGTCGCAAACGTGACTCTCAAACACAAGGCCAGTTTGCACATCAGACGGTATGCGATGCCTTGCATTTTGTATGGTACATTTGCCATTCTGTATGTTTTTCACTGGAAACATCTGAGAACAAATCGGGACTCTGCTGTGACAGTCCCTCTTCCTCAGCTCGTCGGGAAGGCATGACACCACTTTCTGTTGGTGAGGAGCCTCTGGGCGTGTCGTCATCCCCATGCCAAGGACTATGAGGAAGGAGTGAATGAATGGGTGTGTGGCCCACAGCACACTTGCCTTGGCAGGTCTGTCTTTGTGTAAAGTCCAAGTGGATGTTCGCTCCCCAGACCCAGGCTGACCAGTGTGTGGTAGCAGGGAATGTGGGTAGGACCTGGGTCAGCGGCTTCTGCGCCAGATGGGTGTGTGTGAGGCCAAAGGGAGCACCAGGCACGGTTCGAACTGCGGTTCGGGGCCAGGGAACACCTGGGTCATCTGCTGCGTGACACCCAGGTCCTCCCCCTCTCAGTGGAGGCTGACCCCACGGGGGTGTGTATACTTCAAATCATTGACACTGTAACATCTGGGAAGTGCTGCTGGTGTGTGGGTGACTGTGATGCCCAGGGTAGTGGAGACAAGCTATATGGCAGGAGGGGCGCAGGCACAAGTCGGCTGGGTCTTTTCAAACCTCAGCTCCTGTGTCCCTGGGGGCCCTCGTCCCTCCCTGTGCACACCTGAGGGACACAGGCAGTCCAGGTGAGACGTCTCTCTGTGCCCGGTGCAGAGGGGATGGTCTGGGAACACGGTGTCAGTGCTAGCTTCAGTCACGTGGTTTTAACTCATTTCCTTCTCTTGTTTAGTTTTCACAGTCTGGGGGTTTCCAAGAAAATCATTGTTTAAAAAAATGAAAAACAAAAAATGAGGCCACACATGAAAGCAGCTGGATTTCTTTAGGCGCGCAGACTGCCCGTGCACCATCCCTAGCCCCCCTGCTAGAGGTGGGAGTGACTGGGGGACAGTTAGGACAGAGCGATTGTGAGGTGGTGGCAGACACGTGACTGAATCCCGTTTAATGCGAGCTGACACCTGCCAGGCAGCCGTGTGCAGATGCGTTCCCCACATTCCCAGAACCAGCGGGACCCCGGGGTTCCCCAGCGCCATCTGAGCTGTGCCCTCGCTGTCTCCTACAGGGCCAAGGTGAAGAAGGGCGTGAGTGTCGTCGGGGTGAGAGCCAGCAGCCCTTCCATTTGGGAGGTCACACAGGGCACGGACCACAGCGGCAAGTACGCACCTGCTGTCATCGTTTGTCAGAAGAAATCTGCTGGCTCGGAAAACAGGTGAGTCCCCACAGCATCCGGCATCTCCAGACTCACTGGGACGGGGAGCTCCTTCTCCCCTCATGTGTTAAAAACCCTTCTTACTGTGGTTTGCATGTGATGCCTCTTGTCTATGTTAACTCGTGCTTCTCGGATGAATGGACGGATTCCGTCCCTTGGGAAGGGTGAGCTGTACACAGCTGGCCTCCTCCACGGTTCAGCATCGCCGCAGGCCACCTGTGAGGGCGGTTCTGTGCAGGTGGGATTTATCTACAGATGGTCCTGCACCCCCATCTGTCTGGGCCTCTGATACGATGCCGGGAGCATTAGGACACCGGCCGTTTGTGTCTCTGGGCACACATGGGGTGGGATCCCCATTGGCCACATAGACATACGCAGTTGTGTTCGTGCACACATGTTGTCTGCTGAACGGCAAGCTGTCTGCTGTGCAATGACAGGGCATTGAGCATCACTCTATAGAGACAAATTAAAACTCGAATCTGCGTCTGAGACCCACCCAATTAGAACCCGTCAGCTCACAGCTGGGCAGAGATACTCAGACGCTCAGTGGTTCCTGATTTATTCCTGTTTTTCTGAAACCTCTTTTGTGGCTCTAGAGAATTCCTAGTCTGGTCGCATATTTTTGCCACTTTCAGGCTGGTGGTTTTTTTGCTCTACATATTACCGAAAATTGGAAAAATTACAAGTAGGTGAATCCCAGGTACGTAACACGGTATTCCTGGCATCAGGTTATTAAACTTCATAGCTCAGTGTGTGGAAAAATGGAAAAACTTCCATTTACTTATTCTGATATCGAGAACGTGAGTCTCTACTGATGGCTATGATACATTTTTTGGTTTGTTATCAGGGAGCATTGGACGCCAGTTTGGGAACAGTTTGACTCGGGATCCCTCTGTCTTCCTTCTCACCTTCTGTTTTCCTGGAGCACCAGGCTTCAGGTTGTCAATCCTCAGGCTCTCACTCATGTCCTTCCTTTTGTGATTGGTGTTCTAAGAGTTTTTCCTGAAGATTTGCTTGTAGAGCAAATGAGAGGAAAAGGAAGAAATGTGGATTTGAGTTCTGTGCTAACTATGGAATAACAGAACGGCTCACGAGTTGACATGATGAACTTAAACTTGTCCACACATCCAAATATGTCTGTGCCAGTCATGTGATTTGGGAAGCAAAGGTTGAAACCTCAGTAAAGGTTTTCTTGTGTTGTGAAGTTAGCAAAAATGAGGAAGGAAGGATGGATGAATGCGTGGACAGATACATGATAGGTCGTTAGGTAGACGGGCAGGTAGGTAGTAGGTAGTAGGAAAGCAGGTATTTTTTACCAGAAGAGGAGAGGGATTTAGGAGGAAGGAGCTCACCCAGTCTGTTTTGTTTTCGGCTCTCTTTCTTGCATTTCCTCTGTGGGTTATTATTAATAGTAGCAGTTGTGGTGTTTTCTATGAAATGTGAACAGCTTTGAACCATTTTAAACGTTTGTGATTTTTTGTTTGTTTGTTTGTTTTGCTTTTTTGCTTTTCAATTTCTGGCCAAGAACTAATTTAGTTTGTCTTTGGGCCTGGAGGAGAAGTAAGGAGACTTTCCCAAGGTGCCTCATCCCCATTAGGGTGTAAGCTGCTTTTCCTCGGTCAAGCAAAGGGCTTGAACACTTCTTTAAGTGGGACAGACACTCAGCATCAGCAGAACTACATGGAAACACACCAGTGTATGGGCCTTGCCGTTTCTTTTATTTCTACCCGTGTCTTCTTTCAGAAGCAAGTGCCCCCAATGGAATAGCGCGTTATTCCTTCAAAATCCTGATGTCACGATGCCATTCCCTGTGGAGAACATGTCTTGTCCCTTCATAGATTCTGATGTACATTCTCTGGTTCGTACCGTGGGTCCCAATGGTCGGGGACAGCACACATGCACCCATAGGGGTGCACACTTCTGTGCGCCTGTGTAGGTTAAACGTGATAATGATATACAGTATATTACTTATGTATCTATTCACCACGTGTTTGTGTCCGTGACAAGATACTGTATCCATGCAGCCCCACTCCACAGAACACACATATGATACATGTTCGATACAGGTGTTTAAGCATGCGCACACATGTTCACACACAGTGTCATGGGATTCATCTGTGCTCACGTGTGGATGGGGAGGGTTACGTTTGTGGAATCCAGTTCTTCCCCCATAGCTGGGAAGGCTCTGCTGAATGAGGGGGCTGCACGTGGGGCTCTCCGTGAACGTTCGTCGGCCACGGTTCTAGAATTATACTTCATCTCTGTCCCTACCTGTGCTGGGGGCTGCCTCTTCTCCAGTACACCTATTTTAAAAAGTAAGGTGCAGAAAAGGGTGTAGATTGAAGGCCTGTTTGGGGGGAAACCCCAGAGGACAGTACTTTTGGAGCAGAGGATCTGGCCACTATGCTTTCTTCTGGGTGAGGTGCCAAGAAGTTGGGGGAGAAGGCGGAACATAAGTCACATAATTCTGTGAACCATTTGGACTGTGCATTTTTCCCTCTGCGCATGTATTACCATTTAATAAAATGTATACAGCCGAATCGACATTTTAAAATATGATATATTCATTAGTATATCTAATTTTTCTCCTCACTTCAGAATTTTTCATTTTACTTCTGTCAGCACGGTGTTCAGTGAAGACACACCAAGCTCCAGTCGTGAGCAGACTGGGAGGAGAACCATTTCTATTTATCCAAAGAATCATTGGAAATGTATTACAGAGTGGATAGTTTAACATTAGAAGGCTTTGCTTCCGAAGTTGTCTTGCTTTATAAATTCTCCCTGCCCTCTTTGAATGTTTTTTTTAAGTTATTCTTAAAAGTCAGAATCAGATCATCAGAATGCAAAGAGGCAATCTTAATTAGCCCGAGAGTCATGGATTTCATATTGCTAATAATTCACCATGGATCACGAAGCCATGTTAATGGAGTTAAGTCACTGTGACAGGTGTAATTTTATGGATTAAGGAGACACTTGTGGTAGTGATGAATTCAACAGGAAGGAGAGACGCTCTCTTATCTGAGTTGAAATACATCCTTCCCTTTCTGGAGAGGTTTGGTTGCCCAAAACCTTATCATCATAGTGTTAACATATGAATGTTATCACAGCTCTGGGGGCTCTTGACTGAGTGTTGCCAGGAACTAGTATGGAACAGACCAGAATAATAAATGCTTTGCCCATCCGAATGCATTTTGCATTTTTAGAACCTCACTGGCACAGCACAAGGTAAACTGAGACCAGTGTGTAACGGAAGCCATTTATTTTTTATGTACATTCTCTTCTCTACAGAGAGAAGTGTTTTCCCAAGTTTGCCACTGTTGCTGCATAAATCATTTTAGATGGTAACATAGATACGGGTTTGAATAAATTTGAATGACATTTGCTCCCATGGATTTTGGTTCTCCAGGAAGACTTTTCTGGTGGGAGTGCTCAACTTGTACGTAACGTCTCTCCTCGGCCAGCAGATCGTACACACGCGAGAGTACACAGCTAGAATTTATTTTTTTTCCCATAATTATCATCTACTTGTTGTATAGGACACTGACGTTAACTTTATCGTAGGTAATAAGTCTTGCTTTAAAATGTATATATTTCAAGAACATGAACTGCCATAAAAATAATGGATATTTCAAATAGAGACAGACATGACTCAAGTCATGACTGTATATTCAAAGTGAGACTATTCTGGCATCAATAAGTGTATCTGTAACTCTGTTTGGATTATTGGATTATTTAATTTTTAATGCAGATAGGAGTGACTGAAATAGACAAAGTTTATTTCTTTCTCACCCAGAAGCAGCCTGATGTACGTTACCTACCCAACCCTTCAGGGTCCCAGGCATCTCTCCTTCTTGCCTGGCACACTGGTGCAGGGCTTATGTCCTCACAGACTAAGATGACTGCTGGGGTGCCGGTCATCACATCTGCCCTATAGAAAAAGCTCTTCTTGGCTGGGTCAGCTCCCTTCCAGCAACTTTCCTGGAAATCATGCCAACAACCCCCAATTTCCTCTTGCATCTCCTCCGCTAGGACTCAGCTCAGTGGCTGCACCAGACGTCAAAGGCAAGTGGGAAACATCATTGCTGACAAACACTGGTGTGTCCAGCTTACATCATTTTTCTGCTCCGAAGACAGAAGAACAGACCAAGAGGATCTGGCATCCCAAATCCTCTTTCTCAGCAGTTTTTAAAGGGCAGATGCTATGGGATTTCCAGTAGGATGATGAAAAAGCACGTGGTACCTGGAGATATCCTTCACTCGGCCAGCTCCTGGGGAGGTTTCCAGAGAGCTATAGAGAGAATATGGGGTGGGTCGACCCACCTTAGCAATGCAGCAGAAACATTGTGCACCAGCAAGAACGTTAGGACAGAGTTTGTTCAGGTGTAGATGGGACTGAGCTGAAGGAGGGTGTCAAGGGCATCAGTCCCACGGGTGTGAGAGAGAGAGACAGAGAGAGAGACAGAGAGGGAGAGCCAGGCTGAGTGGAGACCCAGGCACGGAAAGTCAGGACCGGGTCCTGAGGCAGATAGCGGGCTGTGCACAGGTGCGTGTGCACACGCAGAGCTGACAAGGCTTCCTCTCTGGGAGGGGCAGGGCTTCTGCTCCAGCCTCCCCGCCCCCACTGGATGTCTGAGAATTCCACGTGAGAATGTTCTCAGGTACAACACTGGAAAACCAGAGATGGGGCAGAGCTGCCTGCATGAAACAGAGATGGTTTTAAACACTGATGAGTGTTCTCAGACTCGGGTCAGAGAAGATGGATCCAGGTGCGAGCAGGACAAGCCACAAGATCAGGAGGATGGAGAGAAGCGGGAATGCCGTGACCGTCAGGTTCCTGGCTGTGGAAACTCGAATCCGTGTAGCTGGGCAAAACCCTCAGGAGAAAGAAACTCCAGAAGAGAGCATGAGAAGTGGAAAGGAAGAGAGACCACCCCCAAAACCAGCCAAACAAGAGTATAAACACAGAATGATCACAGGAACATGGGAGCTAACTTAGTTACCACAGGGTCTAGCAGTACTAGTTATGTGTCCAGGTAGAACTAACCTAGTTACCGTAGGGTTCAGCAGTACTAGTTATACACCCAGGTGGAACTAACCTAATTACCACAGGCTTCAGCAGTACCAGTTATACACCCAGGCGGAGCCAACCTGGTTATAAAGTCCAGCACTGCTAGTTGTACACTCAGGCGGAACTAACCTACTCACCAGAAAGTCCAGCACTCCTAGTTCTGCACCCAGGGTAACTGAAAGCAAAAATTTTGCACAAAAAATTTGCACAAACCTTCACACCAGCAGCACCCACTGCAGCCAAAAGGTGAGCAGATTAGACAGTGTGACATGCCCCCCTCCAATGGGACATTGCTTGCAGTAAATGGAAAGAGGTGTTGTCCCATCCACAACGTGGACCAGCTCTGAGCACGTCACACCACGTTCAGATGACGTGTCTCAAGCCACCCAGTTCTCAGACCTGTGACTCGGCAGCTCATGTTTGCTGGGGAGCGGTGTGTGTGAGTCTCTTTCGGAAGTAAGAAAGGTATCGTGCAGGTTGGTAGTGGGGCTGCTTGGATCGCGCTGTGAATATGCTGAAAGCCACTCACTTTTACACTTTAAAATAGTGACTTTGAAAACGTAGGAATTCTATCTTAATAATATTACAAACGAGCTTACAAGAGAATGCCAATTTTGATTTTTAAATCCATAGAGGGCGGGAAAAATCAAGACCAGATCCATCAGAATGTAGACCGCATTCATCCCCAGGTGGTGACGTCACGTGTGACGCATGCGTTTCCCCGTCATTTGCTCGGTGTTTGTTTCTGAAAATTCCCCTAGTGAACGTGGATTGGTTTGAATTAGGGAAAGATAAGGTAGGGAAAACAGAAAAAAATTCAGCTGTCGTGCACTGTGACAATTGTTGAACAGAGTCCTGGATGTTTGTCCTTGTCATTGCGCAATGGGATAGGGACTATTTTGGGATGCTGTGTCCATCTGCTGGGTTGCCCAGATTTGAAGCCAGAAAGATCTGGCCTCTTTATTTCAGGCAGTAATCACTTGTAATGGAGAGCTTATAGATTGAACACTGTTCTGTTTTGCTTTGGAAAGCTAAGTGTTGGGACACCTGGGTGGCTCAGTCATTAAGCTTCTGCCTTCAGCTCAGGTCATGGTTCCAGGGTCCTGAGATCAAGTTCCGCCTTGGGCTCCCTGCTCAGCAGGAAGCCTGTTCCTGCCTCTCCCACTCTCTGCTTGTGTTCTTTCTCTTACCATCTCTCTCTGTCAAATAAATAAATAAAATCGTAAAAAAAAAAGAAGTGAAGTGTTAAATGATCGCACTTCACTGCTGTCAGCTGTAGCAAGATGACAGACGCAGCGATGGAAAATAAAGATTGTGAGATTGATTTTTTATTAATGTAATAATTCGATTAGCTGTATTTTCTGGCGGTATGTCTTCAGTGAGACAGTGAGACATCTAGAACCCAAGTTTAACCACAACAAAGCCTGAAACGACTGTATAAAATTGTCAAAATGGTATGTGTTCCCTGTGCACCTGTGGTTTGTTTGATGCCTGAAATGCTTGCAACATTGTTACCATTGACTTAAGGATTACGATATGCAAGCGTACTACCATTTGAATGGTGATTCCTTTCCAAAAAGTAAAAAGAACACAGAGCATGAGAGTCAGGAAATCTGATACGTATTTCTCATTTTTATGCTAGCCATCTCCTGTCACCAGAGAGGTACTAAGAGGTCAAGCATCATCTTCTTTGATACCAGCATTGCGAGGTCAGCCTTTGCTGAACTCTCATGATCCCATGTGTGAACGCAGTGAAATAATGCAGAGCACCCTGCTAAGAAAACCATCTATTAATTGTTTTCAGAGTGTTAAAATGGCATATAATGTAAGGTGCTCACATCCCCACATCCTCCCAGATCGCGGAGGATTTTATTTTATTGCCCTACTCTAAATGAAAATTTCCTAGAGTGCGAGATGAATTACGTTAGTCGTGTGTGGAGGTTTTATCGAGGATTGGGTCTGAATTTAGAACCTGTCAGAAGCGTTTCCATTCAAGTATGTTTTAATAACTTCTGCATTAGGGATACAACAGACCGAGGTATTGTTTCCAGCACTGCCGGATATCATTTCTTCTAATCGTATTGCAGGGGGGGGAAGAAAAGATGCACATAATAAAGTGCTTTTCTGAGAATGAGGAAGAACAGGGGATGCTTGTAGCAATGTGTTGGGGGGATTATAAAATGCTTCATGCACTTCGGAGATCTGTCAGTATCTGGCTACTAATGTTTAAGATGTGTGACTGTAGGACCCTACGATTGCATTTCTAGATACATCCAGCCCATTTAAAGCTTGACTATGGACATGGAGAGATGTGTCCAGTGGCATTCGTTGCTGTATTTTTAAAAAATTTTTAAAAAGATTTTATTTATTTATTTGACAGAGCGAGATCACAAGTAGGCAGAGAGAGGGGGAAGCAGGCTCCCTGCTGAGCAGAGAGCCCGATGTAGGACTCGATCCCAGCACCCTGGGATCATGACCTGAGCTGAAGGCAGAGGCTTAACCCACAGAGCCACCCAGGCGCCCCATTGTTGCTATATTTTTTAAAAATAGCTGATATCCAGAAATAAACTAAATGTTCATCAAGAGGTGAACTGATTTTTTAAAAAACAGTACATTCATACGGGGGAATCTTATTCTGCCGTTGTGAGGAATGGCTTAGATCTGATTATATATGTGCATCCAGATTTTATTTATTTATTTGTTTGTTTATTTATTTATTTGGGTATTTATTTGAGAAAGAGCACAGGGGGAGGGGCAAAGGAAGAGGCAGACTGGACGCAGAGCCTGAGGTGGGCCCCATTCTTGGACCCTGAGACCTTGCCCTGAGCCAAAACCAAGAGTCAGACACTCAACCTTCTGAGCCACCAGGAGCCCCTAGACCTAGTTCTTAATGTGTGGCAGCCTTAGGTTGACCTGAACATCCGGGCGGTGGGGAGTGGGAAGGTTGGGTACCAGGTCCGATGTAACCTCCCAGGTAGTTACAGGAGAGACACACGGACCTGGCCTAATTTTGAGGAAAACACTGAGTTATTACAGACAGAGATGGGGTGAGACATAGCCACTATGTGGAAGTCTAGCCTCGGTGCACGGCTCGGAGGGAGGAGTGCGGGGAGCGTGGAGGAGACGGCTCCGGGATCTTCCCAAGAACGCACTGCGTTTTCTGTCCTGGGAAATGGAATTTTCCTTGTGCTGCTTCCATAAGAAACATACAGACTGAGCACGGTGGCATGACAATTCCGGCACATGACATTACAGTGAAGGGGAAATGAGGAGCCCAGTTCTCTGTGAAATTATACCTCGGCGGACTCATTCACCATTTCCCGACTGCCGCCCCCCGACCCAATCCCATTATGCAGAAGCACTGGGAAGGGCGAGATTTGCCTTAATTTACCCTTGTGTTGCTTTACTTTTACTACGTCCATATGTTTGATAGTTAATATCTCCCCTTTGCAAGGAGAGTGCCGGATTTAGAATTAAATTTTTAGCACCCGCTCTCAGCCGACGACAGCCCTGAGTTAGCGCCACTCGTCCTTACTTGCAAAAGCTGCCTTTGCTTTCGGTAGGACCTCCGGGGCGTGCCCAGCTCAGTCGCTGGCTGCCCTTGGCGCCCCCGCCACAAAACAAAGGGCCATGGCGTGAGTAACGACTGAAGGGCAGCGACAATCAGGTCCCGCCGCTCGCTGTATTTGCGTCCAAGTGCTTCAGCCACACGCTGTGCTGCCGGGCACCCCAGTCGAGGCTGGGCTGCTGGCTGGGTGTGATTTCACAACGCCAGCCCAAGGACAGCTCGGCATTCATTCCCTGGAATCAGCAGAAGCGTCATAGCAGCCATGTCTCACGGGACACCGACAACCCATCTAGAAACCCGCAGACAGCTCTTCACCTTCATATACATTTCTGAGCTGGAGATGCATGGGGAGGGAACGCGTGTGCGTGTGTGCTCCTGAGTGTGTGCGTGTGCACACCATATGTGCACAGCCGTTAGAGTCCTGGTCTCCGAAGGTGGGAAACATTATCAGTGAAAGTCCAATGGGGAAAAATATGTCTGTTTGTTTCTCTGTGCACCGTGTATCATTATCTCTGTCTCTTCTATATCTGTATCTTTATCTGTATTTCGCTCTGTCCTGTCTCTCTTTATACTTGCACATATGCATGATAGGGATATATGCATAATGCAAAATGCATTTTTTTTTTGCCTTTGCTAAGAGTAACGCGTCTCTGTGGTCATAATTGTTTTCATAGGTGTTCACTGCACAACAGGTGCATGGATCCCTGCATACCGTAGATATTTTTCAGGGTGAGGGGGATGTTCCAGGGCAGAGCCAGCCTTCGGATCCTTTAGCTGTCTGGGCTGCTCTGGTCTCTGCCTTCTTGCTCCCAGGAGCACCTGCAGATATCCTGCATCTCCACGTTTCCCTGGTGTGCTCAGCTTCGTGAAACAAACGCAGTGTTTGGATTATCTGTTTCTTGAAGGCCTGGGGAGCAGTTTAGAAAGATAATACTGTTTCATGGAACGTTAAAAAAAGAAACAAAACAAGAATTATAGGATCCATCCAAAGTAGCTTAATTTATAGTCCCACTGTGAAAAATATCATCTTGTTTCTCGGGTTCTAAAAATTTCATTCTGATTATTGTTCTCTTGGACAGGATGGCTTCTTTTATTTTTAAATGTAGAAGTTTTGGATTTTCTATCATGTCTAAAAGCGCCTTTCTTCTGACAGCTCTCTGCTTCCGTGCTGTGTGCCAATTAGTTCAAGAAGTCTCCCCAAGGACTTGTTCGCCTTTAACTCTTGTGGTTAATTTTGTCATCGCTTAGCCTGGCATACCTTCTCCTTCTAGGCCTCATTGGAGAAGGAGGCAAGAAGGTCACGGAATGTTATATTCTTACTTATGCCCTTCCTTTCTTTTGGAGCTTTGAAGTTATAAATTATATATCATAAAATTCACCCATGTGAAGTATGCAGTTAAATGTGTTTTGGAAAACTTCAACTGTCACCACAATCTGGTGTCAGAGCAAACTTCCATTACCAGAAAGTCCTTTTTTTTTTTTTAACTCATCTGCTGTGAATTCCCACCTCCCTAATTCCAAGGGGATTGTCTCCATAATACTGCATTTTCCAAAATAGCCCAAAGTGGAAACAATCCATGTGTCTCCCAGCCGGTGAGTGGCTAAAACACTGAGCTACACCTTCGCCATGGAACAGGACCCAGCGACAGAGAAGAGCTCCCCGTGTGCGTGAGCGGGGCATGGCTGACCCTTGGCGGCGTGCTGCTGGGGGCGAGAGCACAGAAGCAGGAGCTGGTGTGTTCTAGTCTCCACTTACGTGCTGTTTCTAGAGCATGTCACGGCAGTTCATGTTCAACTTCTCACTGGGGTCCACCAAGTTCGCGGCACCAGATGACTTCGTTATATCCTGAATTACTCTTATTTTCCTCTTTTTTTATAGATGAATTTGCTCTTTTAGGAGATTTCAAACCTTTTTCTCAGTGGAACCTTATCCTCAGTGCAAATACTCAGTGATCAGAGGCCAAGGACATGATGCAGGGGCCAGCCAGCACTGGGAGATTTTTTATCTCACTGTTTTGAAGAGAGGTATCTCATCGGACTGGAGATGCTGATCGGTAAATGTGGGGGCTCTCGATCCTTCCTCTTTGTCCTAAAGGTAGACCTAGTTTTCCTACCACAGAAATAAGATGTATGACCTCAGCCTCATTACAAGGTCATGGCCTCTTGACTACAATATGAATTCTAAAATATTCCAGGGAGAAAAAAAGAGTGGGTGTTTCAGTTGTGGACAGATGGCAGCCTGGGATATAATCAGGTCAGGGTCGGTTTCAAAATGTGCAGCAATCATTTGGGACTCTGTAAGCATAAGCAAATGTCTTTCCACTCCGTTGACATCAGCGTCAGTCCCTGGGATCGTCTCTGTCTGTCACCACGTAGCATGGTCCCCGTGTAACTTTCAGATCCCGAGTTGCTTGCAGGAGGTGGTTGTGATGACCCATTCCTGGAGGCACTTGGAACCTGGATGACAACGGCATTTTGCTTGGTGTGTCAGTGCTTATTACAACAGAGCCTCATGGAGAAAACCAGCATGGACCCCTGAGAAAGGGACGTGATGGTGTGAGTGTCTGGAGGCCGTGTGCCATGGGTGGTAAATGCTAATGGCCCGTTTGCCTTGATATGGAGACATGGGACGTCATCAGCACGTGCCACTGGGCACTTGTGGGCTTAGATGGTTGCTTTCCCGCGAAATCATTCAAAGGGAGGGATGACAGGTGGAAATCGCTGGAGGCGGTCCACGTTTTGCCGAGCGCTCGCCTTCCCTGCCCACCTGCATGATGGCCTGTGCCCTTGAATTCCATGCTCTCCAGCGCAAGTAAAGTTCCTCAGAAGGGAGCTTGTCTTCCCCAAAGTGGAAACAAGGATCACTTGGGTGCCGAAGTTAGCCGTAACATCCACATCATGCAAGACGTCAGCATGAGTGAATTCTAGGATGATTCCACTGCCTGCGCTGGGCACTGAATACTGTGTCGTCTGTGTCATTGTGGACAGGTCGCGGGTCTTACGGAAGCATCAGGCTGTTGTGCCCCAGGCTAGAAAGGGTCCACCGTGTGTTATTCAATGCCCACTACGTCATGTTGGGTACAGCCTGATGCTGTCCTCCTGTCCAGTTTTGGCACCCCCTGGCCCATATTTCTGGAGCCCTTCACGGCACGTGACATGTCTTATCTGTTGTCTCTTGTGCTTTATCCTGACTGCCCCACAGTGACCGCTAAACATGGGTCCCCATCCTTTTTGGGGCCGTGGACTGCGTTGGCAGCTCCCTCATGCCTAGGAATCTTTTCTCCAAATACTGTTTTTCATTTCATGGAATCAAACTCATAGCAGACCCAAGGCGGGTGGGAATAGGGAAACACGGTTTAAAAAAATTTTTTTTGTGATGCAGTAGAATGTGCTTCCTTCCTAACACCCTGCAGAGGAAGCCTAGGAGCCCATCTCATCACCACCGTGATTTTAAACAATGTGAAAGGCGGACTCTGTTTTGAAGTATGTATTCCAAATTCAAGACGACGTGAAGGTCACTGCCAGTTCGGTTGGTGAAGTCACTGTCCTCACAGCTCTGGCTCTTGCCTATTTTCTTTATTGACGGGTGTGCTCAATTTTCAGTTCGGCTAAAAAGTATATATATATTATAATCATAATATAAATGCACTTTCCCCATCCACATTTACAGACCCCTGAATTCCATCTCCTTGGGCCCCAGATTAATGGCCGGTCCTTCAAACAAGTTCAGGTTCTTTAAAATGAGAGGAGACGCAATTAAAGAACAAAATAGGTTTCAACACATCAATCTCCCTGTGCAGCAGTTGAGAAAGATATTTTATATTACAACTTCTCATAACTATAGTTACAAATAGTCAGCCTTCCTGGGACTTCCCATCTAGAGAAGCAGTAGGTCCGTGTGTGTACCATGATCTGTTAAAATGTTTCATCCCTCTTTGGGTCCTGTATTCTAGGAACTAATCCTGAATTAGTCATCAGAATTACAATGCATAGGCTTTGTATAGGTTTTCACATTTCCATTAATAATAAAAATTTGGAATCTGCTAACTAGTAAGGATAGAGGAATAATTGAGCGACTTTAGCGTAGTCACGTAGCAAAATGTAACCTGGCTAATAAAATGGTGTTTTCAGTTATTTATTGGCACAAGAAAGTGCTCTCAGTTGTCTGTGTACATGCATGTGTGCGCGTGTGCACACACACACACACATATGACATAGTCAAAAGGCTGAAGGTGAAACGGGAAAAATTCAGTAACAATGAGATTATGGATGATATTTATTTTGTCCTAAATTCAAGCCGTGGACTTTTTCTTTTTTAAGACTGTATTTTTTAAGATTGTATTTATTTATTTGACAGACAGAGATCACAAGTAGGTGGAGAGGCAGGCAGAGAGGGGGAAGCTGAGGAGAGAGCCCGATGCGGGGTTTGATCCCAGGATGCTGGGATCATGACCTGAGCCAAAGGCAGAGGCTTTAAGCCACTGAGTCACCCAGGTGCCCCCAAGCTGTAGACTTTTTTGAGAACCTACTCTGTGCTATAATCCAGAACCTCCTGGATTATACAGGAGGTCAGTGTCATATGTGACGTCCGTTCTCGCGGGTCTCACAGCCTCCATCTTACCTTTGTTGGCATTTGCCAGTCTTTACCAGAAGCTTGCATTGGTTTTATTAATTACAAAAATACCCTGGGGAACTATTTCTTTGTTATTACAGTCGTGCCTTAGAGAAATGTACGCATTTCCTTCAAGAGTGACGTCAGGATTGACGTGAAGGGAAACAGTCCAGGCATTGGTGAAATTGTTGACTCTTGGAAAAAGAACCATCTTCGGATATTGTCTTCTGATCATCTCGGCAATCACATACATTGTTCCTTTTTTGTGTTCCCATTCAAGGACATAATACTAAATTCTCCTTGGACCGCAAGAATGAAAGTACCTGCAGTGCTTATGAGCTATAACCTGCATTGATTATCTTTTAGCAAGATAAATTAAAATTGATTTGTTCTGTTACATAACAGCCCCAGAACATACATTAAAATCATATAAAAACAAAAGAAATCAACTACTTCTAATACCATTGATAGCATCAGAAGTTGGATTTTCCTTTTCAAAGCATAAATATCATCCAAAAAAATAAACTCAATCATAATTTCCCCTGTTCTTTATTCACCCGAGCCAGCCACGGAGAAGACTGTCTCCAAACTAATTTCAGAGTGACCTTGTGATGGGGTTATGAGCCTAAGAAATTGTAGCAGGAGCCTCAGGCGGGATTTATAAGAAAATGTGAATTGGACTTTGCATGGAGAAGGAAAATTTCATTTAGTTATTATTGTCCAGCGCTATTTGAACATAGGGCAATGGGATGGCTTGACCTCCTTGAGGACGGTCCTGAACCCCGTGCCAGCCCTGGGGGGTGGAAACATCAGACACAGCACCCGACTCAAAGTCCTCCAGACCTAATGACTATACCTGTCACACTCACCTCTGCTGTGTGAATGTGTTCTAGAACCTCAGGGAAACCTCTTTCCACTGAAGTACAATGTCTGCTTCTAGCCACCTGCACACAATGATATGACCACAGATCCCTTGCATTGGTTAAGAAACCAATATTTGCCGACCTCTCCTAGGTGTTGTGCCCGTAACCACTCTAAACTTTGCCGTCCATTCTCCTAACACCAAGGGCAGAGCATTCACTCCCATTTTGTGGACCATGAAACTGAGACCCTGCCAAAGGTGTGTCACGTAGATCATTCCCTGGGATGGGATGAGAGATGCCTCCTTCCTCCTCTCAAAATAGGTCTCTGTCTTGGCTCCTGGCACCTGTTATGAGACTGTCTTGAAATTGGCAGGCTGTCTTGGATTGTCCAGTAGACCCAGTATAATGAGACTCTAATGGTCCTTGTGAGGTTTGAATCCAGTGGGATCAAGGATCTGATGGGATCAGAAAGGGGGACGAGGAGCCAAGCTGAACACCCAGGGTTGTGGGTTCTCCCCTGGAGTCTTTGTGAAACCAGCCGTAACCAGTCATGCTGGTGCCTCGCGACAGATTCCCGCCTGCTGGAGCTGGAAGAGAGGGAGTGTGTGTTATTATTAGCCCTTGCATTTGTGGGAACTTGCTGCAGCCACCAGGGGCACCGAGCACCCTTCCCTCGTTCACTCCCCGTAGCTGCACTGAATGAGGTCTCAGCCCCGGGGAGGCAGGTCATGGGCTCGCGTCGCTGGTCACGGCGCTGGCTTCAGGGTCCTCTGACTCGGGAGTACGCCCCGGATTTCAGAGAGCGTAGCAGACGAGTGACAGCAATGTGGATTCCCACAGTTCAGGTCCAGAGCTTGTCCTGCCACCACCAGCCGTGTGGCCATGGCCAAGACACGTGGTCCCCTAATCTTCGCTCCCCATACAGGCGAAATGAACACGATGGCTACAGTTATCTCATGGGGGCTCCTGAGGTTGGAGGAACGGAACACATGAGATGCACTTTGCCGGGTTCTTGACACCCCCTCCGCATCCGGTCACACTTGGTCATTAGCAGAAGATGCCGCAAGGCTCTCTGATGCCACGAGGGTTTAGATGCCAAATTCGAATCATGCTGTTGGCATTCTATGTCCATCCAATCAGTCAGTGATTCCTGTGCACAGTGGGGAGGTGTGCGTTCATCATGTCTTTCCCGAAATGAGTTCCAGCGATGGTGGAGAGCTGGTAGCCAGCTTATGTGGTCAAGGGCACAGGCTTCTGACCCTGGGGACAGGGACGTATGTGGCCACATGGTGTCCTCCTTGGGAAGTTGCCTGGAGATCTTGACGAGGTCATCCTGATTAAGAGACAGAGTGGGTAGCCCCGTACACACGGTGCTCGTGGAGGAAATGCAGATTTAGAATGTGCTGGATTGGGGTGCTCGTGGATGCAGGAGTGAACGTTCTCCTCCAGGAGCCTCTCTAGACATAAAGCAGCAGTTTACGCTGGAAGGCTTGGATGAAATGAGTCTCTCCGAACGAATAAAAAGCAGATGTCTTGTTTGGCCGTCACTGGGCAGCCGGGAACATCACTAGTCACAGATCGTATTGTCTCACACTGGACCGTCTTTTCCCATAATCAGTGCTGTCACTGGGGCTTGCACTCCTGACCGGGGGGGGGGGGGGGGGGCTGCAGCTTCCAAGTCACAGCTGGCAAAAGAATGTATGATAAAAGCAAAACTCTAACCATCCGAAACACTGATTGTCCTTTTGCACAGATGAGTATGTTGGAGCTGTTCTGGTTAGTGGTGTCCAGGGGGCACCTAACTCACCACTGGGCACGTCGCTAGGCACCTGACCCGCCCTGCACGTTCACGCAGCTCCCGTGCACACACAGATCATTCCATGTCATCGACGTGGGCTCACCGAGGGGTGTGTACACTTACTGTTGATTTTCTAAGAAGCCCCCGTGTTCAGCACGTGGCAAAAAAGTCTTCAGTGGCAAAAACCAGACCGTACCTTGACAGCTGTGGTGTTTTGGAAGGGATGGCACACTTAGCATCATGAGACATGTTTTTGATCTCTGCAGCGGTTCGGGTTCTCCCTGTGTGTTGAATGTGACAGAAAACCCAGGTCCAGCTGGTCTCCTGATGTGGGAACGGAGGGATGAGCAAGGAGGTGGTGTTGGTTGATGATTGCCTCCTGAAACAGCAGAATCTGAGGGGGACCTTCGAGTGTGCTGCTGTGGTGGCTTCCACACAGCTCTAGAAGTTCTTTGACAGCCGTCACTTACAAAGGTGGAGTCTAGCAACCCTCCCTGATGTGTAGGTTAGACTTAGTGACTTGTCCCCGATCGACAGAGCAGACCACAGCGATGGCGTGCGGCTTGCGAAGCTTGCTCGTCACTGCCCTCATGCCCTGCTCTTCTTGAGATGTTCCCTAGAAGCACGACTCTCAGGTGGCTGCAGCCCCGGCTTCCTCCTGCCGAGGATCTCAGCCCAGTGAATCCGCTGTAGAGCTCCTGACCCTCAGAGAACATGGGGACGGTTAGCCTTACTGCTGTTCCATGATCTGGTCCAGCGGGGCTTGAGCTGAGCAGAGGGCATCAGCACCCAGATTCTCTCTGTCGCTTGGCCCTTCTCCGTGCCAGCTGCGATCTCAGGAGGGCTCCGGGAATCGGTGTTTACCTTCTAGCTTTAGAGCTCCCCGCTTTCCAGTCCAGTAGGGGAGACGCAGTGAGTATCTCTCCAGTGATCACTCCAATGGGACTGGCCTTGGTCATGTGCCTCCCTCTGGACCAGTCACTGTGGCCGGGCCTTAGGTCTCATGCTGGTGGGATGGGAATTGTCAGTCAGCAAACGCCGAGGTTGGGTGAGGCACCATTTTCGTTCCATCAGACCTTATGATGAGTCTTACTCTGAGGAGAGAGGGAGTGAGCCAACAATCTTTGAGCGGCTAGTGTGTGCTGGATACAGCTCTGGAGTTAGTCCAGGGAACAAGAGAAGAACAAAGTTTTCTTCCTCCTGGGGCTTCATTCCGGAGATTGAGTTCTGAGTGGTTGAAAATACGGCAGATCCGCTGATGGGCCCGTAGGTGTCCGTTAACAGCTCTGCAACACAGTACATCGCTTTCTTCCGTCTTCTGGTCCTCGCCTGCACCATCAAGATATGCTGCGTCTTCTCTTCCTTGCCACGTCTTCTCTAAGGATAAAATGAGGCAATGGGATGTGGGAACAGTACATAAAACACAGAACCGTATTGTTTTCAAGATTGAAAGCAGGTTCACAGCTGGGAGAACGTACTTGCAAATCACATTGCTGACAGAGGGCTGAAATCCAGAATAGAAGACAAACGGCCCAGTTTAAAAAATGGACAAAGTATTTGAACAGAGATTTCGTCAAAGAAAATACGCAGATGGCACCCACAAGAAGCATGTGAAGATATACTCAACACTCTGCTATGAACGACACACGCCCAGATGACACCGAGACACACCAGAACAGCCGCATTTCAAGACAGATGGACTTCTGGTCCACCGCAGGTGAGCTGATGGGCACAGGTCCTAACATCCGTAAACAGAGTAAGACTCAGAAGCAAAAAGCAATGCCGTTTTGGTACCTACAACATGGGTGAAACTCAAAAGAAATACTTTTACTAAATGAAAGAAGCCAGTCATGAATGAGTGTGTATCTTGGACCGTTCCGTGGACACGGAATTCTGTAGACATCCAATCCAACAGTCATGGCCGAATGCAAGTTCAGGGTTGCCCGGGGCGGCAGAGGGGCTGGGACGTGACTACCCAGGGTCACGGGGGACCCACTGGGCTGACGGATGTGTCCTGTGTCTTGATGGGGATTGTAGTCGCATGGCTGGACGTGTGTCAGAATTCATCCAACTCTGTGCTCACAACGGGAGCATTATGACAGGTAGATTGTATGTCAATAAATAAATGTCATTTAAAAAGAAGTTCCCATTCATGGGAGGCCTCACGGACCTGCCGGGATCTAGGGGTATGCGGGAGAGGAGTAGACGTGGCCAGGTCCTTCTCATGGGGCCTCGGGGCCGGGAGCTCTCGCAGTTCCATTCATCTGGGTACAGCAGGCCAGGATTTCCCGAGTCATTTGGGCTGTCTTAACTGCCCCGAGGAGCAGGTTCTGTAAATAACTTGTGATCAGAGCCCGCACGCTGCTGAACTGCAGGCAGGTCCAGCCCCGTCCATGTTTTACTTCACTGTTTTAGAATTAGGAGATCTCACATAGAAACGTAGACTGCTGGCGTCTCCGGAAACATGGTGTCTCTGCCTCGGCTTGGCCGTGGCCAGAGTGGTGCTCAACGGGAGTGGGGCTGGGCCCTCCAAGTGCATCATTGCGCTCCCCTCGGCCTTGGGACCTCTCCCGGGCCCCAGCCCTCTGCTCGTTTCTAATGCCTGATTGCTACTTTCAGGTGTTTTGTCCCATGACCCACAGTTTATTTGACGTATGTACTTTGCCTTCACATTCAGAGGTGCTGGGTACGCCCACCTCCTCTGTTCAGTGCGAACATGACTCCTGCGGGATAGATCCTTATTTCCTTCTTTTACAGAGGAAGACAGGTCAAAACAATGGAGCGACCTGCCCAAGGTCTCATAGGTGGGAATTTCCAGAGCTGTCATTGAAGGGGCCCCTTCCTCTGTGCCGGGGTCCCTGTGAGCAGGAGGGGAAGGAGGAGAAAGGCGGTGAGCTTTAAGACGAAGGCCACTCAGTGTCCGTGTCCTCTCTGCTTCCTCGTCCGGGTCATCACGGGTCAGCGAGCACGCAGTGAGTGCTCCATCTTGAATGCCCTCGAACCCAACTGACCTGTCCTCCGATATCCCCACTGTTTAAAAAAAGTCAAACATTCCCTCCATGCCCACCCTCGAGAACGTTTCCCAGAGCATCCCCTTTCCTGTACCGGACAGCACTGCCCAAACTGGGAAGAGCACTGTAGGACGTCAGTTAACCTCTTCAGCTGATCACCCTCCATGCCCTCCATGCTGTGTGTCTGGCGTCTTCTGCCTGCAGCCTCTGTTGGAACCTCTTGCCGTTCCCACGTCCAGACAGAGGTTCCCGCACTGCTTCCATCCCCTCAGATGACGAGCCTGATGGGCAGAATTGTGTCCCAGGGAGCACACACGCAGGGCAGGCAGGGCAAAGTAGGCGGTAGACCACGTGGAGCATGTGGAAAAGTGACAGAGGGGCGGCCGGCCCCGTGAGTCTCCCGTGTCACCGTGAGCGGCTGGTGCACCTGCAGGAGGTAGGGAAGCTTTGGAATTCCAGAGACAGGGGAGAATCGGATGAGGGATCCGGGGAGGAGGACTTATCTGGATGACTGTGTTTCAGAAGTGAAAGAAAGGGGCGCCCGGGGGGTCTCAGTCGATGAATGTCTGCCTTCGGCTCAGGTCATGATCCCGGGGTCCTGGGATCAAGCCCTGTGTCTGGCTCTCTGCTCACTGGCGAGCCTGCTTCTCCATCTCCTCTTCACTTGTGCTCTCGCTTGCTATCTCTGACTCTCTAATAATAAAAAATAAATAAAATCCTAAAAAAAAAAAAAACAAAACCTGGATGACAAAAGGGAGAATGTATCAGGCTGTCAGGTGCCAGCAGAGAGAAGACACTGTGTGGAAATTCTGAGCCTGTTTTCTACCTCTCCTGCTGTCTGTCCCTGCACCTCAGCTCCTTCTGCGGCGTTGTGAGGGTTGATGGAACAGGCTGAACGAGTTGACTTTATAGATTATTATGCATATCATTCAGAGGGAGGGTGGCCTGTGCGAGCAACGTTATGGGGCTGTGCAGTGCAATTTATAGAACAACAGTAGTTCCTGGGTTTAAAATATGTGAATAAGATATTTAAGATCGGTAGATCATGTGATTTCACTCATGTGGAATTTAAGAAACAAAACAAATGAGCAGAGTGGAAAAAAAAAAAAAGAGAGAGAGAGAGACAAACCAAGGAACAGACTTAACTATGGAGAACACACTGCTGGTCCCCAGAGGGGATGGGACGGGTGGGCAGGGGGTGGGGGGACCGTGATGGGGATGAAGGAGCGCACCTGTCGTGATGAGCACTGTGATGTGTGGAAGTGTTGAGTCACTATATTGTACACCTGACACTAATATTACACTGTATGTTAACTCTACTGGAATGTAAGTGAAAATTTTAAAAATACTCAAAATAGTTTAAAAAAAAAAAGTCTTTGCGTATTTACATATTCTCTTTCCTTGCCCAGAAGGTCCTTCCCTCCTATCTCTGCCCATCCAGATATACTCATCCTTTGTTAGGTCTTTTAAATGTCCCCATTTCTGGGACTTGCCGCCCCCCAACTTCCCACACAAAGGTAAAAGAACCTGCCTCTCCTCTCTGTTTCTGGAACACTCTGTCCATGGTTCGGTTGCTTTCTGGATTCTTCCCTCTCCACACTTCAGGGAATCTCCACATTCCCTCTCTGTGGCCTCAGCACGTGACACGTAACCATCCAGGCAGCTGGAAAACCATAAACGATATGTCCGTATGTGGGCCCAGAGAGTTCAGTCCAGGACTTTTGCAGGAAATAAGCCTTCCTTCCAGCTGGTCACTCACTTGCCATGTGTGGTCTGTCTGGGTACCGTGTGTGCAGAGAAGAGAGGGTAGGGGAGGGGGAGGCCTATATGCTCTGTGGCCATTTTACATCAGGATCTAGTTCTGCCCCAAGTAAGAACCTTCCTTAGCTTTGTACAATGTGAGCCAATAATGTCTAGTTGCTTAAACCCATCGAAACTGGATTTCTGCCGTTTGCAGACCTGTCTTAGACCCCAGCTGATAGTTCTGGCTATATTCTAGTTAATAAGTGCAGAAATGCCAAATGTCACTTGCTAACACATGTCCCAGAATTGCAAGGAGCAGAGCGTCCCATCCAAGCCACTGTGCAAAAGCTTTACTTAAAATGGCTTCATGGGGGCGCCTAGGTGGCTCAGTGGGTTAAAGCCTTTGCCTTCGGCTCAGGTCATGATCCCAGGGTCTTGGGATCGAGCCCCGCATCGGGCTCTCTGCTCAGCGTGGAGCCTGCTTCCTCCTCTCCCTCTGACTGTCTCTCTGCCTACTTGTGATCTCTGTCTGTCAAATAAATAAATAAAATCTTTTCAAAAAAATAAAGTAAAATGGCATCATGGCTAGGGCTTGAGATGGCTAGGCTTCTGAATTTGGGTATTGCTCGAATCAGAGATGTTATGTTTTTGGGCAGATGTCCTCTGAGTATCTCTTTGCCTGATCTGTGACTTCAAGTGGGAAATATTTTAAGATCTGATATTCTGTGATTTTACACCATTTGCCTAAGAAGGCTACGCTTCAGTTCCACCGAGGGACCACAGCATCACTCAGATTAAGAAAATCACAGAAATTGTGAGTTAGGGACACTTTGGTTCAAGATGTGGATTTTGCAGATGGAGAAACCGGACCTTCAAAGCACTAATGGTTTTATGGGGAGCCTGGGTTGCTGAAGGCCAGCTTAGGACCCCCAGGCAGGTGCCACCACTGACCCACTCATGATGTTGGCCCTGTTGACTTTAGCATCCGCTGCAAACCTTTGGTGGTTCTCTCCCGGCACTGCTTGGAGAATATTCTGGATTCTGGAGGCTTTAGAAAGTTTTTAAGTGAGAAATGAGCACGTCTCTCTGATAGGATCAGACTTCTTTTCAGAAGAGAAATTGCAGGGCGATTCCCCAAGCTGCGCACCTTAGCAGCCTCGGAAATCACGAGATTGTATTTCAGGATCGTCTGAGCAAACCTCCACTTCTCCTCTCCTGCCTCGCGTCTCATCTGAGGAGATGGGATCTTGAGTCTTTCAATCTCTCTGAAATGGTTTTCACTTCGCTTGTCATTTTAAATATGAGTTTCCCCTTAATCCTGGAAGTTTTATTTCATTTTTCACCTTTTCTTATGGCCCGAAATTTAATTTTACTTTGATGCTGCAGTTTCTAGATTCTGTTTTTTATGATTGTTTTGTGCCCTGGGGTAGACAGAAGGTGCTCAAACCGCACCCTCATTTATGAGGGAGGCCGTACGGAGAGACAGGAAAGAAGCAAATATGTTAGAATTGAAATTGCGTGTTTAGAAGAGGAGCTCACTCACTTTGCCTGCCCTGTTCTCCTGTGAACTGCTGGCGTGACCGTAAAATGCACATTGTGGGCTCATGCGATGTTTTCTCAGGTGCCCACGAAGGTCTGGGGTCGTCGGCAGGGGAAGGCGATGGGTAACAGCACGTTCAGGCACTGAACATCCCATTTCCTACAGAGAGGAGTCACGCTCGGGGGGACTGGGCCGTTCCCGGGAGCCTTTGCCCTTCTTTTGTCCCTTTGGTGGAGGGGAGGGGGAGGTGAGGCTCAGCCAACCAGACGTGGAGCGGGGAGGGGCATGTTTTGTCCATTGAGGGCTGGACAGGACACTGTCGGTGGCAGCCCTGTAGCGGGGTGCAGGGGACAGCGGGTGGGGAGCAGCCGAGAAGGCAGACGGAGTGGTTGCTGGCAATCGAGACAGCTCCTGAGGCCGCCCAGAGGCTAGGACCATCTCCTTAGGGCTAGGCATCCCTGTAAGACCACGGAGGGCAGAGGGGGTCACAGGAGTGCCCCCCAGCTTGACTTGCTGGTGGAGAGCATGGAGCAGGACCCCCACGCCCGAGTCCACTCTGCCACTGTCTGCCCTGCTGTCTGTTCCCTGCTCACATCCCTCCTCGTGTTTACCCTAGTGATTCCCCTAAAGTGGAGATCCCCAGATTGGGGACCTGATGTCTGCATGTCTGCCGCATTCCTTTCTGCTTCTGATGCCACCAACATGGGAAGAGGCCATTATTGGGGTGTTAGGAGTGAGTCTCAGGGACCCTGTTCTGCTTGCAGCTCAGCCCATGCGGTCTTGTGGGTACAGGGAGGCCGGAACTCTGCGTCCTCCGTGTTCTCCCCTCACTGAAGCCAGCTGGCGGACCTGCACATTGCTTCTGGAGAGTCTCCCCTTTTCCTTCTGGACACCAGGTGCTGGCCCCCGTTGGCCTCTTGGACACAGGGTATTTCTGTGCTGATCAACACTGTCATGACCCCTTTGCCGGGAGATGTAAAACCAACCTCCTAACATAAACCTTCAGCTTTCCACTCTGCAATTTGATGATGTTGTTTGCTTACGTGAGAGTAATTTAGATAAAATAGAAAACCAATCAGGTTGCGTCCTACTTTTGTTTTTCGTCTTGCCTGCCTCTTGCTCTGGACGAGAATTAAGAACTGTACCACGGTCACCTTCCTCTCTCTCCTCCTACGGGACCCCCGGCTCCTGGAACAGTGTCGCACACTGTAGGGGAGCCCTCAATACTTCCACTAAATGAACAGGTAGAGGGGGGCTGGCATGTGGCTGTGTTTGGCAGGCTCATTATTCTAAGGCAGAGAAACAGAAGAAGCTCGCGGATAAGCAGAGAGACAGGACGCAGATAAGCAGAGAGACAGGATGTAATGCTCTTGGAAAGCACAGATGAGAGAGAGAGCGCGAGCCCTGGCCATTGGGAGCTCCTAATTTCAGATTTCCTCCGTTCCCCTGACATCCCCAGCCTTCGACTCCATAGGCGCGTTAGACTTCTTTCTTCTTAGGCAGCGTGCCATCAGAACAAATCAAGGCAAACGGGAGGCGGCCGGTGGACTGGGTCGTGTATTTTATTTGCCTGAGAGTGTACCTGGACGGCTGTGTACCCCACACCCTGCGTTCTGACCCGCACCCATCAGCAGCGCTCTGGGGACAGAGAGATGAGGGAACTTGCCGTCAGCATGTTTCCCCCATCAGGATTTTGGTACGGTCTATCTTGTCTCGACGCATGGCCTAGCCCCCCGCAGGAGTTCGTTCTGATGTGCTCTCGGATCCTTACCCCGCTGAGAAGACACTGAAACATTTTATTATTGAGCTTCTGGGCTCACGGGGGGAAGGTGAGCCACAGGGGGAAGGTGTTGGAATGGTTTCTTCTTAGCTCTTTAATTCCACTGCTCAAAGAGGGGAGAAACAACAGGCCAGCCTGGGGAATTTGTCAGTATCATACGGCTAAAGAAAAAAAAGAAAATCCTCAAGTCAGTGGACGATCGTTTCTGTCTTTTAACCACAGGGAAAAAAAAAAATGAAGACTTTATTTATTTGAGAGACAGCAAAATGATAGAGAGAGCATCAACAGGGGGACGGGCAGAGAGAGGGAGAAGCAGGCTCCCCGCTGAGCAGGGAGCCAGATGCAGGGCTCGAAATTTGATATTCTCAGTTCACTCTGACATTCTGGATGTTCAAGGGCCTTGTAAAACAATTTGAATCATTTGTATGAGCCAGGGTTCTTGCAAGAGCCCCCAGATGGTCAGAACGGAGAGACTTAGTGAAGAGAATCATCACTGCAGCCGGCGGGGGGTGGGGGGTCAGGTGGGGGGTAAGGGCAGGCCTAGGGGAGGGTCGGTGACATCATGCGCCCAGAGACTGGCAGGAGTTAACGCTGACAGTTTGTGGGGAGGAAGGGGGCTGCATTACCAGGTCCTGTAAGGGGGAGGGTCCCAGGGTCAGGGGACCACTGGCCAGAAGCAAGGATCTGAAGGAAGGAGCTGCCACCAGCAGTGTGGGCCAGAGCAGGGAAATGGGGAGGAAACCCCAAACTTCCTCCCCGCCTTCTCCTCCTAGGCCAGGAAGTCCCTTTGGCAGAGCTGGTCAGAAGCTGGAGGCCAAAGGGGACCTTGACTGAGCCAGGGACGTGGCCCACAGGAGCCCGCTCTGGGCACGGAAGAGGCGAGGAGTGAATCTTGGGGAATGCGGGAGAAGTAGGAAGTAACCAGCCCAGCGTGATGTTTCGTGGTCTTCCTCCTCCCAGGCTCGCTCATCTGGGAGCATCCCCCTCCCACAGAGCCGTTGAAACCCTTCGGCTTTTCCCATCTCTCCTCCGACAGGTACTCCGCTCTCTCCCCTCTCCGCCCGTTTAGCTACAGTTGGGAAGTACAACAACATTATCACGGTGAGATACATAGTTGTCTTCCTTGCCATGGGACCGGGTCTTACTGGTGAGCTTCCCATTTCCACCTTTGGCCCCTTCCCGAAATTCATCCCCACCTTGATCGTTGTTCACACCAGAACCACTTCCCTCTGCAACGGTGGTGATCTCCTCCTTTGTGATCCACTCAGGCCCTTCCTTGTCTAGCACCAGCATCTAGGAGTCCGCCACCCAGTTCTCTCACTCCCGCAGGGCAGTGACATTCGCTTCCACCGCTTTTAAAACCAGTCTGAGCCTCTAATCAAGCACTTCGTGGTTTTCTCTGAGTGCACGTGCCCTGCCCGCCCTCCGTACGCCTCTCGGTGTATCAGCTCTGTTCTTAATGGCTTCGTGTGTGTTTGTAACTGTCATACGTATCCACTCAACCAATTCCTGCAAGAAAATATTAATGGTGTGAACACCGTGTTCCAAATATGAGGGCTGCCATGGTGAACGGAGCAATTTAATCTCTTCTCTAACAGCTTCCAGACAAATCTCTTGCAAAAAACAAAGTCGGGTGTGTATTGTTCTCTGTGGGGCCGTATTGGATTTCTAGCCCCCTACCTGCCACGTTTGCTGTTTACCTTACTATGTTTCATAACGAATGTGTACAAGTAAACATGAATCGGTTCCTATTTGGGGGATCCCTTCCACACACGATGGTGGGGAGGCGGGCATTTTTACCCCGGGGCAGCTGGACAAGAATCAAAGATAACTCAGACACGGCCCTCGGCCCGAGGGTCTTGCCCCAGCACCCCTTTCTTCAGGGGGGCCAGAACCAGGTCTGACGGACACGCTGGCGGGTGGGACGCTCCTGTGTCAGAGCTCTGCAGAGCCGTCCATCCAGTTTGGGATTGTGCAGGGCAGGTGTACCCAGCAAGCGCTCAGTGGGCTATCTCTCCCTCTGGGACAGGGTGGGGAGACACCTGTGGGAAGGAGGGAAGGCAGGGGATGTGGACGCCCCTCCTGTCACCTCCCCAACAACGGGCCCCCTGGCGCCTGTGGTGTCCTGATCCTGGTAGCACCTTAGTGGTGTCCTACCTGGTGTCTGCTTGCCTGTGATTATCTGTGTGAGACAGAGCCAGGCTGGATGGGCTTTGGGGCATGGCTCCTAGGAAGGTCACAGCAGCCCTGTGTCCCCTGGCAGGTAAGGTGGCAGTCCTTGGTGACTGCCAGTGTTCTGTACAAGCCCGGGAGCCCTCGCTTGTGAGCCTGGGTCTGCTGTGTGCGGAGTGAGAAGACAGGTCCCTGTTTCTGCCCCTGCACTCCCGATGCTACTCCGGGTTTTTGTCCATAGCAGTCATCTGCTTCCTTGGAAGGACTGGCGAAGCTGGATATTGGCAGTGCTCTCTTGTTTGTGTGAACCAGAGCTTACGGTCCACACACTCATGTTATCTTGACGCTAAACTCCCTGATTCCTGGCTAGAAAGTGAGGTTTTCCAGAACATGGCCCGAGCCCATCTCTGCCCGCTCCCCTGTGGCTGGCCCCCTCTCTCATCCTGCCTCTCCAGGCTTGTCTCTGGGGGTGCTCCTCGCTGCCCTGGACACAGTTGCTCCTATATGCAGCTGGAGTTCATCAACTGTGTCCCTTGAGCCAGGCGCTGTTCTAGACGCCGGGCATCCCTGCTGCACAAGGAGACACATACAGGTGAGAGGCCAGGTGACCCAAAGCCCAGAGAGAGTGTGGGGACAAAGGAGGGGAGTGTAAGACTGGGTCACCTGAGGATTGGAGCCAGGATGCGGGTTTCTGACTTCATTCAGTGATGATGGAAAGACATGGGACAGGCTGACAGAGCACACGTCTTGCCCCATTCTTTTTTTTTTTTTTTTTGAGGGAGGAGTAATCCTTCCAGAATAAAATATCATCAAAGACCAGCAGAGGCACAGGAACAGAAACCGAGGCAGTGCCCGTGATCAAAGCGGCAATATCTCTTCTCTTTAAGCTGATTTATGGTGCTTTGTACATTTGTTACTGTGCAAATGCAGATGGAACATTTACATAGCCCAACAACATGGCAGCCTTACACTTGGCGTGTTCACATTATCAGGTGCCTGAGCACTGTCGCAGGTGTCCTCAGTTTTTAAGTGCTGGCTCTCTCTCTGGGAAGCCGCTTACTGGATGCCCGGAGGGCTTCCAACCCTGACACCTAGCTGTGTGACCTTGGGCATCTCCTGAACCATCTGGCCCTTGATTCCTGGTAAACCGAGGAAGGACGCTAAGGAGAACTCCCAGGAGTGTACCCATCCCGGGTCCACACAGGGAAACACTTCTGCCTTGGATTTGCTAGGTAGGCAGCCTCCACTTTCCAAACAAAGTTTTAGTTTCCTTTGAATGCCCGGACCGTGGAAGTGATATCTCCTGGCTTCCCTTCCCCCCACCCCCCACAGCACTGAGGCAGGAATGTCTGGTGGGAGTGCTTTCCTGATAGGAGCTTCCCAGCAGGTGGCCAACCCCAGACTCTAGACTGGATGTTGGCCGGGGGAGCATGACATCTGGGGACGACCCTTTGACACCTGCCTTCACCTGTTCCTCGTCATAGCCCAGCACATGGTCAAGTTCCAGCTCTGGTGCTGGTGCCTGGGTCTCGGTTTCTTGCAAACCCAGGTAGGGGTTTAGGATGTTGCTTGATCCCAAACATGTCAGCAGAGCAGGGGCCTGTGAGGAATTCTGCTCTGAAGGCGCACTGCTTGGTTCCCCAGGTGCCTCAATGACTTATCTGCCTCTTAGGATTACTCGTGAGTGTCAGGAGCGGTACAGAAAATCTTGGGCGCAATGTGTTTAGATCGTACCTGGTCTATGCGGACCTGTCCGTTATCAGATGGTGGCATGACACATACGAAAAGTGAACACACTTTCACAGGCATGTACCCGCACATCTTATTTCATGTGTATTTATTAATAAGACTGTTTCTAAGAAAATGCAGAGTAGCTGGTGGTCATATTCACTCTGAGGAAGAGAACCGGGGAATGAGGTCTGAGATGCTAGAGAGACTGACTTTGTACATTGATTTGTACTGTTGGAACTTTTTTAAACAACCTGGGTCTCTTACTCTTTCCAACCATATAAACGACTTAGAGCAGTGCCCAGCATACAGCAAGCCCCTAATAAGTGTTACCTGATACTAATTTCAATGCTGTGTTAGACTCGAAAATGGGTTGTATTAATTACCATGTTTGACGTGTGTCCTAGAATAGATTCTCAATAATGGTAGTTCTAAGAGAAGAGGTTTCCATCGACACTTGGAAGAACTTGACCTTTTTGTTTGGAAGGGATAGAATTTCAACTCAGACAGAATAAAAGAGAGGGAGAGAGAACACGTTTATTGGCTCACAGACCTGAATGTCATGAGCATCAGGTGCGTGAGGACACCTGGGGTCATGAAGGTGATTTCTCCATCCCTCAGCACCCCCTTCTTTCGTCACCTCTGCTATTCTCCAGGGTTTCCATACGGTGGCTTGGGCTCTCCACGTAGGTAGCAGTCTCAGGAACTACAGGACCCAGCAATCCCAGACCAAACTCTCGGTCTGCATCTGTCAGGTATGTGCGCCCTGAGCCTCTCCGGGAGCATGGACCTGCCCAGCTGCCCAGGCTCGGGTCAGGTGCACAGGTATGTGAGCTCAGGGTAGGGCAGCCTCTCATGAACCCGCAGTGTGGGAAACCGATAACACCCCCACAAGACTTAGGGAGCCATTGCCAAAACAGGAAGGTCCTGTCATCATTCAGAAGGGAAGGAGTCCGCCGGGAGGGCGTCTGAAGTCCACTTGGCTTGAACGTACTGGGTCTCCTCTGGACCTCGAGGAAAGTGACAAACACAAAGTGACGTTATTAGGTCGTGTCACATGAGTGGATTTGGAAAAACAGGGGCTGCATGCAGTCTTACTTCACATGCCAATTGCATTCTTATTACAATGCATTTAATGATAGGATGCATAATTAGATGCTCTCTGCTATATATTTAAGTGTACTTATGTTCCATCACTTTACAGACATATTTCTTTCTCGATTTCTTTTCTCTGTGCTGAGAAGCTCTCTCATGTTGCCTTAAAATAAAAATTAATTGCTTTTCAGAGAACTCCGTGAGCAAGGAGATGTGTCTCCCAGGAAGTATTTCATAATCAGCCCGTTTCCAAGTGCCGCATTTGTAACCAGAACTATTCTTAATTGGCTTGAAACTGACATTTGCTAATTTTTCTTACTAATTTTAACCCCCCCTCCTCAAAAAAAAGAAAGAAGAAGAAACTCCAACTAAAGCCAGGAAGTTTTAAACATGACAGAGGAGACGTTAAGCAGGACTAGCTTTTTTTAAAACAAACAAACAAACAAAACCAAATTGGTAAGGGCTCCCACACAGGTGAGGCTCATTTCCAACTCAGATAAAATCCAAAATCCAGGTATTGCTAAGAGGATAGCTCTCCATCAAGCAAAGCCGTGAGAACCCGGAGTCCTTTAAGTGTGGGTCCTGGTTGTCCTCCTCAGGTGGTTGCCATGGTTACCAAAGTCCTCTGCAGGAACTGAAGGAAGGGAGAAGGGCAGGGAGAAGCGCTGGAGAGATGCCCGGATAGCCTGCAGGTGTGCAGATCACTCCCATCACACCCGGCTGACCTCAGTCATATAAGGTAGCCCCTATGGCAAAGGAGGCTGGGAGATGTAGTCCTGCTCTGGGCCAGGGCAAGGAGGAAGTGGTTTTGAGGGGAGATCCCAGCAGTGATGGTGGTGGGTAGGACATCCATCCACCCAGCTGGTCTCCCTGGTCTACCCATGATTTAGGGTTTGTGCGACATTCAGAGGGCTTTCGACATGGCAACCTCCTTTGGTATTCACCGCTACCATGAGCAACTTGGGAGACAGTCTCAGAGGGGAAAATTCAGTCTCACGGAGAGTCCGTTGTCTGAAATCACACATCTGGTACATTGAGAGGTGGGAACCCCATATTTTGGCCCCGATTCCAGGGCTGGAAAGCTGACATAGTCGGTGTCCTGAAACGACGAAGAAATCAATGGTGGCCAACAGAGGGTCACACTGAGGAACGCCGGAGCATTGCGGGGGAGGCAGGTGGAAGACGTAAAGAAGCAAAGAAGGCAGGGGTGAGAACACGGAGGGGACGGCGTGGCCAACGGGAGTGACACTTACGGGTCCCCGGAGCTCGGACACCATTGTTGTGCAGGGCTCAGACTGGGGTGCTTTCTTGAGAAGGAAGACATTTGGACGTCCAAGGGATGTTTTCCAATATTGGAAATATCCTCTAGGCCAGTCACAGTCCATCTGTGTCATTCGTTTTTGCAATCTCTGGCTCAGGGTGTTTGGTCATTGCTGGAAACCCAGATGGGCATCCGGAGACCTGCACCAACCCAACTGGCAGGTTTTACCTGGTGTCCCCTGACGGCTGTGCAGGGCGATTCCTTTCTGAGGGTTGTAGGTCATAACTTTGTGCTGGAGGAACCCACACATCCACTTATTTCCAGTTGACAAAATGGGTTATAGGAGCTACATTTGACAGAATGCAGTATGGTCATTAGATAGGAGGACAAAGATTTGAAAAGAACCTGTGTACTAGGATTTCATGAGGTCCGTGAACTTGGTCTCTGTCCCCATGGCCTCTAGCTGCTAGAGTCTCTCTTTCCTCTCCCACACTCCCTCCCTCTTTTCCTCTCCTCTTTCCCTCCCTCTCTCTCCCCACCATATATGTATATATGTATCCCTCTCTCTCCCCCTCCCTCCCTCTTTTCCTCTCCTTCTCTTTCCCTCCCTCTCTCTCCCCACCATATATGTATATATGTATCCCTCTCTCTCCCCCTCCCTCCCTCTTTTCCTCTCCTTCTCTTTCCCTCCCTCTCTCTCCCCACCATATATGTATATATGTATCCCTCTCTCTCCCCCTCCCTCCCTCCTTTCCTCTCCCTCTCTTTCCCTCCCTCTTTCTTCCTCTCTCTCTATATATCCCTCTCTCTCCCTCCCTCCGTCTCTATCTCCCCCCTTCCTCTCTCTCTTTATATATATATTCCTCCCTCTCTCTCCCTCTCTCTTTCCCTCCCTCTTCCCCTCTTCCTCCCTCCCCTATCTCTCCCGTTCCCTCCTCCCTCCTCTCCCTCTCCCCTCCCCCCCCCTCTCTCTATATTCCTCTCTCCCTCCCTCCTTGTCTTCCCCTCCCTCTCTCCCCTCTCCCTCCCTCCTTCCCCACCCCCCCCAGTTGTGTGTGTGTTTTTTTAAGATTTTATTTATTTATTTGACAGAGATCACAAGTAGGCAGAGAGGCAGGCAGAGAGGGAGAGGGGAAAGCAGGTTCCCCGCTGAGCAGAGAGCCTGATGTGGGGCTCGATCCCAGAACCGTGGGATCATGACCTGAGACAAAGACAGAGGCTTAACCCACTGAACCACCCAGGGGCCATTTGTGTTGTACAATGGGTGGGAGGCTTCCTCTCTGTCCCCAAGGCTGTGGGTCACCTAGCTGTAGGGATGCCTGCTGTGTTAGAGATATGGAAGACTTTGGAGGAATCCTCACCCAGATGCGGAGTGATCATCTCGGGAGGATGGTGTTCTATAATGGTGACTTTAAAAATGCACTTGCCTATCTGTTTATGAACTTGTTTACTGTTTAGAACCACTATTTGTGTAGTTTAGAAGATAAAGTTTTGAAAGAGATGATTATGTTCTCCTGTAATGATTTCCATTTGCCTCAAATGATTTCACAGAAATAAAACACTTGAAATTGGGCTTGTTTAAAAGGGCCAAGGCCCCATCACACGTGCCGCACCATCAGTCCCGATGGGTGTGTGACCTGTAACTTGAGGAGGACTGCTTGTCCGGCTGTGTTGGTGCTCATGGTGCCTCTGCATCATGGCCCAAGTGAGATAGCTGGTGATTCTCGTCCAGCGGTTTTCTGTCTGTAGTGCCCACACACCACCGGCCGCCCGGCAAACCTGATCAGTGGTGTGATGGCATGGACCCCCAAGACCCTGCCAGTTCTCTGACCAGAAAAGCCAAGGTCAGGTATTTCCAGGGTTCTGATGGTGCACTGAGCCCTGAGCAGATACTTGGTGTCTGTCCCATGGAAGTGACCCCCGGGGAAGACGGGCACAAAGAGACCAGCTTGTCCTGTCACTTGATTCCAGAAGGAAAGTTGCTCCTTCAAGATAATTTTGATTTTCACAGAATGGTAAGAAATGCTTATCAGGAAGGAAGAAAGGAGGGAGGGAGAAAGGAAAGAAGCGGGGAGGGAGGCAGAAAGAAGGAAAGAAAGAAGGAAGAGGAGGGAGGGAGAAGAAAGGAAAGAAGAATGAAGCAGGGAGGAAGGAAGGGAGGGGAAACTGGTAGATGAGGGTAAGAACCCAGGAGATAGGTCACATGGATAGGACTCCCCCTTGCCCCACCATGCGGGTGAAGACCCCGTGTGTCAGAGGCCACATGCACAGACACACAGCAGGGAAGAGGAAGGGACAGAGCCAAGATCAGAAGCATCTTTTGTTGTCTTTTGCCTTGGCTTGGGACTTTGGGCAAATGACTTTCATGCTCAAAGACGTTTCAGATGGGGATCATGATGTCACCTTCTTCATTTGGCTGCAGTGAGGAGTCCAAGAATGGGACAACTTGGTCACCGCAGCCCCACAGGCCTGGGACCCTTGCATAATAAACAGAGACCTGTATGTCACCTTGGTTTGGATCCTCCCAGGAGCAAGAGCTAGATAAGCATTTGGGTACAAACATTTTGGGGGGACATAAAGGACAATGCCAGTGGGGGAGTAGGGATGTGGATGAGGGAGGGGTAGCCAGTAGGAGGCGCGTCATAAGCTTGCCCGGCAAGCTCCCGTGATGGGGCAGCACTGACCATAGTCCCACTCCTTTTGCACCGACTGTCCTCTCAGGAGGGTTGCCCACAGGAGCCCCATTCCCTTGCACCTTCTGCCTGCCATTCTGGCCACAGAGCAGACTGGCGTAGAGAGGGCCCCCAAGGCACATAGATGCCGATCTTAGCGGTTGGCCGATTGCACGCTCTGGAGTGGCACAGCCCCGGGAGTCCGGGCGGGGAGCCCACAGCATTTGCTGCACACAGCGTATGTCTCTGTGTTCCCAAGTAAGAAAAAAAGCCGAAACACTGATAAATGAAAGACACTTTGTCCTCCCACGGTGACAGCTGTACCTTTACGCTACCTGGGATGCCACGTTGTAAGTGGAATCCTTGGACTGCTCCCATTCTCGTGGGATCTGCAGACCCGGGACGGCCAGCCTTCCCACAGCGCCAGCCACAGGAGCCTACACGACATACGCACTGGGAGAGGTTGGCCTCTGCGTATAGCTGCTCCCTGGCCACCCCTTAGGTCCAGCAGGGAACACCCCCCAGGAGGATGGACCCGGGAAGAGGATGCACAGACATCGACTTGGGTTTGGTCTTTTATGAAAGCACATTAAGGTTCTGGGATGGGGGACATGGATGGTGCCTGACTGTGGCGCACGCACTCCCCCCATAGCCAGGCACCCCATGCAAATAAATGCCTGTGACTTCCTGGGGGTCTTCTGTGGCAACCGGAACCCCTTCCGCTCAGCCCTGGGTGGCCGGGCGTGTTCTCCCCTCTTGGAGTTGTCTGCACGGAGGATCCACGGAGAATGCCCCGTCACGCAACACTATGGGCATCCACCCCCACCTTCTCTGTCTGCACTGCTCCTTGGGGGTTCCTGGTGTCCCCTTCCAAATTCAGTACTGCACTCACATACTTACCTCATCGTCGCGACGTACCCGGTCCCGGTCTAGAAGGGAGTTGGGAGCATCGGGTGGGTGCGTCCCTTTGGCCCCACAGAGAAGAGAGACAGAGCCAGAACCTCTAAAACATGAGGCTTAGGGACGAAAACACACCTGCCACTTGATCAGAGCCCAGTAGTGGCGCCTGTGCGGTAATCCTTGTAACATGGCTCAAAAGCCCGGATCTTTTGAATTCCTGTGTGATCCCATGCAGCTCTTCCAGATACTCGCCAACTGTTTCCAGTCAGTGGACGAAAGCTGTGTTTAGGTTGATTCGTGGTGAATAATCTTCCTTGAAAGAGCATTCAGGACATGGACTGAGAATGCTACGTGGGCTCTAACTTTTCCAGAACCTAGGAGGAGAGGGGAGAGCAGACTTATTCCTTCCCACTGAAGAACGTCTGTGTCATCCTCTCCCCATCCGCAGTCTGGTGGTCTTCGGAGAGAAGCCTTTGGGAGGTGGTTGGGTCTACCAGGTGAGGACGCCACGAGAAAGTGGACTGCTGTCCCCAGACACAGACCCTCACCGGGGACCAGTGCAGCCGCGCCCCCACCGGACCCCTCCAGCCTCCAGGACGGCCTCCAGGACCATGAGAGACAGCGCCCATGGGGGTGGCAGATGTTGGAGCAGCCCAGACACACGATTTGGGGGTGAACCCGTTGGACTGACTGAGAAAAGCAGCTAGATGAAGTCTGTTTCAGCGCTGATGGGGAGAAAGCACCACCTTGTCCAGTCCCTCAAGAGCTGGACAGCTGTCCTCAAATATGCAAGAAACTTCGCGACCTTTCTAGCACACGGGCTGGTATTTTATAGCGAACGAATTGCCGAGCAAAAACACTAATCAGGAGAGCAGGGATTGAATACCTCCAGGTCCCTGAGAGAGAACATAACTTTGTGTCCCTTGGAGGAGTTTATGGTCCAGCTCAAGTGGGAAGGAGCATTTCAGGGAGTAAATCAAGTGCTCCAGACATGCTTTTAGAAATAAAGAGGAATTCAGAGCAAGTTCACAATTTTAAATAGTTTGTTCAGATATGGTTTGGCAGGTTCGAGCTGAATGAGAGAAGAGTCTTGGAGAAATGCAGATATTTTCATCAGGGGTTACTTTACAGAGGGGATTTAGTGAATGAAACACTGCGAAGTCTGTCCAGAATCCCCAGCGCAAATGCCACTGAGTGATAGCCTGACCCCCTGCCTTCGAGGGGGTGTCATTGGGAGGTGGGACATCGATGTCCTGGGGTGGACACACTCGTGCTGGCATCCGAAGGCCACTTGCTTGGACTCTCTTTACTGATGTTCTCCAGTGCCTGAAATTTCAGATTCAATGACATTTTTAAAACCGGTTTTCAAGTGACCGAGCTGCAGTAAATTAGAACTCATGTTAAAACTATCTGAAAGATAATTCAATTCGTCATTGATTCAAGACAGAAGTTTCAAACATTCTATGAGTTTGTGGAGAATATTACTCATATTTGTCCTCGATCAATGGTTCCAGCCTTGGGCATATATTAAAATCACCTGAAGATTGCTTCCCAGACTCTGGGAATCAGGTGCCATCCAAATTAAATCAGAACCCAGCAATTTATATTTTTTCAAAAGCCTTCTTGAGGATTCTAATGGGGATCCCAATTTAAGAACCACAGGATCCGGCAAAAGATGGGGGGAAAAACGGGCATATTGGTAAGAATTTTCCCAGATGGAGACATTTCCTTCAAAAAAGCAATGTGGATGCCCGGGTGGCTCAGTCGTTGGGGTGTGTGACTCTTGATCCCAGGATCGTGAGTTCGAGCCACACGCTGGGTGTAGAGAACTTTTGTAGCAACATGGACTGGACTGGAAGAGATTATGCTGAGCAAAATAAGTCAAGCAGAGAGAGTCAAGTATCATATGGTCTCACTTATTTGTGGAGCATAACAAAGAACACGGAGGACGTGGGGATATGGAGAGGAGAGGGAGTTGAGGGAAACTGGAAGGGGAGATGAACCATGAGAGACTATGGACTCTGAAAAATAGCCAGAGGGTTTTGAAGGGGTTGGGGGGTGGGGTGGGAGGTTGAGGAACCAGGTGGTGGGTAATAGGGAGGGCACGTACTGCATGGAGCACTGGGTGTGGTGCAAAAACAATGAACAATGTTACGCTGAAAATAAACAAATTTAAAAAAAAGAAATAGTAAAAAATCTTTAAAAAAAAGAAAGAGAATCGATTCCATTTACTATAGCACCAAGAACCATAAGATACCTGGGCATAAACCTAACCAAAGAGGTAAAGGACCTGTACTCAAGGAACTACAGAACACTCATGAAAGAAATTGAAGAAGACACAAAAAGATGGAAGACTGTTCCATGCTCTTGGATTGGAAGAATAAACATTGTTAAAATGTCTATACTGCCTAGAGCAATCTATACTTTTAATGCCATTCCGATCAAAATTCCACTGATATTTTTCAAAGAGCTGGAGCAAATAATCCTAAAATTTGTATGGAGTCAGAAGAGACCCCGAATTGCTAAGGAAATGTTGAAAAACAAAAACAAAACTGGCGGCATCACGTTACCCGATTTCAAGCTTTACTACAAAGCTCTGATCACCAAGACAGCGTGGTACTGGCATAAAAACAGACACATAGACCAGTAGAACAGAGTGGAGAGCCCAGAGATGGACCCTCAACTCTATGGTGAAATAATCTTCGACAAAACAGGAAAAAATATTCAATGGAAAAAAGACAGTCTCTTCAATAAATGGTGCTGGGAAAACTGGACAGCGATATGTAGAAGAATGAAACTCGACCATTCTCTCACACCGTACACAAAGATAAACTCGAAATGGATAAAAGACCTCAACGTGAGACAGGAATCTATCAGAATCCTAGAGGAGAACATAGGCAGTAACCTCTTCGATATCAGCCACAGCAACTTCTTTCAAGATATGTCTCCAAAGGCCAAGGAAACAAAAGCAAAAATGAACTTTTGGGACTTCATCAAGATCAAAAGCTTCTGCACAGCAAAGGAAACAGTCAACAAAACAAAGAGGCAACCCACGGAATGGGAGAAGATATTTGCAAATGACAGTACAGACAAAAGGTTGCTATCCAGGATCTATAAAGAACTTCTCAAACTCAACACACACAAAACAGATAATCATATCAAAAAATGGGCAGAAGATATGAACAGACACTTCTCCAACGAAGACATACAAATGGCTATCAGACACATGAAAAAATGTTCATCGTCACTAGCCATCAGGGAGATTCAAATTAAAACAACATTGAGAGGGTGCCTGGGTGGCTCAGTTCGTTGAGGGACTGTCTTCCGCTCGGGTCAGGGTCCCGGAGTCCCGGGATCGAGTCCCGCATCGGGCTCCCTGCTCCATGGAGTCTGCTTCTCCCTCTGACCTTCTCCCCTCTCATGCTCTCTCTCATTCTCTCTCTCTCAAATAAATAAATAAAATCTTTAAAAAAAAAAAAAACAACATTGAGATACCACCTAACACCAGTTAGAATGGCCAAAATTAGCAAGACAGGAAACAACGTGTGTTGGAGAGGATGTGGCGAAAGGGGAACCCTCTTACACTGTTGGTGGGAATGCAAGTTAGTGTAGCCACTTTGGAGAACAGTGTGGAGATTCCTCAAGAAATTAAGAATTGAGCTTCCCTATGACCCTGCAATTGCACTGCTGGGTATTTACCCCAAAGATACAGATGTAGTGAAAAGAAGGGCCATCTGTACCCCAATGTTTATTGCAGCAATGGCTACGGTCGCCAACCTGTGGAAAGAACCAAGGTGCCCTTCAACGGATGAATGGATAAGGAAGATGTGGTCCATATACACAATGGAGTATTATGCCTCCATCAGGAAGGATGAATACCCAACTTTTGTAGCAACATGGACGGGACTGGAAGAAATTATGCTGAGCGAAATAAGTCAAGCAGAGAGAGTCAAGTATCATATGGTCTCACTTATTTGTGGAGCATAACAAATAACATGGAGGACATGGGGAGATGGAGAGGAGAGGGAGTTGAGGGAAACTGGAAGGGGAGATGAACCATGAGAGACTATGGACTCTGAAAAACAACCAGAGGGTTTTGAAGGGGCAGCGGGGGTAGGGGTGGGGGGGTGGGGGTGTGGGAGGTTGAGGAACCAGGTGGTGGGTAATAGGGAGGGCACGTACTGCATGGAGCACTGGGTGTGATGCCAAAACAATGAACACTGTTATGCTGTAAATAAACAAATAAAAAAAATAATAAAGAATTAAAAAAGAAAGAAACAAAAATTCCAGTTTTGATGAAATAAATAATTAATGTGCAGCATCAGGGACAGAGTCGGTAGTGTTGTAATAAGTGTGTGGTGATAGATGGTAACTAGACTTACCGTGGGGATTGTTCTGGGACGTACGGAGCTGTCGAATCCCTCAGAGGCACTCCTGAAACTAACAGGAGATGCTGTGGCAATTACACGTCAATTTACTAAAGTGTTACCAAGGAGTAAAAAAAAAAAAAAAAGAAAGAAAAAACAAAGAAACAATGAAAGCTCTCCAACAGCTGATTTTTATGTCATTTGTGAACAGATGAGAATGTTATTTAGAAAACAAGATTTTTTCCAAGCTTTCAAATGGCTTGAATTCCACAGTTAAAGTTTTGAAGGTCTGATCACCTGGTACACCCCTCGTACCACACATGCACACTGCATGCACCACACACCCCACACACACCTCCGCACATACACCATCATACACACACCTCGAGCCACACACACACAAATACACACACATACATTCACACACACCCATAAACACGTTCTCACAGAGCAAACCAGAGGTTTGCCCTTCCCAGTGGAACATGCTAGACATAGAGCCAAATGCACGGTGAACACTGGGCAGAACACAGCCCTGAGCCTTCCCGCGGGACCATGTGAATCGGAGGCCAGTGCCCAGGACGTCGTGGTTCTCGCTGGGGTCACGGCCGCCGGCAGGCCACGGCACCTCGGCTCCTCTCTGGGTCTGCCAGCCCACAGGCCAGTCCCCAGACACCCACTCCCGGCAACACTGTGCTGCTCTCCCATTGTCCTCATCAGATTTTCTCCAGGGTCCAGAGTTGGCCATGTATGAAAAACGTACTTAAATGTCAGGGCTGCCCTTCCCCGCGACCCTCCTGAAGGCACTGGAGTCAACAGCCTTCTCCCACACTCCCGCAGACATTTCTGTGACATTTGTCCAGTGTCTGGGGCCCGGCCCATCTGCCTCGCCGGCTCCCCTGCTCCCCGAGGGCTGCCCGCCTCTGTGCGGCTGGCCTGGAGTTCCCAGCCACAGGGCGGCCCGGGAGGTGGAGGGGGAGCTGTCCAGCAGAGCAGGCCATGTGTGCGAACACCTGTCACCGGCTCGCGTGCATCTGGCTTTCTCGTCTCTGGCTGAGACACAGCCGGCCGTCCAGCACTGCCTCTGCTCTCTGTGTTGGGGGCAGTGTGCAGAATGGTGTTGGAACAGGGGTGGGGGCGGGGGGAAGCCTCCCGTTGAGGCCACCAGAGAATAGGCTCCCTTCCTCCAAGGGTATCTGCTGTTCCAGTTTTAGTAGAGGTGGCCACCGTTCTTTCCCCCGAGGCATGGCTGCCAACGTCACGGTCGGGAACCTTAGAGAGGGCGCCTGCCTCGAAGCCAGGCTGGCAGGGTGTGTCTGTTGTTTTAACCTGTCGATAATGCAGGGGAAACCTGCGACCTTTCATTCCCAGTTCCTTTACTGTAGTAGAATTGAAAGTCTTTCCATGCATTTGTGAGTAAATTGAATTTGCCTCTTCTGTTTTATATTTTTCTCCCTTTTTTAGGCTCATTTGTTGTATGGCGTGTGGGGCCTTTTTGGTACAGAAATTTTCCCATAGGTTCTAGCTGAGCAGGAGGAGCCTCCTGTTGCATCTCTGGACTAAGGATGCACACGAGCCCTTGCTCCAGTCCCCACTGCCTCCACCCACGTTGCTGCATGTGTTTCCGGTTGGGGACTGTAGGGGCTGCATCGGTGCCTGCCATGCTCCAGCAAGGGCACTGGGTTGGCCGCGAAGCTGTGCCTCACAACCCACGTGGCCACCCACGCCCTTGTCCCCATGTCCCCTGTGGTCCTGTGTGGGAACCGTCCTGGGGTGCAGCTCAGTAGCAGACGGCGGGGTCAGGGGCATGTCCTTCTCATCGCACCACTGTGCGAGGGGCCCTTCTTCCCTGCATTCTTGCCAAAGCCCAGTGTCATCTGGCAGTGTGCTCCAGCCCTCAGGCTCCTGTCCTCCCCGTGTCCCTGAAGAAATGACTGGATATGGGGCATTTCAAAGCTACAATTCAGGATGAGATGATCCCGTATTATAGAATATTTCCGTGGCTGCAGAACGTCCTGCAGGGCAGCACTGCTCAGAACTGGACTGGAGCGCTCTGATGATTCCGTGTGTCCGCAGAGTGCCTCTCCTCCATGACCTGGGAGCCGCCCGGCTGCCCTCCCCCACCGAGTTTCAACCAGGAGTCCGAGGGCTGTTATCAGAATCACGTGATGGCGCTCCTGTACCCCTCTCCCCTGACAGCCCCTCGCTCCTCTCCGATACCACGTTCCTAAGGACAGACTCACTTCTGCCGGGTTGAGTCATGAAGGATCGATGGTGAAGAGCCAGGTACTGAAAATCATCATCAGACCCCAGTACCTCGCAGGTCCCTGCCTTCCACCCCTCGTGCATGTGGGTTCTCATGGTCGGTCATCCCCGCGGTGTCTACGCCGTTCTTCTTACCCTGCAGACGAGCATCTCTGGCCCCTTGTGGACCTACCTGCACCCCCATTGTTACTCAAAATTCTCACAGCAAGTGGCAATCTTCCTTGCTTTTCTGGAGGAAAAGTTATCAGGACAACCTGTGGGTCAGTATTAGCCCCTTGGGGGGTGGGGGACTGGTTAGTCAGTTGCCTGTTGCTTATGGAAGAAGCTCGTTCTAGAATTGTAGAAATCATCACGGGTTGTCAGGTGACCTGGGATTCTCCCCTTACAGTTTCTGACATATTTTATAAGCCCTTTAAGGAATGCGGGTTTTAGAGACAGACCCAGCTGTCTTCCATTCTTGGCTTACTGGCCATGGGCCCTCGGACAAGTCACTTCACTTCTGTGAGCAGGAATTTCCTCACCTGTAAAATAAGGAAGGAGAGCCAAACACCCAACACACAGGCTTATCAGGAGGATAAATTAAATCAGGAATATTTAGCAAAACCCATGTTATATGCCTGACACCAGCTGGGGAGCTCACAGCTAATGCTGGCTCATGCCATTGTTACGCAGAGAACCTCAGTTACATAAACGGTCCTTGTGGATGCGTCGGTGGGCCCCTCAATCGCCGAAAATAATTTACCACACACATTAAAAAAAAAATACTTGCAAACTGCTCTGTAACATCACAAAGTTACCCAGAGGAATTGTTTCTGAAGATAATAACCCAAATGCATTCATCTTACAGGAGCGTTCACAAAAACAAATTGCTTTTATGGTCAAAACTACAAATTTAGACCCCTTGATCAATACCCCCATTTTACGATCTGTCTGTAGAGAGACCTGAGGACGCTACCTTGCTTGATTGCCTGAGAATAAAGATTGATCAGTCCAGTACCCCCATCTGTGGCTTCTAGGCTGATTCACACACTTCACACCGGCCACGCCGCCGTTCTCCATCCCTCTTCAAAATTGCATAGTCAATACCTTGGCCGTTCCGCACGTCTTACAAAGTCTTGAAGGAGAATATGACCCCGGAGGGAACACTTGGGAGGGGAGCGGGCAGTTTGGAGAGGTTAACTTTGCCTGCAGTGGGGATAGTGAGGGCGCTGTGTCTGGTTCTCTAGCATCCCGGAGTATTGTCTGTGATTCCGCTTTGGAGGTACGTCTGTGATTTCGGGCTTCAGCGGGGACTAACACAAGGCAGAATCAGGGGGATATCGAGGCACTGCTGAAGTTTGTCCATCCGGGCTTGTAGGATCTTGTCTCATCCAACGCAGGCTTGCCACGGGGGGAGAGGGGGGCCACTCTGTTCGGCTCTTGGCAATCTGAAGACGTTGGGGCAGGGGTCAGAAGCATACAGGAGCCATCATTTCTGGCTTGTAAGAACTCTGGACCACCAGCAGCAAGAACGGCTGGGAGGATTCTTGCTCTATGAGCCCAGCAGGAGAGTCAGAATGTCTGGGGCCGAGCAGGTGCTCAGGGCTTGCTGGGTGATGGCTGGAATGGACATTCGCTTCTCTCACCCAGCTGTTCTGAAGTTTTGACTTCTCACTTACCCTCTGGTGGTGGCTGTCAAATGTGGGCACTTACCAGCGTCCCCTGCAGGGCGTGTGGAAGCACAGATGGCGAGACCCACCCCAGACTTTCTGATTCCATCGATCTGGAGGACATGCGTTTCTTGCGAGCTCCCGGGGGATGCTGGGATGACATGCTTTCAGGACCTGCATCGAGTTCTGACTGCTCAAATGGTATTAAGCACCTGCAGAAGCAGAAAGTGAAATGTCTCAAGTGCGTCCAAACCGAAAAAGACAAGACGGTTGTAATCTCTTGACTTGGCGCTATGGATAAAGGTCTGCAGCCCCAAAGGAACACAGAGGGGGCATTCTGCCCTGTGTTAGAGGCCGTGGGGATCTGCCTCGTGAATTCTGCGGCATGGCAGTGTCCTTTCCCTGTGATCCCAGCGTCTCTTCCCCGTGGGCCAGCTTTCTTCATGAATCAGGGAGGGAAAGTTTTGTTTCTCGGTGGTTGTAATGCCTGAGGTGGTGTGCAGGTTTGGAGCACAGAGAGAGAGGGAGCGAGTTTATTGAATGGCCCGTCGTTTTCACTTGGGCTTTTCTGAGAGGACGCCGCATTAAAACAAGCACTGTCAAGGAAGCGAAACATCTGTTTCCATCTGGAAGAAGCCAGATTTTAAAGGCGTGACATTAAAATTGATTTATCTAATCATAAAGATAAAGCAAAATAAAATGCAGCAGGCACCCTCAGCTTGGAGTAATTAGAAATATGTGGCCGTCAGGGGGAGAGCAGTTGGCAAAGTATGTTACGTAAAATACTGTTTTATGAAGTGTGAAGAGAAAAAGACGAGGCTGCCGAGGGGAATTTTGAAGAAGTGTAATCACTGAGACACAATTGGGGAAATATTTATGGATGTACTTGCATTTTTGATTAATGTCTTTTGGCTTTTATTTGGAACTGCAAAAAGGTTAAAAAAAAACAAAAAAAAAAAACAAAGGCAAAACCTATTGACCAAAGGTCCCCAAGAACTGCCAAGAGCTCGGAGCCTCTCTGAGACCTGGGGTAGGGACAAGTTCCATGTTATCATCCACGTGTGGATGGAGAAGGTGCCTGGGGGATGCGGGCATCAGGTCTTCTGGGTCTCCCCCATAGTAATGAGTGCTAACGTGTGTGTGTCCAGGGAGGTACACAGGGAGGGCATGCTCTGCCTTCTGTGTCTTCAGTCATCAGCAGAATTAACCATGAGTGGACCATCTCAGGGTCACGGGACCACAGCCAGAGATGGAACTCACCTTCCTTGCTCCCCTGCCCTCTTCCTGCAAGAGAAGGGGAACGCAACCCCTCAGAGGCAGAAGCTGGGGGAGAGCTGGCAGCTTAGGTGTGAGGCCTGGAAATGGCAGCCCTTGGAACCGTCTTTGCTTTGCTCCTTGATGCCATCCCCAGATGTGTTGCTGAAGTGGAAAGCTGAGCCATTCCATCTGTTCCTGCGTCTAATGTCCCTGTGTTTGCTGTCCCTGTCCCACTCAGATCCCAATTATCTGTTACCTGGGCAGTTACGGTGCATTTCACACGGAGCCGTCGGGTGAATCTACAGCAGAACTGTGGACTGGCCCCCTTCCAAGCGAAAAGCATCAGTGTTCTTCCGTTGCCTCCTGGATAAAATTCACTCCCACGGCCTAGCATCCGAAACCTTTGGGGAGCTGGTTCTAAATCCTGTTTCTAAGTGTTTAGCCCATTATAATTGCTCAAGCACAAAGCTGGACTGGTCACCCTGCTGTGTCTTCCCACATGAATCCCATCTCCACATCCAAATTCTTCCTGGCTTGCAGCCTACACACAAATGCCTTGACCTCTGTGTGCCTCTGTGTGTATCTAATTTTTGTTATAAGACTTGAAGGTCAAGTCTTCTCTCCTGGTTGCTCATCATCCATTTCTCTTCTGGCGATTGCATCCCGAGTTTGCGAGGGGGACCTCTTCCCTGTCTCTCTTCACTTCCAGTAACAGGTGTGAGCACCCGATGCAGCTCTGATAATCAGACCATCCCGTCCCCTGGGCTGCGGCAGTGATTAGTAAGGGACTGTCATATGACTCCCGTGTGGCCAATGAGATTTCATTCTTGGATTTTGGCTGGAGCCTTTGGGAAAAAGGCAAATGGGGAGCTGATATCACTTCAGCCTGGAACTGCATGTCGCTGTCTTTGAAGGCTTGCTTGGGAATGAAATTGAGACGGAGAAAAGAGGGGCCAAGAGCATGTCCTGAAGACAGCTTAAACCCTGGATCCAGCCATGTCTGGGTGGAGACCCACTACTAGGATTTCCCAGAAATGGTATCCAGTAAATTATTACTTTTTGGTCGAAGCCACAGTTGTGTTACTGTGTTTTCCATTCACTTACTTAACTCAAGAAGTACTTATTTTGGGTTATGATTATGGATGATATTTTTAATTTTATTCCTAACTACTTATCTAGCATATATTTTTATTAATTACATAGTATCTTGTCAGGTTCTCCGTTCAGCACTGAGGACAGTTCCTGCCTCCTGATGGCTAGGGATTCCACTTCCGGGAGTGATGGAAATAATCCCAGCGGGGCGAAGTAGGTCAGCAGACCCTTCTGAGAATCTAGGTTGTTCATGCAGCCCTGAGCGTATCCAACCCTACTTCCTAGAGATAGTGATTTTCAAGCTGAGTGTTACAGGATGCGTAACAGTTTGCCACACAAGCCACAAGGGAGCCCGGGAATGAGCATTCCAGACTCCGGAACTAATGCATGAGATCAAATCAGAGCAAGTGTAATGAGTTTGGGGAAAATGCACACACTTCGTTATGGCCAGGAGATTGTCCAGTGTTCCTGCTGAACTCTGAACTCAGCACAGTGTCTTCCCCGGGGAATATATTTAATAAATACCATTGAGTGAGTGAGTTGGTGAATTAGCATCATTGGCAAGTGCTCTTAGGTAGTAGAAGGTTCATAACAGCTGCTGGGAGAAGGAATGATTGAGGCTCAGATAAATAAATGTTCTGGGAAAAGAAAAAGTCTATTCGACCACCCGCGGTTCTGAGGGCCCTCCCTTGCCATACCAAGTCTCTGGTGACTTTCAAAGTTGGAGTAGACACATCAGTCTTTGTCGTTTCCCTGTACATGCAAAACACTGTCATGACAATGAGAAAAATATAATTAATCACAATGGATTATTATTTGTTGCATGGCTTTCTCTGTGTTGGGAATTGTGCTAAACAATTTATAACCCTATGTCAATCACTGTTTTCATTAATTCTGTCTTAGAGACCTTATGAATATCTGCATTTTTAACATGGGAGGAATGGGGGTAAAGGGCATTAGGCCACTTGATCATTCATTCAAGTCTTCATTGGCTATGCTCCCTCAAAAGCTAGTGGGGGTGAAAGCCAGAAGCTGATCCCAGGCAGGGCTGGCTATCCTCAGAACTCTTGTCCAGAATAGTCGAGTCAGCTGTATCTTAGGGACAAGTAAGGCTGACTGGCCTCAGCTTCCCTTTGTGTGTGTCCCTTGGGTCAGATTCCTTCAAATAAGAACTTCCAATGTATGTCTGTTTGAGATCTCTGGGGTTTGAGAATTCCTGGGTTGTATTCCCCGGATCAAAAGCAATAGAGCCCACCTCTCTATTTGTCTATGTCCCTTCTCATGAAAAAACAGTGGAAGACACATTATGGGCATGGTTCTAGAGCAGGAGTCTCATTCCCTGGAATGCTAGGAATCCAGTGGGTTAATTCTCCACCTCCTTGACCTCCCATTCTCAAAGTCCCATTAATAATCAATTTGAAATCATTAATTGGACAAAAGAATTCTTCATTACTGTATCCCAAGGGTAGCCAAAATTTAATTGCTGGAGCCTTGTTTGTGCAGGCAATTTCTGTTTAACAAAGAGGAATATTTAGTGCCGTTGTAAAATTAATTGGGTGTGTTATGCTTCGACCCTCACAACAGGCAGGGTTTGAGAGGTGGTAATGTGAAGAGTGTTTATTAAGCACACAGTTTTCATAATAATTTCCTTTGCAAGGGCAGCCGTAAAATTCTCTCGTAAGCACCATGTTATTTCCATCACACAAATGTGAAAATGATGACTCAGATTGTGATGCCTTTTTTTTTTCATCCATGATGCCATTCCAATTTTTAAAATTTCTTGTCCAGTTTAAGGTGAAAATCAAAAACCAAGCCACTCTCCTTTCTCCTAGGTTCCTTCATGCACCCCCTCTCTCTGTCTCTGCTTTCTTTGGTCTGTCTCTGCTTCTCTCTCCTCCAGTGGATATACTGCCTACATGCTTTATCCAGCATCTGTCATCCACCCTTTGAATAGCTTCGAGGACAAGATGCTTCTCCAGGGCTCTCCAGTCTGCTTGCTAGCTCCAGAGCCTGGGGTGAGCACCTTACACTTTGTGCTCAAGTGACTTAACTGTCACAAGGTAAGGCCACGCCTACTGTCCAGGATTTCAGAGAATCCAATGAGATGCTTCTTGGAGTTCCTGGTCCTGACCCGAGCCGCCCATCTTTGACACGGGTATGTGAGCCTGTATGTACCACCTGCCAGTTTCTGTTGGTCACCTGTCAGACGGTTCTCTCTTCTTCTCTTTCCCTGGTCTCCGCAGAAGAGCGCACGCATCTGCCCAGCCCCACCAACCTTACCGGCTTTATGTGAAGACCTGAAAAAGACAAATGCATGAGTCAGAAGAAGGGTGGGGGGCGCCTGGGTGGCTCAGTGGGTTAAGCCGCTGCCTTCGGCTCAGGTCATGATCTCAGGGTCCTGGGATCGAGTCCCGCATCGGGCTCTCTGCTCAGCGGAGAGCCTGCTTCCCTTCCTCTCTCTCTGCCTGCCTCTCTTGTGATTTCTCTCTGTCAAATAAATAAATAAAATCTTAAAAAAAAAATTATTAAAAAAAAAAAAGAAGAAGGGTGGAATTCCAATTTGATTGGTCTATTCGTGTGATGCAAAGATAAAGACTTCATCTCACTTTCCCAGGCCCCGTTTACTCTATTTCGTACTAGTCCATCCACATTTGTTCACAGACTGAAGCCCCCATCACTGTCAGTCCACCTGCTTTCTCAATCCACATTTCCACTCCTGTCATTCGGCTTCTACTTAAATGTCTTTCCCTGCTTCCACAGAAAAGCTCAATCAGTGACCATACCTGGCTTTGCCCCCAGGGTCCCCATTCTGGGTCTCTCTCCCAGCTCTTGCTTTGTCTCCCTGAAGGGAGCCTTCCATCTTGGGTAAGAATATCCTGACCTGCAAGCCTCGAGCATGTCTTCTTTGTCTTTTCCTTCCTCCTCCAGCTATCTCCTTCAACACCTCCGCTCTTGAGAGCTCATATGGACTGGACCTCCACCTCTCCCAACCCTTCTCAGTAGAGCGGCGTTAAAACTTCCAGTCTTCTTGGGGCGCCTGGGTGGCTCAGTGGGTTAAGCCACTGCCTTCGGCCTGGGTCGTGATCCCAGGGTCCTGAGATCGAGCCCCACATCAGGCTCTCTGCTCCGTGGGGAGCCTGCTTCCTCCTCTCTCTCTGCCTGCCTCTCTGCCTAGTTGTGATTTCTCTCTGTCAAATAAATAAAATATTAAAAAAAAAAAACAAAAAACTTCCAGTCTTCTTAATCCAGATTCACGATGGTGAGCCCAGCAGCGAGAGAGCCTGAACTCCATCAGGGCTCACCTCTCTTCCCACGTGGCCAGCCCACTTCACCTTCTCAGCCCACAGGTGTGCCTTGCTAGGCAGCCGGGCATTTGCTTCTCAACCACACCTTTCTCTTTCATGCTCAGTTGCCCAGGTTTGCCTTTATAGTAGCCACAGTTAGCTGGAGAGGGGAGTGCTCAGCAGCACCCCAGTGGGAAATAAGGTCTTTCTAGACAGCTTTAGCCTTTTTCTGTGCAGATCTCCTGGTGTCTGTCTCCTTTCTGTCAGGCTGAGTCAAGTAGGGACTGATGGGGCACACACATGCAAACACGTGAGACATGCATCATTCATAACCATCTTCCCAAGACCCCTCCCTGGCCATCTGTAGGCCCTGTCCAGCAATCCTGTCACCTGTTCACCAACAGCTAACACTTCCTGAAGGCTCATGACATGTCTAACACCATTTGGATGGCTTTCTGCACATGACAGAATTTCATCTCACAGCAGTCGTGATACAGGTGCTAATTATTATGCCCTTTTACAGACGAGGAAATAAATGGAGTCCCATGGAAGGGGTTCCCGGCTCACATGTCAGCAGGCGCAGAGTACTCAGACCCAGATGGGTTCTCATGTGGGAATGTCTTCCCAGCAGGTCCTAGGAAACGTACTGTTTTTCCAGATTTTGAATTGTGGGAAAAACTGGTGGAGAAATTGAGGGAAAGTATTGCAATTCTCATGCAGGTACGAAAGGTGAAAAGTCCGCATAGAGAGAGACTCTACTGATGTCACGGGGAAAGCGAGAGTGGGTCTCTGAGTGATCAGGGGGGCATTTGAGACACTGAGGCAACAGCACGTGGGGGGTGAAGTCCTCAGAGCCCGCTGGTCAGTCTTGCTTGTAGCTGTGGCCACGTTAGCATGTGTGCCGGTTGCCCTGTCCTCCACCAGCGGTGAGTCAGTATTGCTCATAAAGTACGTATTCCATCTGAAATGGAAATCACCTTGGTTAGGGTTAGGGTTAGACGCTGGTCGTCTCGTTCGCCTGCATAACGTCAGCGCCTGGCCGTCACCAGAGCTCCATCACGACCTGATGCCTCAGTGGATGATTTAGCAAGATGAACTGTGTAGAGCGTGCGTGGAAAACACTGAAAACCAGCAAAGAGTGTTCTGACCCCAGTCACTGAAGAAAATGAATGCTTCCTTGACTTTGACTGCAGAAAGGAGCCTTTTATGAAAGCCAATGGGAATGCCAGCCCGCAGCCCCTGCTTGCTTGCAGGTGCTTCCGTGAGCTGGCCCAGGACATTCACAAAGCAGACAGTTCCCCACCCCCCCAACACCAACTTCCCATCCCTCATAAGCCAAGGTGAAGGGAAAGTCATTAGAGATCTTCAAGGAACATGGAAAGGGGTGTTTCTGGTGCTATTACAACCTGCTGAGCACAGAGGCTGATGTGCTAATTCTGGAAGAGTGTGATGTTCCAAACCTAAGACAGCAAAAGCTAGCTGTAGGCTTTTTCTCGGTAATTGAGAAAAATGTCTTTCCCTTTCCTGTTGAGCAGGCAGTGAGGAGGGTTGCTGAGCTCTCATCCGGCTCCATCGTCCACGTCCACGACTTGGTGGATTTTACCCACCACCCCCCAAGCTGGGCATCATCTCCCTCTGCTCCCTGCATATGATGCTCCAAAATTGATGGTTGGTTTGCATGTGTCCGCTTCCAGCCTTCCTGTGGCACCTGCTGAATGTCAGGACTAACAGCCCCTGCAGGGGGCTCCCTTGAACCCCATGATGTAGCCCATCACCCCTTCTCTGGAATAACCACTGGCTGGAAAGTTGTGAGTTTAAATACCCTCAGGACTGAGTTTCACTAGTCCTCCCAGACCCCTTTCTCTCTCTGTGTGATGCCCAGAGTCTCACAGGGTAATTGTCCTTATCAGATGCATCTGATTAAACCCTTTGAAAAGGTCTTTTAGTACAAAAGGCTGGAAATTGTAACAAATTTGGCTTACCTCTCATGGTATTATTATTGATGGACTCGAATCCTATTTAAAAAAAGAAAAACTGAACTTGTACCCACTCTGATTTGGTGAATACTAGTTTGTAAAGCACCAACATCATTATTTTATTTGTTCTCTTTTTAATTTTTTAAAAAATATTCTTTCCAGTGGAGAGGGAGGACTCTGAGAGATTAGCCAGCCCAGCTGAGTTTCTGCCCCATTTACTGCTACAGCCAGGGGCTCAGCGGGAAACCCAAGAGGCAGTCAGTTAGGGCATGGAGGCAGATTCAGTGCAGAGAATATTTACAGAGGTGTAGACAGGGCAAGGACCCAGTAAGGGACCAGCAGCAGAAAGCAGAAGGCTCTCACCTCTTGGGTCTGGAGGTCAGAGGGGGAAGTTGTCCTTAGAACACTAAAATTGATGAAGCCCTGAAGGGAGTGGTGGGCTGGGGCCAGGAGCTTTCTGACAAATCAGGGAGAACAGGAAATAAATACCTTTCTTTGCCTTCCACCAATTGTCCAAAACCAGCCAGTTGCCAGAAGGAAGGGATTCAGGGAGATGTAGCCCAAGGGGGTCCCAGAGAAGAGCAAAGGCATTGGGGGGGAGGGGGGGTCTGGGTGGCTGATATGGGTAGGTGGGCAGCAGAGAAACAAAGAAACCCTCATTCCCTGGGGTCTTTTGTCAATGAAGGGAACGGGTGAAGAAGACTTGGTTTTCTATGCTTAAAAAGGAAGTCTTTGGTGCACCTGTCACTTCATATTTCAGGGCTGAACTCAAATTCTTGTTTTCAAGTACAGAGAACTGATTGTATTGTGTCCGTAGTGGGAGAGCCCCTGGGAGAGACGGCTCTGTCTGCCCCCCAGAGGCTGGCAGGCACTGGGGAATCAGTGGTTGGGAAGAAGGGGAAATAGTGGGGTTGGCTTCTGAATCAGAGTGCCCCATGAGCTAGGCTCAGCATGTGTGTGGGAGCCCAGAACTGTCCCCATCCAGGAGGATGCCTTGCTCATGGTAGTGAGACCAGTAACAAAGTCAGTGACATCAACCAGCCCCCAACATTTACTGAATGCACTCTATGCAGCTGTCCCCATGCTGATAATTTCTTATAAATTCTTTTAACTACTCCTCATGATGTTCCTGTAAAGGGCCACTGAAATTATCTCCAGTTTAGAAATGAGGATAATATAGCTTACAAAGGTATTACGTGGCAACATCAAGATCTGAAACTGGCCCTGTTTGACTCTGAAGGGTTGGCTCCTAACGGTGGCTGTGTCCTTTCTGCCCCTCTGATCAGCATGTGGTCCCATGTGTTCAAGTGCTCAGTCTGGCCGTAGACATTTCCCAATCTCCCCACTCAACTCTCTCCAGCCCAGATTATAGCGGTGCCTCTGAGAGCACCCCATGTGTCCATCACACCTATTCCTGCATCCATTCTGCATGTGAAGAGTGGGTTCTCCTTCCCAAAAACACAGTGCCTCACCCTGAATTTAACATCTCTGGCTCCTCAGTGGACCCATTTCAGTCTTGTCCATATCAGACAAGGTCTTTTATGACATGATCCAAACCCATCTTGCCAGCATCTTCTCCTGATGCACTCCCTCCCCAATCTCGGAACACGTGACATCTTCTCAGACCCCTGTGCCTTTGCACGTGCAGTAACTTCTTCCCTCAGCTCCCTTCTTCCTCTTCTTTGCCTGTAGAATTCTGAGTCAGAAGTCAACACGCAATGCCTCGGGGCTCTCGAGAAGCCTTCATTGGCTCCTTCCTCCAAGGCTGCATCTGCTTTTGCACATGGCTTCTCCTATTTACGTTTTGTCATTAAGATGTATTGGGATCACATTGCTGAGGTCAGCTTCCGGCTCAGTCTGTCCTCTTCAAAATAGTAACTCAGTGATTTCGCATGTATTATCTCATTTAGTACTTAAAAAGCACCATGAGATAAATGCTACGATTATCCTCAGTTAACACTGAGGAAGGGGAGGCTCAGAAAGGCTAAGAACCCTGCCCAAGGATGCACAACATGTGGGTGATGGAGCTTTGCTTGCTACTGTTACCCTGGAGCGTTGCTCACACATTCACTCTGTGTGTCTGTGCCAAATGCTCATGACTTTATAGGGACATCTTTGAATACCCTACATGTCTCTCATATTAGAACCAATAGACCCAAGTACCTGTGTATGGGATAAACACAGCCTCCCCTCCTGGGATTGGCGGCCAGAGCTTAGAACCTTGACTGTGTTAACTGACGAAGCCTGTGAGCCTTTCTCTGGTCACACGTCTCTCCGTCTGTCTGCTTCAGGCAGACCGCGTGTGGTTCCCTGAGACCGAGCTGGCTGAGGAGTGCTCACTGTCTTTCGGACTCTTACCAAAGCCTCTTTGAAAGGTCAGCTGTTCATTAGCTGGATTTTTATACTTGAATTTGGCTGTCATCTATTAGACATGGGAGGTCACGGCCAGTATATACACCCATGGAGCTCACTGAGGAAAGCAAACAAGCCCCAGTCTGGCTGCTATCTTGGATGGTTTCGACAATTTCAGAGGAGATCTCAGAACTGGGTGTCAGAAACTGGAGAGGTGAGAGGCAGGAAGTGGACCTTCTGCCTCCCTCGCTGGGAGAATCAGCTCTTTGTAGAGCATTTTGTCCTCAATGAACGCAGCTCCTGAAGATGTGGTTTCTGTGGGGGAGGGCTCTTAGCATTTCCAAAAGCAAATGCAGTGCTTCCTAAGGCTGACTTGCACACCAGCTGAAGGATCATTGGGTTTAGCAAGTTAGCAAGAGATTTTTCACTTGCCTGTGAATCATCGTTGAGTCTAGAGCACCTTAACTCACCATCCCAGAGCTCCTCTCTCCCCCAGCTGGAAGCAATATGGGATGTGTCTTGAAGTCGGGAGCAGCCCCCTCTATGAGGCTCTCGTGAGAACCGGCCTTGAATGCTTCCCAGAGGTCATTGCTCCCACGGGTTCTGGTTCCCACCCCAGCAACCGTGACCCCATCGACACAGAGAACATGAGATACTGAGGGTGGAGTGCCTTCGCTAAAGCCCTAAATCTGAAATCTAACCTTTTTTCACTCAACAGTTTAAGAATAGTTAAATATTCTTGTTCAGTAATAGCAGTAATGCTCAAAACTGCCATCCCATGAAATGCATGATAGTCACGCACTCTGCTTCACGCTAGCAGGAAACACAGCTCAAAGACATGGAACTCAACCTCCAGGGTATGTTCTGGGCTGAAGCATAATTAAGGTCTGCAGAGATCCATAACACGAGGTCTAACTCGAGTGGTGATAGAGAGTGACCACCCAACGTTGCAGTTGGTACTCAGCATCTTTCAGTGAAAGAGCTTCGGTGAGCCCTCCCTTACTCTCGGGTCACGTGGTTAAGGAGTCAAGGACATGACACGGCCTTCAGGGGGAATGAAAACAAGGTCGAAACAAACATAGCATGACTTACACAGCAGTGATGGGGACTGATCAAGTGTGTGTGTAGGACCCACATCTAGGCGACAAGAAATGGAGGCACTCAGTTCTGTTGGGTAGCAACCTACAGACAGATGTTTTCAGTCCTCTGGATTTGATGCACTGAGCACAGAGGCCGGGATCTTCCGGGGCCTGTCCTATGTGGTGGAGGCCCACAGGCAAATCCCAGAGAACATAAATCATAGCCGAGTCAAGAGCCAGACGCTGCGGATTTCTTACAGTTTTATTTGCCATTTATATCCCCCAGTAAAGCTGGAAAACATGCAGAAACAGCTGGAGGAAACAGCTGAGTCTCAACCTGGTTTGAACCCCTGGGTCCATCCACTGCTCGACTTTTCCATTTGCATAGGGATAAATCCTTTTGAAATTTTTTTTGTTTGGCTTCAGCTAGTTCGAAGTTTCTATTATTTGCCACCAACTGAGAAGAAAATGTGTTATTATTAGAGCCTTATCCAGTGGAAAGGAGCAGCTGTAACCCCTTCTTTGAATGCAGATTTAGAAGGGCGGGTGTCACGCGGGGGTCCAAGGGCAGAAAGGCCATGCTGAAAAGTCAGAAGGAGAAGGAAATAGACGTGGGCTTTGAGGTCGTCAGCAGAGGGCTTTAGACTGTCTACAGTATCCCCACACTTGCCCTCAGACCTGGGATATGAAGGTAATCATAAATGTTAACAAAATCTATATATATTGTATTCTGGTTAAACTGTTGCACAGGTTGGGGATGGGGGTAGTAAGTGAGAGTAAGAAAACAAAGTAGGCAGAAAATAGATAAAGTTTCTCTCTCCTTTAAAAAAAATATGCAAAATCCACGCATCCATAAAAGTTTCAGAACAAAAAATAATCAACTTAAGAGTTTCTAGGATGTCTGCATTGAGACAATGTTAATGCCCACTCGAACACCCTTTATTCAGCCTGTACGTTGGCAGGGAAACTCGGCCGCAGACTGGTGCCCCTGAGGGTCCTTGCTGAAGTGTCATGAGGATGGTTGTCCTCAACGTGGGACCCTTGCAAGTTTAAGTCGACATTCACTAATGGCAACAAGGAGGGAATGTGGCCAGGAGCTGTCCATGAATGCTGGTGATGAGCACAACACCCACACCTTCAGGAGGGTGTCTGAGTTGTAAGGATCAATGGGAATGTCAAATGTGAAGCATTTGGCTCTCCGTCTGCAAAACCGAGTCCATTTATAGTTGTCTTCACAATTAACAGAGAGGTACCCTTCTTCCCATGTCTGGTAAGCATTTTTTCCCCAGACAGGCACGATGATGCACTATCCCTCTTTCAGGCAAAATCCAATAATTCTCCTCACTGCTCTGAAAAGTAGGCCAAATGAATAGCACAGAGGTCCCATCTCTCATGCTTCCCACTTGGTGTCTCCAAGGAAATGGGGTGCCAGTGGAAATTCAGGAGGGTCTGCTGATAGCCCCTCCCATCCCTTTAAAGTGACATCTAGGATCCCAGATTCAACAGGAACTATTTATTCCCAAGTCTGCATTGTGATGGCAATCGCTGTTGTTCTACCTAAAATCTACGTGCCCTTCCTCCTGCCTGAGGCAGCAGTGGTCCCGGGTCAAACCACCCTCCCGGACTCACACAGTTCTTAACGTTCAGAACAGATACGGTCTTCTAGGTAGACATTCTTGGAGAATATAATTAAGGGACATACTTCTTTGGTCCTGACCCTTTTCCCTGCTGCCTGGGGTCCTGTTGGCATCACGACGCTGCCATTCCAATCCTGGGTGCCCTTTCTCTAGATTTCTTCTTCAGGAGGAACCTTTCAATGTGGGGACATGCCCAAGTGACACAGTAGACAAGTGTCTGATTCTTACATCCTTCCTGAAGTCACTCTAACTCTGCTTCATTATTAAAGTTCTTTCTTTGGCTTCTTGTTCATTAGCATAAGATTTTTGCTGGGTTATCAGCCTGCTCGTTCCCCTCTTCATGAACATTCCATTTATTTACATGATTTATTACTCTGTGCTTGCCATGCAGACATCTGTGTAACTTCTGCACGAGCTGGAACCGAAGCTCATTCTGCAGGCACCAGATACACAGCAGAAAGTTTACACAGGCAAACAAGCTACCTGTGGGGGGAGGGGATGCAATGAGGCAGTAACGCAGATCTGGGTTTTAACGATGCCTCCACCTTGATGAATGCCCGTGGATCAGAGTTCCCTCTTGCCAGCTGGGTAAACTCTAGCACATTTTTCTGATGTATATTCATGAAAATCGTTCCAGCATCTGTGCATTTTATCTACCTCGACAACTTTGAGGACCTCCAGTTGCTTTGTAGGAAACCCGTGAAGGGAATATTTTGGGGAGCACTGAGCATTTGGGGACCATCGTTTGAATTTTGGCACACCAGGAAGCAGAAGATGGACATGCCTGCTGGCGCCCAGGAAGGCTTGAGAAGAAGTCACGGCAGCCCTGTGGCAGCCCCATAGCTGAATTGCCTGCCTTGATGCTAAGTGGTTGCTTGGCACCAAGCCCACCCTCCAGCCAGGCTGCCAGTGAACCCACAAGCCTGGGTTCGCGGCTGATGCCCGTCTCAGCACCGTATGGATAATACTTTTTCAAAGCATAGTTCTGCTTGTTTTACTTTTCAGATGCATTTCACTCCTCCTTGAAGTCATACCCGTAAGGATCAGATGATGAAATCGAGGCATCATAGAAAGTCATTTAGCGTCAGAATCGTTCTTGACAATGATGACCTCACCGCAGGATCAGTACACCTGCTTTCAACTCCTCAAACTCTCCCGGCCGAGCGGAGTCTGCTGTCTGTCCGGGAAGGTGGGCTTTGTTCCGTTGAAACACCCAAAGCAGCCACGGAGGGCTGCCACGGAGGCCACTCTGGGTTATGGTGACAGATGTTTGCAAGTGGGACTCACGCTCCGAGGGCTGAGGTTTTCCAGTCGTGTAGCCATGACTCCCATCCCACACCACTCCCGGGTGTCTGTCGATGAGAGGAATGGACCACCCGGTGGTCAGTACCCTTCGCAGCTGCATTTCATGATAAATACGCACGTGCCAAGATTCCCCAGTGTGTGCGTTGGTGTCTAGCATGGCTGGGGGGGGCGGTCTGTGGAAAAGTGGCAGGAAGATCCAACCGCCAGCCCCAAGGGATGCTTCTTGCCAGCTGGAGGAATGCAAAGATCCTAATCCTGCCAACCTCCAGACATAGGCGCCTAGAGACCTCAGACCACTGGGGTGTCCAAGGGGGTTGAACACGGAGGTCTGGGTGGGCACTGTGCTTTCATCACAGAAAGGAGAAATGATACAGCATCGGTAGTGTGCGCCATGGGCCCTCCAAGTGGCGAACATGGGACCTCTTGTGGAAACAAAGACTCTGTCTCCTTCCTTCAACAGCAACTCTCATGGGGGCAGGGGGCTGGCCAGGTGCCCTATGACCACACGCTTAGCAACACTAGGAAGTTCACTGAGTGCCCAGAACAGGAGAAGTATCTCCTTAATACGGAAGAAGAATCTGGACCAGGTGACCCTCAGTACTTGGTCCCCAGATAAGGAACATTCCAGGCTCAGGGTGCTGCCTGGGACCACAGGTCCTATGGTGGTGGCTTCCCAGCAAACTCTAGAGGTGGGAGGATGTGTTATCCCTCAGAGCCTTCTCTCAAGCCTCTGACACTGATGGGTGTGAGGGACACTTACCCGGTGGTCTTCCCAAACTCGGCGTGGTCGTTAGTGGTCAAACTGGTCCTTACTCATCCCTTCATTGAACGCTGGGTGGCATTAAGCCTCGTCATGGTTATCGACCAACTTGGCGTTTAAAGCATTGTAGTCAAGTTGATTTTTAAATTTCTCGCCACGTAATTGGTAAGACTCAACAATTGGTGAGTGACTGACCCGGGGTTTGAACCTTGATCTCCCAGCACCTATGCCCACACCCCTTCCCACGCCCGTTCACCCTGTGCCCAGTAGCTAACGAGCGGGAAGTCGGCGGGCGAGGACTCTCCTCCCAGCGTCTCCACGCCTGTGGTATTTACTCCCAGTGGCCACATGCAGTCCAGGACGTGCTCACGGCCTTTTAGCACATTCGGAACACGCAGTCTGTTTTGTTACTTTTGGTCATTTAAGATTATTTGATTGGTGCGCTGTTGCTGGCATTGTGTCAGATAGCGTACCGTGGTCTGATTGGGCTGCTTTCACAAGATGCTACAGCGCAGCGGGTGCTTACAGACAGCAGACACTTATCCCTCACCGTCTGGAGGCTGGAAGTCCCAGGTCCGGGAGCCCACAGGCTCGGTCCAGTCACGGTGAGAACCATCTCCAGGTTGTAGACGGATGGCCGTCCTCTCCCTGCATCCTCCCATGATGGAAGCGGTGAGGGGCTCCCTGGGGTCTCCTTTATGAGGGCACCAGTCCCATCCCAGGAGTGCCACCCTGCTGACCTCATCGCCTGCCAAAGGCTCCACCTCCTTCTACATCACCTGGAAGGTGAAGATCCGAGGGGGCACCAGCAGCCTGTATCAGTGAGTAAAGTGTGGGATTCACACCTGAAAAGCCTCTAGCCCTTCAGGATTACATGAAGCATTCGGCAGAGCACAGACCCCCCTGGAAATCCGGGGGCAGGGTATACACACCTTCCATCATTCCCTCCGCTTTTCCTGGAGGCTTGAAGTGTTTCACAATAAGTTGTTTAAAAAACGTACGCTCCCCCAGGCATGGCTGTGCCCTCAGAAGAGCTTGTCTGACCAAAATAAACCTTCCCTTCCTCCCCTGTGAAACACACAGGAGGGATGCTACATTGTATAATTGTAACAAGTAAAAAGATGAATCCATAAAGCGCTGGTCACCATAGGTGTTCATTCATTCGTACCTTCCCTGGAAGTTTACTGAGCACCTGCAGTGTGCCCAGCATTGCAGCTCAAAATGCACACACCAGGTGTTGTCTCGTGCCTGTGCTGAAGGGAGAGAGAAATGAGACACTCTTGTCGTCCAGGAGCCCATGGTTTGGCTGGAGGCCAAGAGGTGCCTACACGTTATTGCATCTCCCATGAGACCTGCCTGGACGGACAGAGAACGGGCCAGATGCATACAGCTCAGTGGCAAAGGCAGCACAGGGCTAGGGTGTCCTGATCCCAGTGGTGCTCACATCGTCACATCCTACTGCCTTGCTAGACAATCCCGATCGAAGGCTGGGCTCCCTGGAAGAGGATACATACAGCACTCAGGCATAGACGGGTCACATAGTAGGAAGATCACCTCTTTTTCATTCTTTCCCAGCTGTTCTGATTACCTCCGGACCAAGGGTCTGTTTGAGAATAGGGTGTCTTTAAATCCTAATATTTGGTTACCTGGTTTTCCAAAGTAAAGTGCAAGTCGGAGGTAAAACCTTTGGCAGGCAACAGTATCTAGTTAGAATTAATATTGCTTTAATTTCTTCTTGGTTGTGTTTATGGCTGCCTTCTCTTTATGGCAAACGACACCAGCTTTCACGCAACAGTAGCGCAATAAAGCTTCCTTTCAAAATGAACACATTTAAGGAAAGAAAGCAAGTCAATTTAATAAAAAAAAAATACTCAGTCTGCATAATAGCACTGGTGGCGTGCAGACAGAGCAAACATCAGATTCCAGAGTGACTGAAGTAACAGCCAAGAGCCAGACTCTTTATTGAGATAAAAAAAATCACTCCTTGGAGAAATGATACATTGCAGACAGGCAGGTTTAGAACAACAGCGGGAAGGGCATGCTGGGCGTGTGAGGTGTGATCACTTCTCTCCCTGTGTCAGGGTGAACCCCACGAGAGGAGCGGGACAGGTTGTTGGTTTGTGTTTGTGCGGGGCAACTTGAGCCTTGGGGAGGGGTGGGTCTTCATCACTAGCTTCACTTACTTTGGATCTAAGATAACAGTTAAATGATGCTGGGTGGGGTCCGCTTGGGGCCGTGGCCATGAGCTGATTGCACACTCCGTCCCAACGACATTGATGTCCTGTGGCCAGTCTGTGCCAGCCTGGTCTCATGGCCAGGCGAGTGGATGAACACTTGGCAGGCACCGTGGCTGTTTCAGATAAAGAAATCACCACCGCAGCATTTTCCAGAAGAAATTGTGAGAAACCAAAGCCTGAAATGTATTGTCGACAGCCCCTGTTAATTCCCGACTTTTAATCAGTTTGACCTGGCACCTGCCTTCACCACAGCGTGGGGAACAATAAGGCCATGAACGTGTTTGTGGCTCATCCCCACTCAGAAGGCAGGCGAGGCTGAGCTCTCCAGGAGCAGAGATCTGAGAGACCTTTGTGGATGGGAAGCGGGCTTGAAGCATCAGTTAATAACAACCGTCGTCTGGGAGATGATTGTGGTACCCACAGCAGGGCAGGGATCCTGTCTCTGTCATTCACGGCTATGCTTTCCACATCGGGTGGGACATAGTCTTCTCTGTAAGTACCTCTGGATGAACAGGGAGGTCATTTCTGCATGGGAATCAGCAGGACAGCTAAGGTGCACAGATCCGGCGCCCCTGGGGGCCAGGATGGGCAAAGCTTGAACGCTACCAGTGTTGCAGCTCTGAGTCTGGGCCCTGGGAGGACTGACCGAGCCCCACCCTATCCTACCCCAGGTCCCTGCTTTCTTGGTGTCCTCAAGGACTCCCTGCACCAGGGGTGGGTGTCTTGGTGCACCACCCATGTCTCCTCACATTGTGATGAGTTTCTCCCCCCACCAGCTACTAGAAGGGTGACAGCCAATACCTGTGGACCAAGTCCCTCCTTTTCCAGACTTGCCCTGAGTGGCCTCCAAGATCCTGCCCCTTTCATGGGGGACCCCATGTCCAGTGACTGATGGACACAGCTGTATTCTACAAGGCTCAGGCCCTGGTCTCAATTTAGAGCAACCCTAAAGGACCACCGGCCTCCATAGCTACCCAGGGATGAGACCCCTGGGACTGCATCACAGTTTTGCTTGCTTCCCCCATTCCATCCTGCTGCTTTTCTTCCCCTACAGATGTTTTCCTGATAACGCAACTCAACAAAGTTCCATCTCAGAGTCCATGTGGCGGGAAACCTGACTTCCACCACCTAAGAATAAGACTGCCTTGTGTAGGCTATGCTGGGAGTTTTTATGTGAATGATTTATTTGGCTGAACTCTGGTCCTCAAGTTGCAGGGGACAGAGGCACCACCCATGCTGGCCTAAGCCTAAAAGGCAATTGATTGACTCATAAACTGAAAAATGCAGGGAGAGGGCTTCAGGCACAGCTGGATCCAGGAGTTCCTGTGCTGACACCTGTCATCCCTTTCCCTGCATTTCGGTCATAGGCACACACCCCAGGCAGTGGAAAGATAGCCTCCAGGAATGGCTTAGACTCTGGTATTTTGGATTCTGAAAGAAAGAACATCTTTCCCGTGTCCGTTCAGAAAAAAATTAAATTCTGAGATTTCGATCATTGCTGGCATTTGGGCCACATGGCCAAACCGAAAGCAGTCCTGGTGCACAAAGAGTATGAAATAATGCTTCTTGACTGGGCATGTCTTCTATGCTCCTTTCTTCATCGGGGGTTGAGGGGACATGTGCAGTGTTTTACCCATGTGGAGGGTGAGGAGGGGTGGCTGCCCAGCGGGGGAGAAAGAGTGAGTAAGAATGGGGAAACAGAGGTGTGAGCTATGGCCAGAACAGGGAGAAAGTGAGGAAAGGAGGGAGGACCAGGGTGGAGAGGAGACAGGGAGGGAGGGAGGGAGGCTGGGGGGAGGGTATCAAGGACAGTCAGAGTGAACCATGGGATGAGTCATTGCTCAGCTTGGCTTTTATCTTTTCATATTTATCGTCAGATCAGAGAGCATGTAAAGCAGTTCTTGATGATACCAGAATGGGCTTAACGGTTCACATACTAGAGCTCGGCGGTGCCCACGGATCTGAAGCAGGGGGAGGCAGGTAACCTTGAGACTCCTGCTGCCGAAACGCATCCGTAACTTACGTGGTGGTCGTCCCCAGGAAGCAGGTTCCGGCATGCAGACCTGTACGTGCAGGAGGTCTAGGGGACGTGCCCCCAGGAAATGCTTGGGCAGGAAGCAGGTTTGGGCATATCTGATGTGGTTTCAGCAAAGCCTCAGCCCATCAAGGGGAGTGGGGAGATACTGCCTTTACTTGTCATTAGATGGCATCTTCTGCTTGGAAGGGAGAGTCACCTGGGGCAGGTGGCTCTCTGGTTGGGACAGTGGCCAGAGCTTATCTGCCCCTGTGGCTCCAGGCAGCTGGGAATGGGGGCTGGGCAGGACCCCCAGGGTCCCCGAGAGTCTCCACACACAGCAGGGTGAAGAAAGGGCAGGAATGGGAAGGCCGTTAGGTCACAAATGAAATGCACTCGACTCCTCCCTGTGCTAGTCTGGGCTGCATTCAAGGATAGGAAGACCCCAGTCTTACCCACCTGCAGCTTATGGGAGGCTGGGTGCGGGTGCTGCCATCGTCAACCAGCAAATGCATGGCCTATGATCTGCATGCGCTGCACCTGGCCTTTTCCAGAAGCCCATTCCTTGTCGGTGCGTACCGCTCCAGAGGCACAGTGGCAGCTGCAAGGGGCACAGGTGCGGACTCAGAGGACGTTCTGGGTCCCAGCTCGTGGGTCTCAGTGTGGGGAGCTGTTCAGGGACTCGTCCGAGGTCGGCAGTTGGGAAGGAGAAGTGTTTTGGGACTGTTACACCCAGTGTCCTGACAACGACTACAGCAGGTGTCTGTCTGGGCAGACACGGAGCCGGACATCTCTGGCATGCTGCTAATGGACCCCGTCTCCGTGCTTCCCTGCTCTGCTCTGAATCACAAAGGTTGATGACTGCAAATTCTGTGTTTCTGCCTCATCTGCTGGGTGCTGTGTGGCCAGTGGAAGACACATTCAGGACATTTGAGAGGGGGAGGAGATCCCAGGCTCCTTGCCGCCCTCCCCGTCTCTCTGCTCAGGCAGCAACGCACTCAGGTCCCCTCTGTGGCTCGGTCTCCCACCAGACAGCCTCTGCCGTGGTCCCAGACCCTGTCAGGGCTCCGGTTTCTGGGTCTGATCAGACTGTGCCCCCTTTGGCTGGCTCCATCCCTGGAGACCTGAGCTGAACCCTGTCATCCCTGAGCCCACGTGCCCTTGTCACTTCTCTTCTGTTGGATTTTTCCTGTTCTTCTTGCAGTTTTTACTGAAATGTGCTGCCTATACAGGTAAATTCACATACTTTTATGCAAGCGAGGGATCATCCAGCATCTTTTAAACTAGTCCCCTGGATTACATTCAGTCACTGAAACTCCAGACGTAGACTGTTTCCCTGGCTGGACTCGGAGTCCATATAATCCCTCATCAGGGTTGGCCAAATTAGATCTCAGAGAGAGTTGGTAAATCCACTAGTGATGGAGGCAAATCCCAGTCTAGATCCTCGCACGTGCAAGCCGTGGCTTTGCTGTCTATAGTCGATCCTACTGTGGATTCCAGACTTGCGTTCCATCCACTGAAAGCCCTCAGTCTCCCTCATTAAAGGGTCTTTCAATACACGTCGCCCACCCATCTGGACATCCCGCCTCTGTATGGAATTGTTTCTGAATTTTGAGTGGCTTGCAGTTGTGGGGGTTTGGAGAGGAAGCTAGAGGGTCCCCTGGCTGTCACCCCATCAAGCCCGTGGACACCTGCAGCCCGTGGCATCTCGGGTCTGCCCTGCCCTCAGCTGAGGGTCTGTACAGGAGTCTCCTGGGTCGTGATGTGGGTCCGATGGACCCAGCTTGCATGCTCCGTGCTTCTGGGGGACTCAGGAGACCTTTGCCAGCTCCCATGTCACTGAGCCTAGAGTAGTTCCTCCCCATTGTCCCCATCATCCTTGACACCATCACACCACACAGCCCTTCCCTGTCTAAGTTCAGCTTCTTCATCAGAAACAAGCCACCATCTCTTGGCTCTTTACCTTCCAGCTCTCCCCCTTGGCAGCGGTGGCATCCCCTCCCTGAGAGCCGGTGGCAGAGACCCGGCCCATGGTCTCTGCTCCTTCCTTGCTTTCCTTTCAAAAACCCACTTTGCTCCTCCTTAACAAGCAGTTCCTTCTCCAGAACTGGACACTTCCCTGTCTCATCGTTATGGAAACCAAAATCTATTACGTCCTCTGTCCACTGGAGTCCCTTCTGTCTCCCACGTTAGCTACATTTTGCTTAAATCCACTTCGGTCATGAAAGACCCCAAAGTCTCGGAGACTTCTGACACCAGAAGCTTGCCGGCGGCTCTCACTTCCTGTGCGTGTCTGGCCAGGTGTGGCTCTGTGTCCCCTCATTTTCATTCAGGGACAAGACCAAAGGAGCTGCCACTCTCCAGGACATGTTCTCTTGGAGAGGAGGGAGAAGAAAGATCTTGAAACCACACAATAATTCCTTAAGCTCCTTCTCATTTCATGGGTTGGAGGAAGTCACATGCCCAAGCCTGATGTGCTCAGTGGGAAACCATCACCCTAAGAAGGGGAGGGCCGTCCCACAGTGGGAACAGAAGACAAACCTACCCTTTCCAGCATTTCGGAGCCCGGGGAAGCAGTATGTGTTTGCTGCTGCCCTGAACCTTGAGAGAGTAAACTCGCATATGCTTGAATGGTGGGACAGGTGGACAGAGACAAAAGAGTACACGGTGGGGGAAGCCAAGCCAGTGTTTTTAAAATACGGTCTCACTGTAGATGCATGCAGGATATTAACCATCCAGTGTTTGGACTGACCTTATCCTTGTTGATAGGGAAGTTAGCCCAGACAGAAGCTGTCTTACCACCCCTCGGGCCCCGAAAGAAAAGATCTTTTGCAGAGGTAAACCCAATGAACTCTGTGTTTTTGGTCTGGGGTATTTATACTAATTTCCATTTATTTGGTAATTCCCGGAGTCCCACACCTCACTGCAGCGCCTCGCTGCCTGACTTCCTGCCCCGCGGTTAGTGAGAGGGAAGTCCTTGGAGGGAGTTGCGAATCCTGAAGCAATTGGTCTATTTTTAAACCTACACCAAGCATGAAACCCGGGGATTTGGAAGCGGAAGGAGCGGCCAGAAGCTACTGCAAAAGCAATTGCCTCAAGGAGGGCCGTGGAAGGCTTTCCAGGCGGTTCCATATGGCTCTCTATACGTAGCACTGATGAGTAATGGATCCCGAGAACCCGCCGCCTGCCTTGAAATTCTGTCTGCGCTGCCTGTCCCCTTCCATTGAAATGTGCTTCTGTGTGACACCTAATTGACTGGTACTAAAAGGACATTTTAAAAATCATCAGGTTCTAGCAGATACAGTAAAAGAGTGAGCGGCTTAAGTATGCGTCACGACGAAACGTCACATATGCACGGAGGCACGCCCCCCACCTTCCAGGTCTGCGCACAGAACATTCCCAGCGCCCCCATGGCTCCGTGCCAGCGTCCGCCCCCCACCGAACACGGCAGTCCTCCTCACCTCTCCTCCTGCCCCGGAAGCTGGCGTGCCTCTGGTCAGTGGCGTCACATGGGATATGCTCGCCAGTGTCTGCCTCTTGGCCCCATCCCTGAGCTTTACTGATGCTGCTGCCCGGACGAGTGTCTTTGCCTGCGGGTGGCTGGGTGGGAGCCGTGTGTCAATGTGCCCTTCGTGATTTATCTGTCCTGTGGAGGGAGGTTTGGGTTGTTCCCAGGACCGACCGACACCTCCCCACCCCCGCAGTGGACGAGAGTCCCCTTGCTCCCAGCCTCTCCAGCTCTCAGCATTGCCAGAAGGTCTTTTGAAAAAATTAAGCTTAATCTTCGTGAAAGACACAGATGACCCCATTTCCCTTCTTTTGGAACTCTTTTAAAGGAGAGGGAAAGAAATTCAGGAGCATTCCGGAGCCTAAGGTTTCAGTCAGACAGACAAGGGGGGTCTGCATTGAGAGATTATTTGAGTTGCAGAAAACAGAGCAAGTAATATTTCTTATGTACCTGAGGCTACTACGCAAGGTCTAGAGCTAATAAGCAAGCAATGAGAAAAGCATCACTGGGGATATTTCGATGGGAAAGCCGACTGGAGCGGCAGTCCTAGAATTCTTTCCAGAATACTGAAACAGGGAGCCTGGATGGATGGGAGGATCTTGTGTGTCATAGGTATGAGCTCCCATAGGATGAAACATTCTGCTTAGAAGAGGAGGTCTAGCAACAAGAGAGACAGAGCCCCTCACACCGGGATCTCTCCTGCTGAGGAATGAGACAGGTTAGTGGGGTCTGGGAGTTGTAGCAGGTGGTGGTGACCCACCTAGGGGCACCCGGGGGGTGGCTCAGTTGGTGACGCATCCGACTGTTGATTTCAGCTCAGATCAGGACCTCGGGGTCATGAGATCGAGCCCCCGTATCAGGCTCTGTGCTCAGCACAGAATCTGTTCTAGATTCTTCCTCTCCTTCCCCCTTGGCACATCCCCCCCACCTCTCTCTCTCAAATAAACAAATCTTAAACAAAAAGAAAAAAAGGAACCTTAACTCTGGAGCCAGATACCCTAAGACTAAATCCTGACTCAGCCCCTTGCCGTGTGAATGCCCTTGGCCGAGTTTGTTAGTTTCTGTGCTTCCGCGCCCTTCTCTGGACACAAAGACAATCACTGTGCTTCCTCGTGGGTCCTTGTAGAGAATCAGTGCTTTGTCATATGTAAAACTCACAGCAGCGCTGGACAGTGGAAGCTGGCTGTCAGCCTCGGCGGGAGGTGCACTAAGAGGGGTGTGCACGGCTGCCTTATTTGAAGTGGGGACACAGGAGGTTCCCAAAGAGGGAAGCCCAAAGATGAATCGAGAGTGTCTGAGCAACACAGAGAGGAGGACATCTCCAGAGTCTGGTGTGGGAGAAAGCAAGGAGACAAGCCACCAAAGTTAGAGTGGATTTGGGCATCACAGTTGCTTGCCCATATTGGCCAGCAGAGCAGTGTGACTTGGGGGAGTGGGGCCGGTGGGGACGGCAGGGAGGCATGGTATGCATGGCCACAGTGACCTCCCATGGGAGGTGCTGGGGTCTCACCCCGGGACACTCAGCATTTTCCGCTGGTCAGAAACAGCATGTGCCCTGGGCCACCAGCTCTGCAATGTCGTGTTCCCTACAGTTCCGGGATGATTGACCCCAAGTCTGGTTTTCCTCCTCTGGGAGATTGTGTGTGCCGCTGAACCTTTGCTTCCTGGTTAAGTCAGTCCCCGTGGAGTCCTTTTGTTTGTACTAAAGATTCTGACCTACATGCTGCATTAAAAAAAGGAAAAAGTAAGTGCACATTGTAGTGGGCAGGAAACGCACCTGCGCTTGCACACATGATGTGGCAGAGAGCATGCAGGAGGATAAATCAAAGTAACGAAGTTACACCTGTGGCCAGGTAGGACTTCATCACCCGGGCTGGGGGAGGTCCTCGCCGATGCCGCAACATCTGAGCAGAGACCCAAGTGAGTTGTGCTTACGTAGGGGAACACCAGTGAGCACAGAAGGGTGGCCTGGGCAAAGGCCCTGGGGTAGGAATGTGGTTAGTATATTCAGGTAGAGCAAGGAGGCCAGTGGGAGATGGAGCAGAGGAGCCACAGGGAGTGACCAAGCCCAAGGACCAGACCATATGGGGAGAGTGTGAGCTCCATCCAGAGTGAGGTGGGAAACCAGTGGAGATTTCTAGCAGAGGACGGCCACACTCAGAGTCGGTCTGGCTGCTGCTGGAGCAGTAGAACACAGGGGCTCAAAGTTGGAGGTGGGGTGACCAGTGAGGCTATTGAAGCAATTTGGGGGGGGGTGTAGATGGGGCGGGCCGCGGCTGCAAGCAGATCTGATTTGTGAAGTGGAGCTGGTGTGAGATCCAGTACCCAAAGGAGTCCCGTGTGCATCATTTGGAGAAGGCGAGAGACACTGCAGACAGCTGCATGTTCGGGCTCCCAGCCCAGACGTGGTAGATGTGCCTTTGCCTTTAATCCCTATGAGAGGTAAACAGGAGGGAGGTGGGCTTTCTGGAAAATCTAAAGCCAAAAGGAAGAGCTATGTGGGGAATTCAGGGGGGCAGCAAAGCGAATGGAAATGTGCAGGCTTGGGCACTGTTGTTGGGGTTGTTGACTGAGTCACTGGTCCTCCCTGCAACTTAGTGTCCTATCCCAGGGATCTCCACTGACTGTCCCTGATACTTTATCACAGGCCAGGGTCCCTCCAACAGGCATGCATCCTTGATGCCTTATCAGAGATGAGCCAGGAGGTCAAGTTAATTTGACTTAAAAATGTGCATCCCTCCTCCACCTCCTGAGCCATCGTGCCACCAACCTGCCCAACGCCAGGGAGTAAACACAAAAATGTTGTTCCCTTCTGAGAGTTTCCATTGTTGGCAGCCGACTGGGAACACAGTGACCAGCAGTTCCTGTGCATTTGAGTGTTGCTGGGAACTTAATTGGGATTGCTTTATTCTCACTGATAGCCCTACGGAGAGGCACTTCTGTCCCCATTCCACAGGCTTTGGGCTGAGGCTGAGTGGGAATAGGGGTGTTCCAGAGCTGAAGTGGGGGCTGGCTTTCCAGTCACACGGGGTGAAAATGATGGGCTGGCCATTATCCTCTGGCCCTGGGAAAATAGCAAAGCTGAACAGGATCCCACCTGACCCCCTCGCAGAGGAAGGATTAATCGGGGGCCCAGCAAACCTGGGATCCAGGAACGTCCTTCTGCTGGGACAGGTCCACAGGGCCAGCCCCACTCTGGATGCAGCAGTTGTAACCTGCATCCCAGCAGTGAACCAGATATGTGCTCCAGGGGCCCTGTTGGGACCGGCTTCCCAACGCAGGGCCCTTACCTGGTGGCTGTCCTCAGCGGGCCGTTCTGGGGGCCAGTCCTTGCCTGGTTCTGCAGCAGGGACGGCACGATTGTCACAGAATTCTGTCACTCATCCCCCCTTCTGCACCAGCCACTTACTGGTTTTTGTGGAGGTGCTGCACCCTGACGCCCGACGGAGGGGCTCGCTCTTCCTCCAGAGCCTTCAGATCAGGACCCCACAGCCAGCTGGCTCAGCCATGTCACATCCCAATGAGCTGTCCAGGGTAGCTGATGGCTGCATCCACACTTAGTCAGTCGTGGTCTGTGAGCTCTGGTTCCAGCAGGGAACGTTCCAGTAGTTGCTGGGGACTTTTCCCTTCCCCTGCCGCTCAGTAGCGACAGGAATGCATTGTCCTCTGGGGCTTTTCCATGGGGTAAGTCCTAGCTGCTGAGAGGCAACAGCAGTCCCACTGAGAGAAAACATCCACACCCTGTGTTACGTAAAAAACACCATGCATCCAGAAGGCAAATACCGTTTTGTCCCAGCTTTCCTGAACAGGTAACACGGAGCACCGATTATGGCTAATATGTTTCTCTGCCAAAGAAAACTCCATTTGCTCCTAGGGCTGAAAAGATACATGAAAATCAGAGTTTCCATTTGAATCTTCTCCATCATGTAGAAGCCATGGGATTTCTCATCGAACCATTAGCACATGTTAAGAATTCTTGAGCATGCCTCATATGAACTACAATGTTGTAGACTAGAAACATGCAGATTCGCAGCCTGCACGTCTCTCTGGTCCTTCATCTCTAAATTTCACACTTGCGCCCTGCAGGACTTTCTGTTTTGCTTTTTCATTCGTGTGTTTGTTTTTGAAAGCAAAGGGTTTTTGTTTTTGTTTTTTAAAATATTTTATTTATTTATTTGACAGAGAGAGAGGTCACAAGTAGGCAGAGAGGCAGGCAGAGAGAGAGGGAGAAACAGGCTCCTCACTGAGCAGAGAGCCCGATGCAGGGCTCGATCCCAGGACCCTGAGATCATGACCTGAGCCAAAGGCAGAGGCTTAAACCACTGAGCCACCCAGGCGCCCCAGCAAAGGGGGTTTAGAATGTTTCATTAAGAAGATGCTCTCGGGTTGTGACATATCTATAGGCACACCCGGTTGCTGAATCATCCAATTTAAACACGGATTTATAAATTCACACCAAAGAATCAGACTTCCCATCCCCGAACTGCACGACTAGACTTGACCCTGCATCTCCCTGGTGTCCTTTCTTGTTCTTTTGTGTATCACGTAGATGAAAACATTTACTGATATAGATACAATTTTATGGAAGCTTCAGTGGCCTGTGCAGAGATTTCCATCCATCCTGGGGAGGATTGAAAAGGCTGAGTGGTAGCGGGGAGACAGGACGGGGAGGGTGGGGGTCACTCAGCAGGTCCTCGTGCCTGAAGTCTGTGAATAGAGCAGCTCAAGGGAAAACACTCCTTGGCATGAAGTCAGCCTCCCTCCCGATGGTATCTCAGTGACATTAAGAGCCACTATTTTATTTCCTTCCTGTAGGCACTGTACAAGATTGATCTTATCCCAGAAATTAAAAAAAAAAAAAGGAAAAACCAAAGTACGCTTAATTTTACCTATTTTTTACAAAAGCTGGAGGCTCAGTGAGCAAGTGGAGGGTGCATCCTGGGGCGGGTGAGCGTGTCTCCCTGCCGCCTTGAGCCTCTCCCTGTGTGTTTCCACCCATGCCTCTCTGTCCTTACCCAGGCGGGGGGCTCGGAGTCACACAGACGAGAAACATTTCAGCGGGAGGGTGGTGAAATGCAGCTAGCACAGGGGTGGGCCGGCGTGCACGCCTCTCCCACGGGCTCTCACAGATGCCTCCCCAGGATGCTGTGCTTAGTTCCCACCTTCATGTCGCGTGAGCAACCCAGCTTCAGCGAGAGGGACGTGCGTCTCTTTCGAGGACTCAGGTTTCTAAGTGAGACAGCGCGTTCTGCTCGTGACAAGCCGTGGATCTCGGGGAAGGAGACACGCGTGCCCGAGCCATGGCACAAGCACGGAGCAGGTTCTCCCACACCTGCTAGACCCCGACTGTGTGACCAACCTTGGGCGAAGCCCTTAACCTCTCTGTGCCTCAGTTTCCCCACGAACAATGGTGGTACTAGTACTTGCCCCACGTGATGGTTGTGGGGTTTAAATTTAGTTAATATATGTTATGAGCATAACAGAAAATCTGGCCCAGAGTGAGTGCCACGTGTGGGCTGCCAACGTGATCATTATTATTACATCATGGTTGCCGTTGGTATTGTTTATAAAGCCATGCTCCTTCCAATATTTTAGTAGCTTGAGACAGGATTGGAGAGTGACTGTTCGGCGTCTCCATATGATGGAAGACATTTCTCAGATCATTCTTGGGCCACTGGAGCCTGAGATGACCTAAAGGGACAAGAAGGTACAGCCCAGGCTCGCTGCAGCCCTTTCCCCCTCCTAATTACAGAATCTTGGCTTTGGATGGTGGACTAACGGTCTCAGCTAATAATAAGCTGACATTTCCAAGCCTCCTTTGCTGATAGGTGTGGTAACATCAAACAGTTCCCGGGAGGTTCTGCAAACACTTTGGTTTTCTGCTCAGGGAGCTGGCCTTCTCTGTCTTGTTCTCTTCTTGGTAATTTCCCTATTTGAACTGTTGATGTGAAGGGAGGAGTTGGGGCAGCCGTCTTGGGACCACGAGGCAATCATGGGAGGAAGGCCACCTGCTCTGGACTCACTGCCATTCAAGAAAAATGGTTTCAGTTATAAGAAATTGAAGACAATTTCTCACCCATTCAAAGAGTTCCCTTCAGTGGTTCTGGCTGGAGAGGTGGGTGTCCTTGTGTTGCTGCTTCATGGGTCCCTGTGAATCCTGTGTCCCTCACAGGGTAGCAGCCCATTCTTCCTCCTGGCCGGTGCCAAGTGCCACACTCCTCTCCCACAGATCTCACAGTAAAACCTCAGGGATTCACGTGTCCCCTGTACCACCCACTGCCTGGTAACACCAGGGAATCGGCCCCATGCTTCCAAACATTTGTCCCCAAGTCTATAGAGTTCACATGGGTCTTACACAGTAAAGCTAGAAATGACCTCAGCATATGCCTGTCCTTGGAAAGTGCTTGGTCAATGTCAGCTGGGGAAACTGAGCCCACCGTATTCTTAAAACGGACTCACTTGTACTTACTGACTCTGCCAAGGTGGGAATGAAGCTACGTCTCAGAGAAAAGGGTATGAGTAAGACATATCAGTGGGAAGGTGATCTCTTCACTCCCGACACCATCTTATTCGTTATTGGTCTGCATCTGTCCTGTTTCCACTGCATTTCTCAAAGGAGGTTAAGTCCATAATGTCAATTAGAATGAAGTCAGCCAGAGCAGAAAAGCTTCTGTTACAATGGTACCAAAGTAGATTACAAAGCACAGACTCAAAATACAAGGCGTGTGTCAAAACAGGACCCTCCTGTGTTGCTGGGGAAAGGAAGGTGGTGCTCTCTGGAAAACACTGGCAGTTTCCTAAAGCGTTAAACATACTAAGGGTCATGCAACCCGTTCCACCACTGGGCAGGGGCCCTCACACCAACAAGCTCTGACACCAGCTGATGGCCTACAGTTCAGCTCTACCCTGACCCTGTGCACCTGCAGGAGACGTCAGATCTTACAGGCGAGGGAGGGGCTCAGTCCCACGGGACGTCTCCCCCCAACTGCAGGTGCCAGTCCCAGGTCCAGGCGGTCAGTCAGCTGTGCTTCTGATGGACCCGTTACAAACCTTGGGATTGATGAATTCACCACAGCTGCTCACAGACCTCAGATAACCCATACGTTTACTCAGTATGTTACCAATCTGTGATAAGGGATGTTAAAAGATAGGAAGAAACAGACAGGGAGAGACCTAGAGTGAGTCCCCCAAAGAAAGAGCCTTTGTCCCCATAGAGCTTGGGACCACCCATGGCGTTACTGGAAGCATTCTGGTTCCCCAACATAGAAGCTGTCCAGACTCCCTCCGATGGGGTTCTTATGGGGCCACCATTACACAAGCACAATCGATGAAGTCACTGGTCCCTGGTGACCAACTCAACCTCCAGCCTCTCTGCCCTCCCAGAAAGCAGGGGTGGGGCAGGATGTTCCAATGCTCCGCTCAGGTCAGCTCCCCAGCAACCAGCCTGTGCTCATCTTCAGGGTGGTCCAGGGCTCACCCCTTAATGTAAACACGGCTGTGGAGCACAGGGGCTGGATTTGAGGAACAAGACACCTGCTTCACCTCCCGGCTCTACAATGATGTCAGGAACTGAGGACAGGGGACCGAATCCTGTAGCAAAGATGCCGTTGCTCTCATGGTCCAGGGGCTCTGGGAGCTGGCAGCCAGGAACAGGGGTGAAGACCAAGCACGAGGGAGAGACAGACTGTGGTCATCTAGCTGAGCATACATGTCCTTCTTATAAACCCTGGTGTTACACCTACATGTCCCATGGGACTCAGAAGTTATAGTGCTGTCTCCCCAAGAGACATGAAGTCATGTGTCCATGCAAAGCCTAGCACACGAGTGTTCTTGGCACCATCACTCATAATGCCGCAAAGCTGACAAGAAGTGTGCTCCCGTCTGTACAGTGCAGCCCTGCTCAGCGATGGAAAGGAGAGTCATCTGATATGCTTCCGATGGACAGATACTGTGAAAAGTGAAAGAAACCAACACAAGAGACCACTGGCTGTGTGGTCCCATTTATAGGAAATATAGAGAAAAGGCAAATCCACAGACAGGAAGGAGGTTCGTGGTTGACTGGGGCTTCAGGGAAGAATTGGGGACTGGCCATAAATGGGTGCGTGTGGTCTCACAAGGATGATGAAAATACTGGTCTACGAGAAGATGTGGATCTATGATCCATGAAGTATCGATCCGTGAAAAAAAACTGATCAGTGGGATGGTTGCAGGGCTTGGGAAATTAATGCCCTGGAAATAGTTGTACTAAATTATATTGAAAAGATACCCGGATAACGTTGTTTAACTCTTCACAGGGTTTCAACGTCAAGGAGTCTTCCTGTGGTTGGGAGGCGCATCACTGGAGAGCGGGCGGGATGCCAAGGTGGGGAGGGGATGTCACGGGGGCTAGGAGAATGCCCGTGCAGAGCCAGGATCAGCGTGGGATGAGGGGCAGCGAGGGATGGGGACGTTGTATGTGTGACCAGCGAGCCAGCCCCAACATCCACCGCCTCTGTTCCTGGTGTGAATTCAGAAGAAAACCAAGACTTTCTTGGCAAACTTCATGGCAAAAAGAACGTTATTCCTGCTTATGGAAGTTTTGCCATAGACCCTCTTCGACAGAAATAAAAAAGACTGACATGTTGGGGCGTCTGGGTGACTTCGGCGTTGAGTGTCCCACGTTTGGTTCGGCTCAGGTCATGATCTCAGGGTCGTGGGATCGAGCCCCACATCGGGCTCCCTGCTGGGTGCAGAGTCTGCTTGAGATTCTCTCTCTCCCTCACTCATTCTCTCCCCTCTCTCTCACTCTCAGACAGATAAATAAATAAAATCTTAAAAAAAAAAAAAGCAAAGGCCCAACATGTAGCTTCTTGCAAAGCAAATCATCTGCACAGAGTTGCTTCTAAATTTTATTATTATTATTTAACTGTCATTAGTACCAAACAAATATAATACTCCTGGAAAACAGTACGTCTTCGTAGAGATGATAAAAATAAAGCTGGGAAAACTTTACGTAATTTCCTAAAAATGTCAAATATTTTCTCAAACCTGCCTGGGAAACCTACCCATGAGGCTGGTATAAATGGAAAGGATTTCAGACTTATCACCCGTTTGACTTTAATAAATTGAATTCCATGCCCTAATTTTCTCTGGTTGGAAGATATATATTAAAACATTGGGATGCAGTGGCCTTTCCTTGTCAAAAGTTGTGACATATTCTTATTTCAAGTCCACAGATATTATTATCAGTAATACTGGAAGTTAATGTTTATTTAAGAAGGTGTTCTGTAGGTCTCTGGCCACAGTAGGGTACTGGGATCTCCTGCTGATGGCCACCCCGGTTTCTGTGTCCCTCCCTGCTCCGTCTGGAATGGCCTTTGGAACTGGGTTGGTGACCTACAGACTCACTCTCCTCCACCTTCCACCCCGGCCCCGGCCCATCGAGGGAAAACATGGAGGATTATCCATGACACTCTTCTGCCAAGTCCTGACATGGCTCAGCCAAATTCGGCTCTGGAAATGCAGACCAGTGTTAGAAGGACTGGGCGTCCCCGTGAGCACATCAACCCACATGTAAGGGAGGACAGTGCACCTTCTGGGACAAGAGAGTCGTGGCTACCAGAGGAGGGCCTCGCCGTGGGAGGTTGCCCACGCTCTGTCACATGATTCCACTGGCCCCCCACCGTCTGACCCACAGAGCCCTGCTTCATGCCTACTTGCAGGAGAGGAAAAAGAAGAGAAATTACCAAATTATATCATTTCAGACTTGAAATGTCAGCCTCAGCTGTCTGAATGAGGGAATGCCTATGCATATGTTTTATAGAAGCTGGGATTAATTTATAACATTTTACTGAAAAAAATGTGTCCGTTCTGTTCTTCCAGATGAATAGACGGCATCCTTTCTTTTTCAGACACCCGCGTCATAATCAACAGAGTAGCTTTACCCTAATTTATTCAACCGTTCACCTGGGACAATCTCTTCCTGGTATTTTTCTCCGTTTGAATAATTCCGCCCACGTCCCTTCATCATGGCGATTTTATTTTTGTCGATAGAGTCCCAAGCGAGATCCATGGGTCAAAGAAGATGTGAATTTTTTATGATGACAGACATGGCCAGAGTATTTTCCGGAACGTCGAACCAGCCCATTTGATGACCTCTGTAAGTGCACCTTTTCACCAGCTGCCTTTCCCCATCGGGCTGCTAGCCTGTGTCTTGGTACACCTGATGAGGGACGACGTTCTCTCGGTGGTTTTATTTTGTATTCACTTGACCGTGAACGAAGGAGAGCATTTCCCAGATGTTTACTGGTCGCTAGCCACTCCTTTGCTGTCACTTGCCCATCCATATCCTCCTAATTTCCTTACATTTTACTGTTTGTCTCTTACTGGCTCGTAGTTGCTCTGATGGTGGGATGGAGAGGCAACATGTGTCTGCGTTGATCTGTTGATCTCTGACAGCTGTTTATGCTGACTTTCAGCAGCCAAAATGCGTTAAATTGTAGCAAGGTTCATGTTTGCCTCTCCCATCAGGCCTTTCTCAATGCTTGGATATGTAAATGTTCTCTTAAACATTAACATCGGTGTGGGTAGCAGGGAGGATGACAGAAAAGCTTTTTTTTTTTTTTTTTAACATTGCCGATGGATTTCAATAGCTGTGAATTAATTTTATAATTAAAAATACAGTATTAAAAAAATAGTTGAGGGAGGATGTGACCACCCAGACGCAGGTCAGGGAATTATTTCTGGGTGGGAGACAAGGATGTGGCCGTTCTGTGTCTTTACTGTTAGGATGGTCATAGGACTCTCTGTGTTGGTCGAAATTTAGAAATGCACACTGTACGAGAGAATGTCACTGTGCGTTCATCAAAAAAATAGATTTTAAAAACAGGAAAGACTCCCAGCTGTTGTAGAAGCTGAGCTTTACCCTGATGGCAATATTTGACAGTAGCCCGAAAACCAAGAATAATGTATGTCAAATCACTTAGAAACATGAAGTGCAAAAATGCTATGCAAAATATCGTTAAATCGCATCAAGCAGTGAGTTAGCAATCTGGCCTTTCGGAGCTCACCATGGGTGCACAGGGGTCTGTGTTCAGGAACCCGTCAGAGCCGTTGAGGTTTTGGAATAGACGGGCCTTTGTTCATTGGGGGATGGGAATGCATTGTCATGTGTCCTCTAGGGTGTGTGCTAGCCTCTCTGGTCTCCACCCACCAGCCCCCATCATATCTGCCCTCAGTGGGGCGGTCCCCTCACCCCCCACCCGGGACAAGCACCCCTAGACTAATGTCACTGATTAAGAGAGTAAAAGAAGAAATCTGTGACCATCTCCATGGGTCTTTCATGAATCTCTGATTAAAAGCCTCATAAAACGTAGCACCATTTCTTGATTTTTCCAAGTAGATAAGCAAATGACCCAAAAAAAGATTCAGGAGGAGAGAAGGAAGAACATCCTTCCCCAGATACAGACCACAGTCCTGCATCAGACGCCACCGTGGTGATTAACTCTTAAAGCGTGGAAACGTCCCCAAGCATCCCAGGGGTTCATAGGTTTATACCGGGTGTCACATGTCCTTAGCCAAAAGGTATTGTCCGTGTGCAATCCGCATTGGGGTTTATGCTCGTGCACGGTGCTAAAGGCAGTGCAGGCTTCAGTTTCCTGGTGTTTCGTTGGAGGCAGGTGTCAGAATGGGGCAGAGGACGAGGGTGTCTTCTGGGGGGGCTTCCTCCCTCTCTGCTTCGCCAGCTTCTGCTTGACATACCCTTGGCAACAGGGGTGAACCTTCGCCTTCCTGAACTCCTGCAGGACCCAGATCTGAGAACAAGCTCACGACCAGCCCCACAGAAGAAGGCTCTCCCCAGTGGCTCGAAGTTTCCTGCTGCTGTTTGCTTCATTTATTTGACAGGTCTGTGATGATGTTGTCCCCTGGGACCCATGCTGTTGGAGAGGTGGTTTAGAACTGGACAGCATGTAGGGAGAAGCTGGCGGAGAGCCCACCAGAGATCTCTGTGCAGAGATGACCGATAATTATTCTCTAAGACAGCAGTAGCCCAGATAATCCCCCTAAAATGTGGAATCCCTTGAAATGAGCTTCAGAATGTTGTTTGGGGGCAAAGACAAAAATGTACAGCATCTCGGCTGCCCGTGTCTTCAAGCCAGGGGGAATCTCGGCCAACTGTGCTTCCCGCAGCTCTGTAACACACATCATTAACTGACCACGCCATACTTCCTCCCCTCCGCCCCTCGAGCTCTCATAGACTCAGAATCCTCTGTAACACGGTTCTCCGGAAATCACTACCAAGCTGTGATGGTGCCCATCAAGATGAAACTGAAGTTATGCCCTAAATTTATGTTTACAACCATTTCAATACCCTTGATTCATTCTGGTCCAAGGGTGACATATAGTTAGACAGGGAAAATACAAAAATTAACCGTCCCTACCCCCTCTGAAATAAATGAGCCTCAAATACCTTTTAGGTAACATTTAAAAGAAAATTCAGACACAACTCTATAAGATCTCTAAAGGTAACTTGGCAGCTCTGAAACAAAAGGCCACAGGCGTGGCACTTTACACTCCCGTGGGGTAGGATTTAACCCAAGATGTGGTGAAGAAAACGTAGTCTGATGTAGCCTCATTCAAACAAAATTACATCAAGAGTTCCCTTTGTTGAAAGTAACAGAAAACAGAATTGAGGTGGATTGCCTATAAAAGGCAACATTCGTACAACTGAAAGGTAAAGTGGCAGTTCTAGTTTGAGGCAGAGCTTTAATAATTACGTTAACTGCTGTTACCGGAAGCAGAGCCTCTCCGTCTGAAGATCTTTTCATCCTCAGGCAGCATAGTGTCCTCTGCTGGCACCTGCTCCCTCATGGTAGCAAAATAGTTGCAGCTACTCCTATACTTACATCTTCATCCCAGGGCATCCAGGGGAAAGAGACTTTCCCAAAAAGCATGAGATTTCTGAGATTCACTCTCTCTCGTTAGTCACATCCCTATTCCTGACCACATCCCAGTCCATGCTGATTGCCCAGGCCTGCGTCCTGTGTCCACCCCCGGGGTCATGGGCATGGCATTAGTCCCACCTGAACCTGGGGGTGAAACTGGGAATGGGTGCCTACCCAAGGAAGATACACAGAAGATGGTTTGCCAGTCTCTTGCTCCTAATTGGCCGTAACAGATTACCCGCCAGGGGATGGAAACTGAGGATTTGTGCTCTCAGTTTTGTGGCTTGAAGTCTGGAACCAAGGTGTGCATGGGGGCTCCTCCCTCCTCCCTCCCAGCTGCTCGTGGTGCCAGAATCCCTGGTGTCCTTGGCTGGAGCTGCATTGTTCTGGTCTCTGCCCCCGCAGTCACCTTCCTTCTCCCTGTGTGTCTCCGCCTGTCTTTATGTGGCCTTCATAGGAAGGCACCAGCCATTGAATTCAGGGCCTACCCTAGTGCAGCGTGACTTCATCTTAGCTAACTGCTGCCGTAAAGATTCAATTTCCACACACGGCCACATTCCGAGGCTCCAAGAACATACAAGTGTTTGTGGGACGCTCTTCAACCTGGTATAGAAGGGGCCACTTAACATCCTTAGCCACAAAGGTACACACCTCCAAACCGAGTGGGGCCAGCACGTAGCAAGGAAGAGCCAGGGTCTGAACTCCCCAGAGGAGAATGAGGTTCCTGTTCGTATCCGCGCTGACCTCAGAGTCTCGGCCTCGCTGTCTGATCACCAGACTTCCGACGTGAGCTGTCTGTAGCGACAGGAACCGCCTGGTGTCTCTGTACCCAGATAGCCTTCATGGCTTTGTTGTAGGTCAAGATGGACAGTCATTTCTGGAGATGTGGCTTCTGTGGTAGCAGCCAGATGCTGACGTGGGGATGGCAGACAAGGTCCAGAGGTAGAACCGCCGGTTGGGAAAGGCACGTCACTTTGACATGAACTCAGCATACATCATGAGTGACAGGGGCCAGGGACACTGTTTGGGAAGTGAATCTAGCCTCTGGCAGGAGATAGTAGCTCTGGGGGTGCACTCGTTTGTATGTGTGGTAGAAGATATCTTTCCAATTACAAGGATAGAACTTCCTTTCTACCGTGACATTTTCCTATCATAAATGGTCTCGATGTCAAACTAGATCTTCTGTTTGCACAGGAAGGAGTGACTTCTGAATAAAGTTAGAAAAATATTCCCGGGGCTCCTGGGTGGCTCAGTGGGTTAAAGCCTCTGCCTTCGGCTCAGGTCATGATCCCAGGGTTCTGGGATCGAGCCCCGCATCAGGTTCTCTGCTCTGTGGACAGCCTGCTTCCTCCTCTCTCTCTCTGCCTGCCTCTCTGCCTACTTGTGATCTCTGTCTGTCAAATAAATAAAATCTTAAAAAAAAAAAAAGGTGGTTACCCCTGCTATCCTCTCTCAGAGCAACTTACACTTTAAAAAAAGAAAAATATTCCCAGCAACGCTGACCCTCACTCGTTTATCTAATGTATGGTCATTGAGTGCGGACCATGTGCTGGGTGCTGGGGGAAATGATGCCCAGATACCCATTCTGTTCCCTCCCGAGGGTTTCGGTATCATTAGATGAATGGATGTTAAAGACGAGTACAGAACAAGTATTTAACTGCAAACTGTGATGGGCACTAAGCAGACAGAGGGAATGGTGTCGGGAGAAGGAAGAACGGGGCATCCCAACTTTTAGGGAGAGATTCAGGCGGGCTCTTGGGTGCAGAGGAGTTAGCCAGGCAAAAATGTTCCATTCCACTGACCTGACTGAGTCTTCAGGATAAAGCGGTAGAGGGCCAGTGTGTTCTGGCTGGAGATACGGTCAAATCTTTAATTCCATCTAGAAAATATTTTACAAGCACCTGTTGAGTATTGGACAGTTTTCACGCATGCCAGCAAAGGTGTTCCTAATACTTAACTCATATGACTTATTTCTCTGCATTCCACTAGCTCCCTGTCCAAAACCTCCGTTAGAGTATTTGCCATATTGTTTGGTTTTCTGTCTCCTGGAATAGGTAGGATTTGACCTCTCCAAGGTCAAGGTAAGAGTTTCGAATGCATTTTGCATTTAGCAAAGTACTTATCGTGTAGTCAGTTTTCATGGAACCCCCAAACTTTGGGGAAACATATTGCCGTCCTCAGAAGCCCAAAGTAATCAGAAGCATGCTTGCTGAAAAGGGGATCTAATTTTTTCTAAAAGAGCTTCTATTTCTCTTAAGGTGCAAAATTCATTCCATCCTCCCAAATGAGTTTTATGCCCAGATTGTGGGAAACGGGACAGCTTACTTTCTAGAGCAATTTTCAGTATCAAACTAGTAATATTAAATATCCAGAAAAGTATTGGTTAGAGGTTGTTTGAATCTGTGTGACAGAAATGGGCTACTGTAATTTTACCTGATGGAGGGTTGTATTTTTGTCAAACAAAATGCTAGTCTGGATGAAGGCTGTCCAGGTCTGGTGCATCTGAGCCCAGAGTTGGCTCTGGATCTCCACTCTTCTGTCCCCAAAGTGTGGCCGTCTTCCTTGTGGTTTTAAGACAGACCCTCCCTGTCTGTCCTTCTCTGAAGGAAGAACAAGAAGGAAGAGAGTCTCTCAGAGCAGGAGAGCAAGGCGACCACGGGGTACAGCAGACTTGTTCTTTCTAAACTATTGAGCAGAACGGTGCACAGCCGTCCCGAATGCAAGGGGAGAGTTTGTGTTTGGTAAGGAAAGAAAGTGGGTTTTGGATGGGCAACTAGCCATGTGTTCCATGGAGGGATTCTGTGAGCAAGTCGATCTATTCAAGCTGCTCACGCTTTGGGAGGGAGCCCAGTCCTGGATGTTTGTTTGTTTGTATGTTTGTTTGTTGTTTAAGTAGGAATTCGACTCTGCAAAAGGAATGAGTGTTATTGTAAATGTTAATGACAGTTGTAGATAGATGGATATAGGATAGAGAGATAGGATGGATGGATGGATGGATGGATGGATGGATGGATGGATGGAGATAGATATAGAGAGATGAGAGGACAGATAATCGATAGATGGTAGATATATGTACTCATGTACACATGTAGAATGGCTTTGAAATGGTATCTTCCTTTTCTTTTTTTAAAAAGATTTTATTTATTTATTTATTTATTTGACAGACAGAGATCACAAGTAGGCAGAGAGGCAGGCAGAGAGAGAGGAGGAAGCAGGCTCCCTGCTGAGCAGAGAGCCCGATGCGGGGCTTGATCACAAGACCCTGGGATCATGACCTGAGCTGAAGGCAGAGGCTCAACCCACTGAGCCACCCGGGCGCCCCTGAAATGCTGTTTTCTGTTGTTTTGGCTAATCATTCTAACACAGGTGATAAGAGACTAACTTTCAAGACAGATGAACACAAGAGACGTTTAAGATGGTTCTGTGTCTCAGCTTTCCACTTGGCAAATCTAAGTTAGAGGGGAGGAGCACAAGCACATGTGGGCGCCTCCACGACAGGAAGTCATATCAAATCTTGGAAGGAATGGAAAAGGGAATGGCACACACCACTGAGGGCAGAGGAGGAGGGGAGATGCCGGGGGTAAGGTGGGAGGTTGCTGATGGTGGGACCCCTGTGCAGCCGAGTGAAGAACTAGAAATCCAGTGTCCCTTTAGCACCTCAGAAAGTTTAGGACTCAAAAATACCACATCTAACAGAAATAGTGCTGAGAACAATGGGCTAAAGATAGGCATTGCCTCAAGTCAGGGACGAGATAAAGATGCCCACTTTCTTCCCAATCATTTAACATTGTGTGGTGACATTTGTCTATCAGTTTGACCATCGAGAACAATTCCAGGCATGGGAATCAGAGAGGCAGAAGGGAGACCATCTCCCTTTGCAGATGAAAGAATTATGTTTCCAGAAAATTCCACAGATGCACACTTGAAATGGCAAGACATACCATGTCCTTGATTAGGAAATCTTTAGATCATGAAGATGTCCGTTTTCTTTCAGGCAATATATAAATTCAGTGCATTTCCAATGAAATCACCATAATTAGATCTCGAGGAGTTGCTTTGAAAGTTCATTTAGGAGAATAAACAACTAAGAGGATTCAGAAAGGTTCCAAACAGAATGCACAAGAAGTCTACTAGTATACCCAGCAGATATTAACACGTGTCATTGAGTTTCTACAGTTAAAGCAGGATCATGGTATTGGCACATGGATTACTGGTATGTCTCACAGTGAGATGCAGCAGTAGAACATTGTAGGATATTTTAGAAACTCAGTATGTACTGAAATATAGTAGCAAGGAAGGTGACATCATGAGTCAGGGCAGCAAAGATGGACGTCTTAAATAAGAAGTGTTGGAATAGCTGGGTTAGCCATACGAAAATGATAGGAGTGCTCAGGGGCTCAGTGGGTTAACTGACTGCCTTCAGCTTAGGTCATGATCCCAGGATCCTGGGATCAAGCCCCATGTTGGGTTCCCTGATCATTGGGGAACCTGCTTCTCCCTCTCCCTCTGCCCCTCTCCCCTGCTCATGCTCTCCATCTCTCTCCTTTGTTCTCCCTTTCAAGTAAATAAATAAAATCTTTTTAAAAAAATCTTTAAAAAAAAAAAGAAAATGATATAATTGGAGTTACTCTTCACATATCATACCAGGATAAATACCAAACGGAGCAGGGATTTTAATGCAAAAGCAAAACACAGTGAAACGGTAACTAGATAGATAATATGGGTGAATTTCTCTATAGTCTGATACTGAGGAAGATTCTTCTTGGACTCACAATTCAGTAAGAAAAATATTTTCCAGCCATGAATGGAAAAAAAATAAGAAGGGGAAAATAACAAATTGTAGAAAACACTTGCAGGTTATAAAGCAGACCCAATCATATACCTACGAGGAATTTTTAAAGCCAGAGAAGGAGAAAAAGATCAATAGCCCTAAGAAAAATGTTTAGAGAAATAAACAGGTGCAGAAAAGAAAAGCGAATAGATCTTACCTCCATGAAAATATGCTCAGTCTCGCTCCTATAAAGACAAATGCAAATGTTAAGTATTCTGAAATCCCACGTCTAACCCAAATGATTGATGGAAGACCAGAGGGCATAGAGGGCATGGCTGGGAGAAAATAAGCTCTTTTAGGTTTCTGGGAAGTGAAGAATGGCACGACCCTCTAGAAGAGGATTCGGTGGAATCCCAACAATTACATATGCAGTTTACTCTTGGACGGGTGATTCCAGGTTGAGAGATCTCTCTCCAGCGTATCCTGCCAAATATATGAAAAGAGGTACATCTTTACATATGTGCTTATGTGCGCTTACGTATAAACACAGACTACTTATTGCAAGACTGTATGTGTGAGAAAAAGACACATGGGGTCTCAGGAGTTGGAAGGCAGCATCTGCCTAAACCAAGTATTTTCAATCCTGGTGGCCTTCCCGTTGGTGCTTCTCATAGTGTTATGTGGGGGACACTTCCATTCTGTGTTGTCCATTAGGAAGAACACTGGCCACATGAGGCTCTTGAAATTCTAATTATGTTTGGTGACAAGTTCAGACCCTCAGCCATTTTAGCCACATTTCAAGTGCTCCGTGGCCACACCTGGCCAGCGACTGTCATGTTGGATGGTGCCAATGTCCAGCGTGTCCACCATGGGAGAGAGGGAGCTCTGTTGCCCTGGATTGCTCCGGAAGGAGCCAGGTAGGCGAGGGTGTATTTCTCTATCGATGGGAGTTTATGCTCTCCCCAAGCACACAGAATCTGAATGCGACTTCCCTAGCAATACTAAAATTCAGAAACCCACATTATAGAATGGGCTTCATCAGGCAGAAATCTATGCTGTTGGTACGCCAAGTGGCTGGCTTCCTTCGAGACGCTTCTGGTACCACACAGAGCCATTTGCTCTCAGCATGACAGGCAAGGTGGGGGGCGGGGTGTGTATCTCAGTCTCTAGAGGGGCAAGTAATGTGAAGTTACTGGAATTCTGGGAGGGATGGCCTGAGTCACAGAGAGAAAGTGTTATTTGTGAATTCTCTCCTGGTGTGATAGGAAAAGCATACGTTTGGAGTTAGAAGTCTGGGGTAAATTCGTGTCTCTGACATTTGCATGAACAAACACAAGACAAGTTCTTCCCAAAAAAATTATCCTTCCGAAAAGAGGGTGATTTCTTAGCGTGACGTTCTTACGAAGTTTCTTACATTATGACATTTGATTTTGAATGCTTACCAAAATGACAAACAACCACCAAAAAAGCATAGAACTTTTGAAACAGCCTTAAGGGGAAACTCAAGAATTACATCATGCCGAGTGTAATTGCTCATGCAGAAAATTCTGTGTGCCTGAGTGCTTGCAGAAACAACAGGATCGTTGCTCAAGGGAATCACAGCCAGAGTTCATGGACAGGGGCACAGAACCGAAGCCCTCTGAGTAACTAGTTGGGGAAGGCACATCAGCTTATCCTCCCCTTGTCAGTGCTAGTTATGGTGTTCACAGAGTTTACATCAGAACTGATTTTGAGTAAAGTAAGGGAGGGAGGAGATTACCTTTAACACAGACTTACTCGTTAGTCCTGAGGAAATGACCTAATGCTTGCAGACAAGTCTTGCAAGTTTCAGTCTGAAAAGCGATGCAGTGCCGTGTTACCTTCTCAAGGCTCGTGCACACAAAAGAGACGGGATAGATGAGATAATCAACTGCACGAGGGAGGGACGTCGTCTGTGATGAAGATAGCAGTGTTGAAATCATGAAGTGGGAGCATGGAAAAAAGTATTTCTGAATTGATGTATCGTTATATACATTGTGTGATTTTTAAAAATGCTTGCATAGGGAAGGAGTATTTGATGAGGCCATGTGTGTCCCTGAGGGCTTAACTGTCTAGTTTGGTGGAGAGTAAATGGGAAAACTAGCCTCCTTGAGACAATGGGAGCACCATCCTCCCTGTGGGGTGAGGCATAGACTCCACATCCCAGAGTCCCCATCTGAAGGCAAGGATGGACCGCTCTCCAAGCCAGAGGCCAGAGGACCAGAGGACGTGCTGTTCCCATAAGGGAACAGTTAGCTCTTGGAAAATGGTACCTCCCTTTTATCCTAACACATTCTTTAAGATATTTATTAGGAGTCAGGATTTCCAGCGAGGCCCCCAAGTACACGAAACGGCATTTCAGGAGCAGGCGTGGGGCAGGGGGCATCCGTCCTTCCCACAGGTGCTTCACTCTGACTGGACTCAGGTTTGGGCACCTGTTCCCCTTGGCAGCTGTCCATCAGTGTTCCGAGGGTTACTGTTCTAGAACTCCGCATCCCGTAGCACAGCAGTCAGCCCATGAGCCTGCTCTCTGTAGGGGTGGTAGGCAGCCTCCTAAATGAAGGGCTGTATCCTGAGAAAACAGTAATGATGCCGTCGTCTCTGGTTCTAATCACAGAACCTTGGCCCGGGATCTAATTATACGGAGATCTTTTTTCTAGCATTCGTCTAGCCCACTCAGAAGAATTTGTATCTTATTGTGGCCGTCTGCCTTTTTTCTCTCCAAATGGAATAATTTCCTTGTTTTTTTTTTTCTGATGATGATTTTTATTAGTTGGGTGTTCACGATAAAAGTATGGACTCTGAAAAACAACCAGAGGGTTATGAAGGGGTGGCGGGGGGGGGGGTGGGAGGTTGAGGAACCAGGTGGTGGGTAACAGGGAGGGCACGTACTGCATGGAGCACTGGGTGTGATGCCAAAACAATGAACACTGTTATACTGTAAATAAATAAAAATTTTAAAAAAAATAATAAATAAATAAATAAAATAACAAGGAAAAAAAAAGTATTTTAAAATAAAAATGAAAGGAAAAGTATATACCAGTAGCATATCCACCTCCCCCAGCATCACCAGCATAAACAGATTTCACAACTCTCTGTTTTTTTGGTCTGTGCCTTTATAAAGAAGCTCAACGTCCTGGGCCATTCAGCCATTTCAGTTGTGGGTCTGTGTGTGTATCAAATCAAGGGAACAATGTTTCCTATTTCATATGCACTGTTTTTATAAGCTCCAGGGTCTGAGAGCCATAACATACAAATACACAGTAACATAATGTCCAAATATGTGAGTGTACTGTGTATCAGTACGCAGGGTTTTCACACTCCATATGTAGACATCATTCTGTTTATTTTATGGAGGTTAGAACAACAGAGGAGAGCCTCGTAAGGCTCGTGACGATTAGCTCCCCGAATTGTAGCAAGTGGTAATTTGCAATTCATGCAAGTGATTCACGCACCGGGTTCTCAGTGTGCACAGGTTGGAAATTTCTCTCACATGGTGTTTTGTTGCTGGAACAGGAATGAGTAAAGCCACAGAAAGTCTTTACATTTTCTCCAGGAGGATCCAGTGAAATAGTTATATTTTCATACTGGGTCGGCTTGTCCTCTTCTGTGTGCATGTGAGAGGGAGAGTTAGACAGACTTTCTCCCTTAATTTTTCTCTATTCCTTGATGTTTCCTTTTTCCTGAGGGAGATGTAGGGAAGTAGGAATGCAGAGGTAGCTCTATTATGATCACTTGGAATAAAGGAGGATTTCTCTCCAAATGTGTAGCAGTTAGTTTCTGTATTTATAAAGTCATTAATTACAGGGGCACCTGGGGGCTCAGTCCGTTAAGTGTCTGATGCTTGGTTTCGGCTCAAGTTATGATCTCAGGGTTGCGACATTGAGCCCTGTGTGGGGCTCTGTGCTGAGCATGGAGTGTGTTTCAGAGTCTCTCCCCCTCTCTCCCCTTCTGCCCCTTCTTCCCCCTCTCTCTCAAATAAGTAAATAAATTTTTTAAAAAGTCATTACAAGGTTTACCTAACTCATGGCCCTTGAGTGAGCACAGAACCCATGAAGTTATGACAGGTGCACATATGTGTATACATATGTACACACACAGAGTTGTGTGTGCAGAGAGTGTAAGAATGTCATAAACATCCTATTCTCCAAGAGACTCGTGACCCAAAGTAGTTTGGAGCCCCTGACTCATTATTGTACTTTTGGACACGTACCAGCGCTACCACACAGCCTTGTGTCCAAATGCCAAGTTCCCAAGAGTAACCTCCAGAGCTTTACTAAGGGATACAAAACATGACAAAAGGAACCGCAACACCGTTCAATACTCCCAAATGATCATTTAAAAAAAGCAGTGGGGGATGCCTGGGTTGCTCAGTGGGTTAAGCCTCTGTCTCTGGCTCAGGTCATGATCTCAGGGTCCTGGACCAAACCCCGCATCGGGCTCTCTGCTCAGCAGGGAGCCTCCTTCCCCTTCTCCCTGCCTGCCTCTCTGCCTACTTGTGATCTCTGTCTGTCAAATAAATAAATAATTTTTTAAGTGGTGGACACACCACAAATTAATCTATAAATATGATCTTCACACTCCTTAAAATCCTAACAGGGTGTTGGGGAAAATAACAAAATAAATGTCGAACTCCTCTGGAAGAACAGATGCTTAAAATTGTCCGAGTCCTTACAAACGAGAAGTAACGAAGGAACACACATCTTACAAATGCAAGATAACACTGCGGGCCCTGCAGAGACAGAGGGGGCCACGCAGAGAAGAGCCACAGCGAGAACACAGCCGTCCTGAAGGAAGCGTCTCAGGGCAAGCAGGACGCACTTCACGCCGGGTTGCCAAGAAAGATAGGTCAAGGGCTCAGCTGTTTAGAATCCAGAGACGGGCTCGGGCATGTTGTCATACAGCGTCCGCTCCTGGTGGCATTTCAGTTCGTCTCACCCTGCTTGCTCCGTTGTATCTATCTCTGCCTCTAATAAGTAAATAAATAGTAAATATAAGCTCAACCTTATGCCTTTTTCTCTGAGCTGCTCAAAGACTCAGAGAGGCAAGGACCCCTTCCAGTTCTTAAGGATTCCGCAGTTCTTATCAATGAAGAAGTAGCAAAGACAGTGTCCTGCTTTTTAAAGGTTCGTGTTTAGCCAGTTAATGTTTTTTTTTTAATAGTTTTTTTTTCGTTTTGATTTTATTTATTTATTTGACAGATGGAGATCACAAGTAGGCAGAGAAGCAGGCAGAGAGAGAAGAGGAAGCAGATCGGGCCCCTATGCGGGGCCGGATCCCAAGACCCTGGGATCATGACCTGAGCCGAAGACAGAGGCTTTAACACACTGAGCCACCCAGGCGCCCCCCAGTTAATGTTTTTAACCTCTGTACACATCACATGCATTCAAGAAAGAGCTGGTTTGCGTTCTCTGCCCAAAGTTGCAATAGAACCTCAATTTTCTGGAAGTGGCAGGAAGCAAACTTATTATGATAATTTTAGCTTCATACCCGACATCCTAAACCTTTAAAAAAAATTTTTTTTTCATTGTTGATTTTGAAGTGTTGGACCCTGGTTTAAGAAGATTCTTTTCAAGTTGTCTTTTCCAGTAGCAATTTTTCTTTGATCTAAGGGACCTTTGCCTGGTCTAATAGGGACCATTGTTAAAAGAAAATTAATCTCTCATTAATATGCCCGCTGTGTTGGAGGCAGAGAGAAACCAGACAAAGAGGGTAATTTAAAGGCTGGAAACAGAGCTCATGCATGCTGTGTCCATAACCAGGAACAGCCGTGTTGTGAGTGTAGGACACACTTTGCACAATTCTGGGTGTTGAGGGTCTGGGAGGCACAGGGCTGCCATTCACACTAGAGTCTAAGCATGGAACACACATCTTATGAGACCTAAGAGACAATTGGATCTCTGCCATCTCATTATTGATGATGCATGGTGGGTGTACGTGGTAAACATGCACACACACATATCGTGTGTACATATATGTGCACACATGCAAAATACGCATTGAAGCTTCAAAAAGTTCTCTGTTCCTACTCCACTTTCAGTTAAAAGCATCGTTAAACAAAAGTATACATTGTGAAGTTGCATGACTAAAGTCTTGACAGGTATGAAATTTCATTTTTATATAAACATCATGAAAATGCGTGTACATTTGTAAAGAAGGATAGTTCTAATTTTATGAAATTTCTGAGTCGATTCATAAATTGGGTTTTATAGAGCCTTGGGTGTTTTAATTAATTTTTCTAGCACACTACTATTATCCTAAAAATGGAGAGGACATGATTAAGATTTTTCTCCTTTGGAAGAAAAAAGTCAGCCCATGACTCCCATATAAGCTAGAGTGAAATCCAAAGTTTCCATCAAGACCAGAAGCCATACGATTTCTGCCCCATTTTCTGTCTGACCCATCGCCTCCCCTTTGCTCATCCCTTTCCACCCAGCGGGTACATTAGCCCTCCACCAAAACATGCCCAGCACATGCTGACCTCAGGGCCTTTGCTCGTGCCTTTGCCCTGCCTAGATTGGGCTGCTCCTTGACATCCCTTAGCTGGCTCTCATACTTCCTCTGGGTCTTTGCTGGATTGTGACCTCTGCAGAGCACCTTTCCTCCAAGATCCTTTTCATAAGATGTACCCTTGTCATGAGTTTAGGGTTTTAAAGATTTTTCCTAAGCCATGACACTCAACACAATGCCTATAGCAGAAACCTTATCTCCCTCCTCATCCTCTCACCCAGTGCACAGTCAATGCTCAGTAACTGGTAACTGGCCACATAAACATTAATTGATGAGGTAGGGCCATTGCTTCTGTCTGATTTTTTTCCCCATGATGAGTGCTTTGCTCTTCCCACAACGGATGTGTTCCTCAGGAGTTAAGTGTGAACTTTTTTCAGGTCGGAATCTATTCCAAATGCATTAATGCACTTTTCTGTTTGGGATCACTCATTCCATGTGACTGCTTTGCAATCATGGCTAACACGTGTCTATGAATCTACGCTCGTTGTACTTTTTCCCTTCAGGGAAATGTGTGTGTGCCAAAGCCTCTGTCTAGATTCTCCTAGCAAGTGACCTGAAGAGCATTCTCTAAAGCCACATGCTGCCGTCGCAGTGTTCTTGATCGATGTTCTGACCACAACAAGCCATGGCAGGAGCCTAGCTTGACAAGTCTTTGGTAGCAAGCAGTAGGAGTGTGCACACTAAGGGACCTCAATACTTTGGGTGACAAACTGGACGGAAGGACCTTCTAGGTGGATGCTCTCCTTCATGCATGAAGAGGTCCTTTGATAATTTGCATCTAGTCCTGAGTTTGGGTTCATAAAGGGCCAGCACAGTCCTGGTAAGTGATTCTATCCATGGGTGTTCTTTGACAGTCTGTGACTGAAAGCACAGCCCATTCCAGGAAAACAAAGAAGTCGTTGGTTCACAGAAGTGGATGTTCAGAAGGAGAGTTGACCCGAGGACTGCAAGAAATGACCCCAGCATGATCTTCACACTCTGCTCTTAAGAGCAGACTGGCTCTCCCACTGTGACATGAAGGCCGCTGTCCCACCAGGCTCCCTGCCCTTCCTCTGGCATCATGGACAGTGGGAAAAAAATCTCTACCCCACTGGTTGAAAAGTCAAGTGGATTGGCCACGTGCCATCCCTGAACCAGAGGGCTGAGGCTTGCTGATGATGGGAGACTCAACATTTCCGGTTGAGTACCACGTAAGGAATGTCACAGATCTTTGTAGCATGTGGCCACCCCTACTCCTGGGCACTTTGCAGAGGGTCTCTTGGGGACGGTCACCCCATCTTCCTTCTGGTCCCAGGGAAAACGTCATTGAGCTGCACAGCCTAAAACAGCTGTGGAATTCTAGATACGTGTGAGCTTGATTTCTCTGATGGAAGCCTCGGGGCATGCTCCTGGGAACAGCTGTTAACAGTCAGGCATCCCGACTCCCCAAAGAGTTTCCAGACTCTCCCTGTGTGTCATTCTTGAGCCGGTCAACAAAAGCACACTCTGAGCTGGATGGTAAATGTGTGCACCTGGGACTCTGACTAGCCCAGTGGCTCTTGTTCCCCAGGTGACCAGGACGTGGCTTCCTGCCTTTGGGAGACAGTGAAGGCTGTGGAAACAGATGGAAATGCTGTGCCTATGGCCAGGCTCCACTGTGAGTTCATTCCCTTCCATCCACGTCCCCCGGTTGTGCTGCGACTTGGACAGTCACTGTCCCAGAGCCAGGGGACACATTAGGAAGGGAGGAAATGGGTCATCCCTCAGCCTGACCTAGGCAGATTGGTTCATGTCCTTCAGGGCGATCAGGTGCTGGACAGCGCAAGCCTGACCTAGCCAGATCTGTTCATGTCCTTTATCAGGACCGGGTGCTGGACAGCGCAAGGCCCCTACTGCACACAGAGCTCAAAGCAGCTCCAGCCCCAGACCCTGACCTGTGAGACCTAGGAGGGCTCCCTCAACCCCTCCATGCTCCATGTGCTCATCTGCAAAGTGAAGACTAACCTCCCTTCCCCATATTGTTCGCCTGAGGATCAAATGAGTCAGTGTGTGTAAAGTGCAGCTGGTACCCTGCGTGGCCTAATAGCCATCACCTCGGTGAGTGTTGGATCTGCAGCCCCATCTCATCTCTTCACATATAGATTGTGGTGGCTGAGCAGTGACAGGGTCCCCTGAGCCATGTTTGTGCTAAAATCTCGTGGCTTCATCATGACCAGACTTGGTGCAGGAAGACAAAACTGGCATCAGGGTTCAGTGAAAGCTCCGGGTGAGTCACAAAAGTAGGGTGCGCTCTCATCCCCGGTCCGTAAATGGAGAAATGTCGAAAGTGGACTTAAATGCGCGTGCCCGACTTTTTTCCACGTTTGTGAAGTCGGATTTGGAAAAATTGCACTATTTTTTCTTCACTGAGTAGTTCCTAAATGACCAACATGATGTGACTCACTTTTTTTTTTTTTCCATGAAGATATTGGTAGCTTTCCCACTCCAATGGAACAACTGATAGTAAATTTTAAAATATTACATATTTCACTTGGCATGAAGAGGACATATTTCCCCAAGGGTTTTTCCTCAGGAAGGTGCCAGTTATACCACTTCTTTTCTGTTGGCCCTGTCGGACCACGTCACTGTTGGCAGGCTCAGGCGAGCAGGGCTGGTGTTCCTGGCATCCCGTCCAAGGTCATGGGGTCACATTGAACATATGCTCTTTGCTGATGTGTCTGCATCTGGATAATCATATTGGAGTGTGGCCTCTATATTCCTTCCCACCTGCCCCTGCCCTTGGCCTCCTCCCCCACTGGACACTCTGGGCCTCCTTTGTCCACCCTCCCCCCCACCCAGATGCAGGAATCTCCCCATCCCTCCCTTCTCATCTCCTGTGACTTTCAGGTACCACACACCTGCTTCTCCAGCCATTCCCCATGCAGCACCCAAAGCGTTGCCATAAGGACAAGAACCCCGTGGTAGGCCTGCCACCTCCGTGTCTGCAGTTAGCCATAGCTTTCTTGGAAGCCTGTGTCTCCACAGCCTGAGACAGGAAAGACCCAAGTAGAGCTCTGTGTGGCCCAAGCAGGAGCGAATCCTAAGGACTGGATGCCACGATCCAGCCTTCCTCTGTTCTAGGCAGTGTTTGGGAAGAGAAGTTTTGGCAGAGAGAGGATAGTAAAATTATCTGTGACACTTTCAACCAACCAGTAAGGACTCCTGAGTGCATCAGACACGCTCCCAGACACTGAGGACAGGAGATGGAGATCTTGTCCCTGAAGATTTCCAGAATCCCCCAACCTGTCTCTGTCTTCAGCTCATCCTCGGTCCTGAGATAGGCTTCAGGAAATCATCTGGTCCCAAAGGAGAAAGCATTAAATCAAGTTTCTGATGGATACCACTCTGATCGCCTTCCAGGGACATATTTCATTAAGTTTTATGGTCTGAGTTGGAAAGGTTAAATTCATAACATGATTAAGGATAAGCGCTGTCTAAGGACCCCTGTTCATCACCATCACAATTAAATCTAGTCTCTGACCCCCAGTGACAGCCACGCGCTTGGTGAGTGATGGGTGCGGCAAACTTCATCTCCCAGACAAGCAAGACATTCCTGCAAGCTTATGGACCAAAGAGGAATTTATAAAAGGCCAACTGAAGAGGTTAATAAGCCTCCATTGCATTTTCTAGACCAAGATGTCACATGGCAGGTGAGCTCCGAACATGGAATATGGGTTCCACTCCCAGCTTGGATCCAAAACTCCTAGAGCACCATCGATATTCCGGTCAGGCTGAGAGCAGGGCTGTTCATCCACTCAGCGCATGGGAGGAAAGAGCAGACGTTAACCGGATTCTGCTGTGGACCAACAAGGGTGCTATGTGCTATATCCCCAGTGTGGACAAGCCCCGTATCACCATTTTAGGTGCATGAACAATATGGCTTGTCTTTATGGCCCCTTGGATACATTGGAAAGTTTCAGGAAAACACAGAAATAACTGCGTAGACCCATCTCACCTCCTTAAAAATTAAAATACTGTTTTATATTTGTTCTTGGATGTGTTAAGAAATAAAAATAGATTAAAAGTATGTAGAGTGTAGAGGTTGAGGTGCTTTAAGAATGAATCCTTCGCAATGTGTGAACAAGAGAATTGTCTCTCCTGTGGAAGTCTGAGCTGGACAGCAGCCCAGAAGGCAGGTCTGTCCGACGTGGCCATCTGACACTCCAGTTCCCTGCATCTTGCTTCTTGGGGTGGTGCCCTCATCCACGTAGACACAGATGGCCCACCCGCCACCGAGTGCTCTGTCCAGCTAGCCCAGAAGACAAAGAGCAGGTGGCTGCCCTCAAGCAAATCCCACTTGTGGATGTGACCCTGGAAGGCAGAGATGATTCCTCTCATCTTCCGCTGGGTGGAATGTAGTCACATGTCCACAAGAATATAGTGGTTCAACGTGAATATAGTGGGCCATACTCCAAATTACAGATCAGGGGTTTCTGTGATGGAAAGGGAGAGGGGGGAAAGGAAACAAAGAGGGACACAATTAGCTGTGTCTGCTGGAACCGCCACCCTCTTCCCTGTCCCTCGTCCATCACATTGTGCACTGTTGCCCCTGGATCAGTGTCTGCCTCTTTTTTTTTTTTTTTTTTTTAAGATTTCATTTATTTATCTGATAGGTAGAGAGAGCCAGAGAGCACAAGCATGGGGCGGCAGGCAGAGGCAGAGGGAGAAGTAGACTCCCCGCTCAGTAAGGGTCCTGGTGTGGGGCTCGATCCCAGGACCCTGGGATCATGATCTGAGCTGAAGGTAGACGCTTCACCGACTAAGCCACTCAGGTGCCGCCGTGTGCATCTCTTAACCACACATAAATGGATATTTATTTTAATTTCACATAAATAAATAATAATTAAACATAGCATTTTGTCATTTAGTTCCACTGAATTTGTTTTTTTTTTTTTTTTTTTTTTATTTATTTATTTGACAGAGAGAGATCATAAGTAGGCAGAGAGGCAGACAGAGAGAGTGAGAAGGAAGCAGGATCCCCGCTGAGCAGAGAGCCCGATGTGGGACTCGATCCCAGGACCCTGAGATCATGACCTGAGCCGAAGGCAGCAGCTTAAACCACTGAGCCACCCAGGCGCCCCCCACTGAATTTGTTTTTGAGATGTATTCATACTCGTAATTATATCAGCATATATTTGTATCGGTGCCAAATAGACCAGATGTACATATATACATAAAATGATAATATAAATCTTTCATGTATGTCTCATAAGATAAATATATATAAATGGTAGCTGGATATTGACATTTCCTTTGCACATATAGACATTTTTGTCTCCTCTTGTTCGCTTGGGTAAACATTTCTGCAGGCAGTGCCCCGGTGTAGATCTCAGCAAGTACGTAAAGAAGCTGCTCTCAGGTATGTTCTTGAGCTGTCCTGGATGCTAGTTGTGAATATTTTCTGCTTAACCAAATCCTGCCCAAACTCCCCTCCAGAGCAGCTTGAGGCACGTACCACCTCACCAGCTTTCCACCAGAATACTTTCCCTCGTTCTTGTTCCCATTAATATCCCCAGATGTCTCAGTCTGCACCAGCAATCCCTCTAATATTCCCAAAATAAAAGTTAGTTTCTATTGGAGCCTCCCTCCCCCTCGGTGGTGGAGACCCCTGGCTGATCTGAGGTTCTCCTGTCCTTGGAGGGGTGTTTGGAGTGGGCACAGTGGATGGATGACAGAGCCCCAGGGTTATTACTGTTTCAGAGCTGATGGGTGTGTCATTTACATATCACAGAGTTCACCTGTTTTTTCGGGTGTACAATTCAGTGACTGTTGGTGTATTTTCAGAGTTGTGTAACCACCACCTCAGTGTGGTTTTAAGATGCTTCTGTCACCCCAGAAGGACCCCTGGGAACCTCCGCAGCCAAGCCCCATTCCTGCCCCAGCCCCAGGCAACCTACTCTCTGTCTATAGATTTGCCTTTTCTGGACAGTTCATGTAAGTGGAACCATTCAAGATGCGGTCTTCTCATGTCCTTGTGTCCATGCTGGGATGATGTGACATGTCCATCAGAGCCATCACACCCAGAATGTCATCCACGTTCCGCACCACTCTGCCCTGCTTCACAGATCCTTCCCTGGGGACCCCCCTCTTCAACCCCCACAATTCCGGGGTAGCCCAGATTTGGGACTTCTGTATCATGGCTAGCATAGGAATCTCGCACAATCATTTCTAAGAAACAATGCAGACCCGGAGAGATCTGGCTGTTTCCTTAGTAGGGATTAGTGGGGAAAGCACTCCATGTCACTCCATGTCACTCCATGTCAATGCTCAGCCAACTGATCTCCATAATTTTATTGAGCAGCTGGGCCCAGTGCTTGAATTGCAAGGCCGTATTTCAGTCTAGGCAGGGAACTGTAACAGACTCACTTCATGTTCGAGGCATATTCCCAGTTCTTACAAAAATGTATTGAGGCCAACAGCAATCACACACACCACCAGCAAGAGGAAAACCTCTCCGTGCTCCCGGGCAGACACTATAATTGACGCTTAGCTACAACCCTCTGCTAGGGGCCAGTGTTCTCCCCCCGTCCTCCTAAGATCAATGGCTTCACATTCTCGGCACGCCACTGAAAAATGTGTACCGCCACGAGAGCACTTCGGGATTGAAGCCGTTTAATTCAATTTGTAATTCCGCCTTGTTGAGGAGGAAGGGGGATGATGGAACACACCGCTGCTTATGCTGGTATTAATTTTCAGTGATGCTCCTGTCAGGACAGATACTGCTCTGTGGTTGCAGGTGGATGTCTCGTCTGAGAAGCCCACAGGTCGGATCCTGAGTTCCGGGGCAGTATTTATGTTTCCCGGGAAGTGCTCCTGTGCGGTAATCGTGGAACCCTACTTTGCCTTTCCGTTGTGCACCCGTCACTGTGTGTTGTGATGGGCATTTCTGAGTGATGTATGGCACCTGCGAGAGGAAAACAGCTTCACCGTGGCCGGATCGTTTGCTCAGGCATCTGCACGCGCTGGGGTCCGTCTGTCCTCCTACACAGGAAGCTGCTCAAGACTGGCAGGGTGGGCTTTTGGAAGAAGTTTCTTCGAGTCAGTGTAAGGGAGCAGCTCTCCTTGGCTCCATGTTTCTGAGAAGCGGAGCGAGGCTGTTGGGTCATCTTTGCTCCCTCAGAAAGCAAGCTTGAAGCCTGCAGTCTGGCCCCATGGCCTCCAGATGGAGGAGGGTGAGTGTGTCTGCAGCAAGCCCCTTCCTTCCTCACGCTCAGCCACCGCCTCACACACAGCCATCGCTCTCCTGGAAAGAAATGGGAAGAATCCCTGAGAAGCCACTGCATCTAAATTTGGATCAGTGAAGCAGATTGGAGCACCAGGGACAATGGACATTCTCCACCGAGAGCTGGCCAGTGTGGATTTACTCATTCGTTCCCCTGTGTATGCAGTGGGCGTCTATTCTGGGCCTCCACAGACACACACATACATAAACACACACACACACATGGGGCAGACAGAATTAAGGAAGATTTCACAGAGCGGATCCAAAGTCAGAAACTTGCAGCCAGGGACCGAATCTGTCCCACAGTTCGTGCCTCGATTGTCCCACAGGATGCAGCCTGAACCACGTTTAGATTAAAATTAATGATGTGTCTTGTTTGAAAAGACAAGAGCTTTCACCCGTGAAACATGAAAAATATCTATCCTCAGTGGGCCTATCTGCGCACCTGTCATGTGGACCGGACACAAGCCGAGGCTGCCTGTTTCAGGCGGAGATCGTCGTCCAGACGGCAAGAGACTTTTCCACCGATGCCCGTCTCAGCCTTCGGGATGGTGTCATGAGTCTTTTGGTGCTGATCTTATCTCGTTGTCTTCATTTCCCGTCCAGTCTGTTCACTCAGATCACCTGTCCGGTCCGTGAGCATTTGACTTGGTTGCTTTCGGTGTGGTCTGACGGTTCTCAGATGGTGACATCACATCACGAGGGTCTTTACGAGCATGAGTCAAATTCACCTGCGGCCGAGGTTGGGGGGCTTGTTACATCAAGGATGGGGGCCCCACTTCATTTGGTATCCGTGGTTGGGGGCCCAAGATCTTATATTTCATAATGCATTCAGAATCCTTAGAACAGGTGCGCTTGCCTGCACATGATGTTCCCCGCCAATACCATGATGAAGATGAGGACGATGCCATTCTTGTTACCGTGGTATGAGTAAAACTGAATTCATGTAAGGAAAACACTGAAATTCCAAGAAATGTACAAAGGACAAAACTTGGTAATGACATTTTTAGGGTCAGGGAAGAAAGTAGCTGTGGAAAGGTTAATGTGGAAAGGTTAATCGGCAGTTGTGATAATTAACAGATGAGGGGTACCTACAGTGTGTATGTGTGTACAAGGAGTAGCACGTGCTAAATAACTTAGATTCCCACAAGCCCCATACTAGGAGATATTATAATTGATACTTTATTAGTAGATGAACTAAGGCCTGGATGGTTTAGGTAACTTGCCCAGCAACCCACCGATCGTGGAAAGCTGGGACAAGGACACAGCCTGGGTCAGTGTGCTCACTCTTGAGACAGAGCCCCGAGACAGAAAGGGTTCATCCAGAGAGGGTCACGTGACAAGGCCAAGCGATGACACAGCGCCACCAGCTAGACAAAGCCTGACGTCCAAGGAGAGACCTGTGGGTTGCTTTGTTTACCTGCAAGCATCCGGACCTCCTTTGCCAGACAGAACTCCCAGATTCCCCTCTGGAGAATTGCCCTGCCTTGTGGCTCAGCCTCGTGGAGACCAGAGGAGTTCTGGAATTTCGGGCTGCGTCCACACTGAAAGCCAGCATATCCCCGAACTTTCCAGTTACCATAAAACATCCACACGGTCTGTGTGCTTGACACTGGTTTGAGTTGTCTATGCCTTTTATCCACAAGCTTTCCAGAAACGTTGGAATTGTTAGAAACCTGTTTCTCGGAAGTGGCGTGGACTGCAGCAGGTCACGGGAGGATGGGGTGGTGTGAAGGGGTGTGGAGATCCAGGTGGGCAGTTGTAGCCCGGAACATGGTCAGGGAGTAAGTATGTTTGGCTCTGGCTGAACATGGTCTCTTGCAGAGGGACTGGGCTTGGCCGCTGTAGAATGGAAGACCCACAGATAATGTGTAAGTGAATGTCTGTACTGTATTGTTGCAGCATTTTGTGTGCAAATACAGAGCGAGGCCTGCTGCCTGGGGAGCAGTTTGCTGGCCCCAGGGGTGCACTTTGGAAGACTTTATTGCTATAAGGGAAGTTTGGGCCGAGATTGAACACACAGACATGACCGTGTGAGGGCCCCTCACCATGAGCTGAGCCCCTGCCACTCCTCCCGCATGCAGCCTGTGGTGAGGTTTGCATCTGGGAGGTGGGGTTCTTGTGCCCGCCCACGGGAAGAGTCCCCACAGTATGTCCTGGGACTCGCCCCTGTGATTACAGCTGAAACTCCCGGCAGTGCAAGAGACCCACAAGCCTGCAGGATGGCTTCAAACAGCCCTTCTTAAAATTTTTATTTTAAAATTTGTTATTATGAGCTATTGGACCTGGGCCAAGGATCCTATCCTCTCACTGCTCCCGTTTCTTCATCTGTTAATGGAAATGATACTTCAAGAGCTGTTTTAGGAATTAAATGACTAAAGATTTTAAATAATGTAGAACGTACAGTAAAGCAGTTGATGCTGGCCATTATGATCTTACTTATTGAGTAGCTTTAGAATGAGTGTAGGCATTAGTATTCATGTTTGTAGTAATATGGAAGAGTATGAGCATTAACATGCACATTATTATTATTATTATTATGCATATCGGTATGATTACTGTCCACGTCTCCTGTCCTGAGAAACCATCACTTCATGCTTCCATTGCACAGAACATCAGCAACAGGTGCTGTTTCTGTAATTGGGCGAGAGCACGCTCTCCGTTCCACTTGGGTGTCAGACACCCTGATGGAACACGGGATTAGGTGTGTGCCTGATGGGTAGACCAGCTGTTTACACAGGTCTGAGCCACGGTGAGTGAACAAAGACGTGTTGGTCCTAATTGGCCAGTTTGTAAAGAGAACACCAGAGGCAGGAACTTGCGGGAGCAGCCTGGGATCCGTGTACCTCCCCGAGTAGCCTGTCTCCGGTGGAAATTAATTAAGAGGTTCTGAAACTCTCTCCGGAGAGTCTGCTCAGTATGCAGCAACGGTTCAGCTGCCAGCCAGCTCCTCTCTGGGATACGCAGTCGTAAAATATGCACCACAAGATATTGTTTGCCTTCTGAGCAAAGAGTACACGCTCTAAATTATTAAACCTGCGGGTAAGTTGAGAGACATTTTGAGCAGTTAATTCTTGTCTTTTTATCTCTCTCGTCAGTGCATAGGAGATTTGACTGAGTTTCTGGCTAATTCTGGCTGCACATTTAAAGGTTTTAAGGAAGAGGGAAATTTCTGCCTTGTTTTTTTTTAAAACCGAACAGACAGAGATCAGTTACTGAGTCAGCTGCTGGGTAGGAGGGGAATCAGCAACCCGTTTGCTTTCAGGGCACTGGGAATAACCAAGATACGAGGCTGTTTTTCCTACATGTCCTGGTAAATCTGTACTCCGGGAGGTTTAGGAATCACTTCCACCGTTTAAAATGTTCATTAGGAAGCAGGGATGGACAGAACCCAGGCCCACAGGATGCTTACGCAGTGTAGAGAATTGGAGAGGAATGGAACAGTTTGGGACAGTAAGGGTGTATCAACATCCTCTATCATGGGAGGGTGGTTGACTTCGATCTAGCACCCCGGAATGCCACTTCTTTTTATATTTGCAAAAATTATAAAATAGGAGATCATATTAAAAAATGCAGATTTTGATTCAGGACATCAGGGGTGAGCCCAAGAGTCCGTGTTTGTGAGCAGTTCTGAGTGATGCTGGTTCATGGACCACACGCTGAGCGGCCAAGGTCGGTCCTGGGAGAGAAGTGGATGGGAACGTGGGTACAAACCCTTGTGGATACATCGTCAGGAGAGCAGAGCGCTCTCCTTCCGTCTGATATCCAGGAGCCCCACGGACCAGCCTTGAGTTCTGAGACTTGTCTGGAGAGAAGAGAAAGCCCAGGGTAAATGGTCAGGAGTTTCTTGAAGATTACGATGCAGCTTGTCGCCAGCTGTCTTCTATCCGTTCTTGTTCGTTTTGCTTTGTTTTGTTTCATTCGCTCTTCAAGTTTCAACACGCTCCTTGAAGTTTTCAGTAGTTGACAGCTGAATATCGCTTTTTCATCTTTTATATACAGATAAGGTTTTTGCTAAGCAGCGTGTCTACCCAGACACTTTTTTTTTTTAAAGATTTTATTTATTTATTTAACAGATAGAGATTACAAGATTACTGCAAAGAGGCAGGCAGAGAGAGAGAGGAGGGAGCAGGCTCCCTGCTGAGCAGAGAGCCCGATGTGGGGCTCGATCCCAGGACCCTGAGATCATGACCTGAGCTGAAGGCAGAGGCTTAACCACTGAGCCACTCTGGCGCCCTACCCAGACACTTTTAACGCAACGCTTGTAGCCTCTCGGTGCTAGCGTTCGGAGCTGGTGCTCGGAGTGTCCTGAGTGCCTGTTTCCGTGCATCATCCATTCTTGCCATTTGGTCCTGATCTCGGGGAGGCTTGTACGTTCGTGCCGTTCTGTGGCTTTCAGAAGACAGCAGATCCTGGATGACGGCCAAGTCTCCTGACACTATTCCCCACCTCTGGCCACAGATTAGTGTTACACAGGCGTGCTTCGGGCCACCCAGACTGGCTGAGTCAGGGCCTCTGGGAGCTGGGACTCAGCCCTCTGTATGTCTTAATTTGTCCTCGTGCATCTGATACATGGTGAAGGTGGAGAACCAGTGTAACTGATGGGTATCTTAGCTTCCGTAAATCTCAAAGCATGGGGCTTCCATGAGGCGGGAAAGTGGGACCTGCTGTCTTCCCGTGGATGGTGCTTGTAAAGGCTGCAGGTGTGGGCCGATGCACTCAGTGTGTCTATCCTTCTAGGAGGCTTGAACCACATTCCCAGAGGCACTTGCGGTGAGGATTTCTGGGGGGTGATTTAAGGTCCTCCAATCAGAGGCACACAGGTACATTGGGCTTTGGAGCTGGACCCCATGGGGAGAACGGGCAGGGCATGGGGCATCTAGTGTTGCTGGGTCAGGTTGTAGCCCCATGCTGACAGATATCTCTCTGCTTGGGGCAGGAGGGGCCCGGGGTGGCCCATTTCTTCCTGAACACGGGAAACCCAGCCTGGACTGCCTCTGAGGCGCCGCAGTGATCCCATATGTTGTTTGTGCCTGCAGTAAAAACAGCGGCCTTTGTCCTTTGCTGCTAAACCCAGAGCCACAAAGCCATAAGTAAGAAATTCCATGATGAATCCCAGTTCTGCAAAAAGGCAGGGAGGGGAGACAGGCTGGATGAGCACCGCTAGCCACGGAAGAAAATGGAGACTTCTGTCCTTGCAGGAGCATGGGTAGGGCTCTGAGCATGGGCTGGTCCCAAGACCCATTTTTTACTTTTTCCCCAAAACTACCTATTCATAAAAAGAGGCCAGTTTTCTAAATTCCATGCATGGCTGATAAACTTGGGACACAGTGGAGGAAAAATTGATCTGGCTTAGCATTTAAAAAAAAATTTTTTTTAAGATTTTTATTTATTTGAAAGATATCACAAGTAGGCAGAGAGGCAGGCAGAGAGAGAAAGATAGGTGGGAGCAGACTCCCTGCTGAGCAGAGAGCCCGATGCGGGGCTCGATCCCAGGACCCTGAGATCGTGACCTGGGCTGAAGGCAGAGTCTTAACCCACTGAACCACCCAGGCGCCCCTTGGCTTAGCATTTTAACTTACTATGGAAGTAATGCATACAGTTATGGGGGGGAAAAAAAAGCTATGATTTCTAGTTACTGGCACTTCCTAGTGGTCATAATTAGGACCTCTCCTTCCCCCCCCCCCCCCAGTTCAGTTGCATCAGTGTTTTCTTCTGCAGCTGAGGGTGAAGACTTTGGGTGATCTGTCCTGAAATGATCGGAATGGCAGTGGAGGGCAGACGCGTGTGTCCAGCCCATAGATCTCCCTACCTGGGATCCACCCTGCGGCAGGGGTCCTGGATTCAGTGCTGTCCTTCAGTGTGATGGGCAGCTGACCACAACTTCCCGGGTCTCTTTGCCAGAAGTGCTGCCTTGAGGCCCTTTCCCAGCAGTGATTATAGTAATACTTGGTAATTGAATGCCCTTTGTCGACTTAATGGACTGGAAGGAATGTAAGTGCTCAAAAAACTGTGATCACATGTTCTAATCTTGATTAAAATGACTGTAGCTTGAAAGGTGGTAAATTTCAAAGAAAAAGTCTTGTAAACCAGCTTCTGAGTTGATGTTGGATTACCACATCGAAGTGGGCTGTTTTGATATTTCAATTGCCTGCTGAGTATTTCAGCATCCGTGTTCCTTTCGGGTGCCAGAATGGAAATTTCACCCGCTATGGGAATCTCATAGGTGTCCCCAGTGCTTGCACCACTCACAGTTTTTCCAAGAAACGGCAGTGCCGAAGGGAATGAGCTCCAACCCCACAAGTACACTCCTGGGTGAGGTTCCAAAGAAATGCATGCATAAACGTTACCAACAGGCATGTTCTAGAACTTTCTTAGAATGTGGCCTTAAATGGTGGATTACTCAAAAGCCAAATGCATAAGTAAATTATAACACATACGTTCACTTGACGGAATACTATACTGCGGGATGATTGATGATCTATGATTGTATGCAATGGTACAGATGCGCTCGTGGGAAACGGAAAAAGCCATAGGACAGCATACCCAAGGAAATCCCTTCTACATCAAGTACCACAACCTGCAAGACTCATCTGGGTTTTTGGAAGCCAGGGAAGTTGCTACTTTGAGGGAAAAGGGAGGAACTGGAGAGAAACCTTTCGAATGTTGCTAATTCACAGTTACTTGTTCTGGGAGCTGGTTACAAAATGTGAACATTGGCCGAGCTCTGCATTTAGGATGTGCACTTTGCTGTGGGTATCCTAGGCTTCAGGAAAATGTTCAAGCAATTAAGAGGCTCTGCAGGTAACTCTAGAGTCAGATGCCCGGAATCACGTATGGGCTTTGCACTGCTCAGCCAGGGAACCCAGGCACGTTCCCTCAGTCACACTGGATTTAAGTTTCCTCGTATGCAAAATGGAAAGAATTAAAAAAAAAAAAAAAAAGAAAGAAAGAAAGAAAAATGTCAGCGATGGCAGTGGGCATCTAGAAGTGTTTGTGAAATAAATGCTGAAGCCCAGAATGGCTGTTCCAAACTGAGCTGCCGTGAAAAGCCGCAGTCCCAAGTTGGTTAAATATTTGAAGGCAAAGGAGTGTCTTCCAATATTCTCCAAGGTGGAGAATCCTTTCAAGAGTCATTCAGAGCCGGATCTCCCTTCTTTGCTGGGTTTTCTTAACAACCTTCTCAGTGTGTCTTTGAATGTCTGTAAGAGTCCGTAGGAGGAAGGAAACAAGAAATCGAGTATGAATGGGTGTAGCCATTCTCAGCACTAGCTTTGGCTGAGAGAGCGAGGGCAGTGTGTGGGAAGGATGGTTTCCAGTGCAGCGGGCTTCTGGTAGTGCCTGTGAGTTCCCGTCCTACCTCCTCCCCTCTTCTCAGGCGCAGGCTGATTTATATCAAAGTCACTGTCACGCCATTTGAAGGATCCCTTCTGTTCTGTAGGAAGACCTCGCGAGTGACATTCTCTGTACACTTACCTAAATTCCCACTCCTAAGGATTCTCAAAGGATTCAATATCCGCTTTCTTTCTTAAGAAATACTTAATTCAACCACAAAAAGGAAAAGAACTATTGGTACCCAGGACAGCTTGAAAGACTCTCCAGAAAGTTATTGGGTTGGGAGGGAGAAATCAGTCGTAAGAGATGACATGCTGCAAGTCCATTTACATAGGCTTTTTGAAGTGATGGTATTTTAGTTGCGGCCACAGGAGAGCAGGTGCCAGGGATTGGGGGAGGAGGGGGGAGGCGGGAGGGGTGGGATGACTGTAGGGGCATGGCAGGAAGGGTCCTCGTGGTGATGGACTGTATCAGTGGACACGCAAACACGTGTGGTAGGGTGGTACAGAATTACACACACACACACACACACACACACACACACACACACGCATCCCAGTACGACGAGGGAAACTGAGTACCCTCTGTGAGCTGCTTCCCTCTGGGTACCCTGACCCTGAGGTTGCCCTCTCGGTACACAGGATGTCCTTGTGGGGAGATACCAGGGGAAGGAGACCTTTCTCCACTGTTTCCTGTAACTCATGAAACTACAATGACCCCAGTATCAATTTAAGTTAAAAATAAGTAATTATTAATACCATCAAAGCAGAGGATTTGAGTATTGATCATTTAAAAAATATTTCCCCCAAGAAATGGGGAGTTTTCGTCTTTGGATTCTACGTTCACCTGCTAAGTGAATCCTGAAGGTAATTAGCATGTTACTGCGAATGTGTCTAGTGTTTTTAAAGATGTACCTTACTGGGGCGCCTGGATGGCTCCATGGGTGGGGCATCTGAGTCTGGATTCTGGCTCAGGTCATGTGTCAGGGGCAGGAGATCTGAGCCTGTGTGGGGCTCTGTGCTGGGAGCAGAGCCTGCTTGAGAGTCTCTCCCTCCCCCTCCTTCTGGCCCTCCCCCCTCTAAAAATATATCTTATTCATTGCATTGTCATGTAAGTGGATGTCATTACCATATTCCCTTGGAACCAGGAGTGCCTTAGGTGATAAATGGTACTGTTATTTTGATTCCCAGTAAGAAAACAGCATGCCCTTTAAATTATAATGCAGTCTTTCTTCTTTGTTACTTTTATGCTAAGGGAAAGCTCTCTCTTAGGATCATGTAACTGCGTCATACATACAGAAAGAAGAGGAAAGCAGAATAAGTTGATTGTGGCATTTCTAAGCCTCTTATAATATTGAGACTAACTTCCATGATTCCCCTCATTTCTGAACTGCCCGTGGCCCCCTTTTACCAGAGTCATACCCTTAAGAGGCAAGCATTTCTTTTTATTTTTTTTTAATTTTTAAAAAAGATTTTATTTATTTATTTGACAGACAGAGATCACAAGTAGGGACAGAGATCACAAGTAGGCAGAGAAGCAGGCAGAGAGAGAGGAGGAAGCAGGCTCCCAGCTGAGCAGAGAGCCCGATGCAGGGCTGGATCCCAGGACACTGGGATCATGACCTGAGCCGAAGGCAGAGGCTTTAACCCACTGAGCCACCCAGGCACCCCGAGGGAAGCATTTCTTTTTTTTTTTTTTTTTACTATTAGTAGCCCTATTTTTTTTTTATTTTCATTTTATTTTTTTCAGTGTAACAGTATTCATTCTTTTTGCACAACACCCAGTGTTCCATGCAAAACGTGCCCTCCCCATTACCCACCACCTGTTCCCCCAACCTCCCACCCCTGACCCGTCAAAACCCTCAGGTTGTTTTTCAGAGTACATAGTCTCTTATGGTTCGCCTCCCCTCCCCAATGTCCATAGCCCGCTCCCCCTCTCCCAATCCCACCTCCCCCCAGCAACCCCCAGTTTGTTTTGTGAGATTAAGAGTCATTTATGGTTTGTCTCCCTCCCAATCCCATCTTGTTTCATTTACTCTTCTCCTATCCCCCTACCCCCCCATGTTGCTTCTCCATGTCCTCATATCAGGGAGATCATATGATAGTTGTCTTTCTCCGATTGACTTATTTCACTAAGCATGATACGCTCTAGTTCCATCCACGTCGTCACAAATGGCATGATTTCATTTCTTTTGATGGCTGCATAGTATTCCATTGTGTATATATACCACATCTTCTTTATCCATTCATCTGTTGATGGACATCTAGGTTCTTTCCATAGTCTGGCTATTGTAGACATTGCTGCTATAAACATTCGGGTACACGTGCCCCTTCGGATCACTATGTTTGTATCTTTAGGGTAAATACCCAGTAGTGCAATTGCTGGGTCATAGGGTAGTTCTATTTTCAACCTTTTGAGGAACCTCCATGCTGTTTTCCAGAGTGGTTGCACCAGCTTGCATTCCCACAAACAGTGGAGGAGGGTTCCCCTTTCTCCGCATCCTCGCCAGCATCTGTCATTTCCTGACTTGTTAATTTTAGCCATTCTGACTGGTGTGAGGTGATATCTCATTGTGGTTTTGATTTGTATTTCCCTGATGCCGAGTGACGTGGAGCACTTTTTCATGTGTCTGTTGGCCATCTGGATGTCTTCTTTGCAGAAATGTCTGTTCATGTCCTCTGCCCATTTCTTGATTGGATTGTTTGTTCTTTGGGTGTTGAGTTTGCTAAGTTCCTTATAGATTTTGGATACTAGCCCTTTATCGGATATGTCGTTTGCAAATATCTTCTCCCATTCTGTCAGTTGTCTTTTGGTTTTGTTAACTGTTTCCTTTGCTGTGCAAAAGCTTTTGATCTTGATGAAATCCCAAGAGTTCATTTTTGCCCTTGCTTCCCTTGCCTTTGCCGTTGTTCCTAGGAAGATGTTGCTACGGCTGAGGTCGAAGAGGTTGCTGCCTGCATTCTCCTCAAGGATTTTGATGGATTCCTTTCTCACATTGAGGTCCTTCATCCATTTGGAGTCTATTTTCATGTGTGGTGTAAGGAAGTGGTCCAATTTCAATTTTCTGCATGTGGCTGTCCAATTTTCCCAGCACCATTTATTGAAGAGGCTGTCTTTTTTCCATTGGACATTCTTTCCTGCTTTGTCGAAGATGAGTTGACCATAGAGTTGAGGGTCGATTTCTGGGCTCTCTATTCTGTTCCACTGATCTATGTGTCTGTTTTTGTGCCAGTACCATGCTGTCTTGATGATGACAGCTTTGTAATAGAGCTTGAAGTCCGGAATTGTGATGCCACCAACTTTGGCTTTGTTCTTCAATATTCCTTTGGCTATTCGAGGTCTTTTCTGGTTCCATATAAATTTGAGGATTATTTGTTCCATTTCTTTGAAAAAAATGGATGGTATTTTGATAGGGATTGCATTAAATGTGTAGATTGCTTTAGGTAGCATAGACATTTTCACAATATTTATTCTTCCAATCCAGGAGCATGGAACATTTTTCCATTTCTTTGTGTCTTCCTCAATTTCTTTCATGAGTACTTTATAATTTTCTGTGTATAGATTCTTAGTCTCTTTGGTTAGGTTTATTCCTAGGTATCTTATAGTTTTGGGTACAATTGTAAATGGGATTGACTCCTTAATTTCTCTTTCTTCAGTCTTGTTGTTGGTGTACAGAAATGCAACTGATTTCTGTGCATTGATTTTATATCCTGACACGTTACTGAATTCCTGGACAAGTTCTAGCAGTTTTGGAGTGGAGTCTTTTGGGTTTTCCACATATAGTATCATATCATCTGCGAAGAGTGATAGTTTGACTTCTTCTTTACCAATTTGGATGCCTTTAATTTCTTTTTGTTGTCTGATTGCTGAGGCTAGGACTTCTAGTACTATGTTGAATAGCAGTGGTGATAATGGACATCCCTGCCGTGTTCCTGACCTTAACAGAAAAGCTTTCAGTTTTTCTCCATTGAAAATGATATTTGCGGTGGGTTTCTCATAGATGGCTTTGATAATATTGAGGTATGTGCCCTCTATCCCCACACTTTGAAGAGTTTTGATCAGGAAGGGATGCTGTACTTTGTCAAATGCTTTTTCAGCATCTATGGAGAGTATCATATGGTTCTTGTTCTTTCTTTTATTAATGTGTTGTATCACATTGATTGATTTGCGGATGTTGAACCAACCCTGCAGCCCTGGAATAAATCCCACTTGATCGTGGTGAATAATCCTTTTAATGTACTGTTGAATCCTATTGGCTAGTATTTTGGCGAGAATTTTTGCATCTGTGTTCATCAAGGATATTGGTCTGTAGTTCTCTTTTTTGGTGGGATCCTTGTCTGGTTTTGGGATCAAGGTGATGCTGGCCTCATAAATAGAGTTTGGAAGTTTTCCTTCCGTTTCTATTTTTTGGAACAGTTTCAAGAGAATAGGAATTAGTTCTTCTTTAAATGTTTGGTAGAATTCCCCTGGGAAGCCGTCTGGCCCTGGGCTTTTGTTTGTTTGGAGAGTTTTGATGACTGTTTCAATCTCCTTACTGGTTATGGGCCTGTTCAGGTTTTCTATTTCTTCCTGGTTCAGTTGTGGTAGTTTATATGTCTCTAGGAATGCATCCATTTCTTCCAGATTGTCCAATTTGTTGGCGTAGAGTTGCTCATAGTATGTTCTTATAATTGTCTGTATTTCTTTGGTGTTAGTTGTGATCTCTCCTCTTTCATTCATGATTTTATTGATTTGGGTCCTTTCTCTTTTCTTTTTGATGAGTCTGGCCAGGGGTTTATCAATCTTATTGATTCTTTCAAAGAACCAGCTCCTAGTTTCATTGATTTTTTCTATTGTTTTTTTGGTTTCTATTTCATTGATTTCTGCTCTGATCTTTATGATCTCTCTTCTCCTGCTGGGTTTAGGGTTTCTTTCTTGTTCTTTCTCCAGCTCCTTTACGTGTAGGGTTAGGTTGTGTACTTGAGACCTTTCTTGTTTCTTGAGAAAGGCTTGTACCGCTATATATTTTCCTCTCAGGACTGCCTTTGCTGTGTCCCACAGATTTTGAACTGTTGTGTTTTCATTATCATTTGTTTCCATGAATTTTTTCAATTCTTCTTTAATTTCCTGGTTGACCCATTCATTCTTTAGAAGGATGCTGTTTAGTCTCCATGTATTTGGGTTCTTTCCAGCTTTCCTCTTGTGATTGAGTTCTAGCTTCAGAGCATTGTGGTCTGAAAATATGCAGGGAATAATCCTAATCTTTTGATACCGGTTGAGACCTGATTTGTGACCCAGGATGTGATCTATTCTGGAGAAGGTTCCATGTGCACTAGAGAAGAATGTGTATTCTGTTGCTTTGGGATGAAATGTTCTGAATATATCTGTGATGTCCATCTGGTCCAGTGTGTCATTTAAGGCCTTTATTTCCTTGTTGATCTTTTGCTTGGATGATCTGTCCATTTCAGTGAGGGGAGTGTTCAAGTCCCCTACTATTATTGTATTATTATTGATGTGTTTCTTTGATTTTGTTATTAATTGATTGATATAGTTGGCTGCTCCCACGTTAGGGGCATAGATATTTAAAATTGTTAGATCTTCTTGTTGGACAGACCCTTTGAGTAGGATATAGTGTCCTTCCTCATCTCTTATTATAGTCTTTGGCTTAAAATCTAATTGATCTGATATAAGGATTGCCACCCCAGCTTTCTTCTGATGCCCATTAGCATGGTAAATTGTTTTCCACCCCCTCACTTTAAATCTGGAGGTGTCTTCGCGTCTAAAATGAGTTTCTTGTAGGCAACATACTGATGGGTTTTGTTTTTTTATCCATTCTGATACCCTGTGTCTTTTGATTGGGGCATTTAGCCCATTAACATTCAGGGTAACTATTGAGAGATATGAATTTAGTGCCATTATTAGACTGTAAGGTGACTGTTCCTGTATATTGTCTCTGTACCTTTCTGATCTACTACTTTTAGGCTCTCTCTTTGCTTAGAGGACCCCTTTCAATATTTCCTGTAGAGCTGGTTTGGTGTTTGCAAATTCTTTCAGTTTTTGTTTGTCCTGGAAGCTTTTGATCTCTCCTTCTATTTTCAATGATAGCCTAGCTGGATAGAGTATTCTTGGCTGCATGTTTTTCTCGTTTAGTGCTCTGAATATATCATGCCAGCTCTTTCTGGCCTGCCAGGTCTCTGTGGATAAGTCTGCCGCCAATCTAATATCTTTACCATTGTATGTTACAGACTTCTTTTCTCGGGCTGCTTTCAGGATTTTCTCTTTGTCACTAAGACTTGTCAATTTTACTATTAGGTGACGGGGTGTGGACCTATTCTTGTTGACTTTGAGGGGGGTTCTCTGCATCTCCTGGATTTTGATGCTTGTTCCCTTTGCCATATTAGGGAAATTCTCTCCAATGATTCTCTCCAATAGACCTTCTGCTCCCCTCTCTGTTTCTTCTTCTTCTGGAATCCCAATTATTCTAATGTTGTTTCGTCTTATGGTGTCACTTATCTCTCGAATTCTCCCCTCATGGTCCAGTAGCTGTTTGTCCCTCTTTTGCTCGGCTTCCTTATTCTCTGTCATTTGGTCTTCTATATCACTAATTCTTTCTTCTGCCTCATTGATCCTAGCAGTGAGAGCCTCCATTTTTGATTGCACCTCATTAATAGCTTTTTTTATTTCAACTTGGTTAGATTTTAGTTCTTTAATTTCTCCAGAAAGGGCTTTAATATCTCCATAGAGGGTTTCTCTAATATCTTCCATGCCTTTTTCGAGCCCGGCTAGAATGTTCAGAATCGTCATTCTGAACTCTTGATCTGACATATTACCAATGTCTTTGTTGATTAGGTCCCTAGCCTTCGGTACTGGCTCTTGTTCCTTTGTTTGTGGTGATTTTTTCCGCCTTGTCATTTTGTCCAGATAAGAGAATATGAAGGAGCAAATAAACTACTAAAAGGGTGGCAAAGACCCCGGAAAAATGCGCTGTAACCAAATCAGAGGAGACCCCAAATTGTGGGGGGGAGAAAGGGGATAAAAACAGCTTCTGAAAAAAAAAAAAAAAGAAAGAAAAAAATTTAAAAAATAAAACAAATAAAAAATATAAAAAAGAAAGAAAAAATATATAAATTTAGATGAACTAGTCAAAAAATGTTAAAAAAGAGAAGGGTAAAAGTTTAAAAAAAAATTTAGCAGAAGAAGAAAAAAGAAAAAAGAAAAAAAATTGAAAAAAAGAAAAAAAAATTGAAGTAGCCGCAAGACTAAAGAATCATGGGGAGAAAGCCATGAGTTCCGTGCTTTGCTTTCTCCTCCTCTGGAATTGCTCTGCTGTCTTAGGAATTGAATCTGCTTTCTCCTTGATAGATGAACTTCGTCCTGGCTGGATATTTTGTTGATCTTCTGGGGGAGGGGCCTGTTGTAGTGACTCTCAAGTGTCTTTGCCTGAGGCGGGATTGCACCGCCCTTACCGGCGGCCGGACTAAGTAATCGGCTCGGGTTCGCTTTTGGGAGCTTCTGTTCCCTGAACGCTTTCCGTAGAGTTCCGGAGGACGGGAATGAAAATGGCGGCCTCCCAGTCTCCGGCCCGGAGGAGCCGAGAGCCTGGGGCCCCACTCCTCAGTGCGCCCCCAGAGGACAGCACCCAATCACTCCCGTATCCCCAGCCTCTAGCCGCGCTCCGAGCTCACCCAGCCCGCGACCAGTTCAAGGTAACCCCGAGCTGAGAGTTCAGTCCTCGGCTCTGTCTTGGCAGCCGGCTTCTCCGTTCTAAAACCTGCGAGCTCTCCGACACTCCGACACCCCCGATCCTTCTGTGACCCTGCGGGGCCTGGGGCCACGCTGGCCCCGCGTGGGCTTCACCCCGGTTTAGCCCCTGGAGCAATGTCCCTCAGTGGAACAGACTTTTAAAAGTCCTGATTTTGTGCTCCGTTGCTCCGCCGCTTGCCGGGAGCCGGCCCCTCCCCCCGCGGTCTATCTTCCCGTCGTTTTAGATTCACTTCTCCGCCAGTCCTACCTTTCAGAAAGTGGTTGATTTTCTGTTTCTAGAGTTGCTGTTCTTCTTCTCTTTGCTCTCCCGTTGGATTTGTAGGTGTTTGCAATGTTTAGATAAGCTATCGAGCTGATCTCCTGCTACCTGATGTAGTCTCAGGCTGCTACTTCTCTGCCATCTTGACTCCTCCTCCTCGAGGGAAGCATTTCTTAAAAGGATTCCCAGCTACTGTCTTCAGATGTCCTTCCAAACCATGGCAACCCCTTATAGTGGCAATTTTCTGCTATTAGCGGCAGGTGTTCGTGGAAGGTTTCAGAACCCCCCCTAATGTCCCTCGGAGGGCATGATCGACTAAGAGGTTTGCATTTGTGGTTACACCATCAATAAAACAACCAAGCTCACCATTTGCAAGGACAACATCGTCGTGCCCAGCTCAAAGATTGTTAAATATAAAAGAAAAAAGTCCTCCAAGAATTGATGAAATGACAAGTGCTGGGGCCTTTCTCCAGGGAACCATGCCATTCTCAATGTCTGGGGAACACGATAGAGACAGAGGTGTCCTACGGCCACTTTTGGCTTGTCACTGCACTAAAGGACATGGACTGCAGGGCTCAGCGGGGTCAGGGTCTATGGGCAAAATACTAGTGCCTTTCTAGCACCTCAGTTTACGTGGGACACCATGACTCCAACCACCTCTCGTGAAACGTATCTTCTGGCGTATTTCTTCTGAAAACTCACTTGTGTCAGGATGGGAGGACTAGGATCTGGGTGTGTGTTAGCAGGACCACAGGTGTTGCTGATTGCCTCAGATCTGTGAGTTTTCCCCACCTTCAGAACTTGTGTTTCCAGGTATCGATCGGAACATCTGTTTGTGGAAAGAGACATCTTGACTGTAGGGTCATTCATTCATTCCTAGACCTGTAGAGATGGCTGTCGCCTAGGAGACGGGTGTAACTGTAAAGGCTACCATGACTTTCTTCTTTCTCTTCTAGTTGAGTACAAAGTACCCAGCTCGGAATGTAACCATTGTGTGCATGATTGACAGCAGAGAGGTGGTCAAGTTCAGATGTGAACCACAGAGACCACAAGACAGGACTAACTAGTATTAACTAGTATTCCACGGGATTAAATCCCATGTGAGAACACGCACCCCTCGCAGGGTTAACAGATTTCTGTCGTTTATTACCCCTAATCGGGTTCATTAAATGTAAGCCATTGACTGAATTAAAAGCGTATTCTCAAGAGAACTATCCAAGTAAAAGCACCAGCGTTCCCGGGCGATTAGTTCCTGACAGCCTCCGCAGGTACGTCGTGATGGAAGATTGGGCTCAGCGACACTTACTCAGAATTTACTGGCAGCCTCCGCCGCTGGTGTGCCGACTGAGCTTTCCAGTGACCCAAGCCCCCGCGCACATCTTGCAGCAAGCCACAACGGGCTAGGGCTGTGTTTGAAGACAGCTCAGCTCTGCCACGGTCCACTGAGCCTTGACGGTGGGGAAATGAGTCCAGCAAGTGTCTGTAAGGAAAAGAGGAAGGCGCTCTCCTCCAGGGTGCTGGCCAAGATTGCGGCGGGTTTTGCTTCACCCCTGGGAAGGAACTGGAGATGCATGGCCAGACCCCAGTGTTTTAATTCCCTTTCAGCCAGAGCTCTGCTGCTCTCAGCCACCCTTTGAAATGACTCTTCTCAGCTTCCCCAGAACCTTTGATTAGCTCCTGAAAAATCGACTTGTGGCTACAGAGGACCTTGAAAGGGTCCAGCTGTCAGAACACGGCCTGACCACAGCTCTCAATTAGCTTCAAGAGTCCTGGGTGGCCCGCGTGCTCCCCGAGGCCGGCCGACTCAAAGCAGCCTTGGCTTTGATCAAGCTGGGGATGCCCGTGTGCTGGTGGAAGCAGCCTTGGAGGCTGGGCTCACCGCCTTGTGCAGACCTGGACTTGGGTGGGATGTGCCCCTTCTCACCCCAAGAACACCGTCACATCTTGTAACTAAAATCCCCTTTGAGGCGTGCAGCCCCTAATTGCTGTCCGAGATATTTTGAAGCTGCACTCTGAGAAGATAATAATTGGGGTGCAGCCTTGGATAGAGAAAGAGCCCATCATGTTGTTAAATGTCACTGAAAGTAGGCGCGTGCAGATACTCGAGGTCGTGGTCTAGCAGAAGACGAGGCCAACCAGAGGACCGAGTCGCCGGACATGATGGCATTGAGGATGGCGACCACAGCTCCTGCATGCACCTGACCCCACGTGGCTTCATTACCGTAGTTCGCCACAGGGAAGATAGGTGTACTGAGCAAAAGGAGACTCTGGGTGGAAGGAGGGAAGTCAAGTCAGAATTCATAATGGAAATACATGCCATGTGGCTCTTCACAGTCGAAGAAGGTGGATGTGGTGTTTCCCTCGGGAAGTCCCAGCGGTCAACACGCACAAGGACACAATCGAGGGAAAGATCTGAAGCAGCCGCAACGTGGACATCCCAGTCCCTAAGGAGGCACAGTTCCTCTTGATAACGGGATCTGAATGGAATTTCTTCTGTGGCTCCTCACAGAAGGGACATTGTGGCATGTGGCAGACCACACCCTTGGCAATATCTGGACAATTAGGAAGAACATTTAATTCTATTCTGCTGTTTCTTTTTTTTTTTAAGATTTTATTTATTTATTTTACAGAGATCACAAGTAGGCAGAGAGAGAGGGGGAAGCAGGCTCCCCACAGAGCAGGGAGCCCGACGCAGGGCTCAGTCCCAGGACCCTGAGATCATGACCTGAGCCGAAGTTGAGGCTTTAACCCACTGAGCCACCCAGGCACCCCAATTCTGCTGTTTCTCTTAACTTTCTTCAATTTGGTCCAAGAACTTAATGCACCTGCCACCTGCTCTTCTCTTGACTGGGAACACTGTTCTCCGACGTGTCCCTGTGGGTCCCACCATCGCGGGAATTAGGACTTGTGCGAGGTGTCCAACCCCCAAGAGAAGCCTTCTGTACTGATTTGCTCTGACGACCACAGAAAAGTACTGCGGACTCGGGGAGGGTGGGCAGAGTGTAAACATGGAAGTTTATTCTCTTTTGGGTTCCAGAAGGTACCAGTGTGAGACCAGGGGGCAGCGGGGTTGGTTTCGTCTGAGGCCGCTCTCTTCGGCATGCAGATGGCTGTATTCTATCTTCACGTGGTCTTTCCCCTATGCACCTCCATTTCCTGGTCTCCTCTTTTTATAAGGACACCAGTCTAGTCCTATAGGATTATGGCCACCCTTGTGACCCCATTTAACTTGCGTTACTTCTTTAAGCGCCGTGTATCTCCATATGGTCATTCTGAGGTTATAGGGGTTAGGACTCCAACCTTGTATGTAGGTAAGGCAGTGAGGAGGGAGGGCTGAGGAGAGGGGCACCCAACCTCCAGTCCAGCAGGATTTCTGCTACTCCGACAGGCAGCTCTGGAGCTGGGTAGCCTCTCAGAGCTGACCCATCCCTTGTAACCCTGCCTCAGGCCACACCCGGGACATGTGTGTGATGGGATGAGGCAGGTCCCTGCAAGAGTGGCAGCCCTGAACTTGGCAGGAATGCCAGCCTGCCGCATGCTCTAATCATTGTCACTCATCATACATGCATTTAATTGTTTCTGCTTGTTCACTGCTTCGTGCCTCCTGATGGTGTGAGAGCCTGAGCACGGGGGCTCTGCCTGCTTTGTCCATGGACTTATCCGTGCCCAGACACTGCCTCATGGGTGTCCTGTAAGCAGAGCTTCATTCTCTGAGTGAATGTGCCCACCCCTGTGAGCCCACCCCTGTGAGTGGGTGCCGTGGACACTGTGGACTGGCCATGGATGGGGCTTGTGACCACCAGAGCAGCCCAGAGTGGGGCCCCCAGGACACTTGGACGGAGGATCCAGAACGGCTGTGGATGAGCTTATTAGGGAGATGAGGCGCGGGGGTGGAGAAAACAGCCCACCTCCTCCAAGGGCGCATCTTCTATCCACCGTATGCTCGGTTGCTGGACATGGTTCCTGCACGTCAGAAACAGCCAGTAGACCTTCGTTGTGATGAGCTTTTTCTACCCTCAGGCCTTCCAGCTTCCAACGTTCTTGCTGTCCCCTTCAGATCTTCTCAGTGGGAATGGTCTAGGTTGTCAAATTTCATTGTCTGGCCTTTTGTGGGTCCTCTCACCTTGAGCACCAGCTGGAGCAAATTCCCGATGTCTCAGAGGAACGGATGCATCCCATGCTGCTCCCCTTCTGCAGGTGGTCACTGGCTGAGCCCTGTTGATGCAGGGGCACAAAGGCGGGACCCATTGCCATGCGTTACCCACCAGCCCTGGAGCTGCCTATCAAGTCAGCCGGGTGTCCCCGTCCCCTGTCCTTCCTCTCACTCCCTAAGGGGGTCTGTCCTGAGAGCCTTCCCTGAGAAACTTCTATATGACTCCCCCACTGACGAGGCCACAAACATGTCCCCGGGGAAATGCTGCTTACCCGCTCTGAGGCCAGGGGTTTTGTGTGCAAATCCTGCAGTGTGAAGGACAGCGGGTGAGGAGGGTGGGTCCTGAGTACAGACAAGAAGCCGGAGTCTGCGGGCCATCAGTCTGCTGGCTGGAGGCCAGTGGGGTGGGGGAGGTAGGGACAGGGCAATGGTTTGAAAGGCCAGATCCCCTTCAGATGTCACCTTGCTCTTGCTCTCATGCCCACAGTTGTGACCACGGTGCTAGCACGGGGCATGCCCTGGAAGATTCTGTTGTGTTGCCCCCTGGAAAGTTAGAGCATCCCAACATTCATGTTGATCTCTGGGACCCCATCACATGTTCTCCCCTGTTCACCCAAGCACACCATTGCCACTCTCAAATGTCTGCACCACTAGTTCCCAATTCTGGGTGCTTGTAGAATGCTCCGGGAAGCTCTGCAAACAATTATTGCCCCCTCTGCACCTCACATCAATGTCAAATCAGAGTTCCCGGGGCTAAGCTCTCAGACCTCAGTATATAAAGCTCCCAGGCGTTCGTGACATAGTGAGCAAAACCTCCATTATCTGTTTGCTTTGAAGATCCAGGTGCCCACACAGCATCCCAGAGCAGTGGGATAAGAGCCAAGCTAGGGACCCAGGCTGAGCCATAGTTCAGCAGTTCTGACATACAGGTTGACGACAGCTGATGTGAGTGGTACCTTCTCCACATGCCCTCCCCCAACCTGAGGGGATCGAGTGCTCCAAACAGTTCAGTTTCCTTGCATCTCAAAAATGGTGGTTCTCAATCCTGGTTCTACAGTTCACTCGTGAAAGGAATCCAACAAACAGACAAACAGAAAAGCCAAAAAACAAAACCCCAGAGGTATGCCCAGTGTACACCCCAGGGGAATTAAATTCAAATCTGGGGGAGGAGGGACCCTGGCATCCGTCTTACCTGGCAATACAGGTGATCACCAGCATCACCATCGTCCTTGGTCACTGCTCTGAAGTGACTCCGATTATGAGCCTGCGGTGTAGACAGAACTCACAGATGTTGAGCCAGAATCATAATATCTCATGATTGGGCTATTTGTAAATTGCTCTGTGTTTAGTGACTGCTATACTGAATAATTTATTGAATTATTATAAGGTTCAGAATAATGCATTTGATGTTGATTTATTATCTACTCTACACAGAGTGGTTAAATGCCTGTTGAATTTGCCGTGGCAGAAATGATGGAAGACAAGGAAGCGTCAGCACACCCAGGCGCCCCGAGCTTTCCTCCAGTAGGCCTGCAAGGGCATGGTTAATCTGGGTGGTCGGAGGAGGGCAGGTCCCCAGGAAGGGTGGTCCAGGTAGGGAGGGCATGTCAGGGAGGGGCTGCTGGGTTGTCCTGGAGCTGGGGTACATTTTAGCACTCTCCCGGCTCGGGGGGGTGGGTGATTCCCAAGAGTGATCCTAAGCCGGACACCAGGATAGCTCTGGGGGAACTCTATTCCACATCACCACCTTCTGCCAGGTTTCCTGAAATGCCTTTGGGTCACTGGGCTGTTGACTTGCCATCAGCGAAACTGTATTAAGGAGTCTTGGGGCAAAAATTGGTGTCCTTGCTGTCATTCGTCAGGCCCTTTGCTCGCACAATAGGAAATTCTCGTGGGCAACCTGAAAACACCCAGCACAGACATTGGGTCCCGGTGATGCCTTGGCTTTCTCAAAGAAAGGCCAGGAGTCAGTGCCATGACTCGGTTTCCCCTCCTGTTCTGTTCAGCTCTGGACCCTTACTGTTCACCCAGAGATCTCTTCTTACCATCTCTGAGTCCCCTTCTCTGCCAGCCCACAGCATGTGCTCTGGACTGGATTGTGTCCCTCCAAAATTCATGTGCCAAAGCCCTAACCCCCAATGTGACTGTTTTTGGAGCCAGGCTTTTGGGAGGTAATTGATGTTAAATGAGGCCATAAGGGTGGGCCCTAACCCAATAGGGTTAGCATCCCTATAGGGCGAGAAAGATCTCTGTCTCTCTGTCTCTCTCCACCATGTCAGGACATCCGTATGCCAGGAGCACTGCCCTCATCAGATCCTGACCCCATGGGCACGATGATCTCCAGCTCATGGCCTAGGGGACCAGGAGGAAGGGACCTCTGCTGTGCCAGCTGCCCAGCTGTGGCATTCCGTCAGGTAGCACATCCCACTGTGCTCTGGGCAGTGCTGGAAATGCTTTCTTATACATCCTTTCTTATTTTTCTAAATGCTTATGCCTTTATTTCCTTTATTTATTTATTACCTTTATATATCCCTAAGGCCCTAGGTATCTGAAATTTAGAAGCCAGGAAGTTAGTCCAGCTTCTTCTTGCTTCCCAGATATGCCAAGAGCTGGACAGTGTCCACCTACATGCTCACTGCAGTCCCCAGGGGGCTGGGATTCATGTCATTTCTTGAAGTCCTCGGATGAGCTGGGCCTTTGTCTTTCAGACATAATATGGATGTATCCCAGATGCCACTCCCCAGGAGACAGGACGTGTGTGTTTATTAAATGCCAAAAAGTTCCCCACCTGCTTTTTTCCTCCCTCCCTTCATCTCTTTTCCCTTCTCTTCCCTTCCCTTCCCTTCCCTTCCCTTTCCTTCCCTTCTCTTCTCTTCCCTTCCCTTCTCTTTTCTTTCCAAATTTGTGAACCTCAGAGCAAGGTCTCATTCTCTTTCTTCTTATGAGACTTAAACTTTTCTCACTGAAGTACAGTTGTTGTTGGACTGGGGCATGAAATGTGAGGTGGTGGAGGCATGATCCATCAGGTTGGAAAGATTTGTTTTTGTGTACGTGATGGCGTGGAGTCCCACTCTGTGATCCCCTTTTCAAGTGCTTAGCATCCAGTGGCTTTTATCGACATAAAAACATGGCGTCTTCATCCACCTGGGGTGCTAGAACAAAATACCGCAGATGGGGTGACTTACAAACAGCAGACATTTGCTTCTTGCAGTTCTGGAGGCTTTAAGTTCAGGATCAAGGCACCTGCAGACTCCATGTCTGAGTGAGGCTGGATTCCTGGCTCAGAGACGTCTTCTCACTGTGTCCTCATGTCAAGGGAAGGGGACGGAGCTCTCTGCGGTCTCTTTTGTAAGGGCACCAGTCCCTGCCATGTGCTCACTTCTACCTTTTGACATCCATCCAGAGGCAGCAACCAATGGCAAATCCTCCCTGCTGCCGAAGCCTTCCAGGGACTAACTGCAGTAGCCCTCTCTTTCTTGTTAACATGTGAAGGATAACTAATACCATATGCTCAGACTGACCAATGAGCACTGGCTCACACATTAACTACCGCAACAACTGCCACATTGATCTAGTCAGGGTCTTGGCTGCAGAATATGTGTTTGCCACCAGCAAGTGCCTCACCATTTGTTACTGTGACATGTGATGAAATGCTGGGGACGGATGAGTTATTAAATGCCTCTTGATATCCCCTCAACATTGAGCTAGGTTTAATAGATATGCATAGATATAGGCACATAAATATTTTTCTAATTCTATTCAGAGCCCCACCATCATCATCACCATCACCAGCATCATCACTACCATCAACATCACCGTCATTACCATCATCATCACTATCATCACCATCATCACCATCATCATCAGCATCACCATCACCATCACCACCATCACCATCACCATCATCATCATCTTCATCATCACCACCATCACCATCATCATATCACAATGTCACCATCACTATCACCACATAATCAATATCCCCATCATCATCACATCACCATCATCATCAGCATCACCATCACCATCACCACCATCACCATCATCACCATCACCATCATCACCATCATCACCATCACCACCACCATCACCACCATCATCATCATCATCACCATCATCACCATCATCACCATCACCATCATCACCATCATCACCATCACCATCATCACCATCATCACCATCACCATCATCACCATCATCACCATCACCACCACCATCATCACCATCATCATCATCATCATCATCATCACCATCATCACCATCACCAATCACCATCACCATCATCACCATCATTATCACCATCATCACCATCATCACCATCACCACCATCACCATCATCACCATCATCACCATCACCACCATCACCATCATCACCATCATCACCATCACCACCATCACCATCACCATCATCACCATCACCATCATCACCACTATCACTGCCACATCATCTTCATCACTATCACTATCATCATCATCACCGTCATCATTGTCACCATCATTGCAAACCAGGATCTTTGTGCCGGGTCTGGTCTAAAGATATATTTATTTGGCCTTCCTAGTGATTTTAAGAAAATTCAAATTAGTTGTCTATGTTTAATAATCAGGACCTTTCAATTTTAAAAAGAATGGATGCCTTGTCGGGGGTGACTCAGAATAGCTATCGGTACTGGGCGTACGTTCTTCCCAGAACGACAGGCAAGAGCTGGGTGAGAGCAGCCCCATGAGTCATGGCGTGCCTTCTTCAGTTAGCCACAGTCCCCAACACTGCTGGTTTCCGTAAGCAGGCCACACTCCTCACTCTGTGCTTGCCCTTTATAGTGTCTGAAATAGGAGATCTCATCACCAGTACTATAGATCATATGTATCACAAGCTAAAGAGGGCTAATAAGCATGCTGAAATTACTTGGTGTCACTGGCTTTAATCTCTTTCTAAGGGAAACCTCTCCCCCTCTCTCTATTTGTAGCTTAAGATGACTATTCATGCCTTCATCTACTTTCTATACTGCTGGAAAATTCAATTGACATGTCTCCTGTCACCTCATCACGCAGCAATCTTTGCAAATTAGCCCTCTGGCAGATAGAGCACCAGCTACAAAGATCTGCCCAAGCTGCCTCTCAACAGCTAGATGGGGTGTTCAAAGAATAAATAACAGAGGGGCGCTAGCTACCAGCGAGTGTTTAAACACAACGGTGTAATCTTATGATTATATTCTCAAGCGTGCTAGTGAAGATTAGTGTTTCCTTCAGTTTCCTATGTAACTCACATCGCTGGACTCATTCAGAACTAGGAAGATCGCAAAACTAGTACCTGAATTTAAAAAACAACACGGGGGCACCTGAGTGGCTCAGTCAGTAAAGCGTCTGCCTTTGGCTCAGGTTGTGATCTCAGGGTCCTGGGATCGAGTCCTGAGTGGGGCTACCTGCTCAGTGGGGAGTCTGCTTCTCCCTCTCCCTATGCCCCTTCCCTGCTTGTGCTCTCTCTCTCTTCGTCAAATAAATAAATAAATAAATAAATAATTTTTTAAATGAACAACAGATATTTTTATTAAGCTGAATTTTTATTTTTATTTTTTATTTTTTGGTGGGGGGGAACGAATCATGAGAGTCTGTGGACTCTGAAAAACAATCTGAGAGTTTTGGAGGGGAGGGGGGTGGGAGTTTGGGTGAGCCTGGTGGTGGGTATTAAGGAGGGCATGGATTGCATGGAGCACGGGGTTTGGTGCATACAATGAATTCTGGAACACTGAAAAGAAATTTTTTTAAAAATAAATAATTTTTAAAAATAAAGGTAAAAAAATTAGTTAAATTTTTAAAAGATGGGTTATTGATTAAGGAGATGAGCCATGAGCATCACTTTTCCTGGCTTTGTTTCCTGTCCCCCAGCAGACCTTTGCACAGATACTGTAGCTACACACCACAAGAATCATGTATCTCCCTGTACTATTAAAATGGTTTCCAGCTGCTTGGAACAAAGGACCAAATGTAATGACTTTTAAAACATTGTGATTTGTGTATCCCAAACAGCAAGAAGATGTACAATCACTAAATGATGCAATGGGGTCTTTGTGTCTTGTTTTCCTGCTGGGCAAACTCACCATCACAAGATGGCAGCTGCACGTCTAGGCATCACATCAGTATTCCAGGAAGGAGGGTAAAGACCACATTCTCTCTGAAACAGCACCTCTTTTCCAATGGAAAAACATTTCCTTGGAAGCCTCATAAAATCGATTTCTGCTTACATTTTGTTGGCCAGAAATATACACATGTTGTAGCTTCCCAGTCATTTGGTTTTCGTTGGGAAGGGGTACTTGAACGTGCCGACTTGAACAAATTGGGCTCTGTTGGCAAGGAGGAAGGGGAGAATGGATTTTGAGTACATCCAACATTGGCCACAGTCATTGACTCAGCATTTTGTTGAATACTCATCTACTGAGAATCTAGAACATATGGGGGTCTGTACGGTTGAGTAAAAGGAACAGTTGAAAAGAAAAGAAGGAAAGAAGTTAGGAAGGGAGGGATAGTTCCTGCCCCAAAAGCATTCTCTCTGTGCTTAGATAATTACCTATGTAATTAAGTAACTAATCAATCACAACGACGACTTTGGAAGGGGGTCAGACCTCTGAGTGTGTTGTGCATGTGGCACACTGAACAATTCTGGGGGCATCATTCGCAAAGTCGAGTGGGTCCTCTTTGAAGTGTGCAGTGCACAGCCTGCACAGATGTCTGAAGCAGCCCTTGCTCTGGTGATGATGAGTCAAGGAGATCACGTGCACAAAAATGTAGTTGTTGACCATTTTATAGTTGAGAAACCAGAGGCTTCTGGAGATTAGGTGTTGGATAACATAACTAGGGCCACATCCAGATTCCATCCTGGGTGTCATTCCTGGTGAAGTCCATTGTCTCAAACACTGTGTATCCCTGCTGATGGCCGCTGTCTAATCCAGAGTGTATCTGTGATGACCCAGTAGCCTTCCCAGCTATCAGACTCCCAGGGAGTGGCATCAACTTGAAGATCACAGGTACAGCCAGTTCTATTTCTCCCTGATAACAAACATACCCACCTGCTTGTCTGAGAAACTCCAGCCCGTGAAATACTTCTCCCCGCCGCTTTGTGAGATTTCAGTAAATCACCTGTCATTCCCGAATCCAAAAAGGCAACATTGACTTAAAGTTTATCTTTAATTATATTTAAGTCACAAGGCTTAACAGAATGTATTGACATTTATACCAAGAAATTAATTGACATTGTATGAACCTCAACCAGCGAATGAATTCTTCAGCCCCGGACTCTGAGCACTTGAGGGCTGGAGCAGGATGATGTATGGATCGCTGGACGTGGTGGGGCTTGTTTGCATGGGAGTTTACCTGCTAAGCCTCCAGAAACAGAATCCTCTCTTTTGTAAGAGGAATCAACTAGATACATATTTGAATTGTGTTTTGTTGCTGAAGAGAACATCCTAGCCTCTCGGCGCTTCTGTTTGTCACGTCAGAGGGGAGCCGAGAGGACCATTAGCAGAATTAGCAGTGATTGTCCCTGTCAATGAATAATCCTATTTGCATTTTCTGATGAATGTAGAGCCTTCTTTCTACCTCAGCAGTTGGGCTGAGTGTTAAAGAGATGGTGGCCAGATCTAGAAATAGTCTTTGCTTGTCGTTTATTCCAGGACCCGGTGGATGGTGTTGTAATTGTAGGGGACCTTGGATGTCTTGTGCAGCTTAGCCGACAGACGTCTGGGGAGAGCAGCCTGACTTTTCGGGCTGGAGACAGTCCTGTGGCCTGTGAGCTCTAGCCCTCACCCTTCGATGAGGCATGAAAACCCTCATCCAGACACTGAGAATTTCAGTGCATACTGTCTTCCTTTGACCTGTCCACCGACGGATCCTACCAATGGGGAGTCTGGATGGAGACCCCCTCTTAGTGCATTCTCTCTGAAAACAGACAAAAACAAAGGGAGAGGCAGAGGTACGTTTGAGTTGCCAAGGGAGCAGAAGAAAGCTTTTTCCCATAAAAATTCTCCAGGGCTCAGTCTAGGGGGACATAGTGTGCCCGGTATTGTTGTCCGTTGGACCGAGGTGGAGGTGGAAGGAGCCTGTATGCAGAGCTGGTATTTCAGAGACAGACAGTTGCCTTATCCGTGGAGCGGGGAGAGGGAGCTGTGCAGGAGTTAACTGTATGTAACGGGTCTGCTTGCCCCCCTTGCCAGCCTCACTTGACTCTGAGGGCGTGTGTCCTGCCTCAGTCCCATCTCACCCTGCCCCAGAGGCACGGAGCTAACGAGAGAGTGACCGGCATCCCTGTGACCTGTGTGTGCAGACATGGTGTGATCTTGGTCTCCAACCCTCTGCAGCCCCGTCGACAGTGCTAATGTGTTGGGGTCACAAGAAATTTTTGGGGTGAAAAACTCCCAAGAAAAGGAACATATACAAAGAACATGACTCTCCATCTACGAGTATGTTTGGAAAATGTTGTGAAGTGGCGATGCGTGGGTTAACGTTACTCTTTTTCTCCCTGTATGCGTCTGCTGTAGAAGTTTCTACCTCGTGTGTGGAAGACACTCTCAGATGGGGGTTGGGGGGCGTGGGGGCAGCTCCGGGACACGTTCCAGACATTGCACTTTAAATGGGATTTGCTTTTCTTTCCTGTTTCTGCGTGAAGACTTTTGGGGCTTCTGATCCCCGTCGCACCCCCTCCCAGACTCCCTTTTAGTCTGAAATGTTGGAAGCCCTCTTTAAGGGAGGAAGATTCACACTCTATAAAGGTTCATTTAAAGTCAGTCTGAGTAAAAATAAAGAGTGCAGTGACATGGTAGAAATCCCTAAAAATGAGGTTTGATTAGGAACTTACCTTTTACCAATGAAGTGTAGGACAGAGAAAAATCAGGGTTTTTTTTTTTTTAACCTTAAATAAGCAACAGTTATCATTAGACTGATGGCTTTATTCTCGGATAAAGATGGAAATCAGTATTGAATGGGTGGGAGAGGTCATCTTTCAGGAAAAAAAAAACCTCCCATTTTGGTGGGTTTTGAAAAAGTAATCTAGATTTTCAGGGAAGTTTCTCAAAGGTGTATCTCATGCTTCTGTAAGTGTCTTCCCGTGTTTTTGAAGCGCCCGACTTGTCATTGTCTTTGTTAATTTTCCCTTTCAAACACTAACAGTTTTGCTTCCTGCCATGTCCTCGTTTGTCAGTCATCTTGTGCCTGAATCAAAGGACCCCAGTAGCGTTCTCCCGGATTCCATTCACGGATTTTATTAGCTATGACATCTTTTAAAAGATGTGAACTATCCCCACGCCATGGATATTGTGGTATTGGCGTGTTGTCATGTTTTGTATATAGCCGGCAATCCCCGATAGCATTTGTGACAGATGCTTGCAATACAAATGTTAAATGAGGAGAGATTGTTGCATTATGGCCTCTTCACGTTACAGTGCCCTTATTTCAATACAGGAAACCCTGGCATTTATTCTGGGGTCTTCCCTGCCGTCAGTGTTTCCGTGGACCCCTTCTTGTTACAGGGGAAGCGGGGCTGTTTGGATCAGCAGCTCTGTGGCTCTGGGGAGCCGTGAGTGCATCTGCGGCGAGTCTGTTTCCGTGCAAAGCTGCGGTGGGAGGTGGGGGCCGGTGGGCATGGTTGTGGGGCCGGAAGACCATGACCGCCAGCAGGATGGAGCAGAAGCTCATGTGTACACCATGGGTGTCAGCCTCGTATGTTCCCCCACAGCCCAAAAGCTCCCGTGTGTCTCTCCTGCAACCCTGTTTCTTTGATTTCTGCCCCCTCTACCCACATCCTCTCTGGTCTGCTTCTGGTCCATTCTCAACCCTCCAGCCACAGTGATGTCTTCAAGCCACTGACCTTTGCTGGAAGCAGTTTTGTGGACTCACATTTAGAAGCAAAGGACCCAGGTCTGTTTCAACAGGTGGGGATGTCCTGATGGGCCCCAGGATACTCTGAGGACAGAGCATCATTCGCGTTTCTAGACAAGGGCAAATTGGTTCATGGACTGACTCCTTGGCCCCTGGAACCACTGATATGAGACTCCAGCTGTGAGCCTCCCCTGGGAGGAGCTCCATCCTGACACACAGGCTCCATGGGCCACCTTTGTCATTAGAACAAAGCTAAGTTTGCACAGTGGGAAACATCCAGGGGAGGGTCAGAACTCGCTTGGCCAGGAAGACAGCAGCCACGTTCCATCCCTTCTGGGGCTGACCACAGCCTTTCCTGACCTCCACCCATCTGTGAACTGATTTGGAGAGTCCTCCTTCCCCATTCCTGTTGCAAACTCACCCAGAATCCCCTGGTCAGGAACCCCAACCTGGGCGGTCAGATAGAAGGCGGGCGTCATCACACATTTCAGGAGGACCTTTCCCACTTTCCCCTGGTGGAAGGAGCACATAATCACTGCCCGTTCCCCTTCTCCCCTTCAGAAGCTCCCCATGCCTCAGCCAGTATCCCCATGCCTGTTCTCTCTACCCCCCACCTCCATCCCGTTGACCTGACACTCAAATCCTTACCTGGAGGAGGTCAGTGCTGAAAGGAGGGGGTGTAGCCGACAGGAAGAGTGGACATGAGCAGTTCTGAGAAGAGACACACCTGGTTCAGAGAGGGACACCCTGGGGGTCTTTGCCACACAGCAGGTCTGTGGGATCTTTAGAGAGCATAGGGCGTGGTTTGGCTCTTGCAACCACTGGGATCTGCTACTAGGACTTAGAGGGCAGGGCCAAGAGGACAGGTGTCCTGGGGTTGGTGGGGCATCCCCACCAAGGCATCATTGCCCTTGACCTGACATTCTCACGTTCACTAGACATTTCTGTAGGACTCGCCACGCATCTCAAAGAATGTCACTTTTGTTTTCATTTTTTTCCCATTATGACAATTCATAACTTGGCTTAGTCTATTTTTCCTAGTTCAATTAAGACTCTCTTGTACTTTGTTATTATACAGTAAATCCCGTCTATGAATTCTTACTCTAATGGCAGCTTGTTTCCCAGACCATGCATACACCTGTCTCTTTCATTTTCCTGTTCTTCTTACACAGAACACTCTCAAATCAACACTTAAATCCAAATTTCTTTACTTTCAGTGGAAATAAATATTTGACTACCTCATAATGTCATCTACGGAAAATATTCCCAAGCATTTAGCCACTGATGAGATAAATGTTCTTTTATTATTTTTAGAGTTTTGAGTTGCCATTTCTCCAGTGATAAAAGGCAGACATTGGCAAACTTTTCCTGTAAGGGGTGAAATACTAAATATTTTAGCCTTTGTAGGCCCTATACTTTCCATGCTACATGTCCTTTTTTTCTTTATTAACAAAATTTAGAAATGTAAAAACTCTTTTAGTCCAGGTTCCATGCATAGACAAACTGTAGTTTCCTGACTCAAAAAGATAACACCCCATGTGAGCTAGAACGCCTCTCACGGTCTCCCTCTGCCCGTCCTTCAGCTGCGTCTCACACTTTAATTCCTGGGGGCTCCAGCTGCCCTGGTTTCCTGTGTTTTCTGCAACACATCCTTTCCCTCCAAGCACAGGACACTGGTATGTGCGGTTCCTGGTTCCTGGGACTCCGAGTTCCTCCCCATCCTCCCTAGGGAGCGTAGTGCAAGCCTTGCCTCCCTGAGGGGATCGGCCTTAGCTCCCTGACTGCACCAGAGTCCTCAAAATTCTCACCAGTGCATCTGCTTCTCGTGCTTCTCATCTTTTCTTACGGTTGCCAATTTATGCTGGTTGGTGCTTCTCATCTTTTCTTACGGTTGCCAATTTATGCTGGTTGGTATGATCATTTATTAGTATTGATCTTCCCCACTAGACCGTGTGATCCTACAGGAGCAAAGGCCTTGAGCAGTGTGCTCTTGGGGGGCTTGGAAGGAGCCTGCTTGATGGCCTTTGCCAGTTTCCATGGTGTGGAGACTCTCAACACTGCCAGTCTCAAGCTACCTAATGGCGTCCCTGCACGTGGAGGCGGGAAGAGCCCAGGATCTTGATGTTTTAAAGCCGACCTTTGCATGGGTGTCTCCATCCCCCAACATGGTATCCAACACATAACAGGAATCGGGGGGACCTCCCCGACTGGGTGGATGAATGAAGGATGGCACGGGAACGAGGAAGCACCAAAGTAAAAGAAGGAAATGGAGCACGCCTGGGTCCGAGCGATGACTTTCCCTTTTTCGTTCCCAGAATAACTCTGGCTACCAGGCCTCAGAGGACTATAGAGTGGAAATAGAGGGCACGAGGAGACAAATTTATGGTGACAAAAATCTCATTATAAAGTACATACATTAAAGGGATCGTGCATATTTTATTTCCTAATGAAAGGTTTTTATTCTGAATATGCTAATGAAAAAGTTAGGGGAAAAGACGTCAGTGATGCAGAACTTGAATACTGGGATCATGTCTAAGAAGAAACAATTTGTTTGAGTAATATCCTCATTTTCATCTCGAAAATGAGATGTGGAGGAAGGGGGAGGCTCCTGCGTTTGGGAGACATCGGGGGACCCAGGTCCAGGTCTGGCGCGGATTTCCAGAGCATCATGGCGGATGACGGTTGGCTCGCTCTGGAGGCCTCCGAGTGGAACCAGTGGTGCTGAGGACCCAGAGTGACAGTCCCTTTGTGCCCCACCGCCCGCTCATTCCTCCTTTCTCTTCCACCACCAGAATTCCTCACCAAGCACCTGTCAGTTGCCTTTGGTGTCCTTCTTGCTTTAAAAACTCTTCGGTTTCTCTAGAAGTAGGTCATGAGGCAAGGACTTATATGCAAGTGATGTATGAAGAAGTTGTCCCAGGAGAGACTGACAAGAGACCTGGGAAAGGAGAAAGGACAGGGAAGAGCCCAGACATGTGAAGGGTGGCTCCAGCCTGACCCCATGGGGGGACTCTGTGAGCGCAGCTCCCCATCCACCCAGCTAGAGGCGAGGCAGCTGGACTGTCACCTCCAAACATCACCAGTCTCTGCCTGAGCACACCCTCTCAGGAACGGAAACCCCAGGCACTTTGATCTCTTGGCACTGTGGGCAAGGTGGTTTTGGAAACTTGAGAAAGAAAGACATCCACGGGAAGTCACAGGTAGACGTGATTAGGAACAGAAGCACTTACAAGCCAGAGGTGAGGCGTATAGACATGACGCAGGTGGTGTGAGGAGACGTCTCTGCCCAGTGGTAGGTGACTGTCCTTCACACGACCTCTAGGGAGCATTCTGAGTTGTCTGGAGCACATCTCAGACTACTTTCCAAGTTTATACTAGCCTCACCTCCTCCTGGCTTTCCTTTTATTCCTGGAAATTTTACCCATTTATCTTTGAGCATACCATCTGGAAAAGCCTATCTGGAAATGGAATTTCACTCTGTACTTTCTCCACACCCCCCCCCCACACCCTACCAGCTTCCCCGCAACACTCACACTCACCCTGGGAGCCAGTCGCCCATGTGGGCGGTAGCAGAGTGAGGTTCAATCATTGGCATTCTTTTCAAGGACCTACCATAACATGTTGGTTTTTTAATCTGGAAGAAAAAAAGTGCAGGTAGCTCTGAAATGCTCAGTTCTAGATGGTTCTCATATGAGCAACCATGTCTACGGGGTTTCTTATCCCTCCAATGGGTGGTAGGCTCTCCTAACTGAAGTTCTAGCTTCCACGTTTCTGCTTTGATTTGTAGATATATCATACGACTGAAAGCATTGGCCAAGGACTCTACAGGCAGCCTGATACCATGTTGTTACAGACATGTCCCGGCTTTGCTTGTCCTGAATTTATTTGAGGCATTGGATACTGAACTCTGTTTCCACTAGGGGACAGGAAGTTGCTCTCCTCTGTCTTCATTGCTAATAAGCAAACCCGTCACCCCCAAGTAAGCAGGGGGGGGGGGCGTAATCCCACAAGTATCCAGAGTGCCCCTTCTGCATTCACATCTCCTGCCTCCTGCCCCTGTTAGCTGGGTGAGCCTCACCAAACCCAGGTTCTCATCTACAAACTGACAGTTGATCACAGTTATTTACTGTGACACAGTGAGAATTTCATGCAGGCATGAGACCTAAAAACAGTGTTTGGCACATTCAGAGTACTTGATAAAGTCTGGCTGTTGCCTCATCTGGTAAAACAGGAGACAATCGTAAAGTAAGACTTTTGAAAAAAAAAATTGATGTCCTTTTTGGCCTTGGGATCTGCTGAGGTGGTCTTGTAGGGCCTCAAGTCTCATCTCCTTCCTTGGGTTCCTGCGCCATGGCCCTGAGAGTGGTGGTCTCTGTGCCTGAGAACCTTGTGTGCATTTCCGTTGAATTTCACCAAGCCCCAGACTGTGTCATACGGTCCACAGCTATGCCTTTGTCCTTTTGAAGGAAGCCCTTCCAGGTGAAAAGCTGCAGAGCCTGAACCCAACGCACAAAAACGCTGGACGTAAGGGAAGGCTGTTGAGGAATGGGAAGAGCTCTCCGAACCAGGGAGATGGTCTTCCTCTCTGTAAGGAGGACAGGCTGCAGGAAGGTTCTTACCGGGTGCAAGCTAGCAAGGGCAGAGAGGTGGTTTCTTGGCTTGCTGCTGCTGGTAGCACCCATGCCCAGAAGGCTGGAAGGTCCCCAAGTTGGATGGAACCCTGAGCCACTCTTTGCAAACCCTGCCCAACTCAAGAGGACTGCCTTCCTAGAGGAAGCTCATATCCAGAGTCCATCCTTACTGCTCATTGTTTGACTGGACTAGGGGGCAGGAGATGGAGGAAGCTGGAGGGGTAGGGCTGTACCCAGGGCCATCAGAAGTGGTGTCTGGACACATCCATCTTCTCCACCCCCGGGCCTCCCTGGCTGGAATTCTGTTCCTGTCCCTCCTCACTGTGTGCTGACGGGCATCTGGAACCTTCTTCGCAGCTCACCTGTGCCTTCACCTCCCAAACCCGCTAACTCCATACATTGTGTTTCTAATACCTTCATATCCAGAATACCTCCCAGAGCGTCAAGGTCCACGTAATTAAGCCTGTATAAACTTGAATGAGTTGTCCATGGTCCTGAATCTGGATGGCCTGGATAAAAAAAGAGACAGACAGGTGGAAGGAAGGAACAAAGGGAGAGAGATAATCAGTGAGATTGATGCCTGGCCTCACTCTGGAGCAACTGGAAAGCTGTGGGACTGGTGCGTGGTCATTGGTTAATTTATAAAGTGTCCCCCCGACCTCCCCGCAATTCCAGTGCATGGGTGAGGTGGAAACCACGGCTGTCAGCAGACACACTGTACAAACGTTTCCTTAACCTACCGTGTCTGTGTCCTCTAACACCGTAGATGCCGTTCTGACGAACACCAGGCATTTAAACTCTGTGCTAGACACATCTTGGAACAAGTAAGCACAGCCCCTCTTCAGAACCCTTGCAGTTAAATCCACAAACTACAAAGGTGCTGTCCTTCGCTTTACAGTCAAACACAAAGAAATGATAAATATTGACAAATAATATGCAAGCTCTCTGGAATCCTGCACACACAAATCATTTACAAAGAGGTATTACAGTTCATATTTCTACTGACCTAAGTCGCACGCAATGGGCTGTTCCAAAGCTCGATCCCCAGAATTTACAAAGGAAAAGACCAGGAAAGCCCTTCACGGCCCCGCTGTGTCCCAGCCTCCTAGAAGCCCATGCGACCTGTGGACTTGCTCAAGAACACGCACCAGCACACAGTGTCGGGATCCACAAGACTGCTCTAGTCCCCGGTTAAGAATTCCCAACGTAGGGAGCTTTCATCACCACATCAAAGAGAGGAGAGTGAGCTCGAAGGCAACTGTGTTTTCTTACCCATCTTGGCCAGGCAAGGGATCTGTAGGGAAAGAGAAGATAAACTTTAGAGAAAACCTGGCAGGGTCACCAAAGGAGTAAAACTAGTTGAAATAATTCGAGCCCTTTTAACATTAGAGTTGTTTTTATGGCTATAGCTCTAGCAGAATGGGAAGAATTCAAATCCATGGAGGGATTGGCAAAAGCATTCCCGACAGCGCGAACTCCGTGAGCAAACAAATGGGCTGGGGCCACACAGAAAGGTCCAGTATTCCAGTTTAGTGAGGACTGCTGAGTTTTGTGGACACGGGAGGACAGAGAGCCGTGTAGACAGTAGGGTCAGGTTTCTGCTGTGTGGGCGTGCCCCTAATGCCTCAACTGTGGGATTGAGTTCCTGAACTTAACGTTGCCTCCTCTGTTCTGTGAGTCTCCCTCCTCTAGTGTCCAGACAGAGAAGGTGTGGCTCGGTACGGCTGAAAGAAGGGCTTGCCTTCTCCTGAACAGGGAGGAGATGCCAGAGTTCTTGCGAGCTCCCAGACCAGGAAGGTGTGTGCCAATGCTCTGATCTCAGGATTCCTCTACCTTTGGGAACCCGCATGGAGGCTCCACAGAGACAGCGGCCAACTCTTACCACAGCCCCCGATTCTCAGAGTTAAGCTGCGTTCTTTAGAGGGGCTCTCCAAGAGGGCGTCCTGTGGGATTTAAACACCAGGTGCCCTGTTCTTCGTGATCCGTGCTCACCGTGAGCAGTAACTACCCCTGCTCCATGCCAGAGATGTGCCTGTGCAGAAAGTCAGGCTCTCTGGTCCAGTCAGGGCTCTTTCCTTCCCTGGGACAGTCGCCCAGTGTCATGCTTCTGTTTTTATCCATCCCCCCGCCCCCGACTCCTTTCCTTTTCCTCCTCCTCCTCTTTCCATCCCTCCTCCTCCCCCTCCCTCCCTTCTCCCCCCTCCACCTCCTTTCATTAGCGCCACCCGTCTCATCCTTTACTTTGAGGAGCAAGCACCCGGGGAGCCCCGCCATCAGTCTCTGAGCTTCCTATGGGTCCGACGGTGTGGTGAACATGTTTCAGGAGCTCTGTGTGCATAAAAGGCCAGACCTGCGGTCCCAAGCGCCAGAAGTCAGCAACCACCCTGCAGTTACGTGATATTTGAATCTTCAGAGACGGGTCTGGTATGGGGGATGCTTGGGCCACTGAGGCTCAGAAAGCGTGTCTCCTAGCTGCCTCCTCTGCTCACCCTCACCTGTGTGTGCCTTCCTCTCGTTCTCCCTCAGGGAGAGGCTGGGCCCCCATGGCATTTTCCCCACATACATTATGGAGGAGCAGGCATCTTGTAAAAGGGGACTCTGAAGAAACAGAAGATGGAGCCAGTTAATTAAACTAACATAAATTGCTACAAAAATCATCCTGATAATCTCACTTGGGTGCATTTCCAGATGCATGTTTATAGGAAAAACCAGAATGTCCAAAAACTCACCATTGTTACAACAACTCCTGTCTGCAGGTGACATCTGGCTGCTGCCCCACATGCGCCCTGTGGCCTCGCTGTCCCGTCCATGCCTTGCCTCTGTGCCTCTGCAGCTCTGTCTCACCACCACCCGATAGCAAAGCCATGTTGCCCTCAGACACCTTTAAAATTCCTTGCACCCCATTTGAACTGACTACCGACTATGGCTTTGGAAGACGTAACATAAGCAGCATATAGATTTCAGGGAGTGGGGAAAGAATCCCGATCTCCTAGATGGATAGAGGGGAGGAAAGCATTTAGGAAATGTAATTAGCACTTTTCATAACCGTCCACAAGCACCTGCCCTGGGGAGCCACGCAGCCCACAAAACTGGAGAGCTGGTGTCTAAGACCAGCCAGTGCCGCAGATCAGGTTGGAAATGGTGTGGGCTTTGTTTTGTTTATTTGTTTCTTTGTTTGTCTGTCTTTGATGTTGTATCTCTGAAAGCTCTTTAGAGGGATGATAGGAACACACACAGACGCTCACAGAGACACACGTAGAAATGGTGAGTGTTACCCATTGTCTGCCTGCCACATCCTGGTCACTCAAAGTTGTTCCCCTCTGCTTCTCTCCAGTGTGGATGGAGCCTCCTATGAAGTCATGCAGATCGACGTGGAAATAGAGGAGCCCAGTGACCCGCCAGCCACACAGCTTGTCACGTGGCAGGTGGAATATCCAGGGGACATCACGTCTGACTTGGGTGTATCCAAGATCTACGTGAGCCACAAGGACGTGATGGGCGTCATACCACTGGCCATGGTAAGAATGTCCCTGCCTTGCGTAGTCTGTACAGAACCTGAGGGAAAGAAAGGCTCCACACTGTCACCCAGACTGGGAGGGGAAGTGTAATTGAGCAGAGAACCAGGGTCGGGGGCACCGGAAGCTGAAGTCTACTACAAAGACTTCAAACAAGGCTACTACAGAGACCACAAAAATACATTGTTTCTAAGTAGTATTTTCAGAATATTGTGTAGAAAGGCATCAAGCTCCAGGGGTTAGAGTTGGACCTTCTGTGATATGAAAATTACGATCATTTAATAACTGTGTTTCTGTCATACATTGTGGACTTTAAGGATCTCAGATACATACACCTGCAGAAACCAAAGAGATTACATCCATTAGTGATGTGGCAGGTGACGTGGCCGACACCTGCCCAGTCCTAAGTCCACAGCTAGTACTTACCTGTAGGAGAGCCGACATGGCAAGCCGCGTTCTCGGTTCTTAATATCTATCAATTTCCCAGGGAAACCATAAATATAGTTCGAATGTGCAACGTCAGCTTGGTCGTGTTGGCAGCTAATTAGAAGCAAACGAAACACTCTATATTAAAGCGTTACTATATTCATTCATGGGGCGTCTGTTTACAACTCCGGAGAGACCGAAGACTGTCGGTCTGCATGCGTGCTCTCTAGGACTTGTGGAACAGGGATGGGCTTTCATCCGTGAAGGGCCGACCCTTGTTTGTCCTACAGTGCCTGTGGGGAGACTTGTCATCCAGGTCCCCTGAAAAAAACACGCCGACGCCCCGTAGAGCTCTGTCTGTCCTCAGGCTCTTCAGCAGCCCCTACGAAGAAATAATGCATTCTTTAAATGGGAATTTTCACGGCACCAAAGCTTGGGCACGTTTGTCTGCTCACAATAACTTGAGCTTCTCCTGTTACGAAAGGACTTCCCTGTCAGAAATGAAGCACGAGCTGACCTACACATTGACTGCCCAGCGTCTTCTCTACACCGTCTGTTAGGAAATATCGGCAAGTGTTATTATGGAGTGCAGACAGAACCCCGGGAATCAATCTTTCAATAAAAGGCAGCGTGGACAGTTGCCTGGTGACAGCAAGTTAGTTATTATGCGGCTCATCAGGAAACGGGAAGGGGTTCAGTGTGCTGCTGTCGGTAAGGGCTCCTGTTAACGACTTCTTTTATTCGGAAGGCATTGTGCCTCCGCTGGTGCCTCGTTGCACGCGTGACGGTAGCAATCCTTCAGTTAGGCTGTTCCTGAGTGGTTTCTATTAGTGGGGATGGCAAGACCATTTGTCTTGAATAAGGAACTACTTGAATTTGCTCCTTCTCAGCACCTTTGGTCGGATGGGCTGTTCACAAGACTCGGAACAGGTTTGGTGGTTTTGCTCAGCATAAGTTAACCTCCTGTTGTTTCCTACACTCAGCATTCCCCTGCCTCACAGGTCCCTGACACTCCCAAACCCCATCGGTCTCCATATCCTCCGTGAATCCCCACTCCAGCAAAGTGCCTGTCCCTCCTCCGATGGTCTCTGACCATTCTCATCTGACCTCACCCGTCCAGCTACGATGTAGCGCTGTAAGAGTGTGTCAATCTTAGCCAGCACCTCGCTGGCCCTTCTACAAATTGGAAATTGCATTCAGTGGAAAACAAGAGAGCTCCTCAACGGACCCAGTCTACCTTAGCCCAGCCAGAGGGGCCTTAAATACATCTGTTTCCCTTTTCACATACAGGGGCTCCTCAGATTGCTGGTGTGGTTTTGGTAGGGTGCCCCTGTGCCATCGGAGACCCAGGCTTTAGTTTGAGGGCATGAATTCCGTGCTTACGGTCCCAAGATGCTGGACCAACTCTAAGGGTGCTGGAGTGCCGACCAACTTACCCATTTCCTGTAGACCGGAAAAAGTAAGAAATGCACAAGCTTAAAGGTGACCAGTTACTTTTGCCTTTCAAGAAGCAAGGATCCAGCATAATATTTCTGGTTACATCCATTTGGCCAGACCTAGGTGAGAGGAAAGCTGGTTAATCTTTATGTTAGCATGGCTCATTGCTTAGACCCTGTTACAAGGAAACAAAAAGGAAATAATTATTTCAAGGCAATGGGAAGATTAATAACAATCCTCCTTCATTTCCACGTAAGGAAGCAGAGGCTCAGAGGGGTCACTCGTCTTGGCCCCTGAGTGTTTTCCATTCCGTGCTGGTTTTCAGAAAACTCCTAGGAAACAAAATCACATGACTGAATCCCAGCCCATGCTTACTTGACAGTGCCTCCCTTCCCCGTCTCAAGGGGGGAGAAAGAGACGACACATACTCGTAGGTTGTTGTAAGGATAAAGTTGATAACCCAAGAGTGCCTGGGACGGTGTCCAGTCCGGGGCAAACATAAAATAAATGGTAGCTATTATGTTTGTTTAACCTCTGGATACAAAGTGTAAACAGTACCCTGACGATAATATCGTAGGTTCTTTCAGGAAGGGGATTCGGTGGCTAACAACATATGGGGGCTCACAGACTGAACTGAGTTGAATGAATGTGATTAGAATACATTTGATCTGATGAGGCTTTCCTAGTGACCTTGGAGCATCTTCCTCTATAAATGAGGGTGAAGTCTTGAGGGTCCTGACCTCCCAGTCTTTCATATTTGGAGTGTTCTGAGACCGCCCCCCCTTCCCGAGAAGGCTGCTTCATTTCACCTTTGACTCAACTGCTAAAAGAACTTTGGCCATTTTTGGAGAGATTACCCTCATTAATTGAACTCTTTTGCGAATTTCATTTCATTTCTACTTTGTCTTTGGTCATCCCATGTTCACTGGGGGATGTTTGAAGGCGATTAGATACCCATGCCTCTATTAATCTACTCATCTGGTCACACATTCTTGACTATTGGAGAAACAGCAGAAAAGCCAGCTCACCAAGACCATGACGAGTGAGGAGAAGGTGCTCTGGGTTGAGAGCACGGTCACTGAGCACTCGTAAGCTACATAAGGGAGTGGGTCTTCAAGGGTGATTGGAAGCCACTGGAAGGCTCTCAGCAGAGAGTCATGGACCCATGTGTGTTTTTAAGATTTATTTATTTATTTATTTATTTGACAGAGAGAGAGAGATCACAAGGCAGAGAGGCAGGCAGAGAGAGAGGGGGAAGCAGGCTCCCCGCCAGGACCCTGGGATCATGACCTGAGCTGAAGGCAGAGGCTTAACCCACTGAGCCACCCAGGTGCCCCCCATGTGTGTTTTTAGATGAGAACCCGGCTGTAGGTGGAGAATCGATTTGGGGGAGCAAGTGTGACATCAGAGAGAGTTAGAGCCTGTCCTTTGGCTGCTGTCAAATAACTCTGACCCAATGAGCACAGCAATTACTCATTTCTAATCTGTCCTGTGGGAGTGTGAGCAGCCTGGGGCTTTTCATATGCCTCCACGGACTTAGGACAGAGCTTCCCTCTGTCCTATCACTGAGTGACCCCAAAGGTACCGACCTCATCCCCATGGCCTTGAATTAATAACAGTCATGTCCCTGGGGAGCCTGCAGGCACAGGCAGATCGGCAGAAGGAAAATGTGCCCCTTTCCAACCAGGACATGATCCGTCCCTGAATGCTGCATGCCTGCTCCAAGCCCGTCAGCTGTGAGATCCACTGAGGGGCCACCTCTAGCTGCAGGGGAGAAGGGAGAGTGAGCCTATCCCAGGGGCCATGCATCCCACTAAAAGTATTTTATGGTGGAAGAAGGAAGGAGCACAGATGCCATCTGGATGGCCCCGTGGGCTGCGGTAAGGACAGTGGAGAAATGGCAAGGTGTGTCCTTGCAGGTACTATCTTAGAAGGTACAGAGATGATTGGACTGTCCCATGCACCAGGCGTATGTGTGAAGGAATGATAGGTGAAAAAAACCGTGACTTCTGGTTCTGGGTTCATTCAGAGAGCTGCCCGTCTATCTCCACAATCGACCGACATACCTAAAATGTTTAAGAGAACTCCCATTATGAAGTATCCCATGGCTTCCGTTTTCCCACAAAGATCTTTGCACACATCTCCAAGTGATTCCTGTACATAAACTTTTAGGAATAAATCCAAATCAAAGGACATGAATCAATGGGTATGCAATTTTGTAATTTTTTTTTTTTTTTAAGAGAGAGAGGGTGCACAAGCAGGGGGAGTGGGTGAGGGAGAAGCAGACTCCCTATTGAGCAAGGAGCCTGATGTGGGGCTTGATCCCAGGACCCTAGAATCATGACCTGAGCTGAAGACAGATGCTTAACCAACTGAGCCACCCAGGTGCCCCTGTAATTTTTTAAATAGTTAGTCTCCAAACTGCCTTCTGGCAGGTTTAACCTATTTAATTCCACCTGCTGCATACGAGGACACCCATTTCCCTGCGACTTTACAAACGTAGGATACTGAAATTTTTAAATAGGCAATTTATCCAGCAAAAACGATACCTTATTATTGCCTTATTTGCTTTTTTTTTGGTTCCATTTGTAAATTTTCTCTCTCCTTTTTTTTTAAGATTTTATTTGCGCACACATGTGAGAGAGAGAGAGAAAGAAAGAGAGCGAGCATGAGTGCACAAATGAGGGAAGGTGCGGAGGAAGAGAAAGAAACAGACTCCCCACTGAGCAGGGAGCAGGGGTTCTGTCCCAGGACCCTGAGATCATGACCTGAGTTGAAGGCAGACGCTTAACCAACGGAGCCACTCCCATCTGTAAATTTTCTTACCGAACATTTATTCTTACCCATTTCCTTTCCCTCTTGGGAATTCCGTTTCTTGTTACTTTGTCATTGAAAAAACTTTTTAATTGTGGTAAAAACATGTAACATGAAATATGCATCTTAGTCATTTTCAAGTGTAGAGTTCTTTAGTGTTAAATATTTTTACATGATGATGCAACGGATCTCCAAAACTTTCTCATCTCCCAACCCTGAAATCCTAGCCACTAAACACCAATTCCTCCTCCTACCCCCAGCCCAGCCCGTGGACACCACTTTCTCCTCTTTCTATATATTAGTGATGCTAGCCTTTCCACTGGCATGTTCTTACAAATATTCTTCCCAATTTTCCCTGTGCTTTCTAATCTCACAGATCATATATTTTAACAAGCAGAAGCTCGGGGGTGCTTGTTTAATTTTTATGCACTCAAATCCACTGATCTTTTCCATAATGGAAATCCTTCCTCTCCCCCCTAATTATGACCAAGAGGAAGAACATGCCTGTTTAATTGTTCTTGTAAAATCCCAGAAATTCAGTTACCCCCAGATAGCACATTTGAATAGGTAGAGTTGTCATTTTGAGAAGATAAAGCTGGAGGGAAAATGCAGTTGTGACGCTTTATACGATCATTAAGGATTTGAGATCAGTTTGGAGGAGGCTCATGGCCCCTCCGTTCTTTGTGTGACTTACAGATTTCCATGCAGGAAAGCTTTGAGATGAGATGCAGCTAAGCACCAGCATTCAAAGCTAATTTCCCCAAAGACATTTATTTCCTTCTCAATATTTTGCCCATTTTTCCCTGATGTCTACAGCCATAAAACCTTTTTTTAAAAAATCCATTCATGTATTTCTACTTTTATTACATTCTTTTTTTTTTCTTCCCAGGAAATGATGCCTTACCATCTTGTAGGTAAATATATTCTTGTCCTTAGGGAGGAAAATGTGAGGAGAATGTCATTAAATGTGCATTAACGTTAATCTAATTAGTGCACATCTGTAACTGTGTGTCAGGGTCTGATTCTGGAAAGCAGTGTTTGCACTTCTTAGAAGAACTGGAACTTTCTGGGCTGGGGCTCAGGGTTAGCCCCGGTTGCTCAGAGCTCTTCAACATCCTTCTCCCCTGTCTCTGGGGTTTGGGTAAAACAAGTGTTTTGAGCTTCTGCCAGGATTCAGATAATGACACTGATATTTATCCGTGGGAATGCCATAACAGCTAGTCCTTGAAAACATTAACATGTGCTCTTCATTTTAAACTGAGACTAAATATGTTTTCAATCATGTTGGGTGTGGTTGTTGGGGTACTGTGGTTGTTGGTGTACTATGGTTGCTGGTGTACTGTGGCTGCTAGTATACTGTGGCTGCTGGTATACTGTGGCTGTTGGTATACTGTGGCTGCTGGTGTACTGTGGCTGTTGGGGTACTGTGATTGTTGGGGTACTGTGGCTGCTGGTGTACTGTGGCTGTTGGGGTACTATGGTTGTTGGGGTACTGTGGCTGCTGGTGTACTGTGGCTGTTGGTGTACTGTGGTTGTTGGTGTACTGTGGCTGCAGGTGTACTGTGCCTGCTGGTGTACCGTGGCTGTTGGGGTACTGTGGTTGTTTGGGTACTGTGGCTGTTGGGGTACTGTGGTTGCTGGGGTACTCTGGCTGTTGGGGTACTGTACTTGCTGGGGTACTCTGGCTGTTGGGGTACTGTGGTTGCTGGGGTACTGTGGCTCTGGGGTACTGTGGCTGCTGGGGGACTGCAGTGCTGCTCTAAGTCTGGGGCTTGCAGGTGGGTGATGCCACTCTCCTGAGGATGGTAGCAGTGCGCCTCCACTCCTCTTGGGCTCCTGATAAGTTCCCACTTCACCAAGTTTTTCATCCTGGACCAGTAGTCTTCGCCATCAGAACTGGGGTGGGACTTTAAACAGAAAGTATCGGGGGTACAGTCCAGATGGATGATTGTGATTCCAGAAAATAATCACAAGACTCCCGTCCTAATGAACAGTTTGGTGCTGGTGACATTCTGTGACGTTTGCAATGATGTGCGGTCTAGATAGGTCTGCAGATCCCTGGGGAGGCTACCCATTGTTAAATAAGACCAAAGAGTCGGTGTACCACGTGCTCTTTGTGGTGTGCAGTGTGGCCTTAAATGTCACTGTCATCAGAGCACAAATGCATCTCACAGATCTCTTTGCAGAACCCACTTCCCATGCCACCTCCTCCAGGGACGCTTCCTGGATCCCCACAGCCAGATGTGCTCTCTGTCAACTCTTCCACTCTGTCCACCCCATGATTTCCTGTGCACGGTGAAGACGGTAGTCAAGTCGCAGGATTCAGACTCTTGAGTTACTTTTGACGGTTGAGATCACTCCCCTGGGAGCTGTGATAGGGCAAGAGTCAAACCAAGATGTTTGAGAAGACCTCAGCCCAGTACATTCCTTCCATACCCTCTCCATCCTTCCTCATTTCCTCTTGTTTGAATCCCACCTAAACCCTTCCAGTCTTCAAGCCCACTTCCAGCGTGGAAGCAGCTAGACACCAGTGCACCACAGTTGACTTACTGTTTATGCTACCCTCAAACGCCTTCTGCTCGTGAGTGTGGGTGAGGGACATCCTAGCCCAGACAACCACAAACAGAACTGCCCCAGTGAAGACCTCATCAGACCCTTGATGACTCCCTTGACTGAGCACTGAGTTCTTTCTTACATGATTCCCAGGGTTGCAGGGAACTGATCATCAAACAACTTCTCCCTTCCTTGTTCACATGCATCTTCTTAAGTCTTACTGATCAGGGCGTGCCCCGAATCCATGGTTCAGTGGGCTGTTATTCCATTTCTGTCAACCTAGCTTGCAAAACTCACCTGTATTTTTACGGCCACATAATTTCCTATTCTAGAGACTGAAGAAATGCCTTTTGGGTAAGCTTTCCTGGATCTAAGACATCCCTCCCTTTGAACACAGTTGATGCCCGAAAAACATGGGTTTGAACTGCGTGGGTCCACATATATGGGGATTTTTTTTTTCAATAAATGGAGTCCAGTACCGTACATGTGTTTTCTTTTCTTATGTTTTCTTAAGAAATTTTATCATCTCTAGCTTACTTTATTGTAAGAATGCAATATCATGCATAGAAGACACAAAATGTGTGCTAATTGTTTATGTTATCAGTCGGACTACTGGTCAACGGTAGGCTGTGAGTAGTTCAGTTTTGGGGGAGTTAGAAGTCCTATGTGGATCTCCCACCATGCGGCAGCTGGTGCCTCGAAGACCCGTGTTGTTTAGGGGCACCTGGGTGGCTCAGTCGGTTAAGTGTCTGCCTTCAGCTCAGGTCGTGATCCCAGGGTCCTGGGATCGAGCCTCAGATCAGGCTCCCTGCTCAGCAGGAGCCACCTTCTCCCTCTCCCTCTGCCTGCTGCTCCCCCTGCTTGTGCTCTCTCTCTCTGTCAAATAAATAAAATCTTTAAAAAAAAAAAAAAAAGATTTTAGAGTCACGTGTAAAATGACCTTTCTTTTCATGGCCTACACTGTCCCCTGATCTTCAGAATCCTCATGACTTCATCTCCTGGCACACCCACCTTGCATCGATTGTCTCCTGCCATCACCCTGGGTCCCCTTCCTAATCGCACAGCCAGCAGAAGGCGCAGCAGTGTCCCCTCGTCGAGGCCCAGAGAGTGGCCTCACCACCCCCTGGAGACAGGGTGATGCGGGGTCCTTTGTCTCCCATCACCCCCAAAGTCGGCACGGGTAACATGCTGTGCCTGTCACCTATCGAGATCAGAACTGGAGAAAATGCCCCCACATGAGGGAAGGAATCTCTCTTTCCTGGCGCCCGTAATGAAATTTCTTTTTATTTTTGGCATGAAAGCAGCTTCTTGGCTCTTTTTTGTTTGACTTTTCGTGGTATTCTTTTCCTGTGTCAGCCCATTAATTAATATGCCAGATACCCTGTGTTGTTTTCCTCAGACTTTTTGAAAATTCAGTCACACTGGATAGCACGCCCTTGCTTTCATTTTTATACTTCCTCAACCAAGTGAAAATTAAGTTGTGGCTAGAGCCCTTGAGGAAAAGAATCTCTGCTTCAAGAAGCGTTCCTGTTTTGTGTGTTCCGGGGATAACTATGGCGGCCCTCAACGGCGTTCACACTAATGACACCAGATCCTTGATGCTTATTAGGTACGAGGTGCACTCTCCATACCTCCTTCTTTGTGTGGACTCTTTCAGTCCCTTCAGGGACCTGGCGAGGCTGGTACTGCTCTTCTCCCCATTTCACGGAGAGGAGGGCACGCCTAGCGGAAGGATGCTCCAAGGAGTACAGCCACAAAGCTGAACCGGAGAAGAGCCCAGCTGGACAGGTTCCAGAGCCCGGGCTTTCCTACCAGTGCACTACGCCCGCCCTCTCCATGAAAACCGCATTTCAGCTGCCGATAGGTTCAGTATGCAAAAGGATCTTTGGAAGATGCAAATACAAAAAAAAAAAAAAAAAAAAAAAAAAGACACACACACACTCATAAAAGAATATGAAATTGAGAAGTTGTACTGAAATCGGAAAGTCATCTGAAAATGAATTATTTATTATGCACAAAGCCACTGCCTTTGCTTTTCAGCCCACTCTGGTGCCTTTGATGCCCCTAATGAGCCATCCTCTGCAGAGGAAATTTATAATGAGCTGGTGGTGGCTCACCGTCAAAGCTCTTAAAGGTACCCAGTACAAATTAAGCCAGGTGTTTCTGCTATTGTTGGCTGCCTGGTCGTTATCACAGCCCCCGCTCCGGTCCAGCCGTTAGCTATCAGGGAGCAAATAGGCTTGTGATGTAACTCGTTTTGCAGGCACTCCAGAAAGCAGTCCATCCCTGCCGCCTTCCCTGGGCTCCCACAACGTGCCAGGCGCTGGCTTTTGTGTTGGGAGACGCAACAGAGCTCACATCCCATTTGGGGGCGGGGGAGAGACCGCTGGTAAATAAGTAAAAAATAATTGAGCAAGGTGCATTCGGAATTGGTCTATGCCTGGCAGGAAATAAAACAGGATCCAGGGACACGAGCCCTTTGAGACTGGGACGTCCCTGCAGAGGTGACATTTGAACTGAGACAGAATGCCGAGGACCTAGCCAACGTGGAACTAACCTGATGAGAGCTGGCTTTCCAGACAGAAGGGAAGGCAGATGCCAAGACCCACAGCTGGGGCCCGCTCGGCGTGCCTTACAAAAAGAAAGGTCAAGGGAAGCAGGGGGATAGTGATTAGACGGGTCGAGGTCCGAGTCGGCAGGCACCGGATGATGTAGACAGTCACCGGCCATGATACGTGTGGCAAGATTTCTCAGTGAGTGTGTTTAAATCTCATTGGATTCATAATCCTCCTTTCCAACATCACTCTGAGTACAAAAGGAGAACAAAGTTGGTGGCATGTGAGCAGTGGAAGTTGACGGACCATGTACGGTCCAGGTGGAAAGAGCTGAGGACTGGGTCTGGCTTGATGAGGACGGTGTCCAAGGCAAATGGAAGGCCTCAGAATGTACTGTCTAAGTGTGGCCATCAGACTTGCTTACAGAGACCAGGAGTTTGTTTGAATGGGTGACACCAACCATGAGTCTAGACTAGACAGTACTCTCTGATAGAACTCTGGGCCGTGACACAAATGTTTTGTTATGTGAGCCCTCCAGCATGGCAGCCACAGCCCCACGTGGTTTCTGAGCCCCGGAAACGTGACTAAGGTTACTGAGGAACTGCAATCTTTCTGTAATTTAATTACATTGGCCCTTGAACAACGCAGGGCTTGGGGGCACCGACCCCCCGCACAACTGAAGGTCTGTGTGTCACTGACAACTTTGTAGGGCTTCACAGCCGAGAGCCCGCTGTTGCCTGCAGACCTTCCCCCAAACATAAACACCCAGTTAACAGATTTTGCACGCTCTGTGTATTATACACCATATTTTCATGATGAAGTAAGCTAGAGAAAAGAAGACGGTTTTAAGAAGATGAGGAAGAGAAAATGCATTTATAAACTCTACCACATTCACGGAAAAAACTCCACATACAAGTGGACCCACATGGTTCAAGCCTGTGATGTTCAAGGGCGGACAGTAATTGAGATTTGGCCGAGCTTCTGATGGCTAAGCTTAGACAGCATGACTGTCTGGTGGCTGCCGGCCCTCAGACTAGACAGCACGCCTCCAGAGCTGTGGCTTGGGGAGCAGAGGGGCGGCCAGGCTGTTTCTGAGATGAGAATCTGCATATCTTCCACTTGTGCCGCCGACCCTCTGTCTGCTCGTCTCCTCCCTGCTCTGGGCCGGGGAGTCTTTGCTCTGTGCATGGCTTCCAAGGGCCTGTCTGGTCTGCTGGATTCCAGTTGGGTTCAGTCAGCGGTAGGCAGTGGAAGAAGACCAGAAGGAGGGCGAAGAGAAAGGCTGGGGGTTTGGTTCTCCTGGTTCTGTGCCCCGTCAGCCCTGAGTCTCAATGACTGCATTGGTCCCTCGGAAGCGGCAGCCCCTGTGGGTCACTGGAGCCACAAGAGTTATACCAGGGGTGATGGGGCCGGTCTCTTGCCACTACCTGCACGTCTGAGTGTCTGAACGCACCTCTGTGAACTGACGTGGAACCCCCTTGCAGTTCATGCCCTGAAGCACACAGCGCTTTATTATAAACTATTTGCTTTTATTTCTCCTTTATAATTCTGTGAAGACATTATATTGATTTTTTAAGCACGTGTGTTGGTAGGTTATATTCATTGTGGTTCTTCTTTTGGGATAAAGAAGGCACTTCTTAATTTGTGGTATAAATCTCCGTTATATGAAAGGAGCATTAGATCAGATAGGATTGCAAACAGTGGGGTTGGCGCCTGCTTCCTGGGAAGGCACGGAGAGTAAGTGTCCCTCCTGCGGGCCCCACAGCCTCTGTTGCAACAAAACAATGGTGCCCTCGGGAGCCCAAAGCAGCCGAAACACGCCCGCCCCTGGGTGTGGCTGCATGCCGCTCAGACTGTCCGTGAACATGGAGATGGGAATTTCGGATCATTTTCATGTGCTGGCGGATCGCATGCTTTAGAAAAAAAAAAAAAAAATTGGAACATTTATACGTATAAAACCTGTGAAGGCTATCCAAAAGCTAGAGCTTACGGAATGTCATGTTTAAGCCAATCCGTCATCAACTAGAGACAGAGCTTTTCTCAGCCTTGTTTAAGTCCCTCCTTAGGAGCTGGACAGGGGCTGTCCTCCATGGCCCAATCACGATGTAAATAAAGCTTAGCCTCCTTGAAGGAGCGCCTCCCTAAAAGTGAAAACAATTTTGAAGAGCGTTGTTATCATGGGAAATGTGCATTTTCTGGGGTGAGCAGGGATGGGTTTCTGCACTCTTGGCAGAGTCCCCACAAGACTAGGTCAACCTGAGCAGGTAGAGGGCGGCAGCCACCTCCCTAGACCAGGTGCCCCCATCTGGGGCTGATGCTCGGCCCTGCACCTGTTACCCCCACCCCCCCTCCAACAATACCTCCAGTGGTTTGACCCTGAACATCGAAGGAGAACGTTCTACCCTCTCAGAGCTCTGGGAGCTCTCCCACCTTCCTGTTGGCTCTTCTTGCTAAATCTATCTCCCCTGACTCACTGCTTCGTAGGCAGTTTCCCCTGGACAGCGGCAGAACTTGCCAGCAATGCAGCTGCCATTAACCTTCCAATTAACCTTATTATCAAAGAGTGGAAGGGGGTGGGAAGAGAACTGGAGACTGATTTCAGCATGTTTCCAACGAATTCCCAGGTCCTGTGTGCTCAGAGCCAATACTTCCTTGCTTCCGAGATCCTTTCCCAAAGGCAGGCTCACTCCATTACCTCTGCCATTAAGGCAACGACCAGCCAGCTGCTGGACACGCCTTTCAGCAGAGCGGGGTGGCACACACAATCCCGGTGCATCCTGGCCGTTGGCCAGCTGCCTCGCCCATGTGTTTTGTGTCTCCGGGAAATGTGTTCTGCTTCTGTCAAGAGGGACCCGGAAACCCAAACTCGAAATTTTGCAAAAGCTCTGGGCATGGAAGTTTCCCATAGCACCTGCTCCTCCTGCCTTCTGTATCAGCATCTGTCAGATGTAGGCTCGCTGTAGCAGGTGGTCAGGCTCACGGTCTGGAAAATGCAGCCTCATCGGAAAGCATCCTGGTCAAGACCGTGTTCTCACAGTGCACCTCACGTCTTCATTTTAAAGATTTATTTATTTATTTGACAGAGTGTGTGTGCACGAGAGGGGGTGGGGAGGGGGGAGGAGCAGAGGGAGAAGGAGAAGCAGACTCCCTGCTGAGCAAGGAGCCCGACGTGGGGCTCAATCCCAGGACCCTGAGCAGAAGGTAGACGCTTAACCTACTGATCCCCCCAGGCGTCCCTCCATGGTCCCTCTTGAGACCTAGCAGGTCATGTATGGATTTTGCCCTACAGATAAAGACCAAAATAGGCACATTGCCTGTGGTGTTCATGCCACATGCGTAGCACCTAGACCAGTGTGGGACCCCACCGGAAGCTCGCTACGCACACTGGACTGTAGGAGGAATCGGATGGAGTTGAACCTTATCTCTGTTCTGACAGGTTGTGAGTGAGCGGAACTGGGACAAGTCAGATGACCTCTCTGCACCTCACTCTTCTCACCTGTAAAATGGGGATAACCTTCATATTTCTGCTTCCCAGGGGGATGCAGGCTTTAGTGAGAGTCAACGTAAACCATTTAGCACGGGTCCTGGTGCTTCATGGCTGTAAGTAACTATTCCTACTGCTACTAGTAACCACAGAGAGAAGGTATGTTTAGGAATATTAGTGCGAAAAAAGTTGAAACAGCCATTGCTTTTTTTCTTATGGTCTTCTGGAAGTTTTCCAAGAAATTAAGGACAAAGCAATGTCCTGTAGAAACAAATGAATGTCCTACAGAAATAAAAAGCCTTGATAAGCCGATAACATTCTAATAATAAGTAATAATGGCTGTGTCCTGGATGGCATCCTTGGATGACAACAGTGAATGTGTTTGGACTTCTCAAATCCAGCCCAGACTGATTTGTGCAGAAATCAGAACTTATTCACTTGTGTAAGATGGAATCCATTTGGTGACCTAATTGACCCCCAATTACAAGAGTTTTCGCGATGACGAGAACTCATGTCTCTCACCCATTAAAGAAATCCAGAAGTAGGGCTATGTGATGAATATGGTGGCTTCCTCGCTCACACAGGTGTGTCACTGTACCAGGCAACTCCATTCTCCAAGTCGCCTCAGGATTCAGAATGGCTGGCGAGGCTCCAGCCATCACGTCCACCCTTGGGAAGCACCTTCAGGACATCATGAAGCATCGGTTGCCTTTATGAGAAGAGTTTAAGTCAAGACTTTAAGACACAGACACAGTGTGATGGAACAGCACATGAAGAGCAGCCCCAAATAGTCCAAAGGGAACATGTTTCTTCCTCTTAAAATATGTTCATCTTAGAGAAGAAGCCATTCTGCATTCGCCCGTGTGGGCCATCAAGCATATGGGAGTGTAGAGCATGCCCATCTCCACACAAAACATGAAGAACCCCGATGCAGATGTGTTGGCAAGAACGTGTTGGTCCTAATGAGAAAAATAATTATGTTAAAAAATTTTGAAGGGACGCCTGGGTGGCTCAGTCGGTGAAGAGTCTGCCCTCAGCTCAGAGCACGATCCCAGTGTCCTGGGATCCGGCCCTGCATCAGGCTCCCTGGTCAGTGCCTCTCCCTCTCCCTCTGCCCCTCCCCCTGCTTGTACTCTCTCTCTCTCTATCTCTCTGTCAAATAAATAAAATCTTTAAAAAAATGTATTGAAAAATAACACATTAGTATATTTATTTTCACCTACTGGTGGTTTCCTCATGTGGAACTGAACTATTTTCCCAGGGTTCTCTAACTCAGAAATTTTCAACAAAAGCCATTATTTTCTTGACAGATGCTAAGGAGACCGGAAAGTTCCATGGATGCCGGAATACGAGTTGATGTATAGTTAAAGTAAAACATCGGTTAGGTAACAATTCCATGAGCTCTCTACTCTGTTCATCTTTGCACGATGGGTAGTAAATATAGGGTTAGGACTTCCCAGCGTGGGCAAATGAGGGGGAAAAAATCTGTCTTTTGAGTTTGTATAAACCAGTCTTCCAGTTGTGAGAGTAAATTACCCATTAAACTTAGCCCAATAAAAATGATTGCTCTCCCCTTGAACTGGATTTCTCTTTTGCCTTAAAGAGGAAGACAGGAATGCTAATGCAAATTTTTCTTCCTCACCCCTCTTATGGTGAAAGAGAATGTCTTTTCCTCTCTCCCTTCCCTCTTGCTCTGCCTTCCCCTCCACCTGTGTTAGGGTTTTCCAGAGAAATAGAACTAATAGCACGTAGATATCTAGGCTGAGAAATATATATATTGTATAATTATATATTATTATTCCTTATTTTCTCAGCATGTATTACATACTATTGTACATAATGTATATTTTTATATAATAAATATGAATACTTATAAATATTTAATCCTATTATATATTATATATAGTATTATAATCCTATAATATTATCAGCTGAGAAAGGGAGGAAGCCTGCTTCTGTTTTCCTGTGTCACTGCTTGGGCTGGGACATCCCGTCTCTCATCCTGTACTGCTCTCAGACTGGCACCCGCCCCACCAGCTTTCCTGGGCACCCAGCTTGCAGACAGCAGGTGGTGGGACCCCTGTGGAGTTCGTTCTTGCATTTAAGAGTTCGGTGTGTGGTAGTGGACATGCTTTCCCAATGCAAGCAACAGGAACCCCACTTCACACAGGCTTGACCAACACACAGACTTCCTGTGGCACACCCCGGGGCGTCCAGAAGGCGGGGGCGCAGAGAAGAGGGAGAAGATGGCGGGTCCGTGGAGCCGACTCTGTTAGTTCACGTTGCTTGGTCTTTGCCATGGCTTGGTCTCGTTCTCTGTACTCCCTTCCTGGGTATCAGCAACCATGGGAGCCAAGGGAGACATTGCTCACATTCGTCGGGGGCAAGGACAGCAGCTCTCCTTCAGCTATGACACAGAAGTCCTTCCTGTCGGTCAGTCTGTGCCGGGTGTGGCCGTCACCTGTCCCCAGCCTGGAAACCATCAGCAGGTACTGTGACTGGTCTAAGCAGGCTTCCTGAACTCACTACCACCAAGGGATTAGGATGCTCATGCCTGGCGAGGTTGGGGAGTCCGTCAGCAGTCTCTGAGTTCCCAAGCTGTAAGTCGGGATGGCCATTTGAACAACACCAGGTTTCTGATAGGCAGGAGAGAAGAAAGAAGGGAGGCGTGGTGTTCCACGATGTAGCCTGCCTGGAAAATCTGCAGCAGAAAGCTCCTGGGTGACTATGATTGCATAGTGTTTGGGGTGAAGGGAGAAACTTGCCTTTCTGTTTTACTTACAAGCAAATCTTAAAGTGCTGTACAAGGACCAAAATGTCCCGTGGAACAGGTGCTTGGCAAAGATGATGACAACCTGGAGAAAGAACGTGCACACTGTCCTTCCTCTGGAAGCCAGTCCTGCAGAGCCCGAGAAACGAATCCCACCCACCCCTCATCTCCAGGACGTCACCAGGGGCACCGCGGTTGTTCCTGTAGCAAAAGTATTGGTCCAACAGTAGCCCATTGTCGATAGCTCCGTGAAAATGCTTCACTGGTGATATTCAAATTTGAAGACCGAGCTTCAGCCAAGATTTAAAGCTTCGAAATGGATTTCTTTATAACCTGTACGATCCCATCAAAAGGGATTTTAACGGACAGGTAACAGAGCAGTCCGAGGGTCTGAAGCTCGAATCCAAACCATCTCTGATCACAGCTCCCTGAAGAGCTATCACTCTTCTTCCCAGTTGACTGACTGTTCTTTGTCAGGGATCCCCTGGTTTGTTAGTTCAGCTAATGCTGCATATATATTTTGGTCGGTCTGTCTTCTCTGTTTGGACTTCGTTCACCGAGCCTGGCATTAATCCCCAGGTGGATCTGTGTCCGTTTTCCCATGCTGCAGTGATCGTGTGCAGCAGAGGATAGCGTGACTCGATCAGAAAAGATGGGGAACCTTGGTGTTTAAGCTTCTTAATTGTAAAAACATGAGAAAACTGATTTGTAATGGGAAAAGGGGCTTCTCATGCCTTATAGAAAGAGGTGGCTGTATCACCAAGCAGCAGAATGAAAGCCCTACCGTGGAATTACTCAAAATTACTACCCTCATGGTCTGGTGGCTACGGTTCAAAGTGACTTTCACAAGACTTATATTTCCTAAGCCTGTCAGCAGCTAACAGTGGGGAAGGAAGTACTTAAACGGCTCTGTACGTTCCATGCAGATCTGTTCTCCTGACAGTGTGTTTCCACTGAGAGAGAGAGACTCTCGGTCCTTACAAGTACGTGGTTATATGCAAGGATAATAAAACAGCATATGGAAATGCAATGGAATGATTAAGGGAAAGGATTTTGCTAAGCTCGTTACCAGAGACCTGAGAGTTCTTTCTATGCGTCTTGCATTTCCATTTCGAAAATGTGTGTGACTAGCCGGTTAATTCTTTTACCCCATGGGAGAGGGGTCGGTGCTACATACCTCTTCCTGTGTATCATGGATTCATCTTTAATGAAGGTGAAGGTTGAACTCATTTCTGAGATGGGGACAGGTGTCCATTTTAACTTCCTGTACATGAATCCAGGGGTCTTGATGGAACCCAGGACCCCGAAAACCCACCTCTGACATAATGACTTTCCCTGTGTGGTAATGAAGTTGGGGAATAATGATAATAAGCATACACTTCACCTATCCTAGAATGGACTCAGGCCTGGAAAATAAGCCGCCCGTTTCCTTTACGAAGCACATTGGTAGTTGCTGTGTTTGCTACCTGAGGCTGTGTCCGAGGCTCTTCTACAAGACTTACTTACGCTTCACCGTACATCATCCCAAGAAGGGCCTCATGGTCATTTTTCAGATGGGAAAACTTGAGGTTTATGGAAAGTAAATAAGTTCCTGAAGTTCACATGCTACAAAGAGCTCGTCTGACTCCAGACTCATGCTTGCCGACACCCAGGATTGAAGTGTGAAGCTGTGTCCATAAGAATACGCAGAACCAGCACCTGCCCTTTGGGCGCGCATGCACGATAGCAACTCGCCCTCTGAGTGCGCGTGCGTGATCTCAGACGCCATGCACCTGAAGATGGGCAGAAGGTGCGACATTAACTCCACACCTGGGCGGATGGGGAAGGTGAGCACGTGCAGTGGTCTTGGATAAATTTATCTCCAAGATGGAGGATGATAGGGCACGGCTGCCAGGTGACTAAATGGTGGAGATACGATGTTCAGAGCTTTTTGAATGAAGAGAAAATAGACTCACAGAGAAAACCCACATTTCTGTCACCTCTTTTCAGAGTAAAGCTTGGCAAGTTTCTGTCTTGGTACCTCCCTTATCTATGAAATAATGCCATATGGGCCCCATCCATTTAATGGGATTCTTGACGTGTTATTAGGAAGATCCGTGGTCATATGTTTTGAAGTAGCCTATGAATTTTTCATAATATGATGAAATTCCCTCTACAACATCCCCACTAGGGATTTGCCCAGGCTTTTGCTGATAATTCTGGGCCTAGGGAATAATGCAGTACCATCTTAGGGAAACGCATACCATTCTATATACATAGATATGACAAAGATGGGGTAAATGTGGATATGGATGATGATGATAGAAAATGATAATACAGCTGCTGGCTCGATAAATGGGTGGATGGTTGGATGGACAGATGGATGGATGATGCAGCTATACATAGTAAGAATGCATAGATAGATAGGCAGACAGGATGGATGGATGGACAGATGGGTGGATGGATGGATAGATGATACTGCTATAGATAGAATGGATGGATGGATAGATAGGATGGATGGATGGATGGAAGGATGGATGGATGGATAATGCAGCTATAGATTTAATGGTTGGATGGATGGATAGAAAGAATGGATAGATGGATGGATGGATAGACAGACAGATATCCTATGTTGTCCATATATACAGGGAAAGGAAGAGATTTATAATGTTTAGTGTCTAATTGGTGGCTTCTTCTCCATTTTGTTACCCATTCAAGTCCACTTTGACGCCCTTATCTCCCATATCCTGATGTCCAATCCAATACCAGGTCCTTTGATTTTGCCTCCTGTTTTTCAAACCGTCCTTTTTTCCTGTGTCCACTGCCAATATTGTGGTTCAAATTATCCTTTCTAGTCTAAATCATTACAGACATGCCATCCATTCCTGGTCCTACACTGCTCTGCTCCCTACATGACAGATAGTAATCTTTCAGAAACTCAGCTCTGATGATATCCCTATTTCTTGCATAAAACAGATCAATGATGCCCTCCTACTCTTAGAAGAGATACCACATGCTTTGCATGGTGTACAAGGCTAACCACAGGGATCTAACCCCTACCTAGCTTCCCAGCCTCTTCCAGGATTGTCTTCTGCTTTTCCTAACTACAAGAGAGCTGGAAAGTGTAGTTTTCCCCACCTAGGAAGGAGTTGGTAAGTCAACAGCACAGTGTCCCACCAAGGGTGTCTTTCTCAGTTTTGAATATCCCTCAGTCCTTTCAACTACTGTTATTCTCTGACTGTGCTGGTCATTCTTATTTAAACACCCGTGGGTTGAGTAGAGTCCTTGGAGAGGACAGTCGCTGCATCCCGTTGCCCATCAATGTCACTTTGGGTCCCAGACTTCATTTGTAGGCCCAGACCTGGAGATGGTGTTCTGGGTGTGGGCTGACCGAGAGAAGAGCTGAGCTGTGGGATAGCATCTCATTTTGGGCACCATATTCCCACTGATGCCAGCCAGGCTGCTGAGACTCTCCTTGGGAGAAGCCTCATCACACTGTTGGCCCCCAACTACATAGACCTCTTTGTCTTTTTCACATGCTGGTCTCAGCTGCATCTCAGCTATGACTGTTCTCCTACGGTGAGGGGCTTTGAGCCAGGAAGCTAGCTTTGGCATTTCTCTCTAAAATTTAATCTCTCTGGACACATTCCATGATCATTCCAGTCTGTTGAAATATTTTAGGATTCTGAATCTGTGATTGAGCATGTTGATTTTAAGTCTCAGCTTTATGTCATGTATAATATGATTAGCATGCTATCAACTTCCTCATTCAATACATTAATTGAAACTCTGAACAGAACACAGATGAGAACAACACCCTCTCTCCTGGGACCACACACACAAAACGTTTCTTTCCAAATTCATGGGCTACCATTTCTTCTTCCCCTGCCCACCTGTTCTACTCTGAGGAAGTCTTTAGAATTCCTTCTGCCTACTCTGAACCCCTTGGTGATCTCATCCTTCCTGGTGATGTCAAGTATTACCTGTTTACTGATAATTTCTAAGTGCCTACATCTAGCCTGGAATTCTTCCCTGACCACCTGGTTCCAGAAATCCTCTAGGCTGTCGAGCATCACACTAGCATCCCTGATTTCATCATCCCAACCCATTGCTCCTGGAGACCCTTCCGTTGCAGTCAATGCCGGTTCCTCCATTCTAGCTGCTCAGACCCAAACTGTGGAATCCTTTACTCTCGGACCCTGCCTCCAATCTCTTGGTTGATCCTGAATAATAATTCAACCTCCCCAGCATATCCAGAATCTGACCCTATTGCACGCTAATGCCACAGTCCTAGATCTCATCTGAAATGCCATCAGTTTTATCTGATTTTCAGTAAGTCCATGGGACTATGTATTTTGGGTTTTTTTTTTTTTTTGTCCTTTCTTCATGGTTATTTTTGGTATCTAAAATATTTCTTAATACATAGTAAGTATTCAAAATGTTTGCAGATGAATAAGTTAATGAATGAATTATAGATGCCCTCCCATTCAGATTCAAGTCACTTCTCAGGGTTCATGATGACACGATGCGGTCGATTTTATCACTGTCAGACGAGTATCCCAGATAAACCATGTCTATCATAATCTAAAATTTAATATATTCTTCTTTGCCCTCAGCTTTCTTTTCCTGGTTTTAGAATATTGATAAATTGTACCCCACTCCACCTAGTTCTCAGACCAGCCGTGTAAGAGTTCTCCATGATACTGACTTCCCTTACCCTACAAGCTGAGAGCCCCATCTCTTAGTTTTGCCTCAAAAGTATAGCCTTAAGTTTGATCTCTTCTGCTATTCCCTAAGTTCAAGTTATTTTCATCTCTTGCCCTAAATAAATGGTCTCCCCTCCTCCCCTCCTACCACCTACACCCCAATCTGATCCATTCTCCCCAGAACTGCTAAGAAGCGCTTTTTAAGACACAAGACACATAGCCTTCTTTTCTGCTTCAAACCATTGCATGAAGTACCACCTACACAAAGAATAAAATTCAGTTCTTACCAAGACCCAATGACCCCTTCATTATCCGACCCTTCTCTACCTCTTTGATGTCATTTCTTAAAACAGACTTGCTTGCTGGAAAGCTTCAGATCCTCTGTCCTCTGGTGCTCCTGAAACTGACCCTTATCTCTGGGTGTCCACACTCACCATTCCCCTGCCTGGAAATCTCTGCCTGCAGCATGTCTCCTGGCTGACCGACCCAGTGTGTCCTCTCTGTTGTAAGCATTCCTGAATCAGCTAATGAATGGTGCCCCTGACCTCTACCATAAGACACCATTCATTCTGCCACATGGCTTATTTGCTTCACACTACCCTTCGTTACCTGGAAGTATTCTGCTCATTTTTATGTTTACTTGGGCTTCTCCTCCACTTTTTGTAAACTTGAGGACAGGGAGCTTGTCCACCTTGATTGATGCAGCACCCATACACCTAGAACATTCTCTGGCACATCCAGGGGCTCAGAAGTATTTGTTGAATGAATAAATGATGGCGCATAGAAGATCCAACCAATTAATACCTGAGGTAATTCAAGCATGACAAGCCCTTATTGAAGCTCTGCTGTCTTCCAGTGACTATCAGTGCTTTGTGAAGGTACCACGATATTTTTAACCATCTATTCTGGACTCCTGTCTCTGCAAATGTCAGCTTGACTGGTCTGCAGTGTTGATGACCGACTTTCTGTCCTGCCCATTTTTGTTCATTGAAACTTATTCTAGGACCTTTCTCTCTATACATAGCTCCACGCAGGTGCAGTAAACGGTTCGTAGATTCCGTCTGTGTGTCCAATGGAATGGTCGTCAGGAGGTTGAAGTCATTTCACGGGGCTCAGTGATGGCTTCCATAGTGCTCACCACATGTGGGTCCAAGTCCGTTTCTAGTCCGGGGACTCTCTTGGATACCATAAATGGCAGCACCAAGGGGAGAGAGGAGCTTGGTGACCCTGCCAACTTGGGAAGAGCTTCCGTTGAGGAGGTGTGCCTGGGAGCGTTCTCTTGTTTCCCCAGACTCGTTGTCACTGTTTGCTTGCAGAGTCTCATCGAAGGACTCCAGCAAGGTTTGACCAGACCAGTTCTCTGCAAGCCCCCAAAAAGCCCGGCGGGAGGGAGATCAGGGAACATTCCCTCTGGTGCTCCATCTACAGGGTCTCCCTTGGCTGGGCTTGTCCCTCCTCCACACATGACAGCCCACACCATGTGTTTCCTCCCCCTCAGGCCAAGGTGGGGGCACAACCCAGCCACTCGAGACCCTTCTGGAGACCGTAGTTCCAGATTACTGGAGCATTTTCCCTGGCTCCCCGACACCCCCACCTTTCCTGACATCGCCCTTCTGTTTTCGGCTGGGACACTGACTAACCCCCCACCCCAGGACCCTCCTTTAAGACCCATTTCTCATCACAGTGCCTTCCTCCTGTTCTCCCATGGGCAACCATAGGTTCCTTTGACTTGTCTTCCTCTGGCCACCATTTGAGTTATGAAATTCGAGTTTCAGTTTTCCCTCTTGGCCAGACCTTATGTGGATTTGTCCATTGTATTCTTTTGTGGGTTTTTTTTTGTTTTGTTTTGTTTTGTTTTGTTTTTTTTTTTTTTTTTTGCTTCTCTTGGAACTTTTAGGAATCTGCCTTCTTCTTCTCTGACCCTGCTATGTAACATAGCCCTTCCACACTGGGTACCTCCAGCCCAACTTGGCTGTCTCCTGGGAACCTTCCAGGTATAAAGAGTGACTCTCTTCTAGCTTTTATGGGCTGCTTTCTTCTGGGTTTTTGAGGATGATCTTCATTTGGCTTCTTTACTATGATTCCCCGAAGACCTGATTTGACTGCCTATTCACCGTCAGTGAGTTTGAAATGGCCTCTGCTCCTTTTCCAATGAGGGCAGTATACGCCCCTCTCAACGGTTCAGTCTGCGAGGCTCCTACTGTCCTAACATTTGCGGGCTAAAGGGATGCCAGCAACAACGACGACAAGACCCAATTTCAGGGACCCAGCTCTTGTCTAGAGGGTCTGGCTGGGGTTGCTTTTGATGTGGGGACTGTAAGCTGGGTGGCCATCTATAGAGACCCGAAAGCAGGGAACTACCCCGTGGAATCCCATGTTTATACCCAAGGACTCCGCCCACACTCCAGAGTACATGTTGAGAGGAGAGATGGGCCAACAGAGACACATCCAAGAAGACCACAACGATGAATCCTGGAAGAAACGCCGTTTAGATCATTTGATACCTAAGTAGTGAGAAAGTAATTACCGAGTTGGTAATGAGGTAGGTAATTGGACAGTTTCTCTCCTCGGCATTTAACAACAGAAAAATATCATCAACAGCCATAAAAAGGACATTAAAAATCAACTCAACTTTCAAAATGAAGCAGAGGGAAGGCATAATGTGGGACCTGAGAGGATTCTGTGTTTAAAGAAGATAATGATGATGCATTTCACTGTCAACAGCCACACCATGGAACTGCCCTTTGAGTGTGTTTGGAAGGTTACCCAAGTGACCGAAGAGAGGGACCGAGAGTCCCTGTCAGCGGGAATTGGTCGGAGGCTGGGAAGAACAGCCCGCGTACCCTGAAGACCCCAGAGGCGGGTGCTCCTTGGCTTTCTACCAACATTACCACCTCACCTGTAGGGCCGTTTCCTTGGAAATTGTGACAGACCGCTACCATTACCTACTTCCTTACCAGTGACCCAAAATAAAGCATGACGAATTAATCAGTAGCTGCCTTAAGTCAGTGCTTCCCCCCTCGCGGGCAGACAGAGACCTCTAGCCAGGGCACTTTCATTCATCAGATATCCCCTACCATTGTGTCGCAAACATGAGCCCAGAAAGCAGCATCCCCACCGCACTCCCCTTTTCCAAACTAATTAACCAACCCGTCTACCATCCAAGTGCCATATGCTGGGGACCACGTCCTACCATTCCTTGAGAACTAACCAGCAGGGATTCTGCTCTTCCCGAAGGATCCTTTCATTTTGCCATGACATTCCATTTATGATGGCTAAATGAGGCAGCGGGCAGGCCAGTGGGGGCTTTAAGGGTAAGTGATAGACAGCAGGTCCTGCTTGTACTCTGATATGTCGGGCAACGTGGCTTTTGTGGTGGAGAAATGGAAGGGAATGAATGAACGAACCATCCTTTCTTGGATGCCTCGTCGATTATTTCTATAACATACAAATCCAAATTGTATTCGTTCCTTTTTTGTAAAGGATCCATTGTGGAGTTTCCCCATTACTATTCTGTAAGGATAGATGACTAGACAGGTACTGACATGTATATTGTGTGTATATATGTACGTGTGTGTGTGTGCGTGTGCGTGTGTCATGCCTGGAATATATCAGGTAAAGCGTAAGATTTGGTCAATCGGACAGACATAGATTCCCCGTCACATGGAGGTACCGCAGAGATGTAGGAGAAAAATAATGAGCAGGCGTGTGAATCAGCAGGAACTGCAGGCATCACAGAACATGCTGTAAAGATATCATGGTGACCAGAGTTAAGGGTTGGGAAAAGCGACCCTTAGTTCAGAAGACGAGAGAAGATCCGTGTTAAGAAGGTGTTCTTTGAGCTGAGGCTCATAGGACAAAGACGTGCAGGTCACACGAAATGCAGGGATGTGGACGTTTGCAGACAGAGGAATCCTTTACAGGTTGGCTCAAAGGACTCCCCGCAGCCAGTGTGGCCTGAGTTCGAGCCAGAGAACAGTGTCTCAAGATGAGTCCATGACTAGATTTTATTCCAAGTATATCAGTTAGACTTGGGGAGTGCTAGCGAGGAAATGAAATACATGCGTGTTTTGTGGTTTTAAAAATACTTTGTTATGTGGAGACTGTGTTGGAGAAGAAAGGGGATGGAAGCAGCAGGACCACAGACCATTTTGCAGCATTGAGCCCAGAAACGAGGGGAGGGAGGTGGATAGGAGAGGTGAGCCCAGGTGTCCGGGGTTGTGATCAGGAGGAAGAGGCCCTGGGATGAGCCGAGGTCCTCTCCTGGGCTCTGGGAGAAGGACGGGGCTCACTGGCAGGTCTCTGTGGTCTCCGACAAGTTAGAATGTGGAGTGCCATGTACTGAGGAGGCCACGAAGGGGATGGAACGGTTTCAGGCGGAAAACAAGAGCGTATGTTTGGATTTGTAAGTCTTGAGACCACTAGGAAATAGGAGGGTTAAGGTTAGGAACCTTGTGTAAGTCATGGGTTCATGGCCAAGAGAAGGTTCTCTCGGCTTCCATCAGTGACAGAGCACAGCGTTGAAACCTAAGGATGCCCATTCCAGAAATCCCCTACCATGGATACCTGGAGGCCTCCTGAAGGCCCCTCTCCCGGAGGTGCACCGTCGGTGCCCAGTAGCTGCTGTCATTACATAAAGCCTGTCCATTCCATGGTGTTTTCAAGTTTCTCCTCGATTCTGGAACCTTGCTGAAGGCTTTCTGCCTGAACAGACGACCATTTTCAAGCTAGTAGCACACATTTTAAAACAAATTTGAATAATACCTCTAAGAATGTCACGAGTCGAATTTGGAACTGCTAAATTTGCTGAGAGGGGGCAAAAAAAAAAATCCAGGGTAGGCTTTGCTCATTGTCCCATGTTGCTTTTTTATTTCAAATCTTAGACTATTTGAGCTTGAGTTAGAGGCTCACCAAATCCCGAAAACAACCTGTTTCTGGATTGACCTGTTCAGTAGCCGAACCTCGGGACTGCTCGTCTCACTGCCTTTTCCTGAGCTGGTGGGACGCTTGCAGGACAGGCTGTGACAGCCCGCACCCGCACGCACTCGCCAGACCCCGGGTTTCTCCTTATCACCCGGAGTTTTCTCTGCGCCATGATTTCCCACGTCAGCATTTCCCCAATCCATGGGATGCTGGCACTCGGCAAACTACTGATTTCGTCTTTTAAAACGAAGGAATGTCAGGTGCGGGGCGAGCCCCGTAAGCGGGCTTCTCTGCGGTGGGTCCACTGAGAGCTGCGTGTGATGATGATTTTCTGCACACGGCCATGAGCATACGACCGTGGTCTGCAGACTTCCTTCACCACGGGACGCAGTTCGCCGGGGCATGTCTCTGCTTTATCCCACCACGACTGTCACCGGCCGTAATCACCCCAGTGAATCCTCCTTGATCAATTGATTATATTTCTGGTTCCTTTATTGGAAGGAGATGAAATGCAAGCACACGGAAAAACGTAACGTCGGGTGACGTATAGGGGTCCGTCACACCAGCACTGGTTTTCAGACTTACCTTCAGCTATTTCGTCTATGTGCCGGGGGGACCCTGATGGCGTTATCTGATTCCTCTCTTTCTCCGCAAATGGGGTAATGTACCGAACTCTCTTAATTTTGCTCGGGTGCTGTGATAACAGACGTGACTTCAACACTTGGATGTGCTTTTGGGCTGCGGGAACTGAAGTGTTATATAAATCCCAGGCCTTGTTTATACCGCGGTTATAATAAGCAGTGTAACTTTTCTTCTGGGTAACCCTGCGATCACATTGTCAGGGAACAAGAAATGGCTGAACGGAGCCACTCCTGCGAGTTAAACGCATTCCCGACAGCTGGCTGGTGGGTGAGCTGCTGAGCTCGGAGATTTGAAGTGGCATTTACAGAAGACCTTATTTTGAGAAGGCACTACAGGGAAATTATAACAAGTGTTACTTAACAACTCTAATTATGATATTTTTTTATTTCTCTCTCTGCTTTGCAACTACAATGTGATCCAAATTAATATTTATTTATACTAATAATAGCAAACCCAGATGGGTTGCTTACTATGTACTGAACGCGGCCCGCCGAGGGCTCTGCGTGGACGCGCCCATCTCTTCGGGCTCACTGCGAGGAAGGCACTATTCTTAGCCCCGGTTTCATCATGTGAAACTGAGGTCAACAGAGGCTAAGAAACTTGCCCAGAATTCCACGGCAGACAGCCCAGCCCCGGAGCTGCGACGCGTCCTGCGGTCTGCCTCCAGCTTTGCCGAGCGCCACCATCGTGCCCAGTTCCCTCTCCCCCGCTTTGTCAGTAATCCACAATGTGATGTCCCACTCTCTGGAGGTGGCTCCAGACCCTCTGCCAAGCCTCAGGAGAGACTGTGGCCCTGGGACTCCCTGAAAGTCGATCAATCTGACGTTTCCCAGATACCGGAGATGCACACCCGAGGGTATTGAAGTTGGAGAATGGCTCATACTCAGAGACCTCTTCTTTAGGCCAGAGCAGTGTCTACAGAGCATCACTTTCTCCAGCTTCCTGGACCACATGTGTCTTATTCGCGTGTCCTTGCTGGGTCCTCTTTTTACTTCCGTGCATTGTTAAGGAGCCAATAATATAACCTGATACTCTGTCTGCTGTAGGAGGCATAGCTGTGAGGAGGGCTAGTAAGGTCTTTCTGTGGAAGGTCCTGACCTCCCCAAGTAGAAAGACCCTAAGAACCGCTGAGTGAATGCCCGGTGTGGGAGGGTGCGTGCTGGAGGCAGGCGGTACGCACAGTTCTCCCCGAACAGCGAGGAGGCCGACCGTGTGAGGGCCTGGGGTCCCGCACACCAGACGAAGAGAGTCAATTCCAACAGCCAGTTAGAAGACCCGGGAGCACCTGGGACAGGACGTCAGGGTAGGGGTTGTTACAACACGAGGGCGGGTAGGTTGGCAGGCCTTGGAGAATGTGGCATCTTTTAGGACATGATCTGGAATTTGAATTTTATCATGGATGCCGAGGTGTAGGGAGTTCACGTTTTTCAAGCTCACCATGGCCACAGCGGGAGCCTGGGGTGTAGAGGACTTATTCCTTGGTTCTTCGTCCCTGGAGCAGATGCACGAGCGAGGGAGTTGTAATCAGGAAAACAGAACCAGAGACGAGCAGCAGGTGGTGGGCTCTACATTGGGGTCCTGCTTCTCCTGGCTACATCCCTGCTTGACCTGCATGAGGACTTTGGTCACTGCCTTTCATTGGCTTTGGGCTTGGCCATGCATCTTGCTTTGGACAAGGCAATGGTTGTGGACAGGAATAGAGCAGAGGCTGGAAATGTCCTTATGTGGCTGAATTTGTTATGAGGAAAACATGCCCATCGGCTGCTGATCCCAGAGGAAGGAGGGACATGGAACCAACCTGAACCTGCCAAGAGCCAAGTGCTGCAGGGTCTCTGAGCCCCGCCGAGCTGCAGATCCCCAGCCCGAAACAGAGCATCAGCCGATGAGCCACACTGGGGGTGGTGAGAACAAGTGCATGGCGTCCTCTGCCACACCTGGCCAACAGAAGCCTTTCCACGCACATCCTGCCCCAGGCCTCAGGTGCCCCAGCACGCAGCCTGATGGGCGTGGCAAGCCCCGTTCCCGCTTTCTATAAACCGAGTCTTTGGAGCCCAGGCATCCTCCAGGATTCACCGTGGCTACGATTCTTTCCTCTCGGGGTGATGCCGTGGGCCCGGGTAATGGCCTTTTCCAGTGTACCTCCTAAAACCCTGTGTTCCCTCCCAGCATCATTGTCACCTGTGACGCTCTTGTCAGCAGAGTCTGGAAATCAGTCCACGGCGAGGGCAGATCCCATGTCTGCCATTTACTAGCTCGCGGCCTTGGGTGTTCCATTCAACCTCCCTGAACATAGGTTTCCTCATCTGTAGGATGAGCACCAGGCTCCCTACCTGGCGGGCATGGAAAGGAGGGCAGCGTTAAGGAAGCCAGGCGTCAGAGCTCCCGGAACCGTGCTCTGCAGGACACGAGTGCTCAGTGCATGTCAGCGTCGCACTCGCTGATGGCAGTGATGGGGTCTGCCGCTGCACTTGAAGGGGTCAGACTCCATCCTGACCTTGCCTTGGTTCCCAATCTGGGAAGCACGAAGAATGTCCGTGCTTTTGAAGCATGTTTGATGAGTTCATAATTACCACGGACACTTGAGTCTCCTCTGTGAGCCTCCCTTCTTCAGACGCTCCCAGCAAGGTCTTCCTGCCCGTTGGCTGCACCTGTGGTGGGAGGCAGGGTGCTCAGCTGGCTAGGGGGCTACCCTGCCCCCCGCTGCTCCAGATGGCTGTGTGCCCTATGCAAATACCCAAGAGAGGATTCAGATGTTGAGAACACACCTGTGTTATTAGGTTAGATGGACTGTGCTCTGGAAAAGAGTGGGCATTACCAAAAAATTGAAATAAAGGGCATAGCCAAACCAGTGCTTTTTCCAAGAGGAGTGCTCTTTCTGGAATGGGAGGGCTCATGCCTTGTTTCCATCCTCTCTTCTGAAGACAATATGGTTAATTGATATCCCTCCCCCCAACACAAGAAGCCCACATCTTAATTCTTTTTTTTTTTAAGATTTTATTTTATTTATTTGACAGAGATCACAAGTAAGCAGGGAGGCAGGCAAGAGACTGGGGCAGCGGGCTCCCTGCTGAGCAGAGAGCTGGATGCAGGGCTCAATCCCAGGACCCTGAGACCATGACCTGAGCTGAAGGCAGAGGCTTAACCCACTGAGCCACCCAAGTGCCCCCCACATCCTTAATTCTTGACACCATCAGTGTCAACACAGGTGGTGAATGGGACTTTGCTGGGGTAACTAAGGGCAGGAGGTGAGGAGGCTTGTCCTCACCACCCGTTGTGTGTGTGTGACCACACACCTCCCTCTGGAGGGAGGCCGAGAAGGACTGCTGACCTGCAGCCGGATGCATGAGGATAAAGAGGCAGCAGGAAGGTGACAGGTGGGACAGGTGGAAAGGGATCACAAGCGGGGCAAGGCACGTGGCCCCCAGAAGTTTGAGACGGCAAGGGGACAGATTCTATCCTGAAGCCTCCAAGAGAACATGCCCCTCCAACACCTTGATTTTGGACTCTGACCTCCAGAAGTGAGAGTGAATAGACTGGTATTGTTTTAAGCCACTAGGTTTGCGGTTGTGCGTTATGGTGGCCACTGGAAACCCAAACAAGGACATAACAGGCAGGTGTGTGTGCAGGAGCTCTTGCGTTAGGCAGGTGCCCATGGATGGCTGGTAGGCAAGTTCTTCCTTCCCAAGCTGTCCCTGGGGACTAAGCAGACATCGGATGCCTTTTTACCTTAACGGGTCACGGCATTCCCATTTTTATGGCTCAGAATTCTCTCCTTTTCTAGGGGAGCTATTTGGCTACGTGCCCTGCTCTACAGGTTAATAGCTTCTGTGCGCATCGTTTGGCCTTGGGAGTATTGGATTCAGAACACCTGCATCTTTATTAAGCAGCTGGCTCAAATGTTCACCATCTCCTCTAAGATGACTTGGCTCCCTGGCACATTCTGAAAGGACCATTAAAACAGTCATTATTCTACAAATCTTCTTTGTGCCCAAACTCCAAATGTGCAGGGGCTTGCAAAAGAAAAGGTGTGAGGTTTTATTTTTTTCTTCCTTTTTGCACCTTTTTTTGTCAACCTTTAAAGCACTAAAGTTATCTTTGTATGTCTAATTTCGGATTTTGAAAGCTCTAGGAAAGCACTGGAGACTTGAAGTTTGCCTACGAAAATGATTAGGCGTATCGGAAGTCTGTCAGCTTGGGATGGTTCACTGAAGAGACCCGTTTAACTCTGCAGTACTAAAGGTTCATAGAAATTACAGCTTCCTCTTCATTGGCACCACCATGAAATGTCCTGAAGGATATCTGGGAGAGGCAGTGCCACTTTCTTCCTGTCTCAGCAGCGAATTAAATCTAATACTAGTGAAGAAAAGAAAATATTTTATTATTAATACTGTTTGCATGCTCCAAAAGTTTAAAAAAAAAATGCTTGTTCACTTTGATCAGAGGCGGTGTGGGGGAGACCGTTATGAGTTGTCACACACATAACACTTTTGGAGTTTTCCTAGCTTTCTATAAACAAGTCCTTAAATGGTTGGGACCAAAATGTGCTTTGGAGAGACAGCCATCAAATGTGAAATTGTTGAAACTCTCTGTTGCAAGTGGCAGAAAACCCAATTTAACTGGGTGAAGTGGAATATATTGACTTTTATAAGAAAAAGCCTGCATATAGACTTCAGGTACAGCTTGATCCAGGAGCACAAATAATATCTTAAGGACCAGTTTTGCATTCTTCAGCATTTAGCCCTTGATATCCCATGTTTGTGGCCCTCCACAGTCCGACTCCAGTACCTCCATGCCCATGTCATTTTTAATCACTCATGGTCCTTTATCACTCATGGACCTGTCTCCCAAGAGCCCCAGCCAACATCACATGGCCTTCATTGGTTCTTACTGACTCATTTGGATGTCATGTCTGTACCTCTTGGCCTGGTGGACCTCACCCAAGTGCCACACCTATGTCTGGAAATTGTTTCTGAAGCATTTTTCTGGAAAGCGAAGTGAAGTTTGTTCTCTGAAATAAAATTGAGGTTTTGATGTCGAAGTTAGAAGAAATGGTTCAAATGGCAGAAAGTCAACCAATGACCTTGCATTGACCATGTCCTTTTAAACCCCATGCTCACATGAGGTCCCTTGGAGCATCTGATCATAGGTACATATAAAGGAGAACATATACCTGGCAGTTATCTAGGATCTGGTCCCAGCTTTGCTACTGATTAAAAGTAGGGAGATGGCAAACTATAGGTTTCCTTGAACGCTAGAATTACCTTGATCTTCCTCAGGCTTCTCATTGCTTGGAACAGCCAGTGATGGTCTGGTCTTCCTATTGCCCCTTTCACCTTCTGCTGGGAAGTGATCCTAACCCAGTGCATCCTGGTGTCTGTGCTATTGATTAACATTGTTGGCCAAAGGCTTCCATTACTGCCCACTTCCAGTAACATCATGGGCTTCTTCTTCCTTTTCCCTTGTGGTTGGGTAGAGTGAGATAAGTAGTTCTTGCTAAAGAATCTTTAATTGCTAATTCAAAAAAGTCTGGTGCAACCTTTCTCTCTGGCTTGGTGTCTGATGATGTTCAACGTACTGGCTGTACCAGTAGTCCGGGTCCCAGGATGGGAAGTCTTGGAGAGTAGAGCCCAGCCAACCTGTGACATGTATGAAGGATGAAGGAGAAAAGAAACACACCAGTCAATGGGGCTGTGTGGTTTTGTACTGTAGCCTAGCTTATCCAGACTAATGCAGGGTTCTGATGGGCACACCTGTCACCTGCCACAATTCTGTCGCCTCCCCGAGTGATTGAGGTATGGAAACACCCCACAAACCAATCAGACTCTTCCCTAAAAATTTTCCACTTGAAAGGAGAGCCACTGAATGTGAAATGCTTGGAAGCTGTGTCTCTGCAAAGGCAGAGCTATGAACCCTCGGCAGAGGCCTCCTGCACGTACGATCTCTTCCGAGGACCCATTTCTTGGTTGTGCGTTTGAATCTGGTGTCTACTCAGTATCTTTCCTGTAAAATCCCTGCATTGGTGAAATGATCCAAAGTCACTTCCTGCTACTTGCCACAAAAGCCTTCCTTGCACTGTGCCCACTGTAAGATTTAGCCATGCCTTAATCACCCAGTGTGACCTTTGGAGGGCAGGAGAAGAGAACTGGACTGAAGAAATGGTATCGAACACATCTGTGTGGCGTTTCAGATCTTCCCCACCCTACCTGGCTCCAGGGGTTGGGCTGGCTTTCCAGACCTGACTGCCACCGTAGCAGCAAACTCTGACTCCAGCAACTTTACTCTGCAAAGGAGACATTGTCCAACACCAGGCCCTTGCTTTCCTGCCCCAGGACTCTCTTGTTCACTCTGAAATGTGAAGATTTTTCCAGAGAAGCACACACATGCGACCCAGAAGCAAAAGAGAATTAGCATCCTGCAGGGCATAGCTTTGACCAAGAAATGATGGAGACCAGTGGATAAAGTCCTCCTCAAACAGACTATTCTGAAAAGCGTTCCTGGAATACAGTCCAGCAGATTTGAGCAGTTTGTCATGCTTGATACCAAGTACTTGCCCCCTCCATCCTGCACTTACACCAATCTCCTTCCTGTCCCATCCCACACCTTCTCCTGCTCCCCAGCCCCTGGGCACTCCAAGGGCATTCTTGGCACCTAACCCTTCCTCCAGGCCCTGCTTTCTGCAGAACATAGGCTGAGCTGTGGTCTATGGTTCATTCAGAAGAATTGGGTAAATTTTCTCTCTTAGACTTCTTAAAGGACCACACACATAGGATGTTAGTGCACTGTGGGGTGGGAGGGATAAGGAACAGAAAGCAGAGTTACAGATTTCACCTAGACTCTCCTGGTACTCAAGGGTAGAAACCAAAGTGTAGATTGGAAACTTCTAACACTTCTCTGCTGACCGTGGTGGGTGGCTATGAGAAGCATGAAGACAAAGGACGTGACACAGGGATTCTGTGATGCTGCCCAGAGGACATCTCATTGCTTCTAGAATAGAATGTAAAGATGTTTTTGATGTCACGAGGGACGTATTTCTGTTGTAGTGGGCACTGTGCTTGTATTCCAATTCCTGTTCCATTGTCACAGATGGCAGGAATTCCTCCATTCTCGTGGCTATACAATACTCCTGTGTGTGTGTGTGCGCATGCTCACATGTGCACGCGCACATATGCGTACACACACATTCCACAGTTTCGTTATCCATTCATCCGTAGGCCGACACAGGGCGTTTCCACATCTTGGCTGTTGTGAATAATGCTGGTATGAAGATGGAAAGCAGATACCTCTTTGAGATACTGGTTTCATTTCCTTTGTGTATATGTGTACCCAGAAGTGGGTTTCCTGGATCCTAGGGTGGTTCTGTTTTTAATTTTTTGAGGAACCTCCATACTGTTCCATAATGGCTCTACCGACTTACATTGCCTACAAGGATGTTACACTACATGAAATGAGCCAGATAGAGAAAGATGAATAGTATGTTATCACTTATTTGTGAAATCTTTAAAAAATAAACAACAGCCATGGAAACAACAGAGAGGTAGTTGCCAGGGGTTGGGCCGGGGAGGGGGACATAAGACGGTGGCCAAAGGGAAACACTTCCAGCTACAAAATGAATACAGTCTCAGGGTGTGATGTACAACGTGATGACCATACTTGACAATACTGTCTTGTGAATTTGAAATCTGCTAGGACAGTAGATCCTTAACGTTGTCACCAAAAAAGAAAAAGGAAACTATGTGAGGCTTAGATAGATGTCATAATTAACTTGGTTGTGGTAATCATTTCATAATGCCTACCTATATGAAATCATCATGTTAAACATGTTAAATGTATTACCATTTCATGTGTTAGTTATACTTCAATAAGGCATTACAGAATTTAATTAGAAACACCTTTATTGGGTCACCTGGGTGGCTCAATTGGTTAAGTATCGGCCTTCGGCTCAGGTCACGGTCTCAGGGTCTTGGGATCGGGCCCCACATCGCGCTCCCTGCTCAGCAGCGAGCCTGCTTCTCCCTTCGCTCCTCCCTACCACTCATGTGCGCACTCTGTCTCTCAAATAATTAAATAAAATCTTTTTATTTACCTTTATTTATTATTTATTTATTATTTATTTACCTTTATTGCCATTTTCCCTTTGCAAGCCATTCACCTTCTCCAAGCATCTCTCTGCAACACCTTTGGGAGGATTCAGGGGAGGATGTATTCCAGATCTGCTGCTCCAGAAACAGTGATCAGAAGAGTGTCACTGTTGTTGACTCTTGATGTCCACGAGGATTGTTTGCCTGTATTTATGGCTGTGTTAGTGAGAACGCCTCAGAGCAACAAACACAACTGGGTATCTCTCCCCGTGGATGGTTAGACAACAGTTGGAACTGGTATATACTCTCTCTTGCTCGAGGGAAGCCTATCATTTTGTTCTCTCCAGGCCTTCGACTGATTGGACGCGGCCCTCCCACGTGACAGACAGCAGTCTGCCCTCAATGTTAATCTCATCCCAAACACCCAGAATATCGTCTGACCAAATATCCAGGCACCCTGTGTCCCGACCAAGTTGACACATAAAATTAACCATCTCAACAGTACTTGTTTTCCAAAAAACAAACAAACCAAAAAAACCCAAAAAAACAAAAAAACCCACAAAAAAACAAAAACACCATCAAATGGAAGAAAAAAAATGAACAGTCCTAGAAGAGATGTCAACAAAATATTGAAAATGGCGATTGAATATTGAAGACTGGCGATTGCTGAATTAGCAGACCAGAGGCAGCTTGCCCCCTGCAGAAGGGTAGGATGGGGAGGGCATATGTAAATTTAAAAGGAACAGTAAAGAAAAATGCATAACTTAGGCGTTCTGGGTATCTCCGAAATCGGCAGTGTGAGATGAAAACAGGAAGAGGAGCTCTCGGTGAGAAAACACAGCCTCCCAGAGCCCTTGTTGCCCTGCCGCTGTCCCGTCCCCGGGCACGCACCAACAGGCGGGAGAGCCTCCACACTGGGCATGGGCTCTACCATCAGCCCTTACACGCCGCAGTGAGATGCCTCCCCAAAGGGCCTTCCTTGTTTGAGCCCCATGTCACCAACACCGGGCGGGGAGTTGATGGTTTTTCGATCAACCTCCCTGTACTGTTTCACTTGATAAAATACTTCATCTACTGACCTTACTTTACAGATTATAAGACATACAGTCCCACCGAGGCATTGAGGACCCAGAATTTGCATTTGAGGCTTGGAGAGTCTTAAAGTGTGTTCTGAGTTACTGTGGGAGAACTGGCTGTCCACCATATGATTCACTGTACTCTAATGGCATAAATGTTCGAGATCAGAGGTGCAGACAGGGTCCTGAGCCATGCCCGTAGCAATGCAAGATGAATACTTTTATTACCTATTAATGGCTTCGTCTTTTTTCAAGCTTCCAAGTCCTGCCAGGCTGGTTGTCCCAAACCTAATCTCTCCACCTCCCCTTCTCCTTTTGGGTTGTGTCTACGTAATTGGAAAGGCCCAGAATATATTTCCAGAGTGGATGGGAGGGGAGCGTCTCATGGGATGTCTTCATGCAGATGTCTTCCAAGATTCCAACTGCCCCACCTGCTTTTATCCCAGACCCAGGAAAGCCCACTGCACACAAGTCACCTTGAGAACCTTTGAGCCCACCTCCCCTAGTAGAGTTCTTTCAGGTCTGTTGGCACTCCCCAGCCTCTCCCCGCACACGAGAGTCCCATACTGCTCCTCTGTAGCCTGGGGTAGCTGCAGCTCCAAGATGTTCTGTGAAGCCCTCCCAGCCTCATCAAGTCTCGGGCAGCCCCTCTGTGCAGACTCCCGTGTCCCTGGGAACTCTATTCGGGAAGCACAGAGAGGTCTCCTCCTTGACAGGTCCCACCTCTGCTTAGCTTGTTCTGGGAAGCGGAAGACCAAGGCTTCATGTGAGAGTCGGCCTCTGATCGCCACTTCCCCGCTGACACCTTTCAGAATCTAGACGTTAGGGTTGCTTGCTGTTACTCAATATTCCCTCAGCCTCAGTGATGCCCATGTTCTTTTTCTTGTATGGTGTAGGTTTTGGAAATTAAAAGCCAGGGAAAGATGTTCATCTCCCTTTTCTGCTTTCTCCACTCTTAAGTCTCACGTCTGCTCTCACCCAATGGCATGATCAACCATCTGTTGTGTATAATAAAAGTAATGTCTTTATAGTCCTCAATAATGTCAAGGGGATTCTCTGGGCGATGAGACTTGGGTCATTCATGTCCATCTACACCAGTGACGGTTGGTGGCAGGGTACAGGGAACCAGAGGTAGAGGCTGGAACTGAGATGCTCAAGACCAGGTCTTTTCCTCTGATTAATCCTGGCCCTTCTCTAGTTAAAGGATTCTCTTTAAGGGACAAGTAGATCTCATTTGCTCTCGTGGATGTGATTTGGCCAGAATGAGGCACTCTCGTGGCTCCCTGTCTTCTAGGAGGATCTCTGGCTGCTCCAGTGTTAGTTACTGCCTCATTGAGGCAGACAAAGGGAGAGTGAGATGATGGGTTCTTCTGTTGTTGCTCCGCTGACCGCATGAGAGCTGTGTTTTGGAAATGAGAGAGGAGGTCTCTTGATAGGGACCAAGCTTTCTAGCAGTGCAACAGAAAGGAAGACATGGAAGTCATATTGATGAGAATGACTTTATTTTGCTAAATCACAGAAAGAATGTGAACAGGGCCAATAGACGTGAATGCTATCCCTGATGAACATTCTTTCATCTTCTGCTTGTGGTGTTCTACTATGGCAGGCAGGCTCTAATCATAGCATCTTGCAGGACTTGTCCTGCCACATGCTGTGTCATGGACTCATGGTAGAAACCATCCTCCCTGGACTCATTTTGGAAACAGTCGTCCCCATCTCCCACAACCTCATGGCTTCTTGTGTGACCTCTACAAACCCATTCGCTCTGTCTTACTTACTATAGCAAGCCCATTGCCTTTTCCCATCAACGTGATGCTTGCCTTGGTGCCCCCAGCCTCCTTTCCTCCTCTCGGGCCAGGAATCACTGCCCTACAATACCCTTGGAGTCATTCCAAGCTTGTCTCCCAGAGAACTTCTCCTCTCTGTCACCCCTCCCATGACCCCAGCGAGAACCTGGGGGACCTTGAGCCCTGGAGGGAACTCTGGACCGTGGGCTGCCTTAGCAGCCAGGTCGGAACCAGCCCTGCAGAGAGCTCAGGTTCCAAATCCGTAGCCTGTGCCCCAGTGTATGCTGAGCCACCTTCTTCCAGTACCCGTGTGTGCCACTACAACATTCGTGAGCGAGTTTCTCCGAAGTCGGCCACCTGGAAGAGGCAGGGACTGAGTCTCAAGGTAGCTCAGATTTAGATGAAAAAGTCCTTGAACAAAACAAAAGAATTGTAATTTTTCAACTTCATTGGCAGAAGAGTCAGAGGAAGACCTAGGAAAGGCTGTGGACAAGGTGCTGTCCCCTTCATGAAAGACTCGTAAATCCGTGTTGCCACCCTGACTGCCTTAACATTTGAACTATCTTTAGGAACGAACCCCAGGAAGACAAAACCTCATTATTTGCTTTATTCCCCAACAGTGGGCACCTGTATTAGCATGCATTAAAATGAGTATAATATTGGGGCGCCTGGGTGGCTCAGTGGGTTAAAGCCTCTGCCTTCAGCTCAGGTCATAATCCCAGGATCCTGGGATCGAGCCCCACATTGGGCTCTCTGCTCAGCGGGGAGCCTGCTTCCTCCTCTCTCTGCCTGCCTCTCTGCCTACTTGCAATCTCTGTCAAATAAATAAATAAATCTTTAAAAAAAAGAATGAGTATAATATTAACACAGAACAGAAGAAATCACCCAGGCTTGGTCCTCTGGCCATGGTCCAGGGACTGCTGGGGATTTTCTACTTGACTTAAAAGTGGAAGGTTTTCGCCCAGACATTGTGGCTGGAATTATATCTGGCCTCTCTCTTTGGTGGAGTTCAGTGATTCCATAACATTCAAGCCATGAAAACCCCTGGACTGCACTGGATACAGGAAACCGTCTACTCTGTTCTTTATGGACAATTTAAGGAAAATGTTTGGAGTAATGAACTTTATGCAATTTCTGCCTTCAGCTCTGAGTGTGGGACTTAATCCTCTGGGGAAATGCAACTTCATTAGACAGTAAACAGAGAATCTGGCCCTGCCAGATTAATGATGTCTATAATGAAAATGTATCTTTGCCATGGGTTTGCAAATCGCTTAGCCGAGGTCAACAGCTTAACAGACTGCCTCCTTTTATTGTGAATTTTAATTACAAAAATGATTCCTGAATATATCATCATGTCTAGAATACTGCGGGTAAGGTTACCATCCCACACTCCGAGGTCTTCTGTCCTCATCAGAGATGACTGCTGTTGGAAGGTGGGTATCCTTCTGGAGTCTTTTTTCTAGGCTTTTTTTTTTTTAAGATTGTATTTATTTATTTCACAGGCAGAGATCACAAGTAGGCAGAGAGGCAGGCAGAGAGAGAGGGGGAAGCAGGCTCCCCGCTGAGCAGAGAGCCCAATGTGGGTCTTGATTCCAGGACGCTGGGATCATGACCTGAGCCAAAGGCAGAGGCTTTAACCCACTGAGCCACCCAGGGGCCCTTTTTTTCTAGGCTTTTATACACACGTTCCTGCAAATGGGAAAGCTGTATCCAACTTTCATGATCTTATTTCAACATAAAATATTTCATTCTGTAGCTGTTATTTAGCAATTTACTTTGTCCTTAATCGACAAGGTTTCTAGAGATCTACCCATGTCTCCCTACATAGAGAACAAGTGATTTCCGTTCCATGTCCCATCGTTGCCTTAATCAGAATAAGGTAGGTTACACTACAGTAACCGATGTTCCTTGAAAGCTTGGTGCCCCTGCAGGACAGAAATGTATTGCTCATTCATGTGACGCTAACTTCATTTTGGCAAGGGTCTCCGCCAGTGACTCAGGGATCCAGACATTTTACATTCGTGAGGCTCCCGCCTCGGTGCGTGGCTTCCAGAATTAACCAGGAAGGGGAAGAGAGAGGTGGAGGAAATGCACTGCCTTTCATTTGCTAGTTTTTCGTTTTGAGATGCACTTAGGCTCAAAACTATGTTGCAAAACGAACAGGAAGAATCCCCACAGTCCCTCTGCTCAGCTTCACTACCCGTGAATGTGGTGCAGAGCCACAAGGCCACGGTCAAAACCAGCAAATCAACACAAAACAATTGAGGACTATCGATCTGTCCGGGGTCCCCCAGTTGCTACGTGGATGCCCTGAGCTGATGTGAGTGACCCAGTCCAGGACTGCACGTTGCACATCGGTGCCTCAGGTCTTTAACCTCTTTGTTCTAGATGATTGCTTAGGCCGGTTGAGTTTTTCATGTCCTGGACATTTTAAATGAGTACCAGCCAGTTATTTTATAGAAAACTCTTCAGTTTGGGTTCGGCTAGTGTTTCCTCGTGATTAAATTCAGGTTATCCTTTCTGGGCACGAAGAGCTTGGAAGCTGTGCTGTGACTGCCTGTGTCTCGTCAGCACGTAGACGGCGTCATTATACCCTGATATAGGGCAGGTTGGCTTTGAGCATTTGGTTAAGGTGGCCTTGCTGGTTCATCAGCCGTGATGCTTCTGGTCCCCACTATGTGTTACATAAATGCAGAGAGGCTTTGAGACTAGGTAAGTATCCTATAAACTGTGGTACTTCACCCACACATCTCAACCCTCTGAAGCAGTCCTCCCTGTGGTATCTGCCACATGGCGAATTTCTGTTTCCATCATTCCCTCTAAGTTTGTTAGTTGGAATTCATGTACTCCTGGGGCGCCCGGGTGGCTCAGTCTGTTACGCGGCTGACTCTTTAGGCTGGTCTGGATCTTGGGGTTGTGAGTTTAAGCCTTGTGTTGGGTTCTGCGCCAGACATGGAGCCCAATTAAAAAAAAAGGCAATTCATTCATTTATTTATTCAGTTCCGTATCTATATCCCAGATGGACACACTGATACTTGTTTTATTCTGTGCATTGTAGTCCATTGCTATCATTGTTTATTTTCTTGCTCAAATTGCCCTGGATCTGTCCATTTGGAGTGCTTCCAGTTGGCCCCTGTGTCTTTGCAGGATACGACCACCCCCTTCTGAGCATCTCCTTATTTTCTGCTACCGTGAGAGGTCCCAGGCTTGTCCCATATTTTTCCTGTCCTACAGTGGAGCCTGCCATGTCCCCAAGGAGCCCGGCTTCCTCTATGAGAGCCATTCTTCAGATGCCAAGATTTGATGCTAGAGGCATTCACGTGCTCTTCGCGGCTTTTGAACAGAAAGAACACCTCACACCCTGTCCTCCTTCCCAGCGGCCGGCACCTGGTCACCAGCCCCAGCCTGAGAGAGAGGGAGACCCAGAAATCTTTTCTTTGCTCCCACGAGGAGGAAACAATGCAATAAATACATAGTATTGTGAGAGTTCCGTGGTGCGCCTGGCCTCCAGCTTATCTGGCCTTACACTGTGCTCCCAGTGTTTCACGCCCGAAAATAACCCCCCAGTGCACTCCCTCAAGCCTGTCTCCTTGGTCATGTTCCCAGTAGACTATCGTGCTCATCATCCCCTAAAAAATCCCAGCTGAACTATAAGAAGATGAGGACAGCTTCAAATATGGCACTGGTGGTATGTTTTCTGAATTTTATTAAACACCATAAGTGAAACACCAAAGCCCACATATATTTTGGGTTCTGCACTCTTTCTGGATTTATCGTCAGCTGTTTTTCCCGGATAATGATCTCAAGTGGATTGTGGCAAGCTGGTATGTCTGAAGTTCTGATTCTAGTTATCTTATTTTTAGTTCTGTTTTCTTCCTAATGAACCCAAAAACTAGAGAAAATTTCTCTCCAGAATTGGACTCAGGGGTTGGTTGCTACAGTGTTCTATAAACTGTTCTTTTAAAATAAACCTTTCTTGTTAGCAAGAAGAAAATCATAGACTTTAATAGCAGATATTTTTTTTTAAAGCATCTTGTCTGAATAAATAGAATATGACAAAGTGAGGCCTGGTTGGTGAAGTTGGATCATTTTGACAAGGATCTACGGCCAAAGAAAATCTGGATCCGACCTCTCCTCTCAGCAGATCCTGGTGGACTGACTGGGGGAGGCAGTCAGACTCAAATAACATGAAATTAACCATTTTGGTGAACCACTCAGTTGCGTTCACCACTAACTTCAGGTTCCAAGCATCCCCTTCGGTTTTTTTTTGTTTGTTTGTTTTGTTTTTTAAATTTTTCCCCTCCCCATCTTTGTGAAGGGAAGCCCTATTAACTGGTTTCCCCCGGACCCTCCTCTGGCAAGCACCCGTCGGCACTCGGTCTATGGGTCTATGTCTTCTGGGCATTTCAGACATGGGATCATACAATGTGTGCTGTGTGTGTCTGGCTCCTTTCCCTTGACATAGCGCTTTAGGGGTGAATGCATGTGGTAAGTAACAGGTGTCTGGAGCTTTCCTCCTCTTTCACAGCTGACCCTATCCCAGTGTGTGGACAGACCCATAGTCAAGGGGAGGGCTAAATTCCTTCATCCCCCATGACGTGCGTGCACCCACAGGGAGGAGTGTCAGGAGCCTTCTCTGCCGACTCACTACCCCCAAGGCAAGAGGTCATTATGTGACCAATGAAAACTATGTGGACAGCTTGGTCTCTGTCACAGAGCAGCCAACGTTCTCCTCTTGTTCAGGGGCGTGAGAATTTCAGAGGACAGAAGCCCAGTAGGTTCTCCCTGTATGGCCGTTATGCCTTATCTTGCCATCAAGCACAGGGGAGGGCTGGTCCCTTTGCAGAAAGAGGTTTTGGAAATCATTCAGTGCTTTAGGAAAAAAAAAAAATAAGAAACACTCTCATCAAAGGCATTTTTTTTCTATTTATGCAAGTGTAGTAAAACCATTTTGGAAATAGGGTGGAAAGTGGGTACCAAAATTGGGAAGGGTTTCTGCCGCACAGCAAGAAAATTTGCATAGGGGGCAGCCAAAGCCCTGACTCGGACACGAGGCACTGCGACAGTTTGTGGAATGGAGCTCTTTGCTAAGAACGCTCCTCGCTGAAGTTTGGAAATGAGTGCACGTGGGTACCCATTTCATGAAGATTTCTTCTTTTATTCTACTAAGGGGCCAGGCTTCTTCCCACGCTGATGCGTCCTCTGCCTGGAACAGTGTTCCCCTCAACTGCACCTGCTTATTCCCTGCCCACCCCCCTGGCCTCAGCTTGCAGTGCCCTGAGCTGCTGCCGAGCATTCTCCCTGAAGGACATTGTCACAGGGACACAGAAGCCAGACTGTCTCAGTTGCTTTCCGCGCTCCAGCCTCTTCCTGGCGCTGCCGTTGGACGCGTCTCTTACTCTCTGCCCACCCCTTCCCTTCCCCCGCCCTGCTTTCTGCTTTTATCAAATTAAGACCACAGTCGCGGGCACCTCGTGAGGTTTTGATGAGGGTGTGAAGTGATGAAGCCAGTTAAATCCCTTGTGAGAGGGGCTGGTGTGTAGGAAACACACTCTGTCATTTTCAGAGCGCTTATCACCTTCTGAAATTACACGGACGATGTATTTATTCTTTGTGTCTCCACGACACTGCATTCTATGTGACAGTGACTCCTCTGTTGCTGTCACCGCTCAATGCCCAAAGCCAAGAAGACTGCCCGATTTATAGTAGATGCTCAGTAAGTAATTGTTCGCTGCCTGCATGCTGGGATGACCCCTCCGTCAGTGGGAACACAGCCTCGGAGGAGACTCTGGAGAAGCAAAGACTTTTTGTCTTCTTGTGCTGGGAAATGCACACATTCAGGCCCCGGTGACTAGATATGGTAGGACGATTCCCACCAGACGCGACAGACCAGTGTGTGTCCGTCCGGCCTCACACATGAGAAGGGTCAGCCCCCAAGCCCCTTCTCTTTCGCTGCTGGGGCTTTCTGGCCTCATCCTGCCGCAAGAGGTCACAATATGAAACTCCTTTGAGGCCCTACTGGCCACAACCTTCCTCTCGGTCACTTGGAGGTGCAAGAAATGTGCAGTTCTCTAATTTGTCTGTCTCTCGACTTAATTCTCATACTTACTTGCATTACACCTGTGTCCCTGATGATGGGTCCTGATTCTGAACTCCAACTTGGTCTAGGAATGTGCCAAGCCTTGCGTTGGGTTTGGGAAAAGGGCACAAAGCCTCCAGATCCCTCCTTCCCACCCAGCCTCTGATTGTCGGGGAACCCAGATGACCCCGGGTATTCGCCGGGACCGTGGGCTCCCGTAGATTACCAACTTTAGGAGGCATGCCTGCGCCTTCCCAGCAGGTGCTGTGGAGAGGGGCCGAGGGCTCTGGCCTGTCTTGAGCCTGACTGTCATGCAGGTGCCCTTACTGCCTCTGGAATTTGGCCCAGGGAGGAGTCAGGGTGCAGCCGTGACCTCAGGAACCCTCAGGCTCCTACTGACTCTGATCCGATCTCTGGGTTATGGGTATCACGGCTCCAACTCCTTCCTAGGTTGGGTTTTCTAGAAGTAGGAAGCAGATTCTTGTCTATAGTGGTGGTTCAGGTGTCTTGGTGGGGAGCATAAGCTTCCAGATAATCCCAGGAGAGGCTGGGCCCATTGGCCAAAACCAGGTATCTGTGAGCCCTTAGCATCCAACCCTCACAGCGGATGTGGGCTGGGATTAGGACTTTCACGGTCCCATTCATCTAGACGTGCAAGATAATTGGATGCAGATGAACAGATGGTCCACCACTGGGGCAACGAGAAGGTTCTTTCTATTCTCAGCAAGTTTACAATCTAGATTAGCCACATTATCCCAAAATTTGCAAAACAAATGCCTCTCCATCAACAAAATTCAAGGTCGTGCCATTGGGAAGTCACTGCATAGAAGCACCAGTGGCCTGGGCGTGGCTCATCTCGGCTGACTTCTCAAGCTACGCCAGGGAGGAAGGGGGATGCCTTCGCCTTAGTAAAATATCTAAGGACAAGCACATTTGTTGTAAAAAAAATGAATCACTTTCTTTCTTTTTTTTTTGTTTTGTTTTGTTTTAGAAAAAACAACTATGTTATGAGTCTACCATAGAGACAATTATATTGGTTTACAGAATCTGCAGTAATCAGCCCATTTTGTGCGTTCCCAGGGTGAATGCGTGCATCATGGATATTACCCTGGCTTTACCCACGAGGCCTTGGATTCCACCCTATACCTGTCCTTAATGCCTTTTGGGCCACACCTGCCGACAAATCCCAGGGACCTTGGCAGTGTTGGAAAATGGCCCTCGTGGTGTGTCTCCCCCATAGAATGTGCGTCCCCCTTCCCTTCCTCTCTCTCCAGCCACATTTTTGGGCCTTAATGAGAATGTTAGCTACTACAGTTTCCCTTTATGAAGCCAGCAGGGTTTTCTTTGCTGTGAAATGAGTAGTTCAATTACCCTCCTACTAATGGATAAAGTGTAATTAACATTGTCTTGAGGCTAATTTTCCTTTGAGCTGCCATTCCTCATAAGCCACACATTATTCTCGGGAAAAGTCAATGTGTCACTTTTATTAGGCCAGTTTGCACTTGAACACCAAGAAAATTAATTCGAGCTACATTAACGTACTTAACTTCAGATACAGTGGGATTATCCAGAGCTGTCCTTTATGAAGTCATGTCACTTCCGACTCCGTTGGTCCAGCTGTGTCCAACGTGAGGTCATCCATTGGTTCTTGTGTCTGTTGGTGGCTTCCTGTGTCCCGCCACGGTGCCAGGGAGAATTTTCCCATGAGTTCCCAGTTCCCGCTCATGAGACCCAAGACTCCCTTTTTTGGGGGGGGGGCGGTTAGGGTTCTAATATATGGTGCTCGTCAAGGATTTGCTCTAATTTATTTTCTCATCTCTTGCTAAAAGGTTTTCTAAGGTTTGTTTTTTTCTACCCCCGCCCCAAAATCAAATTAAGAAATCAGATACGAAGGGGCATAGCCACCAGGGAATTCTCGGCCCATCTCCCCCCGTTATGGCCCACACTTGTATTTACAGCTTCTGCCCCGGGTTTGCAGACTTAGCCACCACGCTTCACATGTTGCTGGAACTCTCTGTTGCTTCTCTCCTGAGTACAAAGTCTGTACTCCTAAAAATCTCTTTAGGAGGCAAAAAAGTGGGGGAAAACACCCTTTGCCAAAACATTCATTATTTTGCTGAGGTCCATTAGACTAACATTTATTTAATGTGCTATTGGTCCACTGAGTTTTAAGAACCGACAATTATCCTGCAAGAGAAAATCCTATTTCCTAAGTGTCTTTCTTAAAACACCAATTAGAGGACGGTAGCTTCTCTCTTTGGATCAGCAACTATACCCTGGTGTCCCATGAGCCAGATAGGTTGTGCCTAGTCTTTGCAGTGCCTTTTTTTTTTTTTAAACTATTTCTTTAGAGCAATTCGACATTCACAGTAAAAACAGGGGAAAGTAGGGAGATTTCCCATCTAGCCTCTGCCCCACTCATGCGTAGCATCTCCCGCTGTCAGCAGCTGCACCAGACGGGACACCAGTTACAGGGGTCACCCCGCTGACACACCTACATCACCCGAGTCCGTAGGATACATCAGGGGGTGTCTCTTGGTGTTAGACATTCTGTGGGTTTGGACCCACAATGACGCATCTGCACCGTGATGGTCTCATACAGAATATTTTCACTGCCCTAAATCCTCCCCCACCCCACCCTCTGGAACCACCGATCCTGCTGTCATTTCTGTAAGTTCTGCCTTTTCCAGAACATCCCAGCATTGCAATGCTGCGTGGAGGTGTGGGGGGCGGGAGCAGGGAGGGAGGGCAGGCTGCCCTTTCGGACTGGCTTCTTTGACTCGGTGATGTGTGGCTGGGTTTCCTCCCTGTCTCTCCGTGGCGTCATAGCTCATTTCTTTTTAGTGCTAAACAATATTACATTGTCTGCATAAACTACAGTTTATTTATCGGCTCACCTACTGAAGGACATCTTAGTCATTCCCGGAGCTTTATTGAAACTACACTGACACGTTGAACCTCAGTAAATCTGCCATAAAATCCTGGATTTCTGAGTCCTCTTAGAAAAGTAGGAGCTGCCACACAGTGGGAACCGTGCCTGGTGCCACCGGCTGGATCTGAGGGGAGCATCCCCATTCAGATGCTGCGTTTTCCAGCCGGCCTAGGGACCTGCTCCGCCCGCCGCATTGTTGGCCCCATGTAGGTGTTTGTGCAAAACTGAGCTAGTTGTTAACGCCCGTGACGCTTACCCTGTCTGCTGCTAACCTCTCTGCATTTCTTCTACCCCCTGATCCGTCCAGGGCTGGTTCTTGGGAACACATAGCATTTCGTTGAAGAGAGGAAAGTGCGATCCTTTCTAAAGCAAACTTCTCTGTTATTCCTCACCACGCCGAAGCCCACAGAAGCCCGTGGTGGCACAGGCAGTGGTTCTCACCGCAGTGGACTCGGGCTTCCGAACGGGGCGTCCAAACATGGTGGGATGCCCCCTGGCCCTGGAAAGTCAAGACTTTGGCCACACATGGCTAAGACCCTGATGAGCGACTGGGGTTTGGTCTAGAAGGGCTCCCCCACAGGGCCAACTCCTTCCCTTCTTCGGAGAATTCCTCTGCAAGTGTTTCCACGATCTTGGAGACCCAGTTTGGCAGTGACATAGAGCACCACCTGGGAGAGTCCGGGGCTGTGTGCCTGCCTGCTTTCTTTGGGTCACTCCCAGGCCAGGGAGTGGGGAGGTTGGGAGGGCTGGATCCAGTTCCTGGATCTCCACTCGCTGGCGCTGGGCTGGCTCATCCTCACTCAGAGTCAGTCCCTCCCTGTGATGTGAAGTTTGCTGCTAGACTGAACTCGTAGCACCCGTGAGGAACGCAGTAGTTTGCTTTTATAGTTTTCACTGCAGCCGGGAGCTTGAGAAGGGCGGGCGTGGTGTGAAAAGCGTGACCAGTTAAGGCCCAGGCTGACTGGAGACCAGGTGTGTCTTCAGAAGGACCCCTGTGGGCCTCCTGTGCTCTCTGACTCCCCCCGCCTGCTCCTGGGCCCCCTTGTCTCTCACTCTGCCTGGGCCTTTCTTGGTGCAGAAGGAAGAAGGTCCAGCAGAAAACCGATCATCAGCTAGGGCCTGGGCAGGTTCCTGTCTGCACAGAGACTGGGTGTTAAGACAGAATGGGGCAGAAGGGAGCTCTTCCCTGTGCAGAGTCACCTGCAGGAGAGCTGTGCCAAGCCTTACCTTCCTTGGGAACCTCGAGGGGCCCTGGGGTAAGTGGGAGGGGCTTCAGAGCATCTGGCAGTGGAGGGAGGGAGGTCCCTACCTGATCACGATGAGAAAAGACAATGCAAGCAATTAAGAAACAGGTGAGACACTGAATGTGTTTCTAACTTACAAATATGACTTTTAAATAAATTTTTTTTTAATTTTTTTTTCTTTTTTACAGATTGAGAGAGAGAGAGAGAGAGAGAGATTACAAGTAGGCAGAGCAGCAGCCAGAGAGGGGAGGAAGCAGGCTCCCTGCCAAGCAGAGAGCCCGATACGGGGCTCGATCCCAGAGACCCTGAGATCATGACCTGAGCTGAAGGCAGAGGCTTAACCCACTGAGCCACCCAGGCGCCCCTTAAATAAATTTTTAATAAGAGACTTGAGCTTACACGCCTGAGCATAACTGAAATATCTGATTTTATTCTTGAAGAGGCCCCACCAAACTTTTTTTTGAGATTTTATTTATTTATTTGAGAGAGTCACAGTGAAAGAGAGCATGAGAGGGGAGAAGGTCAGAGGGAGAAGCAGACTCCCTGTGGAGCTGGGAACCCCATGCAGGACTCGATCCTGGGACTCTGGGATCATGACCTGAGCGGAAGGCAGTTGCTTAACCAACTGAACCACCCAGGCGCCTCCCCTCCACCCACAGGGGTTTTTGTTGTTGTTGTTGTTGTTGTTGTTTTTAATGAGCCTTTCAAAGTCTTGATAGTCATCACGGATGAGCAGGTGATAAAAACCATTTTTTTAAACTGTTTTTTTATAAGCTTCCAAAAAATTTACAGCAGTGGAAACTACCTCCTTTTTTTTTTCCTTGACAGATTTAATGTTGAACTTTTCTCGTGATCATCTGAGCTAGTCTCTGATCCAAAAGAACCTTTAAATATCAGATGTTTCACAATAATGATGAGGCTCTAATTTGACGTAGGTGCCTCTAAGATTTGGGGTCTACTGGTTGAAAAGAATAAATCTCTCATTTTAAGACTCAAAAGCACACAAACCCAAATCCCTCCAGCCAGAAACATGAAAAAAAAGGGAGAAAGCCATGCCTGGTTCTGAAGGTTTTCATTCAGACACACCCACCTCCCCCCTCTCACCCATGATCCCGAAGTTCATCTTTGTGTCAATAAGCCCCTTCTGCACCAGCCTGTTCCTGCTGGTCTGGGGACCCCACCCTTCGGTCCAAATTAGCATCTCTTCCCACAAGCCTCTGCTTGGATCCTGTCTTTGAAGTCTCAGACAGGCACAGCCCCTAAGAGACGCTGGCGAACAGAGCCGTTGGCCAGGAGGGCACCTGGCGTTGCCACGTGGAGACTCACTCAAGTGAATAGCAATGGTTTTGACTTTGCATAATGAGGCATGATGTATCCAGAGCACTTTGCATAATGTAAGAACAATGCATCCTGCTGGCCTTGTCAGGAATCCTCAGGGGCTGTGCATTGGGTAAACAAATGGGGTGTCATTATACTTTAAAAGTTTGCAGGAAACCAGAAGACAGGGATTCTGCTATTGCAGTTTTTAAGCAATGGGCCCTGAGTAATGGTGGAAAAGTCTCCCTGTAAGTGGGTTGCCATCCATCCGTACTTCCCCTGCCTTCGTCTGGCGTTGAAAGAAGACGGTCCCACCCCCTCTGCGTGCCTCACTCTGATAAACGTATCCCACTCCTACATGACTTTATCTGAGAAGCAGATTTGGATAGCTTGCTAGGATTTAGGTCAGTGGATAATTCCGCACAAACAGAAGATCGTAATGCTGTTGACAAAAGAAAGGACAAAAATAACGGGCAAATTCCATAAACCCCTGGCTGGTAAGTAGCTCACTTCGTAGATTTATCTTAAGTGTCCTTGAAAGCTGTCTGAAAAGAGAAATGTTCGCGCTGTCTGCAGATGGGCAGGATAGTTTTCAGACTTGCCGATAACGGAGTTCCCCATAAAAGCTGTTGTTTAACAAAACGGTGCCTTTGGTAGCAAACATCTTATCTTTGGGTACCAACACAGAGAGAAATTTCGCATGGGAGAGTGATTGGTGTGTTATTTAAATGCGATTTGCCTAAATGGACGGATCCTTGGAAAGTCTTCTTGGGGGTTAGGCTCACACTCTTGCCAAAGGGCTGGTCCTTTGTGGCAGGAAATGTTCCTGATCTCAGGCAAGGCTTTTGGGATGCCCAAGGGACCTGGTGCCCAGGAGCCATCAGAGGCAATTGCTCAGTGAATGTGGAGTGCAATCCTTCTGACTGATCTCCGTTCCCCCGGGTCCCACTGTGTGGTGGCCGAGCTGCCAGGTGTCCGTCTTGAACACCTCATTTCGTGGAACTCCCTGTAGGTGACGGTTATCTGTTCTGAGCACACGGTCTGTAGTTTTAGCTTCTTTTCAAAGTTGGCAGGTGGCACAGAAATAGGGTAGTCCGGAAACACATTGTCACTTAGATCATAGCGGATTTAGGGGATCTCTGTTTTCCTACTTCTGCTAAAAGTTAACGCTCTTCTTCACGTAGGCTCTGCTTTTAATTCGACACATATACTTTAAAAGATACTTTGTACCAGTTTTGTTAATATTGCTGCATGCAAAATAGTGCAGCTGTAAAAATAACTGTATTACAAAACAAACCATTCCAGAGAAAGACCTCCTGGTCTTCCTTGAAAGAAAAAACGGTGTGGGTGCGGGTCACTCATGCATACAGGGCAGGATGTGGATTGGCACTGTCTGAGGGTGGTCAGGTCACACCAGTGTCAGACTGGCCTCCACTCTGTGAAGTACTTAGAGCCATTGCCAGGGAATTGAGGTGGGAGCCACTGTGTCCCCTATTGGCACCCCAATGGTATGTCCATGCAATAGGCACGCACTAATGAAAACCACCCCGAATTCCAGGCTCTGCAAACTGCGGACCCACAGACACCATAATAGGGACCTTGTAGGGGTGAATGCTCTTGTGCTTTCTATCAGCTTGAAGAGCCAGTATTCCCACTAGGTGGAAAGGCAGGGGAGCAAATATACCCCCAATTCCTAATAAGGCTCATGCCCAACTCTCCGTTTTCTAGAGGAAGGCAGGACACTTAAAGTCCATTCTCTTTAGTCGACACGATGGGCTCTCTGCTCAGGAGAGAGAGCATGCATTTTCCTCACGGCAGCCAGCGTGGGCTGTGTCTGAACTAGGTGCATTTCTCATGGGCTTGTCATTGGCCCAGTAAACCCATGGCAGACCCTGAGTTCGAAGTCCAGGGCCAAGACTCGTAATGACAGGGCTGGATTTTCATAATAAAGAGATGCCATGTTTATGAAGAACCTCATGGGACTATATGCTTAAAAACCGTGGAATTTCAAATTAAGAGCTCAGTAATTAGTCCCGTTTCTAGTGAACTCACCTAAGTCAGGGGTAATGGGTGACCTGGTCCCCTGACTCGCCGGAGAAGTAGTTCTCAGGTTTGATGTGTGTATGACTAATTACCTAGTGATCTGGTTAAAAGGAAGACTTTGACCTAAGAGCACTTGGGTGGTCTGAGCCTCTGTGTTTCTAGAGAACTCTCCGAGGGACGTCCTCGCTGGTCCTCCCAGGACCAGACCTGGAAAAGTAAGGTGCCATGTGGTTCTTCCTGGAGCTGGTTTAGCCCCTGGCAGCCAATCACGCTCAGGTGGCAGAGCAGAGCATGGACCCTCCTGGACGTCTCTCCTGCCCCAGGAGGAGTGTTGGTTTCTAGTCAGAGCATCACAGGGAAGCCTTCTGCTTCTGTGTTTAGCTTTGGGGACACCAAGTGGAGAAGAACAGTCTTCTTGAAGCCCCCCGACAGGAGCACCCCCCGTCTTCCAAGAGCACGCTGTCCGGGTGTCTTGTTTGTTTCCTCTGAGGACATCACTCATTCCCAGCAGAATGTGGCTTGGTCTGTTTTCCCAATGAGCTTCACCAGCAGCCCTGAGAAGCTACCGCTGTTGGGCAAGATGCACTCCAGTCCCCCAAACCAAGCCCAACATTTATGCGTGTGTCTGTGGCTTCTCAAAACACCAGCATTTTTCCTCTCCACACCACTAACAAGGAAGCCTTTGAGACAGCTGTCACACGGGACCGCTTCGATGGTGGGAAGAGCCCTGCCGAGGAGCCAGCATGGCCCCCGACGGCGTGAGAGGAGATCAGCAGCAGCCGTCTCCACGGCACGAGTGAAACCTTGTCGTGACTGTAATTATCTGCCACGAGTTCCAAAGGCATGCTAATATTTTGACATGTGACCAGCTTGGAGGATGAGGACTAATTTGACAGCGTGGGGCCGTTTTTGCTAAGGGAGCCTTACAGAACCATACCAGCACACGGAGACAAAAAGTGGGTGTTTTTTCCCCTTCATCTGAGCGGTAAGCAGTGTCCTGTTCACCTGACACCACCCTCACACCCACCTGGGCAGTGTGGCATCCCGCCTGGGCAGGGAGGGAAGAGAAACCCTCTGGATTCAAGCATCCTGTTTCCTCCTGTCACTCCTTTGAGAGCTGTCTAGATGGCATCCTCATGGCATTTAAGTTGGGTACACGGAGAGAGACTGGCTGTCTTCAGGGGGACCGTGGGCTGGGGTCCCACGCACACATGAATGCCGTCTTGCCTAACGATGCTGTCGGTTCCTGACATAGGCCGTCTAGACACCTTTATCTTCCAGAAGTCATCTTTGACTCTTGGGTCTTAGAGTTTAAGCTCAGGTGGGACCCCAGGGTCTGGGCACTTCTGTGGTGAACAGTGCTGGGGGGTCTCTGGTCCTCAAACCACCATTCTGCTCCAGTTACGAGAACCGGCTCTTGACAACACGCAGGTTTCAGGCCGAGATGCTGATGACGAATCATGGCTGGAAGAAAAGCAAAAAATCACAACGGGAGAGACAGCCTCGTCTGCAAACAGGGCACTGGCCTCAAGACATAACACATGGCGGCCAGAAAGCCAGCGTACAGCAGGCTGTCCCGGGACTCTCCCTTGTGCTGCCCATGGCTTTCCGCAATGGCTCGCTGGGGGTGTCACTCAGGCGTCAGTCCCCCCTCCCACCAAGTTCACGGCTCTGCCATCTTTCTCCGAGGACCTGGCTCACTTCCCCACCCATCACTATGTGGCAGTGCCTGGAGCCCTTTCATAAGGCGCCGGCTTCTGCAGACAGCGTGAGGTTTAGATGGTCTTTGCTCCAAGGATGCTGGGCCACCTGACCCGAGACCAAGACACAAAGGACCAGGCAGCCCATGAGGGATTGTGGGAAGCAGAGCTGAGAACAAGAGATTTGTGTTAGGGACGAAGGTGTTTAGGCTCCTATCTCTTCCCCTTGCCCTCGTCCTGTTCTGACAGCCTCGTGCACCTGTTACATGGTCCTTCACCCACTGCTATGTCCTAGGCCCTGGGCAGAGCAGCACCAGGAGGTGGGCATGGCAGGTGCACGCAGAGGGCCCCAGGGAGAAGGGCCGCACAAGCCAAGGACGACGGGTCTCCAGAACCACAAGAGAATAAACATCTGTCACTGGGGCCGCCCAGTCTGGGGCATTTGTTCCTGCAGCCTGAGCGGGCTCCATCAGACGCCCTTGTGGACGCCCTCCCTGAGAACTGCCCCCTTCCCACAGCCATTGTCCTAGGATGCTGCGGAGCGAGCGTCCCCGGCCACCTGGTCAGCTCTCCCTGCTCTCGGTGGCCAGGACCCAGCGTGGTCCCGCCCTCAGCTGGTGATGCCCCTCTGTTCCCCTGTCACCCGCCTGTCCATGACACATAGGACAGGGATGCCTCTCCTCTGTCAGGAACCTGATGTTCTCAGCATCTGCGTCCTCGGGCTCCGTGCCCTTCCTTCTCCTCCTCGGGGGCCCTTTCTCCTCAGCGTCCTCTGCTCAGCCCCCAGACATCGTGGCCCCCAGACCTCTGCCCAAGGCCCTCTGCCCCTCCGTTTCTCAGCTCCACGGCCCCCATCTGGTCTCTGACCCCAGCATCTCCACCGACCTGCCCAGCCCAGGAATCCCGCTGCCTCTTGGATGGTTTCCCGGGGAAGCCTGACACATGTCACAGGTAGCTGGTGAAGTCAGCTCCCAGAGGCCCCACCCTTGCCGACCGTGCCATGTCTTCCCCGTCCCGGGAAATGGCACCCACGCCATCCCTGTCGTTCATGCCACAATGCAGGGAGCCGTCTTACACCCTGCTCTGACTCCCATCCCACACACCGAGACTTTACAAGTCGTGATGGCTTTACCCTGAAAATAGCTCTTGAATCCGTCTGCTTCTCCCCACCCTCACAGCTACCACCCTACAACAAAGCCAAGACGTCACACCCAGGCCCTTTGAGTGGCCTCCTGCCCAGTACCTGGGTGCTGTTCCCAGCTTTTCTACCATCCGGTCTCCTTGAATACATGATCAGGATACTGTCTCCCTTTCTGACCTCACTTCATTGGGCCCTGGCCTTTTTGTATTAACACAGCAAGCTCAGTCATGCCTCAGGGCCTTTGCACTGGCTCCTCCCTCACCTGGAACAGATTCCCCTGGATCTAAAGGTGGCTGGTTCTTCTCCTTCAGGTGGCATTTCACATGCCACCAACACAAAGATGTCAACTCTTACTAGTCTAGCTTAAAACCCTCATTGTCTATGTGGACGTTGTTCGTTCTCAGCCAAGTCCCCCAGATGTCAGTGTTGGCTGCCAAGGGCACACAACTGGCCAGTGCTCCAGCTGTCAGTGAGGCTGCCTGCTCTGGGGAGTGACCAAGGCGTTCAGGAGTCACCTAACCCGGGAGGCATTGCCCCTCCTGACGGCGGCCCAGAGCTGATACACGGGCCAAAGCTGTGGACAGCCTTGCTGTGCGCTTTACGCCCCGGGAGCCATGAGGATCCAGGAGGTAGGCTCTACCTGAGACACATTCTTGCTCATCTCTGTCCCTCATTCCCTTACCGGTATTTCCTGAAGAGTTATGCAGCCCAAATCCCTGTCTCAGACTCCATAGGAAACTGGACCAAAGGCACATCTTACCCTATGGGATAATAACATCCATTGATTTACTGTAAAGCCTTATCACTTCTGAGTTTATCTAGCAGACTGACTTGTTGGCTTAGTATTTTCAGTCCTCTTCTGCTGCAGTAAATTGTTTGGAAGTAGGTGATCTAAGCCCCTTGCCATTCAAGCCAGGGACCATGCTTGGTGCAGAGAGGGTGCCCAGAAATACGTGAGAACAAACCCGTGGACTTGTGCGAAGCAGGCGGCTTGTGCACACGACCGACTAGCAAAATGACTGTCTTTTTGGCACAAAGGCAGAAAGTGAGCACATGGCCTGGGTCTTTAGCCTTTCCCCTCGCAGATGTCAATTTGAATGAATTTACGCCGGTCACATCACTTTACCATTCAGAAATTATTTCTCCCTTTGGGTGTCTCTAAGCCAAAAGATATTAGGGATGATTTACTTCCCAATTTGAAAAAAAAAAACGGCTTCTAGGCACAGACCGTGTCTTCTTCCTAAATTGTCGCCTCACACGGGGGCAGGCTTGGTGCTCCAGTTTCTGTTAATAAGGATAGTGGTAATAATATTAGCAGTAATCACCTCTGATAGAGGGTTCAGACTCTAGTTCATACGTGTACCACTTAAAGCACGTACATGATTTCATTGAATTCTTAAAGCAGTGGAGTGGGGTCTAGCCCAGCACATGAATGGAGGACAGGGAAGCTCAGGGACTTTAAATGGCTTGCCCAGAATCAGCCATCCAGCAAGATTTAGAATGAGCAGTTGAAAGCCATGTGTCCAGCTTTAAGGAAAACCGGTCCTATTTAAAGGGTGGGGTGTGTGGGTTGTGTATATCTGTTGAATCAGTTAGGACTCTTAGTTGTAGGAGACGTATAACCTAACCCCAAACAGCGTAGGCCAAAGGGCTCATGCAGCTCTGCATCTCATGTACATAACTCAAACAGTCCAGTGAGCTCTGACTTCAGGCATAGCTGAATCCAGGAGCCGAAAAGGTGTCACTAGGATCTGCGTTCTCTCTATCTCTCAGACAGCTCCTCACTGCATGGTACTGGGATGCCTCCAGTAGCTGGAGTTTAAATTCAGGTTCGCAAACTCATAGATACAAATCCAGTGGCATTTCTTAGAAACCCTTGTCTCTGCACGAGGTGCATATCCATCCCTAGACCCATCTCTGTGCCCAGAAGGATGAAAGCTCTGGCTGTGCAGACCTGGGTCACATACTCACACTGGACAACCTGAGAAGGACAGTGGGAGTAGTTCCTCTGGGGTATGTCCGAGTGCCCTTAGCAGGAGAAAGGTGAATGGTTGTCCAAAACAGGGTACCACTAGAAAGGCTTCTGCTGCCAAGCTCAGCTGATTTGTCAGACACAGGCAAGCTCAGTTTACCTTGTGTCCATTTTTCTAGAGAACACCATTCTTCCCAGGTGCCTTTGGCAGGTTGTGTGCAGCCTCGTAGTGTCTCCAGGTAAGGTAGGATGCCAAGTCCCATGTGATAGATCCCTGCCTCCGTGGAGACTGGACATACTATTGCTTACTATACTATCAAGAGCGCTGAGCCTGGAGAACAGAGCTGGGATGTGTTTGGAGGGAAGAGTGAGGTACAGGTGGAGACTAAGGATTCTTAAAGCCATAAGATTGCCAGACAAAAATACAGATCCAACAATGAACATCTCTTTTAGTATAATATGTCCCATATAATATTTGCAACATGCTTATCCACCCCCCCCCCCCAAAAAAAGGAAGTGTGGTTTACCTGAAATTCAGCTGGATGTCTTATATTTTTATTGGTTAAATCTTACCACCCTATAAGTCTGGCCCTGGAAAGCAGAGCCATGAGATGGACAGAAATCAGGTTCCTATAGCAGGACATGGTTTGAGCTCCTGGATCCAGCCTTGCCTGAACACAGAAGTTACAAAACAATAAATTCCCATTTCAGTTTAAGCTTGGGTTTTCCATGGCTTGCACCCAAGGTCCCGACCACTGTGCATGGAGAGTTTCTGGTGAGGGATGAGAATCTGAGGCTGGGAAGACGGGATTGCAATCTGGCCAACTTTTGGAGGAACATGTATGTACATCAGAAGGGGACCAAGGAGGTGGAGGAGCATGAGAAAGGACACAAAGACAAGTGTCCCTGGGCAGTGCCCATTCCAGAAGGGCTCAGAAGAGCCGTGTCCTTGACAGTGTGCCCTCCGGAAAAACCAAACCCCACAACAAATCATCCAGTCCTCAGATGCCCGAGCACTGGGATAAGCTCCTCGCAGCCATGATCTCAGTTAATCCGCACTGCCCCTCTGCAGTTGACATACCCTTGTTTGTCCCATTGGATGACTAGGGATCTGAGGCTTACAGGGATTAATTTGTGAAAGTCCTCGACCCAGTAAGTGGCAGAGCTGGGGACTGAACAGAGGCCACCGAACCCTGCAGCCTCCTCATTTTAGGGCTTTGCTGAGCCATGTGGCACGGAGAGAATGGCCTGGCAAGAGGACGTGCTCACTCCATCCTCCCCGCGCCGCATCTCCTGGCGAAACGGGCGCTGGCCTCGTCCCTTGTGTCCCTCCCTCCAGCTCAGGGCCAGGACGTCAGCATCCCTGAGGCTGACCACTTGGGAGGTACTGCAGATTTGGGTTTGTTGGGAGCGTTTATGTTGTCCACTGACTTCCGCTTCCTTTCAAAGAGATTTTTCAGTTCAAAGGGCTTTGGTAGGGAATTACTTTTAAACAGCTGTGCCTGCATTTCCCACGCTAAGTGTTTCTGTGGGAAGAGTAAGCCGATCTCCTCTCCCCTGCTCAGTGAGGAGTCCAAGGATGCATGAAGGTCAGTCCCTCTCCCTCCTCCTCCCCCAAAGAGAAGTGAAAAGAAGAGTCTGCCCCCAGACTCAGGCCAACACACCCCGCTGGTCCTTGGCAGGGGCTCCCTTTGCCCTGCAGCTCCTACCCACAGTTTACAAGGGACTGAGAACCTGGAGGGAAAACTCACTTGGAGCCAGTGAACCTGAGGTGTCCCTTTTACTCAGCATCAAAGGTCTGACTCTCCTGGGTCTAAATCACACTAGACAGCTCACTTAATCAAGAAATATTTATTTCTTTGTTTTGCTGTAAATCAATGTAATTACCTTTCCAAGATCCTATTTTTTTATGGTTTGGCAGGGAAATTAACCCCGGGCCCATTTTGCTCACTTTTGAGGTTGTTCACAGGCTGTAGTGATAGCGCTCATAGTGCACGGACTTTGGGTGGGGTTGGGGGGGCGTTGCCTGCTGGGTCTGCAGACTTGTCGCCTGGCCTGATGACCGCTGGGAGGCTGTGGTCTCACTCACCATGGCCGCGAGATTTGGGACTCTGCTGGCCTGTGGACAGTGCTCAGGAGCCTGGGGTCTTCCTAGGAGGCAGCCGCCGCCTCGCTTGCCCACCTTTACCGCCACATGCTTCCTTGCATTGCTCACTGCTTTTCTTCTTCTTTTTTTTTTTTTTTTTTATTTTTTCAGCATAACAGTATTCATTCTTTTTGCACAACACCCAGTGCTCCATGCAAAACGTGCCCTCCCCATCACCCACCACCTGTTCCCCCAACCTCCCACCCCTGACCCTTCAAAACCCTCAGGTTGTTTTTCAGAGTCCATAGTCTCTTATGGTTCGCCTCCCCTCCCCAATGTCCATAGCCCGCTCCCCCTCTCCCAATCCCACCTCCCCCCAGCAACCCCCAGTTTGTTTTGTGAGATTAAGAGTCATTTATGGTTTGTCTCCCTCCCAATCCCATCTTGTTTCATTTATTCTTCTCCTATCCCCCTACCCCCCCATGTTGCTTCTCCATGTCCTCATATCAGGGAGATCATATGATAGTTGTCTTTCTCCGATTGACTTATTTCACTAAGCATGATACGCTCTAGTTCCATCCACGTCGTCGCAAATGGCAAGATTTCATTTCTTTTGATGGCTGCATAGTATTCCATTGTGTGTATATACCACATCTTCTTTATCCATTCATCTATTGATGGACATCTAGGTTCTTTCCATAGTTTGGCTATTGTAGACATTGCTGCTATAAACATTCGGGTACACGTGCCCCTTCGGATCACTATGTTTGTATCTTTAGGGTAAATACCCAGTAGTGCAATTGCTGGGTCATAGGGTAGTTCTATTTTCAACATTTTGAGGAACCTCCATGCTGTTTTCCAGAGTGGTTGGACTGCTTTTCTTCTTTTTTACTAAGAAGCCCAGGAGGCAGAAGTCACCTGTCCTTCATCGACCCCCACACCCAGCAACCCTGCTCCCCCAGCCCAGCCATCAGGGCAATCGCACACCCGATCCTTGGCTTCTGGACACAACAATGTCCAGATCCTCATTCTTCTCTTTCTTCATCAGGCTGAGATGTTGGGTCCGTGTCTCACCTCCTCCTTTTATTTTTCCAAACAATCCTCCAGATTTCTTGGGCTTGCGAATGTGGAACAGAGGAGTCAGAGAGGTTCTTAATTACCTAGCATGTAGATGTAAGTGTATATGTGCGTACTGAATATGTGAGCAGTTTGGATACATTGTATCAGTATCAGTTTGAATACACTGTGACAAGCCCCGAAATGCAATGACTCAAACGTGGTAGGATTCCTCACTCTGTTCTGGTTTCCAAGGAGCTCCCACACATGTAGCAATCCAGGAACCCAGTTTCCCTCCACCTGGTGGCTCTGCCATTCCCAAACCTCCTTGCTGTCTCCTGGCCAAGGAAGCTAAAGCCCAGCCAAGCCCAGGCAGATAAAGAACCTGCAGCAGACACACCTCCTCTCTTAAAAAGAGCACCTGTCAGTCCATCATTCCATTGGCCATTTCAAGTCACATGACCACACCCAGAAGCAAAGGAAGCTGGGAAATGTAGTCCAGCCTTTTGTCCTGGGAAAAGGGGAGTTTGGAGTCAGGTGATAGCATATCTTGTGCCAAGAGCACTGAACTTGATTCTTCAATGTTGCTCTCAAGCTGCTGTATGTCATTCAATCTTCAAAAATAGTGCGAGCATGTTTTGAGTCAGGAGACTTACCACAGGGTGAGATGAAGAACCTTTTGCAGTTGAGGAATACTTTAGAATTCTGTACCCATCCCTCATCTGTGCAAGGGATAGGACTGGAAGGGGGACTTGAAGGTGGAAGAGTTTCAATCACTGGGGCTCCTTGCGGGAGCTTTCTTGTCGCTCCGTGTTCAGTTCCGTATGTGCTTCCCAAACCTCCGTGTGCGGGACTGCACACACTAACACCATGTAAATTGAAATTTATGGGCAATTAAGCAGATTTTTCAAAACCAATTTTGATGACACACAGTTTTACCTAATGCACCTGCTGACATAAACTACCTCTTATGTAAAATACAAGCCCTCTGTGCAGGGAAATCCAGGGCAGGGGAGTACAAGTCGGTTCTCACTCTGATCTCCCACCTCCCAACCCCACACCCCAGCCTGGCTCCAGACAGGCATGTACCCTTGTCTGTGGATTGCCTGGCCCTCCTCCCTAGCACCTGCCCACTTATGTCCCCATACTCTCAGGAAAGGGGGAAGCTCTGTCATGGAACTGTTTTAGACCACCCTATATAGGACAGGAGTGGGTCACTCACTGCATTAACCAGGGGTAGACTCTTAGTCCCCTTGGAGGAAGGGGATTTCAAACACCATGGCCTGCGGAGGTGCTCGATCTGTCCCAGGGCCTCATCAGTGTGAGTGGAGGGCAGTCGAGCAGGACTCCTCTTGTCCAGCAGATTCAGACCAGTGCTGATCTCCAGTGCTGATCTCCACACAGTTCACACAAATAATGAAGGGTTTACTTTTCCTACAGAAGAGTTTCCAAGAGTCCTCTGCACAGTGATGCGGAGGACTTCCCAGAGGGCTCAGAGTGTTTGTGTGTGTGTGTGTGTGTGTGTGTGTAATTGTGGTACACGTGTAGAAACAGCAGGCTTGTTTCTTCAGCCACACTCCTCCTGTCATTCAGCAAACATAGCTGAGCTCCTGCCATGTGCCGGTCCCCATAACAGGTGCCGGTCCCCATAACAGGTGCCAGTGAGATGGGCCAGAGGCTTGCTACGTGGAGTGGCCAGTCGCTGTGTGCACGGGGCTGTCCATTCCAATAACAGATAATTACCTTGGCTAATAGGGACAGAAAAGGTATTTGGGTGTAAAGATACCCAGTGGCTCACAGAATCATGAGGAAATTTCTAGAGCCACATTTGGAAAATGGGCAGTAGATCATCAGGATTCCAGCAGAAAACACACACTCACACTGGGATAATTTGAAGAGAGTTAGGGTCTGGCAAATATGTTGTCAGGGTACAATAGGGTGGGAACAGCCCCTGAGACCTGACTAAGGCAGGAGAGAAAGCAATGACCAGGATCTGTAGACAGAGGGTTGTGTGAGAAGGCTAACATACAGCTGCTGAGACCCTCAGTAAAAGGAATGGAACCATCAGTGGAATCCCTGCAAGGAGGTTTGGTCCAGGTGCTAATACCCAGGAATGCTCTCCTCCCTCCATCAGACCCTTGCTGGCACTTCCTGCTGCTAGAACCCAAGCAGAAGCTAGTCAAGTAAAGGGATTCATGATTGTATCCCATACCAGTCACCACCCAGAACCCCACTGGTGGGGGCTAAGTGAGGAGAACTCCATCTGGAAGGGGTACATGGAGGGAGCCCGATGGAGACCGCTGAAAAGGGACTGGGCATCCAGGGCCACAGCCATCAGTCTGGTGCCGGCCAACTACACTCCATCCTCTATCAGATGTATTCTCCAGTCCCTTCTTGTTTGTACCTCCGCTGGGGGACAAGACAGACAATGAGTAAACTTGTAAGTGGGCATGACCACGGCAGATAGGAAAACATCCTTCCAGGAACCGCAAGGTGCTCGGACGTGTCAGGGTACTTAACCAGGAAGACTTGGGAAGCACTAATGATAAACATGATTTTTTTCATTTACAGTCCAACACCCATTCAGTATCCTCAAACAAGACAAAGCACACTGGGTCAGGCACACTGGCAGATCCTATGGTGATTTCGTCGTTTTAAGCGAGTCATCTCGCGGCAGCGCAGGGTCCTGGAGGGTGACAGGAGCTCCGCCTTCACTGATCTCGTCTGAAGCAAAATTAAAAATTTTTTTAATTTAAAAAAAACAAAACAGCCTCTGTTCCCATTAGCTTCTAAGTCCTTTGTGGGGCAATAAATAGCAATTTTCTTGGTTCTCCTCTTAGACCTTCAGTGATGTCTGTGCTTGGGCAGGATGAGATTCAGAATTCGATTTTAAATGTAATCCATTAGCATTATCTTCCTTTTACGTGTTGGACAGATTTTGAAAGGAGGATTGCCTTTGCTGTTTCGTAACATTAGGAGTGTCTACAGTGTTCTTTCGTGATGGTTGAGTTAATTAGTGTGAGATCAGAGGGTTGTACTGAGTTCATTATCTCCAAGCTGATGGGGAAATCAACTATCTATGACATGGTTTCCACATTAAGTGAGCAAACGCTGTTTCCTTCAGCAAACATTTCACAAAGTGTCGAGCCCTCAGTAATCCTTCTTGGTCTCAAAATGGCAAGTCAGAAGCGCTGACAATTATTAGATACTTCAATTTTATGTGAAAACACTTGGACCTTCTTTGGGAATAGACTTGAAGCAATTTAACTTCATGATATCAAGATAGAATAATTATAGATTTGACTTAAATTGTATGTTACAGGTATATATTCAATCAATACAACCTTATTTGCCTATTAAAATCTAATTGCTAGCTGGGAGCTTTGTTGCCTTGGAGTTTCCTGTTCTTTCAAGTTTTATGAAAATCTACTCTTTGAGGCCAGTGGCCTCCACTTGCAGTGGTGTGCTTTTCTAGTCAGGCAGAATCATTGTCTGTTTCCATGCTAGCCAGCACGTCATCCTGACTTCAGATGGTGAAGAGGGACACCTCCCACTATGAGGGAACTTTCTTGAGAACTAGGGACTGTTTTAATTATCTAGACCGTGTTGTCTGTAGTTGTTCTAGATCGTGTCGTGTGTGGTTATTCTAGATAGTGTCAGGTGTGGTTATTCTAGACAGTGTTGTCTATAGTTGTTCTAGGTCATGTCAGGTGTGGTTATTCTAGACAGTATTGTGTGTGGTTATTCTAGATCATGTCAGATGTGGTTATTCTAGACAGTGTTGTGTCTAGTTGCAGATAGTGCCATGTGTGGTTGTTCTAGATAGTGCCATATCTAGTTATTCTAGATAGTGTTTTGTGTAGTTCTAGGCAGTGTTCCATCTAGTTGTTCCAGACAGTGTTGTGTGTAGTTATTCTAAATAGTGTCAGGTGTGGTTATTCCTGAATGTGTTCTGTCTAGTTCTTCCAGATAGTGTCTAGTCTAGTTGTTCTAGAATGTGCCATATCTAGTTATTCTGGACAGTGTTGTGTTTAGTTATTCTAGACAGTGTCAGGTGTGGTTATTCTAGATAGTGTTCTATCTGGTTGTTCTAGATAGTATACTGTCTAGTTCTAGATAGTGTCATGTGTGGTTGCTCTAGACAGTGTTCTCTCTAGTTAGTCTAGATAGTGCTACATCTAGTTGTTCTAGATAGCCTTCTGTCTAGTTATTCTAGTTCTGTGTGTGGTTGTTCTAGGTCGTGCCATATCTAGTTATTCTAGATGGTATTCTAATTATTCTAGATAGTGTTTTGTCTAGTTCTAGATAGCATCGTGTCTGGTTTTTCCAGACGATGTTCTGTCTAGTTGTTTCAGACAGTGTTGTGTGTAGTTATTCTAGATAGTGTCATGTATATTATTCTAGATAGTGTTCTGGTCTAGTTCTAAAACATGTCAGAGCTAGTTATTCTTGAAAGTGTTGTGTATAGTTAATCTAGATAGTGTTCGCTTTGGTTATTCTAGACAGTATTCTGTCTGGTCGTCCTAGAGAATGTTGTGTGTTGAATGTTCTAGATAGCACCATATCTATTTATTCTAGATAATATTCGGTCTAGTTATTCTAGTGTTCTGTCTAGTTGTTCTAGATAGTGTCATGTCTCACTGTTCTACAGAGTACTGTGTCTACCCTTTATTCTATATCTTTGTGAATCTTATCAGGACAATTTATGGTAAAATTTTAATCCCCGTGTTGGTGAAGATGAATGAAAAGCCACGGGGGGGGGGGGGGATACTAGGAGAGAAAGTAGTTGAGGATTTGTTTTTGGTTGTTTTTTTTTTTTTTTTTTTTGGCTTTTGTTTTTTTGTGTGTGGTCATGAAACTACTGAAAAATGTCATTTAGTTACCAAATCCAGAGCACCACCTATTTCAATAATATTTTAGAAGGCTGACAGCATAATATGTGTTGAGAATTCTGGAAACTAGAAAGGGAGAAGGTGGCCATTTGGTCTAGATGTCCCTTACAAATGTCATCATTTTAAATATCAATCCCAATACTTGTGTGCTGCAAAATGAGGCCCGTCCATCCATGTTCAGAGACACAAAATGTAGAAAAATCCTTCTAACTAACCCCCAGATCTGAAGACCCACCAAAATAAAAACTGATAGTAATTCATACACTTCCTAAGGAAATTTGTACATTGACTTCCAGACTTTAGCTTTTTTAATTTGTTGATATATGTTTTTAGAGAAAATAAAATGAGCTACTTAGAAGGCTTTTGAAACACCTTTTCGATTAAGGAGGCAGGGACGTTAACAAGAAAATCCATATTATAGCTTGTACAGCTTTTATACCTTTGATAACAGCTTATGAGCAGAGAAAATTAGTTGGATGAATATATAATTTATTCTGGACCATAAAAGATCCTTCCATTCCAGTAAATGAACAGAACTGGCCTCTGTTATCATTGATTATTTTATCACTGAAAAACAATGAATTGGGTATGTCACTCTTTCCTTTTGCCCAGAAAACACAACTTGATCCCATGGTCTCCTTCTGCTATGCCCTTGTTGACTTAATATCTCATCTCTTCACCTGGGTTTCAGTTCTCTTTTTCTACTTCCATTTGAAAGGGAAAGCAGCCGCTGCTTCTCCTTGCTTCCGGTGCCATGATGACCACCCTGCCTTTCTCTTCTCATGCTTACACCTCGCAAACTTTGGAGTCGCTTTACAGCATCTGCAGTAGGATGCCTTCCCTATACATATGGTCACTTGCTCTCTGAGAAGAAAACCCAAAAGCCCCTGGGAGCCAGAGCACAAGATGAAGTGAGCCAGGCAGGAAGGATGGTCCACCAGCAAACACACCTCTCCCTGCAGGAGGCCGCTTCCTCCCCCCTCATTCCCATGCCATCAAGCCAGAACATCACCCAGGGTTGGCAGATTTTCCAGTTTTCCAATAAAAGCTATGATGCAGTATTTTTATGTGAAACTTCCTGATTTTTAAAGTCTGGAGAGTAATTTTTTTTTTTTTTTTTTTAAACCACCAGACAGGCTCAACAGAACACGTCTGCGGGCCAGGTCTGGCTTCTGGGATGCCAGTTCTCACGTTGTGTTGGCTGGCAGGTCGATTTTCTTCTGCTTCTGCCACCTTTCCTCCTGCTTGCTTTTTAGCCCAAAGCAATGGTGTGTCCTCTATGACCACCCACTGTCGCTGTGCTTTACAAACACACCATTACCCCATAAAGATATGGGGAATGAAAGTTATGACTTATCAGTGGACATCAGAAATCTACTAAGGGCAAGAACTGTCTTTATTCGGGAAAAAAGGTGTTCTAATGAGTTAAAAAAAATAGCTGCATACAAATGTTTAGAGAAGTTTTTTTTTTCAGCGTAACAGTATTCATTGTTTTTGCACCACACCCAGTGCTCCATGCAATACGTGAATTTAGAGAAGTTTTATTCATAATTGCCCCAAATTGGAAGCAACCCAGATGTCCTTCAGTAAGCAAATAACCTGCTCTCTCTGGGCAGTGGGATAGTCCTTGGTACATAAAGGAGAGCTACTGAGTTGATCCTCAGATTTTGACTTTTGGAAGTAAGCCAATCCTACATCTGTCCTCTTTGTTCTTCTTAATTTCCAATGCATTTTTGGTCCCTTTCCAATTTCTCCATCTCAGACCCCAAAATTCACAAAGCCGTGTGAAATGTTTTCCCTTTATTTTATAATCAGTGGCAAATCAATTTCCGTGGACCCCCCTCACTGCTCACCACTGTTCCTGGCCCCGTTGGAAAAATGACTATTAACACAGGAGCACCTCCTCCCCATGGGGCCTTTCGATTCCAGCTGCCAACCTAAGTCAGGTGCCTGCTTCGTTTACCCAAGAAAACCAAATCAATCAAAATGAGAGCATCTCAACGGTTAATTAAAATTCCAAGATGTGATAGTAATAGAAGTAATTACCTACAATGTATTCAATCGGTTGTTAGCTAAACCCATAAAAAAATTAATCAAGAATAATTTGCTATTTGATACTGGCATTTTATATTTCTCATTCATGCTAAAGAAAATCCCATTAAAGAATCTAATTTACTTTGCATTAAACTCACCTTTACAAGAATTGAAATCCAGTCTTGCCAGATGATAATAATGAGATTCAAAATAACTAGAGATGAAGTCCCCTGTTAGCAAGGAAACAAGCCACAGGCCAGACTCTTTCTTTGGGTTGGAATCTGGTTTGCAAAAGTGTATTTTTTTCAGCAGTCCTGCATACACAGAGTAGGACTGGCTTAAACTGGTAACTGCACACACCCAGCCCTGCCCTAGCTTTTCACTAACCTGTTACAGCCTTACAGCAAGGCAGGCATCACCTAGACACGCCAAGGATACAATGTATACAAATTACACTCGGCCTTGCCCTGTTGTAGAAAGGTACCCGATTTGTTCATACGTCTTACGTCCCACCCCTCTGGCTTCTAACCTGTAGTGTCCTCATCTGTAAAACCAGAATTGGAAGTCCCTATGACAACAGCAACAAATACGGGACTGCATCTGAAGTAACTGCTTAGTGATTTGTGTTATAGCGTATCTGTTTTGCTTGGAGGTGGCAAAAGCCTGTGTGTGTGTGGTAGGTGCACACGCATGCTTCTGGACTTTGCTTCATGGTGCTGGGATGGAGGGCTAAGTCCGGTTGCTGGTTTTGAGCAGAATTCTGAAGCTGTGTCTGGATTTTGCAGCCGGAGTGGGATGCATTAACAATGACTTCTGTAGACAGGACAGTAAGGGCGCATACTTCCACTTGCGGACCCTCGTCTAAAAAATATTGCCTCTCTCCCCAGACAGGAGTGTTCTCAAGAATATTTTATTCATCCTTCTATTCCCACTGTCTGGCATTTTGTAGCAGCTCAATAAAAATTAAATGATTAAAGAGCTAATCAATGGACTTCATTAAAAATAAAATCTCCAGGATAATTACTGAAAATAGGAGCAAAATGAGTGTTTAGCATCTGAAAATAGAACAGGAAGAAAAATCAAAAGCAGGGAGAAAAATAATGGCCCCAAACACCAAACAACACAAAACAAAAAAATGTAAGAAGAGAAGAAATAAATAGGACGAGCTTTAAAAGCCAGGGGAAACAGAGAGCACAAAACATATATAGCACAAAGTAAGTTAATTCAAATTTCCAATGAAAATGAATTAGACTTTGCAATTAAAAGACAAAGGTTGTCAAACTAAAGTTAAAAATGTGTATAGACTCCAGCAATACGCTTTCATTAAATACACACACACGCGTGCACGCTCCTAAAAATTAAGAACATGACAGATTGAAAACAGAATCTTAGAAAACCATACTCAGACACTCCTAACCAAAAGAAAGTTAGTGTGGTCATTAACTATCCAATGGAATAGACATTCAGGCAAAAAGTATAAGTAGAGATGAAAATGCCCGTGTCCGTGTACACACATTCCATGCACTTTGTGTATGCTTCAACATCTCACCAAAAAGGATAGGCTCCTGGAGCTTCCCTCTCCTCCTAGGAGGAAAAACAACTTTATTGGACTTGAGGAAACCTCTCTTGAATGGAGGAAGATTGAACTTAGAATGGGTCGATGGGAGAGGCTGCAGAACCTGTCCTAAATGCATCGGGCCACAGCCATTTTTTGGAATGGTATTTTGACTGGTGGACTCTAGGAGCCCAACTGAGAGCCTTTGAACCCAAGACATGGATGTCCTTAAGCGCCCATTGGCCAGAGTGCCCAGGGTCCATGGATCAATCTTCTGTGTGTGTGTGTCTCTCTCTCTAGATCCCACAGATTAGGGAGATTACAGGAGATAGTGATTTTTTTCCCACTTTCTAAGTAATTTTGGTCAAGGAAGGTGTTGGCTCTTCCAAGAGCCATGGAAAAGATTGAGGTCTGTTTTGTCCAGGGATGGGTAAGGCGGGGCAGTGGGATAGCAGGAGCGGGAAGAGCTCTTCTGGCTGGAGTATGGTGAACAGAGTATTAAATGCAATTCAGGAGAGGGTGGGCCAACAGGGAAGTTCTTTGTAGTGCCGCAACTCAGGCAGGAGAAAATTGCAGCTCTGATGAGGGTGTCTGTGGACGGAGGTGGGTGTGATGGGTATGGGGAGAAGCTGATGGGTGTGAAGGAGGTCCAGAAAGCTGAATGGACAGGACACAGTGATGGATGGTTGGAGAGGGAAGTAAAGAAAGTCGGACAGTTCCCTAGACTGATGGCCTGAGTACCTGGATGGAAATTGGTATTGTTCTCTGAGATGGGAAAACCCAGGTAGGGGAAAGACCATGAGCCTGGGTATGGGTATGTTAATCTTGAAGTATGTACCTTAGAAATCGGGCATTGATGCAAGTATACACAAGGCCCAGTACCTAGACTTTGGAGAGGTCAGCCTGGGGGAGGGAATATCTGTAAAAAGGTAATGCTGACACAGGTTGAATTCACACTCAGAATCGAAAGGGTTTCATTTTATTAAATTGCAAATCAAGAAATTATTCTGCATGCTGAAGCTAACTCCCTCATCCTCCTGCTATCTGATGTTACAGTGTGGAAACAATGTACTGTCTAGGTTGATACATTCTCATTGGAAACAGTCCTGAAGTTCTTATACATTCGACAAATGTTTCAGAGACTTTATGATAACAACCCCCCCCCACCCGCCTCAGCCCCTCTGGGATGTAACGTCTGCTTGAGCATCCTGATTCTTCCTACCCTCAGGAAAATGCAAGCCCATTTACTGAAACCAAACCTAGAGTGAACAAACTTATGTTAGCTAGAGGATAGGAGAAGAGAGGTCCACGGTGACATAAAAGGAAACCACGGACACGTTTAGTACATAAAACAAACAGTCGTAGATACTGGAAAAAGTCCTAGTGGAAATACATCAAAATTATAACGGTGGTTATGTCTGGGTAGCTGGATTACCACTTATCTCTGTGTACTTCTCTATGCATCTATGTGTATTCCAAATGCTCTGCAATAAAGATGATGCACATTTTATCTCTAATGCAAGAGAATGGCCAATCCATCTGTTTGGACCGGGAGACAGACTGAGAGCCACTCCTGCCTTTCCCCTGCTAAGAGAAGGCCAGTTTTGTTAAGGTTTGAGGGAAGACTATGTTCAGGAAATCTGGTTACAGACCCAGGGGACTACAATCGCACTTGTTCCAAACAAAGTGTATCTGTGTCCTTGGGCCACCATAATAAATGACCACAAACTCGAAGGCCTAAAACAAGAGCACAGCTCCGGAGGGGGGAGTCTGAAGTCAAGGTGTGGGCAGGGCTGAGCTTGCATTCTAAAGGTTCGCTGAGAAAGCCCAGGTGTGTAGCACCTGGTGAAGGAATGTATCAGCAAATTGTGATGTATCCACATGGCAAAATGTTACTTCATAGTACAAATGAAAAAGATGAACAAATGCACAACAACACAGACTAGTCTCAGCAACATCACGCTAAGTGGAAGGACGTAATGTCCAATGTATATGGAAATTCTTAGGGAATGCTCAGGTGTGGTGGGAAAATGGGAGTCTTGAACAAGGAGGGAAGCCTGACCATACACGAGCACAAAAGAACTTTTTGGAGGCTATGGAATGCTCTAAGACTGGGTTGTGGTGATAAGTTGCTCAATTAAATACATTTACTAAAATCCATCAAATGATACATTTAAACGTATTGAATTCACTTTTTGAAGCTTTACCTCATAAAGCAGTTAGGAAACACCTAATAGGACTGTCCTGGGACTGCTCTCTCAAGGAGAAGGGGAGTGGGGAACAGACAAGAATTCAGTACAATGCTCTGTTCTCACAGAGAGAGAGTGGCCATAAATTCCAGTTTTAATTTGACTAGAATTTTTATTAAAGTTATTCAGTAAAGCTCACCGTGTCACCCTTAATGAAGTGTCTCAAATATGCCTTAAATACACATTTAATGTACATCTAATGAGACTCTTCGGCCAACTAATTATCAGGCATGTTTAATGGGGTTTAACAATTGCCAGGGAGAAACATAAGCCCTTTCTACATGGATTTATCCTTATCAAAATACTTTTAAGATAATGGATTTCACCCACATAGATTGCCTTTGTGAATAAAAATCATTACGTTCACCCACAATAATAGTACTTCTATTTCTATCAGTTATTAAAACCTATCCAATTAACATAAGGAGTTGTTACTATTGGCATTCTTTATGGATCTGTGATTCTGTGGCTATGGTATTTTAAAGAGACTTAGATAAAATTGGAAATTTCATGAAATGTACTTCATTTCGGAAAAGTAGCAGCAAAGAAATACCGATTTTGTGTTTGGGGCAGGTGAGAACAGACTGCAGGTTACTATAAATCAGATTTTGGAGAAACATAGATTTTTCAAGGCACAAGCTTTGAAAGCCAAAGTCAAGCCCAGATTTATGTTCTTGAGCACAGAGAGTGGGCATTAACATAAATTCAGTTGCTCCTACTCTGAAAAGATTAGGTATTTAACAGTTGCTGCCATGCCTACAATGAGAAAGGATCGGAAGCCCTTACTTGTGTGTCATTTCTAAGAATATTTTTTACAAGACGGATTATGTCTCTTCATAATAGCTTCATGGGTTTCATGTTTCCAAATCTCCCTAGATTTGCAAATGACCAGCAGCTGTAGCTGAGTCATGCCCGCAGAAGAAAGAACCTTTCTTCTGCAGACCGTGGTCACATTTCACCCACTTACTTATCCAGGGAGGAGGGGGTCCGCATGCCGTGCCCCACTGCCCCCGCTGCACCACGGGACAGACGCAGCAGGGAGCTAGACACACAATGTCCTTGTGCTTGTCCATCTTACAGTCTGGATCAGGTGGCAACTTAGAAGCCTAAATAAACTAATGACCTAATCATTTTTTCTTTTGATCATTTTAATAATCATATATGATTTAACAACTTAAACTTGAAATAAACATGAACGGAAGATAACCTCCAATCATAAAGGCTACAAAGTTGAAGAGGGGGCATTCTAATGGGCAACAGGCAAGGGATGGTTGTGTACTGGCAGGTGGGACCAGCCCTAGTCACCCGATTGGGTCACCGTGAAGACGATGATATTGCAGATGAGACAGGATGGGGGCCGGCTGGGGACGTGATCTCGTGCCTCGCCCCCTGCACCTGTCTTATTTGGAATCTCCAGACGGGCTCACCCTGCAGCACCCAAGTCAAAGGTCCCATCGATCACTCTTCCTGAATGCTGCTCTCTGCATGCGTCCTTCCCATGGCTCCATCGCTTTCTTCCAATATTCCGTAAACATGGAGCAGTAAACCTTTTGCCTGGCACTAGTTTGCTGATTGCCTGTCTGCTGAGTCATTTGTCTCGGGCTGCGATGGTGGGCGTACGTGTTTTATGGACCCAACAGGGTTGGGGGGGTGCTCTGAGTCACTAAAGAAAGTGGTCATCCATCGTGGGCAGAGGTCATTCCTAGCCATTCTCAGACTATGCTGCCTGTTAGAATCACCTGGGGAGATTTTGAAATTTCCAAAGGTCCAGACTGCAACCCCTCCCAGTGAAATCAGAATCTCTGAGTGCAAGAGCCAGCATTGTTTAAATTAAACATCAGCATTGTTTAATTTCCCCCAGGTGATTCCAGCAGGCCACTAAGTTTGGAAAACATGGAGCTAGAATCCCCGGGAACCACATGAAACCATACTGACGTCTGGGACTCACTCCCCAGAAATTCTGATATCATTGGTTGAGGTAAATCCCTGGCATTGCTGTATGCCATCAGATCTCCCCATGACCTTAGTTGAGAACCAGTATTCTGAACGCAACCTCAGGTGTGCTAGAACCTTAGGAAGAAAAAGTGGTTTGGCTCTGCTGTGTCTGACGTTTTTCACAACCCTGGCTACACATTGTGATGGCTTGACTGAAGGTGATTTTCTCCTGGAAGTATGAAGTTCTTGGCCAGGATCAGGGCTGCCAACTCAGCCTGCTGATTTAGAGCAAACCTTAACCGTCACAAAGGGATTATACCCATGACCTTGGACTCATGAATGCCATGCTCTGACCAGCTGGACTCCACCACAACAGGTATTTTCTTGGCTGCAAATCTGTTGGAGCACTTCTGCCAAAGTCCAGCCTGATTAAATAAAAAAATAATGATGAGCACACAAGGTGGTGATCGCCCGGTGATCCCAGCAAGTGAAGCAACACTCCCCTGTGGTCCGCTTTAGATAGCATCTGATGAAGGTGGGCTGCCTTAAACGTGTGGCTCATTTACCACTGCAAGATTTATGAATGTGACAAGATTGCCTCAGTCCACCCAGGCAGTGTGGAATCTAGAGATAGCTACAAGGATCCACCAATGATGCATTTAGCTTTCAACATGGAACAAAATACTGAAGGGAACATGGCCATAAGCAAGGTACCTGTTGAAAGTGAGAGAAGATATTTGCAACTGACATTTCAGATAAAGGGCTGGTATCCATCTCTAAAGAACTTTTCAAACTCAACACCCAAAAAACAAATACTCCAATCAAGAAATGGGCAGAAGGCATGAACAGACACTTCTCCAAAGACGACATCCAAATGGCCAGCAGACACATGAAAAGATGCTCAACATCGCTCGGCATCAGGGGAACACAAAGCAAAACCACGATGAGATACCACCTCACACTGGTCAGAATGGCAAAAGTTGGCAAGACAAGGAACAACAAGTGTTGGTGAGGATGTGGAGAAAGGGGAACCCTCTTACACTGTTGGTGGGAATACAAGTTGGTGCAGCCACTCTGGAAAACAGATTGGAGATTCCTCAAGACCTTCAAAATAGAGCTACCCTATGACCCAGCAATTGCACTGCTAGGTATTTTACCCCAAATATACAGATGTATTGAAAAGAAGGGCCACCTGTACCCCAGTGTTCATAGCAGCAATGTGCACGAGAACCAAACTGTGGAAGGATCCCAGATGCCCTTCAACAGGCAAATGAATAAAGATGTGGTCCAGATACACAATGGACTATTACTCAGCCATCAGAAAGGACGAATACCCACCATTGGCATCGACATGGATAGAACTGAAGGGGATTATGCTGAATGAAATAAGTCAAGCAGAGAAAGTCAATTATCATATGACTTGACTTGTTTTTGGAATGTAAGAATAACATGGAGGATCACAGGGAAAGGGAGAGAAATCAGAGAGGGAGACGAACCGTGAGAGACTATGGACCCTGGGAAACAAACTGAGAGTTTCAGAGGGAAAGGGGATAGGGGACGGGGTAAACAGGTGATGGGTGTTAAGGAGGGTGATGACAGTGTGTGACGAGCACTGGGTGTTTTACACAACTAATGAATCATTGAACACTACATCAGAAACGAATGATGTACTCTACAGTGGCTAACTGAACATAATTAAAAAGAAGAAGAAGAAGAGAAGAAAAAGGAAGTAGGAGTTGACTGAAAGAAATCCCAGAAGGAACCCTTGATGGGCCCTGTTGTGCTGAAGGCAGAGCTCACACGGGGTCTCCTGACAGTGCTGGGGGCTGGGTGGGGAACGAACCCACAGCCTGCCCTTCTAGAACTTATATCCTGATGTGGCCAAACAGGCAATAGCTTCATAGGGAAAATTGATTTCTGGGAGTGACAGGGACGATGGCGTCAAACACCAAGATGAGTGGTTTGAAAACTTCATCATAACCTGCTTGCACGTCCTGGTGGCTCGAGTGAAGCTGATAGCTGTGCAAGTGGAAGAAAGTGGCTGGGTGTGCAGAATGGATCGGACCCCGTGCCTGCGGGAGGCTCTGATGGGTAGCACATGGGGCATGGACTAAAGAATGAATCCTGACCTCCAAGTTCTGGCTGGACCAACCAGGTGCCAGGCTGCACAATGCTCTGTTTGCAACTCTGAAAGAGGAGAGATTTAGGTGGGGAACATCAAGACTTCTGCCTGGAACCCAGGGAATCAGGCACACTACAGTGGACAGGTTGGGGAGGCAGGGGAATCGCTGGGCTGGGAGCTCCTGAGAGAGGTCAGAGCTGGACACGTCCACCTGCAAATGAGCAGAGTACAAGTGTCCCAGGAGCGGATGAGCTCACCTCCAGGGTTCTGGTCTTCCACGGCCACGGGGCACCCCCGACATCCTGAAAACTGGACTGCTTTGCTGTAGACCCATTTCTCTGTATTTTCAAATGGGTAAGAGTAAGATCGGTGTGTGTGGGCTTGTTCAGGGAGCCTCATTGCGCAGGACGACCTATAGTCCTTTTTCATTTCCGTCGAGCATGAGTGGTACTCATCTGTCATTCATGGAGGGCAGCCTAGCCAACCAGCTACAGAGCCAGCCGAGAACCGTGGAATCCCAGGTCTGGGTGCTGAGAAGAGATGGCGCAGTTGAGGCTCCAGTGGGGAGAGTGGCCCAAAGTGCTGATTCTGTTCCTCATACAGGTGACAGCCCCCTCCCATTGCCCAGCAAGGGAAGGAGAGACCCAAGAAACATTTCCGTGGCTGGTAGTGCACCATGGGGCTGAAGTCAATGCATGGATGGCCGTGGTCATTTCAAAATCCCAGGCTCACCTTCCTCAGCCTCCCAGAATAATCTTATGGGCATCCCTTGCCCTGACAATTCCTAATTAGTGCGGGCTCAAGACATGCAAATTCATTTCTGCATTAGCCTAAGAAAAACATAATTAAGAAGTTGTCTGGTGAAAGGAAGAAAAAAGCGCATAATGTATTCCAGGGCCAAACTGCATATGACTTTTTGGACTGCACAGATTTCAGATTAACCACACCACTGAATCTTCATTAGCAGAGATAATCAGGACCGGGCTCCACGCCCCCCACCGGTGTAAATCCTGCTGAATCCCTAGGCTTATAAGTCAAAACCTATAGAACTTCAGAACCACTTACAGTCCCTCTGGAGGATTGGGGTTCTGAGAAAGACCCACTTTTAGGTGCCCAGTTAGTCAAATGAAGTCTGGAGCAGCCCTTTGATGTTTATTAATTTTGTATGACCTTTCTGTACCGACTGAATTAATTCCTTAGTTTCACATACCATAAAACCAATAGGCTTCTCCCAGCCTACGGAAAATTCTGTTGCCTTTGACAATTTGACATGCATTTTTCTGTAGTGATAGAGAAAGGGGCTGACAGCTCGTTTAGTTAAAGGCTACAGGCAAAAGCTCCCCCAGTTTCAAAGAGCAAATACTTTATGATATCAAGAGGACTGCATCAACAGACATAAATTAATATTCATGCTGAGTTTCACACCAATGCTCTGTGGCGCCCAGAAAAATTGAAGTTTTCCTCCTAAGAACCATCATCTACATCCACAATTGTTAGTCTTGGATATAAATTGAGGGTACTCAACAGAATTTTGTAATATTGTTGGAGTTTTCTCATCAGGGAGAGCAGTGCCTCCCTGGATTTATAATTTCTGACACACACAGCAGCCTGCTTTGGGGGGGGAAAAAGTTATGAAAGTTAAAAATGAAGCCACAGACTCAATCCTGTGTCCTTAACATCTCCTACACGTTTTCACTTTAGCTGCTGGGACCAGGCAATGTTTGCATCCAGACGGCTCGATCACACATGCATTGGCAGCTTCATTGCCAGTCTAGAAGCATCCCAGATTCAGAGACTCCCACGCCGGCCACGTTGCCCAAAGGAGATGTGAACTCTGGTGGACGAGAGAGGAGTCACTTCTCTGTGCCCACCGAACGGGGCCCCAGAATTGCCCATTCTCATGATCCAAGACAAATTGGAAATCCAGATATTTGAGTATCTCCCATTTTTAAAATACTGTGGTCAGTCAAAAAGGATCCCATCAGTACAGTTCAAGCAGAACATTCCGTGGGCTGGATTCCATGCTGAGAACCCTAGTGCACGGCGATTTGAGTGGAGTCAGAAGAACTGAGCTTTGCAGAATGGAAGACATTAAAGTTCTCTGCCTTGAGGAACACCATGCAGCCATAAAAGGGGTGAAGGGCGGACACAGACGCCAGATGGACGTCCACAGATGGATTATGTGATGTCTCTTGAAAGGGACAGAAGACTATATCACGTGATTCACCTCCTCTGAGATTTCCAGAACAGGGAAATTCACAGAGATGGAACACAGATTCGTAATGGCTTGGGGCCAGAGCCAGGGTAGTGCTCCAAAGGGGAGAATGCTCACAGGGTACATTCTTTTCAAGATGATAGAAATGGTCTAACATGGACCTTGGCGATGGTTGTGGATCTTCAAGCATATTGAAAAGTACTTGGAGTATATTGAGAAGTACTGAATTGCTCCCTTGACATGGGTGGATTGTATGATATGTGAATTCTATCTCCATAACGCTGTCCCCCAAATACAGCATCAGCCACACCAAACCACCATACCTCAAGCGAGGAGCTGAGATCTTCAGCACACAGAACCAACCCCCAACGTCTGCATGTCACACCACACCCCTGCCTGGGCTCCTGGAAACATCCCCCGAAAACTCAATTCAAGAGCTCAACTTAGTCCTCTTTCTAGAAAATTCAGGCTGATGGTAGTTCGCACGTTCCCCAAGCCTCCCTTCCTGATGAGAAGGTCTTGGACTTTCTTGCACATGTTCTATTGCCAAGGATTAAAAAGGAACAGCAACAACAACAGCAAAAAAAAACCCCATTATTTTGTACACTCTCTTCAGTGCTGCGGTGTCCCGCCAGCCCCGGGCTCACATTTAAAGTCAGACCTATACTGTAGTCTCCTCTCTTCCTTGGAAATCCCACTTTGAAAACACTAATCTTATGGATAAAGTTGGCTTAGCTTCTTAAACTCGTTAATATGCCTTTGTCTCTTTAATCAGGAGGAGGCGAGACAGCCTATTTTGTGGGGACAGAGGGTTAATCCAAACCCCTCCCCTTCATACAATACAATTGAACCCATGGGATTTATCCATTATAAAGTGCTTTTTGAGAAACTCCCAGTGGAGTCCTTTTTTCTTTCTTTTTTTTTTAAATGTAGAACCTGTTTGCTTAGCATCTCTAAAGAGTCTTCTGTAGCAGTTAATGTAATAAATAAAAATCTCTATTTGACCACATCCTCAAGGATGTCAAGAACGCTTGGCAATTGGCTTAGCAGCTCACGGAGTTTGAGCAGTGGCAGGAGCTTGGCCAAGGATCTCCCCACAGTTTTGTGCTCCTCCTGGAGGGGATTTCAGTAATGTACTCTAATCAGCTTAAGGAGTTAATTAAACAGCTGTCACTTAGCTCCTTAATTCTGAAACTCAATGCTAAATAAGATTTGAAATTACTTATGCAAAACTGAACAGTGCTTTTGTGATCCCTGATCTCTTCAGGTGGCACAGAATAAAGGAGGCGTCGTTCCCAGACAGTGGAGGCCACAGAGTGACCCGGAGAAATGGACATGGGTCCTGGGAAAATACTCGCCTTCCTGGGGAGTGCAGGCAACCAGGCAAGAGATCCAAATCTCGCCTTTTTGATCCAAAAGGGACCTCATGGTGAGGGGTGATTACCATCTACCAGGATACAAGTCGCCTACTGGAGCCCATAGGTCAACACATCCTGTACATGTGTTGTGTTCAAAGTTCTTGGTGATTTTTACAAAAGGTGAGCCAAACACGAAAATCAGCTTTTACCTAAAAATATCGATTCTTGACTTCTCTCAAAAAATCAGGGATCCTGCAAACCTGGCTTTGTGTTCCTGCAAGGCAACTCTTTCGTAGAGCTAAGATCATTTCCTTCTGATTGAGTGTGCAATCCTGGCTTACCTGGTTATGGATAAAAGCAGAGTTTCGATGCCATGTCCCAGGATACGGTGGCCGTGGAGACAGGAGCAGGCTGTATGAGAATTGTCCCATCTCTTGACATGTCTGTGTGTCCTTACCATCTCTTGACATGTCTGTGTGCCCCACGAGAAGGCACAAATGAGCAGAAAAGCTTAAGCTCTAAGCTACATTGCCCTGGGGTCCTGCCCAGAGGTTCTTCCAGAAATAAACCTGACATCGATTTGCACGAGGAATGAATGCGGCCAAGAACTCATGACTCTGTGTCATCCAGCCATCCTATGGCAAGTCCGCATGCACCAGGCACTGGACAGAACTCACCGCCCAGGACAGCGGAGCCTTGGCTCAGCCAGGAGTGAACGTAGCCAGTGAAATTAGCATGCAATCCACATTGCCTTTGAAAACTCCTCAAAGCACCCAAAAACTACAATCTCTGTAACCTCTGTGTTTCCTTCGGTCTTGAAATGGATTATTGCTCCTTGGTTGAGCACGAAGTCAGGATACAGGGTTATGCTTCCGGAAGCTGTATGCAAAAAATGCAGCTCGGAGGCAGAGATTCCTGTCAGGGCGGTCAGGTGCTCACCCTGTGGGTGGCGTGGGTTCCAGCTGCCCCCCCTTGCTCCAGGACAGAGCCTGAGCTCACAGCGGGGTGTGGCAGTGATGTGTCCCAGCCTCTCCCCTTCCCTTGCTCCCTACTTCTCTCCTTCCCTCTCTTTCACTTTTTCCTCTTGCCAAGAGCATACCGAATTCCTATAAGTCACTGCATGTCTTATCATACGGCTAATAATAACCAACCTTCTTGAAAAATTGGTAACGTTGAGCACTGTTTGAACACTTGGCTTGAGTTTAGGTGCCCGCCACCCCTCACGAGAACTGTCCGAGGTAGAATCTACCTAGAACCTCACTTTCCGGAGGAGGAAAAGGAGCGACAAGTGTTGAAGTAACTCGCGGAATAACATGACTGCGGAAATAGCACAGCTGGGGTTTGCCCCCAGGCAGCCCAAGTGGAGAGCCTCGTGGGTGGACGCCTACCAGATGCCATTTAGATCTTTTAAGACAAGGACAGTTGGCCCCAAGAGGGTGCATGGTCAAGGGCACTTGCCCAAGGTCACCTCCCGTGCCAAGTGGGGGCTCATATTGTTCGGGCTGGCCTCTCTTGTCCGGCTCCTGCTTCCACGGCTGGCAGAAATCCTGGGGTCAGGCGGCATGGACAGTCGTAACCATGCCAACCCATGCTTTCTTGCCACCTGCCGGTCAGGATCCTAAGTGGCTTTCACATATGCAGTCCTCACTTGTAGCCAGTAACACAGAAACGTTCATGGTCCCTGTTGTAGAGATAAGGAGACTGAGGCAGTTTGCCTACCGTCGTGGACATAGCAGGTATGGAAAGCAGGGTTCCGCGTCATGCCATCTTGAGTGCGAGCTAGTGTACCTCACCCTAAGCTCTACTGCCTGCACATACAATTTATTGTATGTAATATCTTTAATAAACTAGAAAAAATAACACTGATTATTTCCACCTGGAAGCATTAAGAACGATGTAGCATCTGAGTTGGACCTTGAGCTTATTACATTGGGATCATTTTTAATAGGAAGCTTCGCGGGTATAAAAATCTACAGTGTAAGAAATTTGTTTATACTTAGTTTCCAAGGGTACAGGGACACGTACAGCCAGCCAACTCTAGCCCCACAAAGCCCTGTTGTGGCTACACTCTAATTGCCACCAACAGGAAGTCAAATCAAAGATTTCCCTCCTGCTTCTGCATTTTAAAAATTTCCCCCATTCTTTGGTGCATTTATTTATCAAAACAAGCCCTGAGTCTAGTAAAGGAAAAGCGGAAAAAGCAAACGGTCATGCCAGGACACAGAAATAGGAGGAGGAAACAGGATTCCGTCCCAGGACACAATTCAGCCTGGAATTCTCTGGCCCCACACAGCAGCAGCCTGGGCGCTGAGGACCCGCTCCGTGGTGAACGTTTGTGTGAATCAGAGGTCCATTACCGGTGTTCAGCTTCTAGATTCAACCTGTGTACAAAGCATGGGAAGCTTCATTGTACTTCAGGACACAGCGTAGATGTTATCAACCTCGAGAGCATCAAAGCATCAGCTCAGAATGAGAAATGTTGGAAGGTCAGGGTGGCAGGAAAAATGGACGCGAGTTGGAGCCGGGCTCATAGGGTACACGGGGCAGGGTTTTCTGTGTCCGTGGCTGCACCGGGAGACACACCGGGGCAGCCACATGCGTTTCCATCAGGGTTCTGAAAGTTGATGGGACTCGGATCAGGGGCTTCCGCTGGGGAGGGGAGTCCTCTCAAAGTCTTCTTTGTGGACTCTTCGGGGGTGGGGAGGGGTGCTGGATTTCAGCCGTGGCTGTGGCAGTGGACCAGACTACCTGCACTGGCCCCTCCGTGGGTCTGGACTTCTGTGCACCTTGGTGGCTGAGTTCTGCAAGCAAGCATCGCTGGAGAGAAAAAACGAGCGGAAGCTCCATCACTTTCTGCGGCGGAGCCTTCCAAGGAACACAGCCTCACCCGCTTGACATTCTCGTCGGCAGGCGTGGGTCCCCAGGGCCAACCTGCACCGAAGGCCTGGGCTACCCGAGTTTGCGCCCTGCCGCTGCTCAGAAGGAGTGCCCAAGCCTCTACAGACACAACCACTCAGGAGCTGACACGTTATCTCTCCATCAGAGGCATGTGTGCTTAAGTTATAAATAAAGCCAACGGGGGAACCAAAACAGGAATCTAATTATATTGGTTGAGAAAGGAGAGAGAGATGAGATTTAACTGTCGTGCCAGAAATCCAGATAATGACTGAGCCGCCTCTTCCCAGAATGTGGAGGATAGCGTGTTGCTGAGACAGCTGATAAGTCTTCCTAACTGAGGAATGGAAAGTGATGACCTGGGGGAACAGAATAGGGATAAGGAATGGGGATCGGGATGGCCTTTGTGGCATTTATGATAAACCTTTTCACAAATGTAGTCTTTGAACAATGAGGTTGCTTGACCTTGATAAAAAAAATTTTAATTCACAAAGACAAGAATAAGCACCAGGCATCTGGCTCGTTATCAACGGCTTCCAGAAGACAGCCTGCCTGGTGGAAGGCATGCGCTGTGGCCAGCCTCATGTGGGCTCGGCTGTGTGGCATCTCACTGCTTCCCTGTGGCAGGAGGGATAATTTTACTTTACCTGGTATGGCGGCTAACGTGCAGTAATTCTCTGTACTGGGGCACAGCCGTGAAGCTGACAGGCTAATGTCCTTTTAACACAGAGTGCTTTATAAATACGCTTGCAACGCGGGCCAGATCTACTGATTCTCCCACTTGCTAAAAGCAGTCACAGGCCCTCACGTCGGCAGCACAGAGACGAAAACTGAGAAGATTAGCCGGCCTTTGTGCAAGGATGACACATCATTTGTTCCATATTAAAAAAAAAAAAATACAAATAAAGGTAAAATAAAAGAAGCACACAGGCATGATGCCTTAATGAGAGGTGATACTTTTTTTTTTTTAAAGATATTATTTATTTATTTGACAGAGAGAGAGATCACAAGCAGGCAGAGAGGCAGGCAGAGAGAGAGGAGGAAGCAGGCTCCCTGCAGAGCAGAGAGCCCGATGCGGGGCTCGATCCCAGGACCCTGAGATCATGACCTGAGCCGAAGGCAGCGGCTTAATCCACTGTGCCACCCAGGCGCCCCGAGAGGTGATACTTCTGAGGCCTTCTCCTAGCTCTTCTGTTTCCTGGGGTGTGAATGAGAAACCAGCCCCCATCCTCTCCAACGTGTCTGTTGTTTATAGGGGACCTAAGCTGGAATTACAGAGCTTGAACCAACAGGCAAAAGGCAAGGACAGGGTGACAAGCCATGACTGTATCCGTCAGGTCATTGATCTTCATTGGGAAATGAATCAAAGAGATTTAGAAAATTAACCAGAGTTGAGAAGTCACGTTGAGGAAGCAAGAACCTCCTCCAGGTTTTTCGGTTTCCGAGTCAGCCTGGGTGTGCCCAAGCCCGTCACAACTGAAGCCAGGAGAATGAGGGCCAGCCAGGCAGCACGCAGAAGAAATGTTGTTGGCTCCTCATACCTGAGCAGTCTGTTTTGGCTTGGGGCACATCTAGCTCAGAATTTAATGAATATTTTTATTGTTTGGAAAATGAAGTTAGGAAGTGGTCAGTGTTAGTTGGGCTAGAACTAGGTTACACCTCTGAAAGTCTCATGGCCTTAAGACAAAGAAAGCATATTTATGACTCTGGCTTTCTGTGCTGTGCGTCAGTGGGAAGCTCTTCTTCCTCCAGGGCCGGGGGTCACCAGGCTCATGGGGGCTCCACCCTCTTATGGCTGCTCCGTCTGGAACAGGCAGCCTCCCTCAGTGTGGCCACTGGTGAGAAAGCGCGGGAACTACGCATCAAAGCTTTACAGTCCTGACCCAGAGTGACAGGCAACGGTGACCCTCACAGGTTGACAGCCGCAGCTGCTCACATGGCTCTGGCTTCGAGAGTTATGGAAAATAGGGCGGTGCAAATGGCGTATTTTCTGAGCCGTCCTCCTCTTCCGTGAACTGGAATCCCCTTGCACGGCCCACATATCTGCATCCACACTGATCGGTCTAGAACGTCTCCTTTAGGACCCCCCCCCCCCCCAGGTTAAATATCACCTTTGAGTACGATATAATTTGGCAGGAGGGAGAAAAAATCCTTTCTACGCTGGATATGAGCATCTGTCTTTACTGCGCAGAATACCGTTTTAATATGAAACTGAATTCCTGCATCTTCCGTCCCTGGGACATTGGATGTCTTAGAATTCTGTTGGCGGTGGACAGAGAACGATAACGTGCTGCTTGTTTGTGTTGTTGGAGGCGGGTCAAGAGCAGAGGGTAAATGATGCCGATACAAAATTTTAATTACAGAGGATTAATCGACTTAGCAGAATATGGCTTTTTTGTACTTAAACATCAGGAAGACAGCAGAATATGTTGTGTTGATAGAGATCGTGGAAAACTCCCATTTCTAGCTGCCCCAAAGGTACTCTCTCTAGGTTCCTACAGCCCCTTGCTGTGTAAATCTCATGTTCTCTAAGCAAATTCCAAAAATCTGTTTTATTCTGCCTCCCTGGGAGAGAAGAGTGTCCCTGAGGGATTAGACTTGTGATTTTTGTCTCTGCCAATTAGATGTGCCTGTGTGATGCTTTCTCTCCAATGTGGGGAAGAGGAAGTATGTGGGATTTGGGGAGCAGCAACAGGGTTTAAAAGAACCTGCTGACTTCCCAGCTTCCTAATCGGGGCAGAAGCAGCTGTCCACAGCAGGCTCACTGAGTGGTTGCAGACCCTGATCTCCGGAGGTCAGCCGGACTCCGTTTCTTCAGCCCCGTCAACAATGCCGCATCCTCTGCAAATCCCTTCCTTCCGAAACGAGTGAGAGCGGATTCTGTTGTCTGCAACTAAGATCCTTGACTCACACAGTGTCTCTCAAAGCCAAACATGGTTTCTAAGATATTCTTTTTTTTAAATTAACATTTAACATATTATTTGTTTCAGGGGTGCAGGTCTGTGAATTGTCAGACTTATGGAATTCATAGCACTCACCGTAGCACATGCCCTCCCCAGTGTCCATCACCCAGCCACCCTCTCCCTACCCCTACCCCCCAAGCAACCCTCACTTCGTTTCCTGAGATTAAGAGTCTCTAATGGTTTTTCTTCCTCCCAATCCCATCTTGTTTCATTTTTTCCTTCCCTACCGTCCAACCACCCCCGCCCTGCCTCTCAAATTCCTCATATCAGGGAGATCATATGATAGTTGTCTTTCTCCGATTGACTTATTTCACTAAGCATAATACCCTCTAGTTCCATCCACATCATTGCAAATGGCAAGATTTCATTTCTTTTGATGGTTGCGTAGTATTCCATTGTGTATATATACCACATCTTCTTTATCCATTCATCTGTTGATGGACATCTAGCTTCTTTCCATAGTTTGGCTATTGTAGACATTGCTGCTATAAACATTCGGGTGCACGTGCCCCTTTGGATCACTATGTTTGTATCTTTGGGGTAAATATCCAGTAGTGCGATTGCTGGGTCGTAGGGTAGCTCTGTTTTCAACAGCCACTCTTGAAAACCATATGGAGGTTCCTCAAAAAGCTCCTCCAAGATATTCTTGAAGAAGGAATAAGTGTGGGAGAAATGGAGCATATATTCTGTAGAACAAATATATCAGCAATACAGGAAGTCAGAGACGTATCAGGAGGGGAGTAATAATGATGCAAACTGTAGGTAGATCTGAAATGTGCGTGCTCCCAGAGCCCCGCGGTGCAGCTCCCCGGCTGGTGTCCGCCCGGTCCGTGTGGCTTCTTGATGCAGTACCTGTCAGGTCTTCATTCCCTGAGGACCTGGTCGGACGCTGCTGGAGTATTTGGTCGGGTCTTGTTACGTGAGTGTTTAGTTCCTCCGAGGACTGTCAGCAGACAAGAGAAGAAGCATTCCTTCGGACACCTGCTGCCTGATTTACTGTAAATTCTGGCCACAGGTCCATGCAAACAAGAACGCCTATAGGCGTGATCCTTTTTAAGAAAGTAGCACAATACTTGTCCCAGACTTTATCAGGGGCCGTTCACTCCTGACATGCAAGAACTTTCTAACCACCCAAGTCCATCCTGGAAGCTGGGCCCTCACGCCCATCGCCCCCTTCCAGGCTGGACGGTTCCCTGGCCTGGTCCATCTCCAGTCATGCCAGACCACTTTCCGCGTTTCCCTCCGGGGCTTCTCTGACGTCCTGGGAGCCCTGCCTGAGGGTGGCAGTGACACCCCTGGGGAGAATGCGTGCTTCCAGCCTGCAGTCAGGTAGGCAATTCTGGAAGGCCAAGCCCCTGGAGATGCTGGCTCCCTGGGTCCCCGTGGCAGGCTGGACAGCACCACCTCCTGTGGGCTCTTCCTCCTTCCCCTCCCCCATCTGCCACGCCCACTCCTTGCAGATAAATTAACGCCACTGAGAGCTGGTCTCGGGGTCTGTTTTCAAGAAGATTCAGACTAAATGCAATATCCAGTTTCCAAGCTGAGGTTGATAATTGTTCAGAAATACTAAGTCTGCCTCTCAGTGAGAGCTGGAAGGAACCCCTTTGAACCACCTTCCTGGGCATCTTTATTAATTAGACGTTTTCACTTATAAGCAAAAGAAATTGATTCTGCTGAAGTTTGGGGGTTTTATTAACTACTGGACATATGGGAAGGTGCACATGTTTAATGTGTGTAACTCAGTGAGTTTGGGGTAAGTTCACACCCCCGTGGAACCAGCAAGGCTCTGGAGCCGCAGACGTAGGCATCACCTTACAGAATGTCCCTTATTATAATTACTGTATGCGCATGTGTTGAGAACACTTAACATGAGGACCTCCGGCCAAAAGGAAGTTGAGTGAAAGAAGGTGGGCTCTCCCAGAGAGCCGACAGCGCAGAGAGAAGGCAGGAAATATAGCTAACGGGGAAATGACAGGTTTCCAGGCGCTGCTGACCAGGGAATGAGAAGCGCACCCGAGGCTCCTGCCCGCTCCCCTAAAATGGAAGTCCTGTCCCGGAGTGGGGGATGCTGCCTGTGTGGCTTCGGGGGTGCCTGCTGACTCCCGGCTCAGGGAGAGGGTGGCTGTGTCTGTCCATCCCATGGAGAAGGGAAACTTTCCCCGAAAGATAATGATGTGTTGTTCTGGAGATCGGGTTGGGGAGGCAAAAACAGAAGGTTCGATCCCAGGGACTCAGAATAAACAGTGTTATCAGCAACTCTGCCTCAGTAGTTCCCTGAAGTCCTGCCTGGGGGGTGGGGAGGGTGTGGGGAGCTTGTTCCCTTACTCCTGTCTTCCATAGCGGCCCCTGTAGGAAATGCTTCCTTGTGTGGATCTAAGTAAAACAAGTTACCAATTAACCCTACTTCCCCTCCCTCGGAATGCCCATCCTCCTGTTTCCTCTGTCAGGGAGTCTGGGGTGTGAAACTCTGGGCGTGGAGGCGAGGGGACAGGGCCGTGGGTCGCTGTGTCCCGGGGACTCTCACCAATGCCTAATCTGCACCAGCTTCCCACGCCTTGGGGAAGAACGGCCATCCTCCCCGCTTCCGCCCCCTCCCGAGTGATGCCCAAAGCCTATTTGGGGCGCTCTTGTCAGGGGGAAACAGCCGTGGCGCGAACACCGTATTCATTTTTATTCCCTCCAACCTTCCTCATCTGGTTCAACACACACAGCCCGTGATCTCCCAAGGGGCCACGATGACGGTGAAGGCAAAAAAGTGGTTTTCTCCCCACTCCATAGGGACAAGAAGCTATTTGATTTACTGATTTCAGCCCTAGACCCGAGAAACACAGGGCGTCTTTCTGGTGCCACGTATCAGACGGGACTGCAGTTATCTGAGAGCAGGATCTTAGAGTCTTTCCCCTGCCACACGTTTGGAGGGAGAGTCCAGGATCGGTGTTAGGATGCCTCTGACTGGCATCCAGATCCCTCCCCTTGGGCTCGGCCACTCACTGGTTCCCGGGGCCACGTTAGAAAGTACCAGAAACACGGGGGCTGAAAAGAGCAGATGTCTGTTCCTCACCTTCTGGAGGTCGCAGTCCAAACTCAAGAGTGTCGGCAGGACCACGCCCCAGGACCATGCTCCTGGGGAGAATCCTTGCTGGTCTCTCCCAGCTTTGGCGGCTGTTGGCGTCCTCGATGTTCCTCGGCTTACCGAAGCACAACCCTGACCCCTCTCCGTGCCCTCCCAGAGCCGCCTTCCGGGGGGTTCTGTCTGTGTCTTCTCATCTCACAAAGACACCTGTCATTAGAGGAGGGCCACCCTCATCCAGGACGACATCCTGTGAACTTAACTCATGATAGCTGCAAAGACCCTCTTCCCGAACAAGGTTGTATCCGGAGGTTCTGAGTGGACGTGGATGGTGGGAAACACTGTCCATTCTGAGACAGCCGCCACTCACACCTGTGTTTATCAGACACTCAGAGAGGACAGAAGAGGCACCAGTCAATGTCACCAACTCCCCAACACTGGTGACTCCCCGAAACCCCGGGCAGTCACAGGAGGCGGAAGCAGGCACTGCATTATCCTCATTCCATCACTGAAGCTAATTAGGCACCAAGAGTCGGGTGAGCCATCCGAGGTCACCCGCTGGGCAGTGTCAGAGGCCGGAGTCGCACCCAGCTCTCCAACAACAGCTTCCCTGCCCTTGACCCTAACGTGACACTGGGCCATGTGTCTTTTAGCCGCACGCTCTCACCATGGGGGTTCAAGATAGAGCCCCAAAGCCAGGATCATCTGTGCTTGGCAGCAGGAGAAAAGGGAAAACACAAAAGAACCTTCAGAATCTGCTTTTTTTCACAAACTTTTTTGGAAGCCTTGCCCAGTGACTTCCATTTATATCTCCTGGACCAGAACTGTGTCACAAATGAAGGGCAGCCCCCCAAAATGCAATAATTTTAGCTGGGCATCCTGAAGGCTCAGACAAAATCAGGGTTTGGCTAGGAGGGCAGAAAGTCAGGTGCACGTAGGGTGGGCGACAGACCATCTCTAACACACAGCTTGACCTCGGGGTGAGGTTCAGAAGGCCCTGGGGCGGTGTTTTTCTGTCACTATCACCTTCCTCTCCTCCGTTTTCAGATGAATTTGGAAGGAAGGGTGATTGTGAATCTGTGACAGGGTTCACGAGGTGGGATCGGGGTGCTGGGAGGCAGGAGGAAATGAAACCAACAAGCCAGCTCTCGAATTCTGCTTCTGATCCACCAGCCCTCCCGACGAGGCAGCAGTCCTCAGTTCTATTCCTCAGCCCTCCGCCCCACGCACGTCCCTTACACCCCAGCACGGCACAGGGCCCCGGACCACCGTCTGCCAGGAGCATCCTTAGAAACCGGGGGAGGCTGCTTTGCCCACACACGCAGCAGGCTGTATGTGCCGGGGACGCTGGCCCCGGGAGCAGCTCTCAGGAGGCTCCATATAAATCACCCAGCTCCGTCGTCTGCTGGACTATTTTTAGGTGTGTATTTTAGGTAATTTCCCTGCAAGGGAATGTGTGATAATATGTCTGCACACATGGAAGTATATAACACACATATGGTATATTTTGCAACGCGGCGTGGTCCCCGCAGGACCGGCTCCAGCGGCCCACTGTGGTAGCTGGCAAGGCGCGCACACCTTCCTGGCTGTCTCTTCCCGACTCCCCTATGGACACTTCCTGAACCGCCCCCTACAACTGTGCTGCCCCGACCTCGAATCCCTTCCTCGAATCTGTGCTAGAGCGGATCCAAGAGGGGAGCTGTCATTTCTCCGGCAAAATCAGGCCACTCCATGTTTCTTTACAGTAGATGGTGCGTCAAAGCCCGAGATAAGGATCTGTGGTCTCTCTTACAAGGTCGCCTCAGAGCACTGTCACCGTCTCCTCCCTTTGTGCCTCCTCCTGGCCTCTGGACGGCCTGATGTTCTCTGCAGCTCTGAGATACCCAGGGGGTCCTCGGGGCTCCCAGTGAGCCCTGCGATGGAGCTTTCCCAACACCTTCCAGCCTTGCTCTCCTCGCTCTGAGGGGCTGGGATAAGGGTAACCCATGGTGACAAGGCAGTGAACTTGCCGGGGACTTCTGGGATCAGATCAGCAACTTAGCTGTGTGTCATATCTCAACCTGAACCAAGGCCATGCTGGGCACTCCCACCACCTCTTGCCTGGAGACAGGCCCTTCACCTTCTGGGGAGAGCAAAGCTGCACCGGAGAGAGGGCTCATGGCATCGAAGACCTGGGGATGCACAGAGAAGGCGCAGAAAGCCTGACAGCCCCGGCGCCGATCCCATGGGATCCTGCAGGCAGAGCGAGGCATCCAGCCAGAGGCGTCCCCCACCTCTGGGCCTGCACCCGCTTGCCAGTGAGTCCCGGGTTGGTCCTGACCATGCCAATTTGAATGCCCTTTGGGGGTTGCTGTCGGATGCTGCTGCTTCTTCCACCAGACATAAGGGAAATCATTTTCCTCTTCCCTGAAGCAGGTGTCCAGAGTCATAAGGCTGAGATCCCACTCCGTGCTTTCCTTTGAAATGAGCCAGTTTGGGCCAGACAGTCAAGGAGCGAATCCCCACTTGTTCCCAAAGCGTGAATGGTTCTCCTGGATCTCCGTTTCAGTAGGAACAGGGACGCGGGTTTTCCACCCCCAGAGGCGGCGGGAAGTAACATCACATTCCGGCTTCAGCCCTTCATCCTTTCACTCTACTTGTGCCCAGAATAAAATCACATCAGGCTGGGAGCTCACCAACGAGGGGGGAGAAAACAAGTGCATAATCAATGGACATTTAGTAGCTTTTGCACAGTGAGACAGTGGAAGGCACGCTCTTTGAAATTCAGGAACATTCCAAACTGCGGTTTTTCTTTCAGAGTTAAATAACAAAAAAAAAAAAAACAAAAAAAACCCCATATATATAGTTTCACATTCAAATCTACACCAAATGAGCTAATTATAAGATGAATGAGTCCTATAAAGGAAAAGTAAGACCTTATGTAAGAAATATAAAGTTAACGTAAGGAAAACAGTTATGCAATGTTAGGATGATACATTTCTATCCCTTTCTCTGACGTGCTCCTAAATGGGAATTTGTGACTTCCCATGAAAATCAAATTATCAAGTCCCCGTGCAAGCCTGGCCCTAAGAGAGACGTGTCTCCTAGCATACATTCAGGTGTCTCACTGCTGCTCCTCTAAGGATAGGCTGGACAAGGTCGGACCTACAGAAGAAGCCCCGCGTTTGTGCCAACACAGCCCCTCTCGGGGACACCGCTGGCCCGCAGTTCACAGCACTGAGCAGGAACTCCGTGGGCAAGAATTCGGGAGGCTAGATGCACGGAGGCTGTGGTTATATGGGGACTTTAATCTTCGTGTGACTGGGGGAGACAGGCCCTGCAGATGGGAATGAGACCCATTTCTGGTTCTTGGGGCTAAGTTTTCTCTAAGAAATGGCTCCTATGATCTCCTGGGGCCCTGTAGGAGGACCTGAAGAAGGGAGAGATGCACTGGGGACAGGGGCAGAGTGAGGGCCACTGCTCAGTGTCTGGGACATGCACCCTGAGGTCCGGGGTCCATGCACAGGACTAAGAGCTGGAGACCAGGGAGGCAGGGCGTGGATTCCAGTCCTCCCGGCCGAGTCCTTGTCCGCACGCCCTGCAGATAATGTACTACTAGCGGCAACTAGCACTGTGCCAGGCGCTGGGAGTGGAAGGCAGACCAGTCCCCTAGAGCTTCTGGCCTGGAAGAGAGGTCTCCGAGTGACTAATTCTAAGTAAGACAGCAATGGTGTGAGATGCCCCAGAGGAGAGGCTGTGCCCGTGTGTCCTGGGCTCTGAGTGGCTCTAAATTGAATAACGAGAGCAAGCAGGGATGTCCCGCGGGACACCTTGAGCCGAGCAGCAGAGGACGCGTCGGGCAGGCAAACGCATGTCTCTGTGGGCATGTGCATCTGTTGTACACACGTGTCATGTCAGGGGGCCAAGCATGTCGTTGGATCCGTAGTCGAGTTCCAGACATACACAGAGGCCAGGACCCAATAAGAGCCCCGAGGAGGGACAGGAAGGGAAAGATGGCCAGTGCAACAGAGTTCTGAGAGCGAGGGTCTCCATCTCCATGTGCATGCTCCACGCGGGACAGGCCATGGGTGGGACTACTGTCTGCTGTTTTTAGGGCCCCTTGCTCCCCTGGTCAACAGTTCACGGCTGAAGGTGGCATCATTTTGTCCCAATTCAGACATCCTGGCATAGCTAACACGTGGGCTCAGCAGCTGGACTTGCTGTCAAGTCCCACCTTCACTGTTGCCAGGCTGTGTGACCTCGGGCGAGTGACAGAACCTCTCTGTGCCACCTGCCAAATGGAGGGAATGCTAAGATGGTTGGTCTGGTCTGGGACCGAACATGTCTACTCTCGCAAAGTAGTTAGAAGAGCTTCTGACTGATGGGGAGGCTGGTCAAACACAACACGAGTGATAAATTTGCTCCCGCCCCTCCCATGGGGTCCCCTTCCCCATCCTGTTCTCCTTCGGTGACTCCAGTCCGTGCAGGCGCTGGGGTTCTTCGTGGGGAGGTGGGAGGTCGTCGCACGGAGAAGGTATGTGATGGCAGGGTGTGTTTGGTCTTCCAGGAGGCTGAGATCCTGAACACAGCCATCCTCACGGGGAAGACTGTGGCTGTTCCGGTGAAGGTGGTGTCAGTGGAGGAGGACGGCACCGTGACCGACCTGCTAACGTCTGTGGAGTGCCGGTCGTCCGATGAAGACGTGATCAAGGCAAGTAGATGCCTCCCTGCCCCGTCCCCCGCCCCTGCCGGAGTCTGTGGCGGTGACCACTGGGGGTCCTGTGGCCCCCTCCCAGCCCATTCCAGTGGTTTCTGGAGGCTCAGCAAGGTGTGCAAAGCTCCTGACCTTTCCTGTTTGCCAAGTGCTCAGGGCCTCATCCCACTCCCTGGGGAGGCCATGGAGGGTTGCAGGGACTGGGAAGGGGGCCAGACCCAGCCTGGTGGGTGTGTAGCTATGCTCTGGGATGCTTGCACAAGAGGGCACGTGTGTGCCAAGCCAGTGGGGGGGTGGGGCGAGAGTGCACTTAGTCTCCCCAGCTGTGACTGACAGCACCAGCCGTGGGAGGAAGAGAAGATGCCTGTCCCCACTTCCCTGGCCAACCTGGGCCGGCTCTGCAGCTGGGGGGTAATGGGGGTGGCCCTTCCTTTACATTCCCTGGACCCCTTCTTTCCTCCCCTCTTCTCTGTCTTTACAATTGAACACACAGAGGAGTGAAGCCAAGGCGTGCATGGAGATGTTTTGGTGGGGGCGCTCGGCCAGCTGCTGCACTCGGCAGGGGATGGGCTTGTCACGCTGCCACTGCCCACTCCCGACTCAGAGCCGCGGTGGCGAATGCTGCCTGGCACCCTCCTCCGAGCCTGCCTTCCAGCAAACACCTGGGGCCAGCAGGCGGGAGGGCAGGAAGTGCACGTGACCCCTTCTCTCTGGGTCCCAGTGGCAGTCTGAGCTCGGTGACCCTGCTTATGCTGGACGGGAACTGCCAAGCCCCTCTGCTCTCTGGGAACTCCAGGGAGTGTGTCCATCGGCAGAGAGCAGTGGTCAGATGCCAACAGTGTCCCCACTAGATGCTGGGTTCTGTTCACGATAGTAGGGCTGTAGTCAGAGGCACGGTCCGTGTCCTGTGATTAGCTGGGGAGAAGGCAGGGATGGGAAGGAAGACAGCGTTATGACACACCGCTCACCCCGTTCCAGAATCCCCTCAGTGGGTACCAGGCAGGCCGGGCCTCCCAGGGCTGCAGACCAATTCTTGGCTCGCCCTTGCTTTCCCTCTCTCCCCACATCCAGTCCTCCAGCGAATCCTGTTGGCGGTGGCTTCCAAACATGCCCCAGACCCGACCCTCCTCCATGGCGTCCTGCCAGCCCGCAGGCCGCATTCCCATCTCTCTCCCAGGTCCATGCGGAGTCCTCCTCGAGGGCCCCTGGTGGCCTCCTCTCCCCTGGAGTCTGTTCTCACTGCAGCAGCCAGTGGGATCCAAGTGTCAGTCTGACAACGTCACTCCTCGGTTCGGAAACATCCCCCCGCTTCCTCCCTTCTCAGAGGAGACAAAGTGACTGTGGGGACACGGAGTCCGGCCCACCTGCCCACCTGCCTGAACTCTGACCTCACCCTTGTTGCATCCCCGCTTGTTCTCTCTGTTCCAGCCACACCAGGGGATTGGACTGGCCTTTCCTCGGACGGGTCAGGCCCCCCAGCTCTATGCTCCAAACTCCCTTCCCTGCAGGGCCATGTCCCTCGCTTCCCCTTCTCCAGCCTGTCCCAGGCAGTGTTGATCAAATTATCCCCCGTCCCCCCAGCACCGTCCTCCCCGGCCCCGCTCGCATTTTTCCGTTGTATTTATTCATCGAATGTGTATGTGTGCGATGCAGATCTCTGTATTTTCACATTTATGTTTTACTTTACGTTGTCTGACGGTCTCACGGGGGTGTAGGCTCTGGGAGGGCAGCGCTGTCTGGTTCTCTTCCTTTGCTGCCATCCCCCATCACGTACAGCCCCGGGCAGAGAGGACGCACCCAACAAACTTGTGTCCAACGCGTGAGTGAGTGACGCGGTGACTGACAAGACAGGAACGCACGTGGTTGAGCCACGGAAACGTTCTTGCGGACAGACTCACACCGGGATGCTGACGCTGGGTCTGCCCACGGCCGCGGGACGACACACAAGGTGGAAACACTGCAGGCAGAGGGCACGCGGGGACGGGGGCGGGGAGACGCGCTCTTGGAGCAGCAGAAGCTGTGAATTCCTGTGAAGGAGGTTGGAGTGTGTTCTCAGCAGCCTCCGTCCACCTCCTCCTGATGACAGTGATGTTTGCTCCAGGACATTCCTTAATGTCTTTGCTCTCAATCCCGGCAACGTAAATGGTGCCGTGTCCGCCCCAACTTCTGGTGGCCAGGTGACCCAGTGTGTCCCTCTAGAGGCCGTCGTCAGCTCCGGGAGAGACCTGATCCCAATCCCAGCCACAGAGGCGCCCTCTGAAGAGTCAGGCATAAGTCTTAGGAAGGAGGGGGGTCCCCCTCCTTTTGATCTTGTTGCTGACCCTCCCTGACAGGACCTCCTGCAGTAAGCAGGTTGGACCACCCCCAGAAAGGAACCAACAGAGAAGCCGGAGCCACTCTCTGGGGAAGCCGCGTCCTTGCAACAGCGCCCAAGAGCTCGATCCCGCCAGACCACCCAGACTTTCCCTGGAGGATCCTGAAAACGGCTACTTTCGTGCAGAGTAGTCTGAGTTAGGCTCGTGGTACCAGTCAGCAAAGAAGCCCGCACTTGTATCCATGCCCTAGGACTCCAGGAATCCCGGGACTCATGAAATCGCCTGCAGAGACACAGGGCCTCAAGGACGTGCACCCGCAGCCCCAAGGACAGAGGCAGAGCCTGCAGGTCGGACCACACGGCCCACGGGGCCGTCTCTGCGCAGCTCCGGGAGCACAGATGCAGGGATGCTCCCCAGTGTTTATGATTCTTCAGTGTCATTGGGGGACCTTGAGGCAGAAAGCCCAGGGGTGCTTGAAGAAGACCCACACCTCCGCGGGGCTCCAGGAATCCTCTGAGCGGCCCGGTCTGCTGTAAAGCTCCAGTCTCTTCCCTTCTGTTTGCTCTTTCTTCCCTCCCAGCCAGAGGCAGGATAAACCCGAGTGTTCTCTCCCATCCGTATGGAAACCTCCTCGCAGGAAATCCGCTGGAAAAGTCATTCGCACTGAATTGTAAATTTCGGGAAGGCATGTTACCTTCTGCTTCCCAAGGATGCCAGGTTTTCAAAAGGCAGCAGATCCCTAATGAATGCATTTCAGGTGTCAGCAGTAATATCCGTTGTGATGCTTCGGGGTTAGAAATAACAGGAAATCCCACCCACGCTAACTTCAGTTTAAAAAAAATATATCAAAAAATGTTTTTGGCTGATGTAATTGAAAAGTCCTGATTTGGGGGTAGTTTATGGGGATTTTATTCAGAACCTCAGAAGACATCACGAGAACGTTCTTTTTTTTTTTTTTTTTTTTTTTAAAGATTTTATTTATTTATTTGACAGACACAGATCACAAGTAGGCAGAGAGGCAGGCAGAGAGAGAGAGGGAAGCAGGCTCCCTGCTGAGCAGAGAGCCCGATGCGGGACTCGATCCCAGGACCCCGAGATCATGACCTGAGCCGAAGGCAGCGGCTTAACCCACTGAGCCACCCAGGCGCCCCACGAGAACGTTCTTACTCTGCCCCTCCTCCCCTCCCTCTCTGTCTCTTTTTCTCTCTTTTTTATTTCTCTCTGTCTCTCTGTCCATCTCTGTCCCTGTAACTCTGTCTCTCTCTGTCCTCTCTCTCTTGATCTCTCTGTCTACATCTATCTCTCTGTCTCTCTCTGTTTTTGTCCATATCTCTCTGTCTTTCTATATCTATCTCTCTCTGTTTCTGTCTTTTTTTTTAAAGATTTTTTATTTATTTATTTGACAGCGCGAGAGAGATCACAAGTAGGCAGAGAGGCAGACAGAGAGAGAGAGAGGGAAGCAGGCTCCCTGCCGAGCAGAGAGCCAGATGTGGGACTCGATCCCAGGACCCTGAGATCATGACCTGAGCTAAAGGCAGCGGCTTAACCCACTGAGCTACCCAGGCGCCCCTCTCTGTTTCTGTCTTACTCTGTCTCTGGCTCTACCTGTATTTCTGTCTCTGTCTCTCTGTCTCTATCACTCTGTCTCTGTTTCTCTCTATCTCTCTGTCTCTATCTCTGTCTCTCTATCTCTCTCCCTCCGTCTCTGTCTTTATCTCCATCTCTCTCCTTTCTCTCCCCTTCTGTCTCTCTATCTCTCTCTGTCTCTCTCTGTCTCTGTCTCTCTCCTTCTCTCTCTCCCCCATCTCTGTCTATCTCCATCTCTCTCTGTCTCTCTCCCTCTGTCTCTATCTCTCTTTGGCAAAGTGTGGACAAGCAGAGAGAGCCTGGCTGCTGGGAGAACAGGGCCAAGTGGGTCAGAAGTAGAAGCCAGCCTTGCCCTCCACCCTGGCTGAGTCCAGAGAAATGGACGTCGTGGCACCAGCCCCGTGGCCGACGTCCTCGGTGGAATTCAGCACATGTCTCTTGCATTCAGACATTGGCACAGCTGTCCCATGCAGCCCTGCCAATCGTGGGCAGAAGAGACAAAACCTGAAGCATCTGCCTTCAGCTCAGGTCATGATCCCAGGGTCCTGGGTTCGAACCCCCACATTGCAGGGGGTGCTCCTCCCTTTCCCCCCATCCCTCCCCCTGCTTGTGTGCTCTCACTCTCTCAAATAAATAAATAAAATCTTGGAAATAAAAGGACAAAACTTCTTTGTCACCCCTACCTGGAAGGAACCACCTACCACCCCATGTGTGTGACACCTGCACCTGCATAGAATTTACATAAAGGATCCTGGAGTACAAAGACCACGGGTCACAAACCCAGCAGAATATGAGATCCAGGGGCCAACAAGCGCAGGAAGCGACGGGGAGCAGTAGGGTCTGCGGCACAGGCCCCATAAGAACAAGCAGCCGCTACGGCATCCTACCTGACTGTCGCCACATGCACAGAGCGCGTGGGGCCCTCGAGGGCATGGACTCTTGTGCCAGGCTGGCTGGACTGAACCCTGGCTCTGAGACCTAGAGGGGAGAACCGGGGCTAGGTAGTTCCTCGGTTTCTTTGGTTGTGATATGGGTGCTGTGACATCCCCACAGCTGATCTGGTTCAGGAAGCGAATCTCGGTCGTTCCGGTCACTCGTGGGTCCGTCTTGTAGGGGGGACTCTGCCTGTAGCCACATCATTAACCTCCAGGAGGTCCCTGCAGCTTCTGTCCAGGTTGTGTTTGGAGCTGCCCGAGGAGGGCTGAGCTCGGGAGGTAAAGTGAACCTTCCAGAAGCCTCTTCACGGGTCACTGCTCTCGGCTTTGTCCCACACCCCAGACTCTTCCCCACCGGCTGGGAGAGCATCCCTGGCACGCATGCCACGTCACTTCTCAAGATCCACCCCCGCCCCCCACCTCCGAGTAAAGGCTAAATGCCTTTCCGCTGTGACCACCACGGCCCCCACCCTCCGTCCTGCCCTCCCATCCCTGACCTCTCCTCCTCCTCTTCCCCCCACCCCCTGTTGTCCTCCTGGGCTCAGACGCCTCCCTCCCCTCCCTCCACCCCCTTCTCTGCCTTATTTTTCTTCATGGAACGTGTCCCCATGGTCTTACTGCATTTCTCCTTGTTCCTCTGTTCCCTGTCCGCCTCTCCAAGGACATTGGCTTGCTGGTCGGATGGTGGCTGGTCTCCCAGCGCCCAGGCAGCCCCTGGTGTCTCGCGGGCTCTCTGCGGTAGTTTGCAGAGCAAAGGGACTCAGGAAGTGGCTCAGGGAATGTGGGTGAAGAGCGTCATCTCTCTGGGTTGTCACAGGGAGGATTCTTATATCAGGAAGAAACTGCTGTTCAGTAGGAAAAACAACCAGTGAACAACCCAGAGCACCATTCTCCTATTTGGGTGAGGAGATGGCCGTGTACTTACAGTACTGTGGGATTTCCCTGGACCTTCATCCAAAAAAGCAAAAGCATCCCTGGGACAATGGGAGGAACTCCCTCGAGGCCCCAGGAGGGATGATGGACACTGAGTTGATGGATGGTACCTAGAACTGTAGGAAAACGGCTCCGTCGGTCCAGTTCAGAGTATGGTGTGTTGAGAACATTCTGCAGAGAAAACGTTCTGGATGGGAAGGCCAGAAACACAGAGGAGATGAGCAGGAAAGTGACCCAGCCTAATGACTACTCCATCCTTTCCGTTTCCTACATGAATGAAAAAGTATGACAGTTAATCGGGATTCTCTGGAACTTATATGGGAACCGGAAGCCTTGGAGTGCGTGTCTGTTTGGCAGACGCAGAGAAGCAATTAGACCCAGTGGGAGGACGGAGCCCTGGCCCTTACTTCCAAGGCTGTAAAGATTAAAACGAAACAAGTCAGATGTTGGAAGTCAAAGGATTTGTTCGTGGCCGAAAGGCTTTCAGTTTAAAAGACTTTGAAGAGTCATTTTCACTGTGGGTGAATTTGGCCTTTCTGTAGGTAGGATGTGACCGTGCTGGGCTCAGCCGGTCCTTACACTATGTTATCTATGCGTGAGCACCCCTGATGGACTGGGAGAAATTCTGCCCCAGGGACATGTCTGACGCATTTCTGTACGCCTGGACTAAATCGAAGGCCAGGCAGGGGGTAGTTATTTGTTGAGTGAGTGAATGAATGGCAAAATCAACCTAGATTTGTGTTAAATGTTGAGAGACCGCTGGTGAACACCCTCATCTCCCCTCCATGGTACATCTGGTTAGTGGACTTTGCTAACACACGTAACACGTGTTTGATGGGCTACTTTAGCAAAGTGGGCCTTCGCAGGTGCCAGTTGCTGAAGGCTCAAGTGACTCAGCTGGACATACTTCAGAGGCACCCCTGGAACCCAGACCCTGCCTAGGAACCGCAGGTTACTGGATGGGCGCCCCCTGGTTACGGCAGCTCAAATTGCAGGCATAGTACCTTCTGGGTACTATGAGATTCTAACATTCCTGTAAGGAGGAGCCTCACAAATTCCCCTCCATTTCTGTGACAAAAGTTCTTTATCGGACTTGCAGGTCTGTGACTACAAACACACTGTTATTAATGAAGAATGAAAGCATGTTGACAACAGGTGCATTAAAGCATGAGATAGAGGCCATAACTCATTTTAAACCCTCTAACTCAGCACTCAGGCAGTTCAACACCGTGTATCATAGACAGAATGCGTACAATTGGCACAAAGCTGTTGTATTGTTGTTGTTGTTTTTAAACCCAGCGTTAGAATGGTAGTGTTTTGCCTGATGACATAGGAGTCCATCCTCCATCGGTGCTAAAATGGCAGGTGTCGGCTGGACTATCACATTTTGTATGGATCTGAGCTTACCCCACACCTGCTATCCTACAAACCCCAGCCTACAGCAGAAACTCTCATGAGTGAAGGGGGTGTTGGATAATTAGGACCAACCCTGTAGCAGCCCCTTGTTTTCTGCTTCTATAGAGGTCAGTTAATGGGGGGGGGGGGTAGGGAGCAAAAAGGTACATGTAGAACCTAAAATTAGAGATTATACCTCTCCAAAAGGGATTTTTTTATGATTTTTTATTTTTTTATTGACATATAATGTATTATTAGTCCCAGGGGTACAGGTCTGTGAATCGCCAGGTTTACACACTTCACAGCACTCACTACAGCACATACCATCCCCAATGTCCATAACCCAACCACCCTCTCGCTACCCCCCTCCCCCTGGCAACCCTCAGTTTGTTTTCTGAGATTAAGAGTCTCTTATGGTTTGTCTTCCTCCCGATCCCATCTTGTTTCATTTATTCTTTCGTACCCCCCAAGCTCCCCATGTTGCCTCTCAACTTCCTCATATCAGGGAGATCATATAATTGTCTTTCTCTAATTGACTTATGTCATTCAGCATAATACCCTCTAGTTCCATCCCCGTTGTCGCAAATGGCAAGATTTCATTTCTTTGGTGGCTGCATAGTATTCCATTATGTATATATATACCACATCTTCTTTATCCATTCATCTGCTGATGGACATCTAGGTTCTTTCCATAGTTTGGCTATTGTAGACATTGCTGCTACAAACATTCGGGTGTGTATGCCCCTTTGGATAACTACATTTGTATCTTTAGGGTAAATACCCAGTAGTACGATTGCTGGGTCATAGAGCAGCTCTATTTTCAACTTTTTGAGGAACTTCCATTCTGTTTTCCAGAGTGGCTGCACCAGCTTGCATTCCCACCAACAGTGGAGGAGGGTTCCCCTTTCTCTGCAATCCTCGCCAGTATCTGTCATTTGCTGACTTGTTAATTTTGGCCATTCTGCCTGGTGTGAGCTGGAATCTCATTGTGGTTTTGATTTGTATTTCCCTGATGCCGAGTGATGTTGAGCACTTTTTCATGTGTCTGTTGGCCATCTGGATGTCTTCTTTGCCAAAATGTCTGTTCATGTCCTCTGCCCATTTCTTGATTAGATTATTTGTTCTTTGGGTGTTGAGTTTGATAAGTTCTTTATAGATTTTGGACACTAGCCCTTTATCTGATATGTCGTTTGCACATATCTTCTCCCATTCTGTCGGTTGTCTTTTGGTTTTCTTAACTGTTTCCTTTGCTGTGCAAAAGTTTTTGATCTTGATGAAGTCCCAGTAGTTCATTTTTGCCCTTGCTTCCGTTGCATTTGGCGATGTTTCTAGGAAGAAATTGCTGTGACTGAGGTCAAAGAAGTTGCTGCCTGTGTTCTTCTCAAGGATTTGGATGGATTCCTGTCTTATATTGAAGTCTTTCATCCATTTGGAGTCTATTTTTGTGTGTGGTGTCAGGAAATGGTCCAGTTTCATTCTTCTGCATGTGGCTGTCCAATTTTCCCAACAGCATTTGTTGAAGAGACTGTGTTTTTTCCATTGGACATTCTTTCCTGCTTTGTCAAAGATTAGTCGACCAGAGATTTGAGGGTCTATTTCTGGGCTCTCTATTCTGTTCCATGGATCTCTGTGTCTGTTTTTGTGCCAGTACCGTACTGTCTTGATGATGACAGCTTTGTAGTAGAGCTTGAAGTCTGGAATTGTGATGCCACCAACTTTGGCTTTCTTTTTCAACATTTGTCTGGCTATATATTTTAGGATTATTTGTTCCATTTTTTGAAAAAAAAATGGATGGGATTTTGATAGGGATTGCATTAAATGTGTAGATTGCTTTATGTAGCATAGACATTTTCATAATATTTGTTCTTCCAATCCATGAGCATGGAACGTTTTCCCATTTCTTTGTGTCTTCCTCAATGTCTTTCATGAATACTTTATAGTTTTCTGAGTATAGATTCTTTTCCTCTTTGGTTAGGTTTATTCCTAGGTATCTTATGGTTTTGGGTGTAATTGTAAATGGGATTGACTCCTTAATTTCTCTTTCTCCTTTTTTTTTTCCACATCAAATGGGTAATGTACTGAGGTCGTAACAAGGTTTAAGGGTGCCACATGTCGCACAGGAGCGTGAACACTCAGTCATCATGCTTATGAACTACAAAAGGATCCCAAAAGGGATTTTTTTTTAAATTAATTTTTTCAGGGTCTTACCCGAGTTCCTGTCTCACAGGAGCTTGATGTAGAGTCTTGACTTTAATCTGAGGGTGAGTTACAGAAACTTCTGCTGTCTTTCCCTGCGGGAAAGGTCTTTGATCCAAGAAGAGAGAGAAGGAGAGCACTGAGAGGTCTAGTGCGTGTTTGTGACCAAAAGGAAAACCAAGCTCAGAACATTTCCCAGTAGAGCTGGTGAGCCAGCTTTCACACTGGAGACAGTGGGCTTCGTCCATGCAAGATGCAGCCAGGTCCCGAACCCCAGCTCCACCCTCAAACTTCTGAGCAGCATTGCTCAGGACATGTGGACCAGGTGGAGGCCCAGAGGTCTATTCCAGGGAAGCCTCTCTGGCGCATGTAGACCCAGGTCACACGCAACAGCACAACCCTGGGGAGGCCCAGGTTGGGGTCAGTCAGCCACCTCTCTACGTGGAGATGGTCTTTCAAAAAAAAAAAAAAAAAACAGATGAAGACTTTAGAGGCCCAAAGTTCAGAAAATATTATGGAGGCTGCTATACAGAATTTAAAAATTGAAGGGTGCCTGGGTGGTGCAGTGGGTTAAGGCTCTGCCTTCAGCTCAGGTCATGATCTCAGGGTCCTGGGATCGAGCCCCACATCAGGCTCTCTGGTCAGCGGGGAGCCTGCTTCCCCCTCTCTCTCTGCCTGCCTCTCTGCCTGCTTGTGATCTCTCTCTCTGTCTCAAATAAATAAATAAAATCTTTAAAAAAGAAAGAATTTAATTAAAACCATACTAGGGTGTTTGTAACCAGTTCAATGAAGAGTCTAAAGTGTAAGCATAAATTACTCAACAAATATTTCCTGTATTTCTGATGCACACAGGACACTGTTCCAGTTCTGTAGACTGAGCTCATGAACAAATTAAAGTTCATGACAAGGAAGATAGGAAATCCTATTAAATAATTACAGAGGATACATATATAATATCCTTTATCCTATTTTGTCATAAACATAACTTCATAAATTTTTTCTTCATAGAGGAGGAAAATAGATATTTTCATATATATTCATATATTTTCTGTATACCTATGTATATAGTTTCAAATCTAGATAGAATATATCCTATTTCTGGGGCACCTGGGGGGCTCAGTTGGTTAAGCAACTGCCTTCGGCACAAGTCATGATCCTGGAGTCCCGGGTTCGAGTCCCACATCAGGCTCCCTGCTCAGCGGGGAGTCTGCTTCTCCCTCTGACCCTCCCCCCCATCTCAGGCTATCTCTCTCTCATTCTCTTTCAAATAAATAAATAAAATTTAAAAAAATATATATCCTATTTCCTATACATACCATTTCATGTATATATAGTTTGACATATACAGATTTCTCCACAGAGGAAGAAAACAGGATAAATAGCAAGGGAGGAGGGAGATGAATATATATATCCTATTTACATACTTATATATATCACATACTTAAGTTATCTACAGTCTATAGAGAGTTTCCTATATAGAAGGGGAGAATGGATGTTTTTATTTTTCTATATATCCTATATCTGATACATACATATTTTATTATCGTATATGTCATATAACAGTTTCACATGTGTAAATATCTCATTTTCTCATATGTATTCTATATGTACTCTCTGTCATATGTGTCTCCTATGTCATATACAGCAGCTTCATGTGCATGTGTGCATGTGTGTGTATACACACATATTTCCTCCCCCGCGCCCTCTCAGCAAGGCGTGTGCATGCACACATATGTAGACACATTCCTACAAGAATATAGTTGCCTCTCCGAGACGGGGACTTGGAGATGGAGCCAGCAAGTCCCGCAGTAAAGCGGGCGGGAAGGGAGAGTGTTGGCGGTCAGAGCAGCAGTGGGGATGGGCTCTCAGGTGGGAAACACCTGGGGTGTCCTGGAGCCAAGGAGCCCCAGTGGACGGCAGAGGACAGGAGGCGTGGTGTGCAGCAGGGGCACACGAGGCAGATTGTGCTGGCGGGAGGCAGGACTGAGCCTTCTCCAGAGCCTGCGGCCGGGTGGGGAGGCTGGGACAGAGGGTGCGCTATCCAGCGGCTGGAGCCTGGGCAGCTGGTGCTGGGATGTCTGGACGCCATTGCAATATGTTCTGGTTTTCCATTGCCGTTAAAAAAAAATGTACCATGCGTGTGTTGACCTAAAACAGCATTTATTATTGCACAGTTTTGTAGGTTAGAAGACCTACGTGTGTCTCAGCGGGCTATGGTCTTGGGGTCAGGAGGGCAACATCCTTTCTGGACAATTCCAGGGGGAAGGTCTGTTTCCTTCCCTTTTCTGTCTTCCAAAGATGTAGGTCAAGGGGCACAAACTTCCGGTCATAGATGAGAAAGTTCTGGGGACCCGATGTCCAGTGCAGTGGCTGGAGTTAATAAGTCCTTATTGCGTGCTTGAAAGCCACGAAGAGGGTAGATCCTCTGTGTTCTCACCACAAAGAAATCACCACCGTCCTGGGAGGTGGTTGGAGGTGTGGACCAACCTTAACGTCACCACCATTGCCCAGTATGTGTGTCTGCCACGTCATCGTGTCACACACCTAACAGTTACTCAATGTGGTGTGTCAGTTCTGTGTCTGTAAAGCCGGTGGAGAGAAGCCAGCGAAAAGGACGTTTCGTATTGAAACCAAAGGTTATCCCCATGTTCTCAGTGAAAGCAAAGTCTATTAAATGAGACGGGATTGTGACAGCTACAATAACAAAACACAAACCCGTTAGATAAAGTCAAAAAAATATTTATCGTACTTGTAAAATTAAAGGAATAAATCAATGTTTACTATCCCATCAGATTTGATCCATCATTGATTTTTTTTAAAGATTTTTTTTTTAATTTATTTATTTGACAGAGAGAGAGATCACAAGTAGACAGAGAGGCAGGCAGAGAGAGAGAGAGGGAAGCAGGCTTGCCGCTGAGCAGAAAGCCCGATGCAGGACTCGATCCCAGGACCCTGAGATCATGACCTGAGCCGAAGGCAGCGGCTTAACCCACTGAGCCACTCAGGCGCCCCATCATTGATTTTCAAGTGGACTTTGTAGCCCCCCGAGACAGAACACACTGTGGTCCAAACATAGCACGAGGCCGGGAGCCTGAGGATGGGATGGCACGTCCCATGTCACAGGGGTGAAGCTGTGGGAACCAAGGAAACCCACACTGTCCCTCGGGAACAGAATCCTGGGCTTGTAAACTGCACTTGGGCGGGCGATCTCTCCAAGGTGTTTGTTACTTCCCAGGATCCTTGTGGAAGTCCCTCTGACGACACTCGGTATACCCAGGCACATCTCCCATCGCAGAGCCGGCCAATGAGAACCTCAGTTCCAGCCGCAACCTCGCCTTCCCTTTGCCTCGTGACTGGACATACTCACAGGGCCAGGTGTCAGGGTGCTGATATCCCCAGGGCACCCCCTCCTGCTGACCCTAGGCTGCCTTGCCAACATCTCCACCGGGGAGATGTGCTGTCCCCGTGTCTAGCTTGTGGCATGGCACACATACCCTTCCTCTGGTTTGTGGGTGACAAGACAGGGAGAGACTTCCCACGGCCATGCGTGGCCCCCCTCCATGTGGAGCAGCACAGGTTTCTCTTGGCCCGTGTGGATGGTGGGGCTGTGGGCCAGCCCCCAGGCCCCGTAAGCCTCTGTTCTCTGTGCCTTGTGAGGGACCCATAGTGGCTGTGTCCAGGTTCTGAGCAAGTCCCCCTTGCCCAGAGCGTGCTGATCTCAGGCACCTGCATAGCGCCTCAAGGCCAAGTCCTCTTCGGGGCTTCATTCCGAGGCCCGAGCTGGGGGCTGCCTTCCTTACCGCGAACAGGTGCGGACGCCAAGCCCTCCTTTATTCTCATTTCATCACCTCGGAGCAGCGCTGGGCACTGTGCTTTCCAGGGCCTCCCAGACTTTGCGACTGCCGGTCACCGGACTCTGGCCTTGCGATGGGGTGATGTTCTGGACACCCCCAGAAACCTGAATGCTTCTTTGGGGCATCCTTCCGGCGGCTTCCGACGGGCTGTGACCTCTCAGGGACTTTGCTTCTCTCTGCGGGGGGCAATTCCAGGCAAGAAGTAATGATTTAGACTCTAAAAGGCGTGCTTGGGGCGGCGGGTCATTGGCGAAGGGAAATCGATGCCAGCCGTGGTGAGAGTGAACGGATGGGCATCACCAATGAGAAGGGCCGGGTGGTCTAGCAGCATCCCCAGGTGGTCCAGCAGCATCCGCGGATAACGGGGGTTAACCGGGGGGCAGTGATTCCATTCGCAGAACAGTGAACTTGGAAAGGAGAAGCAGGTTCATGGGGGGCATGAGGATGAAGGAAGTTGGCACAGCACAGGCGTGCCACGGGAATCGCGGGATGGGCACAGTCAGTGGGCACTGATGAGTCGCGTATAATTCCGTATTTTCCTCCCCTGAGACGTTTTTGTGAGCAGAAGTGTACAGCTGGGTGATCCTGGGCAAACCAGATGTGCGGTCGACTCCATTTAGGGCCAAGCAGGAGCCACCTAACCGAGCAAGGACCAGCCTGATATTTGGGTGGAGATTTCTAAGCACGGAGAGACACTGAGCTGTGAGCACTAACGTGTCTCTGTGGGTGAGGGACCCCACAGTGGCATCTCCTTGGATAACAATCTGCAATCTAATTGTTTCCAAGGAAAGGTCACCCTCAGGGTAAGACTTAGAGAGAACACGGCAGTGATGTTGGAAGGCCCCCAGGGCTGGCTTACTGAGCTGCACTGTGTTCACATCCTGGACACTTCCATCGTGTTTCCTAATTCCTAAACGTCGTACAGTGTATGTCTGTCAAGACAGCGACAAGAGCAGTTTCTGCATTAGTAGGTTTATACTCTAATGCTTATTCGAGTAATACATGTTGGACACCATCCACGGTGATTTCCTCCATGTTCTTCCTTGGGACAAGACAGATTTTAAGACGTAGTTCACATAAGGAAGAGGCCGGGAAACAGTGTGATAGAGGACAATGTGTGTGGCAGGTGGCCAGAGGGACTCGCGGTGACGGTGGTACGCCAGCACCCGAATACCCCCCACCTTTGACGCAGGACTTGGGTACGTGGGGCAGCCGTCACCTTCATCTGCAAGCACAGTGAGCCTGGCCGCTCTGTCTCGTGCTAGCAGGAGAGACACGTCATGTCCCAGTGTCACATGGTAACTCATCACTTCTTAGGAGGAGGAGAGCTGTGGGCTGTCACTTCTCACTGTGTCCGTGTGTCGGCGCAGAGGACATTCACTTTGCGCAGCTGGGTCTGTTACTGTTGTAAAGAATTAAACAGCTCAGGTTTAATCGTTGCCATTATAACCGCAGCTCATTTTTAAGTCACATTCAAGGAACTCTGTTTCAGAGTTTCAGTCTGGCCCTCCCAGTTCTCCCCTCCATCAGCACCACTGTTCTCCGACATCCTTGCCCAGATGTGCTCCCTCCCCCGCCTCATTTTACCTCCAAGACTGCCCAATGCTTAGCATCCTTCCACAGTAGTGGTTAGAACAAGGCTTGCCGCTGTAACCAGCAAGCCTGCCTCCAACACGCTCAGCGTTCATTTCTCTTTGTACAACACTCCAACATGGTGCTCCTGTCCCCCTCCCTGTGGGGTCTCAGGGACCCAGGCTCCTTCTGTCTTGTGGCTTCTCTTTCTAGCTCTCTTGAGCAGGATGGAGGACAGTCTGGAAAATCATGCACGATGCTCACGGGCCGCGTTCCGTCCGCTGGAGCCCAATCACATGGTCCTTACCTAACTGACAGGAGTAGCTGTGCTCCCAGAAAGTGGAACAAAGGCACACTTTCCGGGTGAGGGCCCTGAAACCCAAAGAGGTACGAGCGTTTGTAACAGTTGATTATTTACATTCAATGGACACTCATTCAATATGGAGCATGCTGTGAATGTGGGATTTACAGAAAAATATTGTGTCAAAAATATACTAAATATGTAGTTTTAATTCCATGAATTCTGAACATTCGTAAGATGTTAATGTTATACAAAATCTATTCTGAAAAAATTAAAGCTGTCGTAGGTGCCATGAATTTACAGTGGCCCTTAGAATTCAGATAACAGTAGCTATCCTAACGGCCGGGGTCATTCTGGTCCCAGAACTGTCCTGAGCACTTACAGGCAATAGTTCATCGAATCTTTATGACATCCCCTAAAGGTGGGGGCCTGGGTTTCAGGTGGGGAACCTGATGCCCGGACCCAAGTTTGAACCCCGGCCGTCCGGCTCCAGCATGCGCCGGGACTCATCACAAATAAACACAATTCTGATGCCCCAAGAGACAGAAGATGGGAGAGCCAGGAGGTGGGCCCTGGTGCATACAGATGGCTTAGCAGGAGGGACGCATGGTGGGGAGGGGCAGCCCGGTCCCCTGCTCCGTGGACCCCTTCCCAGTGGATCAAACAGTGACCTGGGGAGAATGCAGGTCAGAGTCCCTACCCCAGCAGAGGTGCAGAAGGAGGCGAAGCTGGTCCTTAGGCAGGGTGGGTCTGGAGGCTCCCTGAACAGGCAGAGCCCAGGGCGGCCAGAGGAGGCCCCCAAGAAGCAGGCTGTGTGTTGGACGTGTATCACGGAGCATTTGGCTCACATGAATGTTAAATATGTGCTCTCCACAGCTGAGCACGTGCAACCCCTGTGGGGGCCAAGGCTCTCTTGGACTACCCCCACCCCTGTCCAGCCAAATGGGAGTGCCGGAGGCTCCTGGAGGAAAGGTCTGGCATTTTGCAGATTACAGACCTCTTTGAGCTCTGCTGTCAGCGGGAGTCAGGAGCTCAGCACTGTATTCCGACTCCAACCTTCAACAACTCAGAGGAATTCTTGTTGTGGCAGCTCAATTTAGAGGCTTTCTGTTGTGTTGTCAGAGTAAGATCACTTCATTAAAACCAGACACACTTCCAGGGCCTCTGGACTGCTTCCGAGCTCTGTGTGCAGTATATTTGAGAAAAAAGTGGTCTGAATTCAGTGATGTGGAGACGGATGGATTGATGGACAGATGGGTGGATGGATGGATAGATGGATGGATGGAAGGATGAGTGGATAAGCGAATGGATGGATGGATGAGTGAATGGATTGATGGATGAGTGGATGGATGGATGGATGGATGGATGGATGGATGGATGGATGGATGAATGAGTGGATGGATGGATGGGTGGATGGATGGATGGATGGACGGGTGGATGGATGGATAAGTGGATGGATGGAAGGAAGAGTGGATGAGTGGATGGATGGATGAGTGGATGGATGGATGGATGGATGGATGGATGGATGGATGAAGATAGATAGACAGGTATAGACAGATGATAGATACATAGATAGAAGGGATGGCTGGCTGGCAGATAAGCATAGATAGATGATCAATGGGTAGGTAGGTAGATAGATGATAGAACGGATGGATGATAGATAAAAAATAGATGTAGATGGATGGATGGATGGACAGATGGACGGTTTGATGGACAGATGAGTGGGTGGGTAGGTGGGTGGATGGATGGATGGATGGTTGGATGGACAGATGGGTGGAGGATGGGTAGATGGATGCATGGACAGATGAGTGGGTGGATGGGTGGTTGGATGGATGGATGGATAGAATTGAGATATATAGAAATATAGATAAACTTTAAGCATTCTTACAGGAAATCTTAAATCAACCAATTCTGAGAAGGAAATGTAGACTGTTGGACATACTAAGTGAGCATCTGTTGCTGTATTTGGCAACACCTGGGGGGAAAACATTGACTTTCTAGGTAGACAGATTACTCAAGAATTTACCATAACGTATTTTCAAAAGTTCTTTTGAATTGAAAACATGATTGTCTCTTCTGCACAACCATACCTTCAGTTTATTTCAGAGAACAGAAATCTTTCCTTTGAAACCTTGGAAATGCTTTTTCAAATGCGAGGACCGCTCGTGCCCCAATGCCCCCTTCATTCTCCTCTGGCCCGCTTCTGTAGGGTGGTGTGAATGAGCTCCTGGATCTTCCTCCCCGGAGGCAGAACTGGGAATTTTTATCTATAAGGTCAGCTTCAAGTTCAAGTGCGAGACTATTCTGTAATCTTTGAAAATAAATAGGTTCAGTTCAGGTTCAACCTGGCTCGTATTAATTGGTTTTAGACTTGAGATTTGGGGAAATAATTTGCACCTGTGTTCAGTGTGGCTTGTTTAGCAGATCAGTCCCCGCTCGTCCTGTGCGGGGCTCAGCCTGGGGTCAGCCCGGATCGCCTGGAGCAGAAACCTACACCCCCACTCCCTCACTTTGCCCAAATGCCTGTCCTCTTTCTCCCTGGGACCTAGTGACTGAGACAACCCATAGGGGGACATATCTCATTAGGCCCTTGATAAGAATTTGTTTTAATGTCCTAACACAAGTAAGGTTAAATCTGACTTGTGATTCATTTAGAAGGATTCATATCATTTTTCCTTTGTCCCATTAATTCCCCATTTCCTAAAAATTTAATGTCCCCAGTTGTGTGCTAGCCAACACGGTACCCTTCAAGGCAGCAGACGGCCCCATTGGCAAGAGGCAGGCACAGCGGGCAGCCACTCACGGCAGAGACCCTCGGATAAAGGTCAGCCACCGACCGAAGGCTGCTGTGGCTCTATTTGCATTTGCCTTCCAACATGCTTGACAGGCTGTTCCCCAAATTGCAGCTTCTGTTCTCAGGCTAAACATACCTCTGGCGTAGCACTTAGCTTCGTGACAGCTGTGACGGGGCAATGCCCACCGCACACGGGGAGGGAGATCGTCTGATTTCTTGGAAACGGATCGTCGGACTCGGTGTCATCTCACACTGCCATGAGCAATGCCAGGTCTGCCGTCCCCGGTTGGCCTTCTGCAAAGCTAATTACTGACAGTAAGACGTTTCACAGTCTCTCAGGCCACACAAGTCTCAAAATGGATTTTAATTCGCTGTAATTAAGAGCCGTGTATCCCCCGCGGAGTTGCGGAGAGAGCCATGGAAGAAGAGTGGAGGGGGTCTTGAGAGCCCAGAAGGCAGTGAAACCCCCGTCCCTGGCGTAGAGGAGAGACTTTCCTGACACTCTCCCCCTGAGGCCACCTTCGTCCTTGGCTGTTGGCCAAGTGGTCTGAAAATTTCCTGAAACTCAAGGAACGAAAGTTATGAGTCCCAAAGACTGTCTGTGACAGCCCAGTGACACCTGCTTCTGGGGAGTACGGGGGTGCCACGCTCGTGAGGGTCCATCATGGAGATGCACTCACTTACGTGGGCTTAGAGGGGAGACATGGAGAAGTCACCAGCAAGCAAGGAGGGAGATCTCCAGCACCTTGAACACGCTGAGGAGCCCCCTTGTGGTCATAGCAAGAAGGGAACCAGGACCTGCCATTCCCCTGATGGCTCCCTTCCCCAATGCCTCTGGAGGGCCTGTGTCTAGGTGCACTGGCCTTGGAAGATACTCGGTTCCATGCACTGTGTCGGGCACGAGCCCCCTGCCCACATACCATGCCCGACCAAAGAAACTGGGACCAGACCAGTTGCCAGGAGGAATTGCTGGGGTGATCTCCAGAACCAACACAATGCTGCCCTACAGAGTTTGCGAGGATGTCGTGCACTCTGCCAAATATTTGGCTTCACATTCCAACCCCCTGTGTGAGATGAAGCCCAGAAGATTCTTGGACATGACAGAAATCAGCCTGGAGGGGCGCCTGGGTGGCTCAGTGAGTTAAAGCCTCTGCCTTCAGCTCAGGTCATGATCCCAGGATCCTGGGATCAAGCCCCACATTGGGTTCTCTGCTCAGCAGGGAACCTGCTTCCTCCTCTCTTGCTGTGCCTGTCTCTCTGCCTACTTGTGATCTCTGTCTGACAAATGAATAAATAAAATCTTTAAAAGAAAATAGGCCTGGAAAGGTGAGGGTGCTAATTCCAAGAAGTTCGGTAGACAGATCACCACTAAACTTGAAACAGCAATGAGCTCGCTAAACTGAGCAGGCAGGTAACAGCAGTGAGGCGGCTTTGCCTCATCGGGATGACTTCACTGATAACAGCAGGGTGTGCGTTCCTGAATATACGAATGCGGCGGAGTCTATGAAGGCTTCTCATTACTCTCATTACAGACCAACTCGTGGACAGGTAAGGGGATTGATACGCATAATGCGGGACAGTCTCAACATCAGATGGGCAGTTAGGTGGCGGCATCAGAACCTGGCTCCTGGTGCCATGCCCCGGGCCCCTATTACTGCAGGACATGGCACCTCCCTTAGGAAAGGGCACCATGTCTCAGACGGTCTGATCATTACTTTGGATAAGTATTAATGTAGCCAGGCTCTGTTGGTTCAAGTTCATTTTTATTAAACTAGATATGCGTTCTCCTCCTCCCTTGAGCCGCAGCTTAAAATTATTCCCAAATTCAAACAATTTGGATATAGCCTTGCCTTTCTCCACATCTGCAAACCCTGAAAAGGAATGACCAATTTTCATCCCCTCCCCAGCCCGTGCAGATTGTTAAAAATCTGAGCATTTGGAGGGTGTGGGGCGAGGCCAGTCCATTAGGAAGAAGCTAACGCCCCTCCCGACAGATCCAATCAATGCATTCGTCATTACGGAGATTCACAAAAATAATCATGCACACTTTATATCTCAGTTCATAAATGCATAGTGACAGCTTATGACTTAGCTACAAAAATGATATTATCGAGGCAAAAAGAATCTGAGAGGAAATCGAGACTACGGAAGGGGAATGATAGAATTGAGCACTGGCATAAATATAAATCACAAAGGAAGATTGGTTTAATGCAACATGAGAGGCAGAAGCGGCAGGTGTTAAAAAGATCAGCTACTCATCGCGGGTGAAGAGTCCCTCCGACTGGAAATCGTTGGTGAGAGAGAACCTGGCTTTGGACAGGAGGAGCTGGCCATGGAGAGGCAGTTTAAGGTTGTGTGAGAAATAAGGCATCATTAGAGGACATCCTGTTTTATAATATTGAGGCACAGGATAAGAAAAATGTCTGGGGGCATAAAACATCATGTCCTTCATCTCAAAAACAGCCTTTCTTAAAACAGCCCCCTTTGAATACTTTTGGAAGAGCCGAGACTTATTAATCTTTATATCAGCAAACATGTAATGGGTGTATTTGCTTGCTCCCTACGCTCTGCACTCTGAGGTGCCAGTGAATTAGCCTCGGCTTCCGGGGTCCCCTGTACCGGACTCCGATGTCATCATCCTCTATCTGTTCTGTTTGCATACGGTAAGAGCATTTGGAAACCTTCTCCCCGCATCGCCTCACCCTTGACCTGAGAAGAGCAGCTCTAAGTGAGGACGGGGTCTGGAAAGTTCATGATTATTCATGAACAAGTTGGACCCCTGTGGACCCAATTAAGCACTGGCTGTGGTCCAGCATGGCATCCTGACACGCAGGCGGGATGCAGCTCGTAGCAGGCAAAGGATTCTAGATTGTACATAGATGGATGCTTTCAAAATACCGTATTTATGCATTTCACCTAATATATTACAAGAATATACGCAACACGTCGAAACTGGGATTGCAAATATTTTGCTTAACAGAAGGTGAAGGGTATTTTTTTTTAAGTAACAGGACCAGTAGAAGGGGTTTTTAGGCATGTGGTGTAAACCCTGAAAACAGGATGCGTACACAGCCAAACTTAAGAAGAGTCGTGACACGGAATCCCTTCCTTCATCCACCGAGTACATCTTGAATCCCCTCTATGTTTCAGACCCACTTCCAGATGATGGAAACACAAAGATAAGAAAAAATAGTGAACTAATGTCCCTCCTTGGTTTTGCATTCTATGAAGCAAGTGCATTCTTTAAGATGCTCCCAGGTGAAAATAACAGAACAACGGACCAGAAGTGGCTAATAATAAGAGTTATAAACCATTCGTCAGGCTAACACACTCAGAGACTGCTGATTTCAGATGTGGGTATGTCAGCAGCCCCATGATATCAGGCCTCCCCAGGCTGGCTTCCCAGCACCGCTCCTGGATCTGTACTCAGTATCACAGAATGGCTGCTGCGGCTCCAGCCACAGCATCTTCATACACCACATCTCATAGTTATGTTTCCTGTTTGGCCACAGCAGAAATTTGTATTTGAGAGTCTTAGTCCTGGGAACTGGATAGAAATACAAATTCTAGGGACCTACCAAATCAAAAACTGTAATGGTTGGGACTGGTAATCTGTATTTTTATAAGCCCTTCAGATGACTTGGCTGCATGGGGAAGTTTAAAAACCTGCTGCTTTAAGGAAATGCTGTTTTGGGGTGGGGGGCACCTGGGAGGCTCAGTAGGTTAAAGCCTCTGCCTTCAGCTTGGGTCATGATCCCAGGGTCCTGGGATTGAGTCCCGCATCGGGCTCTCTGCTCAGCAGGGAACCTGCCCCCCCCCCCACCGCCTGCCTCTCTGCCTGCTGGTGATCTCTGTCTGTGTCAAATAAATAAAATTTTTTAAAAATTAAAAAATAAAGAAAGAAAATGCTGTTTGGGCACAAAGCAGCCAGATTTCAGTAAAGGTAGATGTGCAAGGTTGATTGCTACAAAGATATGAATAGGCATCACAGTGTAGGGTTCTAGTCCCTCTCCTGGCCACCAGCTCACAGGGTGACTTCCAGATATATTTTAACATCCCTTGATTTTATTTATCTAAATGTTAATTGGAGCAGGGGCATAGCTTTGGGAGGAGGATGGCTCCCAAGATCGGTGGCTTTCAACCAGACTTAAAGGCCCCCTGCCGCCAGCACCAGGGGACATCTGGCCATATCTGCAGACATCTGTGATTGCCACCATCATGGGAGGGGACACTGCTAGCATCCAATGGGTGGTAGGCAGGGTTGGTCCTCGACAGCCCACAGGACACAGGTCAGCCCCACCAGATAACCATCCAGCCCAAAATATCCCCAGTGACAGGGTTAGATGAACTTGAAAGCATGCATTAGCTCTCAGCATGTAGGACACAGACGAACCTTGAAAACATGACATTAAATGAAGACACCAGACCTAGAAAGACACATATTGCATGATTCCATTTATGTCAAATACCTAGAATCGGCAAATCCATAGGCACAGGAAGCAGACTAGTGGTTGCCAGGGGCTAGTGGGACAGGAATGGGTATAGGGTTTCTCTTTGGGGGTAAAAACAATTAGCGTTGGTGATGGTTGCTCAGCTCTGGGAGGTTGCCGCAGACACAGAATTATGCACTCGAGAAGGTTACTTGTACGGTATGTGAGTTCTATCTCAGTAAAGCTGTTCTAGGAGGTGGGGGAAGACTAGTGAAACCGTTATCTGCGGTAGGAATGTGCCTTTCTGCTAAGAAAACACAGTTGTACATCTTAGAGAAAGCTGCATTCCCCCCCTCCATGACTAATCTCTTAACTTTTTTCAAAAGTGAATATATTTGCCCAAGAAATCATCATGACTTACTTCTTTTCCTTCTATGAACTCTGAATCTGTCATTTGTATCTTGATGAGTGTGAGCCTCATTTTTACCTTTTGCAAGCTTGATCATTTGGTCCTCTGGTGAGAGGGAAAACACTCACTTGCCGCAGCTTTCTCCCGCTGGGGGGGTCACTCCCGTCCACCCACAGACGTTTCTCGAGCAGCAAGTGGGGACTGTGTCCTAGTCTTTACGCACACCCCTGCCCCCTGCAGTACTCTGGGTAAAGGGTAATTCTTTGTGCTTCCATGAGCTCCCATGTCTTAGAAGCTCTGAAGGCTGGGCTTGGGCTGGTTCCCAATTTGTCAGACTGCCGTTTGAATTCAGAATGAGATGATTTTAATATAAAACAGATACACACCCTCTAGACCTGAGTTATGTCTACGACAGTGCAGAGGGGTTGAAGGCAGATTCCGCGATGTCACATGATGTGTGTTAAGAAATGGGCTTTCGTGGGGATAATTTTGAATCGAGAAGCAGCAAAGAGAAGGCAGAAAGTCCTCCGACGGCTCATCATCCCACGCAGAGCTGTGTTGGGACGCTGGGCTGTGTACCTGAGGGCTGGTCCTCACTCCTATTGCTGACGTCCGTGTTTACATGGCAGGTGTGAAAGCAGCCTTGCTGGACAGATGCCCTGGGCACCGCAGGCTGGTTTTTGCCGTGCACGATTACTAGGAGTGGTCTGGGGAATCTGGCTGCCCACCCGCGGGAGACTTGGCCACTGCTTCCCCCGGGGAGAGTAAGCCACTTGTCTGCTGAGTTCGCCCCGCTTCCTGGCTTCAGACCTTACACAGATGGATCGCTCAGTGTGTGCGGAAGCCTTCTCTCGTTCAGTGTAATATGTCTGAAGCCCATCGTGTTACTGTGTGAGTCAGTAATCCTTTCCTTCTCATCGGGGAGTGGTTTTCTACAGCATAAATATGCACGTGCGTACGCATCTTCCCGTGGACGGACGCCTAGGACTCTCCGGTTTCAGCTCCCATGAAGAGTGGTGTGAACATTCATACGCAGGTGTTTAGGTGGATACGTATTTTCGCTTCTTTCTGGTGAATACATCTGAGTAAGATACCTGGGTCGTTAGCGAAGGGTATGTATCACTTGTAAGAAGCCGCCGGATTTTCCACCCACGGAGCCTGAGGATTCCAGTTGCTCCCCATTCTCGGCAGCCTGGGATGGTTTCAGCCCTTTGTGATGAAGCCGTCCCGGGGAGCTCTGTGGGTCTCCGTATGGCGGCCAGACCACCAGGCCCATGCAGAGCATGGGTGCCAGGGATGTCTGTACCCGACTCAGGGCCGAGCAGGTGCCCTCGTACTCCGTTCTCACCATCCCCTGGCCAGGGAGCATCGTTCCAGTGAGCCCAGAGCTGGGAGAGCCAGAATGACCTCCCGTCAGTCTCCAGACCCCAGACTGTGTTGTGAGTTGTTGCCGAGGACCGTGCACAGAAATCGAGCTGCCCACTGGGGAACTTGGCGAGTTGCTGGAGGTCACGGTGTGGGGGTCCCCAGCCCCAGTCCCGGAGAACACATGCTGGAATGACAACGGACCATCACTGGGTGCCAACCTCCCTCCAGCCTCTCCTGCCGAGAAACGAACGTGCCATTTCGAGAGCAGGAAGTGGGGTAGAGAAGGAGGAGCTGGGGTAAAGCTGATGACCCTTATCCCTCGGGCTGACATCGACCTGCAGAGGCGACTGGAGGGGAGTGAGGGAAGGCCCATGAGCAGGAATGGGGGAAATCATTGGCTACCCTGGGCCTGAAGGGGAAGCGGAGGGCCCTGGCTCTGGACCCCGGAGACAGCCACAATCCCAGAGAAGCTCCAGGTGCAGGTGGAGACACCTGCCGTACCAGGTACAGCAGCCCAGCAGGGAGGAGGTGCGGGGAGCAAACACCCCAGCCGTTCTCCTCTCCTGCTCTGATTTCCCACCACCGCCGGGCCCAGAATCGGGTGGTGGTGTCCAGAAGAGTGGGCTCTCTGGGAGAGGTCGGGGACAGAAAGGGCAGACCATGTGTCTGCAGAGGCAGAGGGAGGGGAAGAAAAAATCCCAGCACAATCCCAGAGCTCATTTAATTCATAGTAGCTGTTGCTTGAATGTAGGAGGAGGAAATTAAAATGTGATTTGAAACAAAAGCTGCTTTTCTACTTTAACATTTTTACCCCGTGAAACGCCTCACCGATTCCAGACACAAATACAATTACCTCTCATACTGTCGCAAACTAATTTCTTAAGAACACACCTGCCTTATTATCAAGACGTCGAGAGCCTCCTTTCGATGGCCACCCACTCAGCACCTTGTCCGAGAATGACAGGGGATGGGGAGCAGGGGAGGTTCTGACACTGCGCAGGTGCAGCCCCCGCGGCGTCTCCGTTGAGGGCGGGGCTGCGCTGTCCGGCAGCCACGTGGCGGTCGGCCGCCCGGGGCTGAGATAGGCCTGCAGGAGGGCGAAGGCTCATCGTGGGTGCCAGTGTCCTGTGGTCACTGGGTTAGCCTCCTTGGTTGCCATGACAACATATCACAGGCTGGGTGGCTCACCCAACAGAAATAGATTTTCTCCCTGTTCTGAGGCTGGACCTCCGAGATCAAGGTGCCATCAGGGTTGGTTTGTGGGAGACCTCTCTGCCTGGATTGTAGGTGGCCACGTTCGGGCTCAGCCCCCATGTGGCCTCTCTCTGGGCGTACAGGGAGATGGAGAGAGCACTCTGGGGTCCCTTCTTGTAAGGACCCCCGTTCTATGGCGGGGGGCATCCTATGACCTCACTCCGCCTTACCCATCTCCCTGAGGGCCTTGTCTCCAAACGCAGTCCCTCTGGGGTAGGGCTTTGACCTACAAGTAAAGGGACACAATTCAGGCCATAACTCTCTTCATTGTTCTCTAAAGCACGTCAGACGTGGCACCATGTGCTCCCCAACAAAGCCCTCAGGCCTTCCTATAAGCCTGCGTCACTGACGCAGCCTCGTAGGTCCTTCTGGTGAAGCCCCCACTTTGGATCCCTCAGCTCTCTCCAGGGGTTTTCAAGACCTCCCTCCGTCCTGGCAGCAAAGTGGTTTCATGAGGGCCCCGCGTTCCTTAGAGGGCCACAGAAGTTTCTAGCGCCGCGCATCCTCCGGACACTAGACGCTTGCCAGCCCTGCATTCAGAACGAGGGGATTCTCACACAGCAAACCAGGCCATCCTTGAGGGGCCACAGGAGAGGCTGGCCTAATTGGGAAGATGATTTCAGTGGCTTTCCCACCCCATTGCTGCCTCGTGGAGGGACCCATGGAGGGAGAAAGCCATCTCTGAGAAGACGGGTTTAGGAAACCATTCCAATGCATTCAGAAAACTGCTTGAACAGCTGTTGGAGGACAGGAAGTGAGCCCGTGCCCCTCACTGCCCCTCGAGCTCTCCGTCCACCGCCGTCTCTAGGGATGACAACAGGTGCGTTTTGGAAGGAGAGGATGTAATCCATCCCGTGAGAAAAGGAAGGAGCGAGGTGGAGGGTGGAGGCTGCCATTTGGAAGGAAGGGCTGGCTGGGAGGGCAGGTCCACGGCCAGAGGACACTCCCGTGGCAGGACACGGGGCCACATCCTTCGGGCAGCAGCGTCCGTCCTACGAGTGTGTTTCGCCCCACGAGCCCCCTCCCACGCCCAAACCATCAGCAGACGTCTGGTGCCTTCACCATGTCTCGCCGGCATTCTGGAGGATGGATGGGTGCATCTGGCGTTCAGGAGGGGGGACACAGACAGGGACATGGAGTAGACGGAGTGGAAGCATGTGCTGCTGTCTGCGTAGTCCCCTCCTCGGGGCCAGGAGGGGCCTGTGCCCGGTGGCTGGGAGGGAGGCCCCCCCGAGCCCCAGCTTGAGAACACCTGGGCTTTACCCACGTGGGCATTTGCTGACCTGCTTCGGGGCACGATTGTTCCATCCTTTCCAGAAACCCTGTCTTTTCCTCTCTGTAGCCTGGCTACCTCTCTGTCTTTGTCCTTGGAAGGAGAAGGGGGCCGGCAGCAAAGAGAAAAAGTCCTCTTAGTCCTAAGAAGATGTCAAACCTAGAAGGTTTTACTTTGTTACCTCCATCTTTCATGCATTTTTCTGGTTTCCAGAAGGCTTTACATGTCCGTGGTAAAGCACTCCCACGGGGAAATAACCCAATAATTAACACTCATTTGGCACTTGATTTGAGTCTGGCACTGTTCATACAGTAATTCACTTAATCTTGCAAGAACCGTAGGAGGGAAGCACTAATATTATCCCCATTACAGAGATGAACATACTGAGGCACGGCGAGGTTGAACCACTTGGTGTGGTGACTCTTGAGACGTGGAGGAGGCAGGATGGGAACCCAGGCATTCTGGTTATGGGACCCACGCGAAAACGTTAATGACATGACATTAGGTAATCCTGCCTGACAGTGCCCGCTCATCTGCTTCCGTAATTGGTATCCAAGTTCAAGTCCCAGGGGTATTCAAGATGTCTGCATACCTATCCCCGCCTTGGTGATGCACAGAGCATGGCACTACGTGTCTGCTGTCGTGCACCCGGCGTTTCTGCTGAACGTGGAGGTCCTACAGCTTGGCATATGCATAGAACTGCCTCATTCCTTTCGACTACTCCATAACATTACGAAGCATCATGTATCATCATCTACTTAGTCTTTTATTGATGGGCATTTCAGGGGATTCCTGTCTATTCCAACTGTTTATCAGGAGGGAGGACAGGTTCCAGTCCCTGAGCTCCAGGAGAGGGAGGAGTGCAGAGACAGGACCACTGCTGGCCTTTCCTAGCAGGACAGCTGGTGCTCAAAGCCAGGCACGGCCCCGAGTGGCCCAAGTGCCTCCCAGCGGGAGCAGAAGCCAGCCAGCGTGTGCTCTGTGCCCCCCAGGTGAGAATCGGCCCTCGCTGCAGAGAAGCAAAGAACAATTTACAATGCAGGCATTTAGGACGTCACAATCGAGTGGGAGGGAGTTTGAGCCGGTGAAGGAAAGGGGGGAAAGTCCTTCTCAGAATTTGCTGAAAGTTTTTGCTCCCTCTGAAGAGATTTTGGCATTGTTAGGGGCTGGGCAGAAGTCACCAAAAATGTCAGAAACTCAGAGGGGAAAATGTGTCATTTTGCAACAGGGTCAGATAAATACAAGGATAACTTGAGAGTTGTGCATGACTCCCAGCAAGCTCTGGGAAGTGATGCTTTCTAGAAGTTGAAGAGAAATGGTGGGGGTGTTATCTTACTTCTTACTCACTAATAGTTGTGTAAGAGGTTCCAGCATTACTGGAAACACGGGAAGGACCGGCTTCTAAATGAGATATTACATACTTGCTTTGTTAACATACAAGGAATTTATTATAAATGTCCCCCAGCTGTCTGAGATAGTTCCTTGAGATAAGTCCCTTGTGAGGCTAATTGTCTGCAGAAAGCTTAGCTCACCAGAAAGTTCTGGATTTTGGTGCTGGAAGGCTATTCTAGAAGTCCCAGGTGCTCGGTTACACACCCCAGCTCAGATTTTGGTTTGAGCTTGGGGATTAGTGTAAGCAGTAGGAGTAAAGGTGATTTTTCCAGCATGTTCAGAATAAATGCAGACAGGATCAGAGGCGTGCCGGCTCTCTTCCTGGACTCCCGACCCAGAGCCGGACCAGGTCCCTGCTCCCGTGACTCGTGGAAACGTGCCTCCCGTGGATTCGGGGACTGAAGCAGCATGTACACAGCAGGGAGAGGGAGATGCTGAAGGAACTTACTGTATTAGTCGTTGACAGCATCCCGATTCTCCGTCACACAACACACGTTTACCACCTACATAGCGTGGTCAGGGCAAAACCCACAGAGATGGTGTCTGTCCAAAGGCTTGGCTGCAAGGGACTTAGAGCCTTTATGACAGTGACTTAGTCTTGCCCCTGAGAAAGGGAAGCAGGGGGATTACTGGCTTGTGTCACCGAGCGTCCGCAGGTGACAGCTGGGGTACAGGTGGGTCGTCAGGACCCGGTCTCTGTCTGTCCGTCTTCCGCGACATTGGCATCTTTCTCCAGCAGGCTCTTCCTTCACAGGGACCGCATGGCTCTCTGTGGCTCCAAGCTTCTTGCTCCTGCTCTAGAGAGTCCCTCTCCGCAGGACCCCAGCCAAAGCCCCAGTCACGTGCCTGTCACCAAAGCAATTCCCAAGCCAGAGCATGTGATGATCCAGGGGTCTAGGCCTGAGTCCTGCCCACCTGGGGAGCCAGGTGCAGCCTCAGCATCTGTGAGACATGAGGACTTGGGGAAGACGGTATTCCCCCAAAACGACCCGGGGCGCTAATGGCAGCAATGAATTCCTGCTCGATCAGAAGAGTCAGCAAGATGGCAGAATGGCCCTGGCTCAGTGGACACCCCCCAGAATAATCAGGCCGCATTCCCCAGACAAATGTGCCGCTCTGAGACCCGTGGGATCCAGGTGGGTGGTTGTGCAGGACTGGGAAGAGCCGCTGGAAGGGGGAGCTCCACCCAGACTTGCCACCGTGGTCCCAGCAATGATCCAGAAGGAGCACCATGCCCCAGACTCGGCTGCAGCTCCCATGGGCTTTGGTTTTGTCCCCAATACCGTCTGCTGAGGGACCCAGAGGAGCCTTAGCCACCCAAGCTCTGGGTACAGGACATGTGGACCTGTGTCCTGGCTATGGACTGGGAAGTGGCCTCTCTCGGCTGCGAGCTGCCAGCCTCTGGAGGCAATGTCAAAATGATGGCCGCACAGGAGTTCTCACCAGCAGTGACCCATCAACGAGGCACCCCTGGAAATCTGCGAGAGAGCAGGCCAGTCCGAGAAGGGTCAGCAGCTGTGTTGACCTCGGGCCCTACCCCTGCCAGCACCCCACCGTTCCACATGGGTCCCTGGGCTCGTGGCCTCTGCAGTGGGACCGGGAGCCCAGGAGGACATTCAGCTGTAATGGAGTTGCAGAAGTCTCCCTGTGAGGCCCCCTGGGTCCCACTTCATGGGAGTCACTGGGGATCAGCCACTAGAAGCCAGATCATGGTGGATGGACTCTGTCCTGCTGGCAACAACACTGAGCCCGTGTCCCCATCCGTCCGGACAGTCCAGGGGCACTCCTGCCTGGTGTGGGTCCCCAGATACCCGATGGTCTCTGAAATGGACACCTGCCTGCCCCTCTCCCATCCCCAGGAGCTCTGGGACCCGCAACTTCTTTCCTCTCCAGCCCTGCCCTGCCCCCACGCACCTGTCCCATTGCACTTCTCCAGCCAAACCGAACTGTATGTCCATAAACACATCTCCCCCCACCCCGACTGGACCCCCCACTCTCTAGCAGATGATGCACCACCGTCTAGCAAGTGGTTTCACAACCGCCGAGCAGAAAGCGATGAGATTATCTATGTTGTAAATTTTAAATGTAGGATTAATTGTGATTATTAAGAAAACTACCTTATGTTCTTAATAATCGTTACAGTTTTAAAGTATGTAGGCCTTGCAAAGACCAGATGGTCTGGGATTGTATTTTCAGCAAGCACTCGGTTTTCGGGGTATCATTACTATCTGCCAGCGTGTTTTTGTACAACGCGTGTGTCTCCTCTGCACTTGTGAAGCTGAGGGTGCGTGTTGTTTCCGTTAGGTTGGCATTATATTCAGGATTCATACAAATAGATCGATGGCTCAACCAAGGCCCACTGAGTGTAAGACACGGTGATGAAAATCATAATATTCGTGTTATATCTAGAATGTCTCTGTTAACACACAGAGTGGCCAGATCGTGAGCATTAAATCCAAGCTTACTGAGACGAGGGAATCTGGAAATAATGATGTTCTGTTAACGACCGAGGAAAGGGTGAGGGGAAGAATGCTGATGACTCCCTGAAAATTGGGTTTTATTAAAACGACGTGGGACGTTTCCAACCCTTCAAAAGAAGTAGCTCTCTAATAAAACCTCTTACAACAGGAGCCCCGGGATGCTTTTATAACAAACCAGACTTCTAGCTAACAGTAAAGAAAACAAAACTCTAATCACCATCAAAGATGCACAAGCTCCTTGTAGCATAAAATTGAGTACAGATTACACCAGCTCTGAGAAGCTTGTGAAGTCAGGTGCAAATTGCCTGCCAGATCAGGTCGGGAGTGTGCGCGCAGAACGTCAGCAGGTTCCTTTATCAGCGGCTTTCTGTGCACAAAAGAAATTACTTGCGCCTGTATTTGTGCAAATATTTCACTTCGTAAGGAGTCATCAGTGTGCGTGCTTCGTACAGAACAGCTCTCTGTACGTGTGCTGGTGTGAGGGAGAGAGCGATGGTAGGTGACATCATCGCCCGTCCATCACGGTGTGGTCCCGATCTCCCCTCTGCAAGGCCAGAGAAGTGGAAATGCCATCAGACACACCCTGGGAATGTGTCCTTCTGGTGGGGTGTGCGGCCAGTAACTACATGACTTTCTCAATGCAGTTGGCAGCAAGAAGCCACACCAGATGATCTGGGTCTGAGGTCATTTCAAACATCCTGTTGGAACCAATGGACTAGATCCAACTCTTGGTTTTGGCTCAGGTCATGGTCTCAGGGTCCTGGAATCGAGCCCCACATTGGGCTCTGAGCTCAGCAGGGAATCTGCTTGAGTTTCTCTCTCTTCCTCTCCCTCTGCTCTCCCGCCCCCCACTCATTCTCTCTTTCTCTTTCTCTCTCTCTCTCTCCCCTTCTCTAATAAATAAATAAATCTTTAAACAAATGGCTTATGGCACCAGCCATCTGTCTTGGAATCAGACACAGGTGTCACCGGGTCCTATAACGGACCTATAACAATATGATCCTTCCCAGTAATAAGTATCATCACCATTACGTTTTTTAAAATATTATGTTTTATTTATCCATTTGTGATTTTCATCCAGACGGCCATTAAATGAACTGAGGAGGCCGGGTGTGGAGGGAGCGGCACCCTTCCGCGGGACCTGTCTTTTGCGCAACCCTGCAAATGTCGGATCACGGCGGGGCTGAAGCGTCCGAATTTGTTGAATTTGTGAATAACCCTCTCAACCTGGCTCACTCAGAGACACTGCAAAACTTGGGGAACGAATGCATATTTCCCACGGTTTCTCAGCACGAGGAGGTGGGCAGCGCTCCGGTGGGAGTGTCCCTGGAGGCTGGTCCCTGCCGGCGTGTGCTGTGATGCCTGCCCCACACTGCATCCCCAGGGCATCACGAGACGTGGGCTGTGGACCACCAGCGACCTGTCACGCTTGCTGTCAGGTGCCCAAGGAGGTATTGAAACATTATGTCTTGAACCTTAAACATAAGATTAGGGACGATTTCCAAAGCAAACTTTGACGATGGAGGACTAACCAGAAACTCTGTAAAGGATCCGAATGGTCTTGTCTGGAGTGGGCGGCAGTGTCCGCCGAGATGTGTCATGTCCCACCTGCTAGTATCACGGGGGGGCGTGTACCCCCTTGTGCCCCCTGCCGGCCCTGGGCACACAGGAGAAGGCACAGGACCACCAGCCGCCCAAAGTCATCCCTGTAACCTGCATCTGATGCTTCTGCATTCATCACCGATCCCCAGCTCAAATGAGGGGCCCCAGGATCCCCTTGTCTTTCTATTGGGGTGGCCCAACCAGCGGAGTCTAAGGTTCTTCGAAAAGACACCTTCCCTCTGATCCACACACCCCAAAAGGCATGTATTTCCTTTTCAGGAGGAATATTTATTGTAGTTCTTTCAAAGTACGGAAACGCCTCATAAAACCAGCCCATGAGAGTCGTCGTGAGAAGCAGGAAAGCCAGGTGTAGAAGTGATTGTATGCACAGCTCCTCTTCCACTTTTCACAGCAGAGCCTCGGGTGCTGTGACATTTCCCCGTGACCCCAGCACCGAGATCCAGCCTCACGGGGGAAACAGCAAAAGCTACAGAGCATCGATTTCCATTTGTTTAGGCAGGAGCCTCTGATCTTACCAGATTCGGACTCTACGTGCCCCGGACAGCAGCTCCTGCTGTCCCAGGTGCCTGGTTCAGGGCTGGATGCCCAGGAGGGGCATTAAGCAAGGTCCGGTCAGGATCCCGGAAAGCACAGTGAGGAGCTCCCTGCGGGGACTCTAGTATGTGGGATTAGTGTCGTGGAGTTGGAGGAGCAAAGGGGAGATCATGAGGTGCTCAGACACCAGTCGCAGCAGCAGCAAGAAATGCCTCGTGGTCTGGGGACAAGCAGAAGAGCTTTTGTCGCCAGAACCCAGGACATCCGGCTGGAGGTGCCAGACACAGATGTCCCCCCAGCACCGCCGTCCTCTACCCCACCTGCCCCCAGTGCCGTCCTGTGACTGAACCCACCTGGAAGTCTGCAAAGATCTGTGACCCGGAGCAGAGGATGGGGAGCAAATAGGAGGGAGATGTCAGACCGCCAGGAAATCATTTCTGAATGGCTGTAGACCCAAGAGAGCCTGTGTCAGGATCTGTGATCATCTCCTGGACACCCCGGAACCCTGTCTCTCTGGGAGACCTCCTGCACCTCCCAGAGGGAACACGCGCTTGCCAGACTGGTTGGAGAACTTGAAATGGCTATCAGTCCAGGCAAACGGGCTCTCGTACTTACAGTGCCTTGACACAGGAGCCCGGACCTCTTTCCAGTCCAACCGGGGTGATTTTCCAGCACCTTCCATGCCCCTGCCTTGCTGCGCAGGAGGCCCTGAGCAGTGGTGAGATCACAAACCCGGTTGCCCCGGCCTCCCTCCCTGGCACTGGTTAAAAGGCAGACTGAAGGTGAGACGCATTTGGGCTCTGCATTGTTCAATGCTGGCTGGTGCACAGTGTGGTTGTCGGCAGTGTGGATGACCATTCTCTTCTGACACAGATGGGACCTCAGGGAACAGTCCCCAGCCCGTGCGAGCTCCCTGGGCTAGGAGCAACACACACAACGCAGTGTGTTGGTTGTTTGCTTTTTAAAGTGAACTGATTTCAAAGCAAGTTAATTCCAAAGGTACAAAAGACGAAGGAGGTCTGAGGGCCACGCGGCCGGTAACGCCATATGGGAAAATGGAAATGTGCTGGGAGCAGAACCTGAGCATTCCTGCCCCTAGAAGATAAACACGTGCGGTGATAGATGCGATAATTAATGAGACGGGGCATCCTTGCACACGGTACATTTTTGTAAATCCCCAGCATGTTCGTTCAGGTACCTCTGCCCCCACGAAGCTGGAGTTTACAAAGGTTTGGGTTAAATGACGAACCATATTAATGGCGCATGGGTTTGGACAGGGGACACAGAAATATTCAACAGAGGTGCCAGAGACGCAGCAAACCCAGGGCAGAGGCGGGCGGCAGACGTGGAGAGTGTCTTTCCCTTCAGGGGTTGTATGTGGGGTGTGGCCTGTGGGTCCCAGGAAGGGGTTGGGGCAGCCCCGGAGCTGGGTGGAGTCCTTGGGGCCCTGGAGAGCTGTGCCCATGTGACAGTTAGCGCAGAAATATTCTAGATGACAACGGTGGTGACCGTACGGGTGTGGAGCAGCAGAGTCATGCCCGGAACGTGGGTGTGTCATGATGGGGTTTGCAGGTGGGGAAGCAATGCAGGGCTGCTGTTGGAGACACCATGGGGCAGGCGCCCCGCCCCTCATGGCTGCCTGGCTCATTTCCCTTCCCACTTGGTTGTGCTCCTTGGTGATCTCATCCACAAGAAGGACAGTCACACCCCTTGGAAAGCCAGTGGCTGGACAGTGTGCTCCTGACTTCCTTCCCATAACCTTAAGGACACATCCTGATAAACAAACCTGCCTCAGTCACCTCGCAAAAGACCCCCTCTGGCCCGGCATTACGGTGGCAGGGGCACATGGACGTGGCCATGTGTCGGGACTGTGGCCTTTTCCCTGACTTGGGATATGGGCTCTTAGAGACGACAACAGCTGCTCAGCACAGTCTGCAGAGTTGAGAAATGAGGAGAGCGCCTGGGACCCCCCCAAGAAATGCTGTGCCCCTGTCCTGGGAAGCCGCTCTGTACTCTGCCCCTGAGCACTCTGCGAGGGACAGCAACCGCCCCACAGTGCCTCGGGGCACGGGCTGCAGCAGCCCTGGTGACCACCAGCCAGGGGCCAGGGGACAGGACCCCGAGGCCGGCGCTCCCAGAGCGGGGAGACCCTGGACAGGGGGGTGCCCAGGGAGATCACAGAAGCTAGACCCTGCCTCTCGGCCATCTCCATCCAAGGCTGCCGACCACCTGTCCTGGGGAGGAGCTTGTACGGTGCACAGAAGAAACAAAGACTAGTCCCAGAGCTTAGTCCCTCCAGTCTCAGTGCCTGGGGGGCTCGCCTAGACCAGTGACTAGGAGCCCACGCTCACGCATCAGAGCCTCAATTTCCTCTTCTGTAAAATGGGGACCTATCTCTTGGGATTTTCCTAAGCACTAATTGAAATGATGCCTAAATAATAAATTGTAAGATAATGATAATAGCTGAATAGTTCATTGAAAATACTAATAGAAATAATTTCTAATGCCGTGTGCCCAGTCCATGGCACACCTGAGGGCTTGGCGAGCGTTCACCGGCGGTTTCCCACTGACCCAACCCTGCTCTCCGTGCCCCGCCCTGTAATCGAGGGAAGCCAGAGGACTGACTGCTCCTCCCTGCCCAGCACGTTCCGGATGGAGGCCGTCCAGCCTCAAAGAGATGCTGCCGTCGATTCTCTTTGTAATATCTCCAGTCTTACGCCTTCCCAGAGCCACAGAGCCCTACGTGGAAAATGGCCCGTGAGAGAGCGTGTGGCGTGCAGGTGGGCTAATGAGGAGAAGGGAGTAAAGCAAAAAAAAAAAAAAAAAAAAAAATCATCCTCCTGTCTTCCTCTCCAGGGTGAATTTAGGACCCGCTGAAAAATGAGAGTCAGAAGAGAGACAGAAATCAAAGTGGTAGCTTTATCATGTTTGGTAAAGCTGATAGGAGTGAGAGCGTTAGATGTGCTGGTTGGGGTAGGCTGTGCTGTGTCTCAGTGGAAAGCAAGCCCTGCCATCCCCCTTCTTGCCTTTGCAACATTCCGTGTCCTTGTGGTTTCCAAGGACAGCTCAGGCTGCGGACACTGGGGTCCAGGAGGGCTGCAAACCTGGCACCTGTGACTTGTGCTCATGACCTTGTGGCCTAACCTGGCCATGTGGCCCCAGTCTGACTTCAGAAGAGGTTGGGTCGTGCCCTTTACACCCCAGCAGAGCCCACTGGGCAGCCTGGTTCCTCCTGCTCCACTTGCCAGCTGAGGAAGTCACCAACCTCCTGTCCTGGGAGGTGAGCCAGGCGCCCAGGAGAGACTGGCTGTGTTCCTGCCCGTCCTTCCTCCCTCCAGGGAGATGCAGAGCACACTGGCCCTCAGAGCAAGCTTCCAAACCCGCTCCTTGGCCGCCACCTAGAGTTGTGCACAATTACAACGTCTGGGCAGGTGTAGGAGAAGGGATCGCTCCAATATGTTCCTTCTCCTCCGTGATGGGGCCCGTCAACACTTCCGGCATCGGGAGCCTGCGCTGCCTCAGGAGAGCCTCTGCTCTCTGCCTACCAACCCTGTCGCCCGGCCAATGATGCTCACCCCTGTAAGTCCAGACATCTTGATCTTTGAAAAGGCAGTGAGGCCTCCGGCCTCCCAGGGTGGTGACGGGGAGGAGATGAGATTGTGAATGTGGGTCCTGTCCCCACGGACACGTGGAGATCACGAGGTCGTGCGTCCATCACACGGCACCGCTGCGAGTGGGACCCACATGGCCCAAGCCCTGGGGACTTGCTCTGGGCTCCAGCTGTCCTGTGGGCGGAACCCCTCGGTGGGGGTCACGGCTCCCTGCCTGCTGCTGTGCCAGTGTTAGGTCTGCAGGAAAATGACATCAGTAGCTCAGACATTGCTCCCCGCTCCTCCCGGGGCATACGTTAGGCTTTTGACGAAAAGCGTGGGGTTATTTCCCCAAGAAAAAAAAAAAGAAAAAAACAATGAGCATCCAGGCTCACAAACTGGGGAAACCGATTGCTTGCTAGGGGAGCAGTGGCCATGGATCCCGTGGGAGTTTGCTTCATTTGTCTTCCTACCCCTGCCGTGCACGTCGTGCCGCCCTGGTGCACGGTTCTTGGAGGAAATGAGGCGGAATTTAAAGGTGAGATTACGTCCTCATCCCCTTCCATATCCCTTCTCTTTATCCTTTGCTTCGCCTTCCAAGTCCTGCAAATTTAAAGGGACCCTAAAACCAGGGATACTTACATGCCTTCTGCAAGGCAGAAGCACACACCCTCCGCTCTTCTCCAGGGTGCCCAACGGCTTTTGTTTTTTCCTTATCTTAGCCCCGAGTCGCCACAGAAATCTGGGGCAAGCATCTCCCTGCTTTTGTTTCAGGGACAGAGACAACTGAGCCCCATGGTTTTGGGGGCAGCGTTTCTCCGAATGATCCTTTTGAGTAGTCTGGGGAGACTCACAGCAGAAAATCATTTCCTTCTGACAAAAGGGGAGGCAGCCCACAATGCGGCCACCCAGGCTGGGACCCAGAGCTTCGCAAGGCAGTGGGCAGCGCAGGAAACCCTCAGAGGGAGGAGAGTGGGGGCGTGAGGGGTGCCCCATGCACACGAGGAGGACACCTTCTCTCACCTTGCCAGTAGCGGGGAGGGGGAGGAGAACATTTCCCACCGAACCAAGAGAGCTAGTGTCTTACTAGTGCCCTAAGGAATTACCACAAACATAAAGGGCTTTCGAAACAGAAATTATTCTCGTACCACTCTGGGGGGCAGAAGTCCAGAAACGGGTTCTAGGGTCTAAAATCCAGGTATGGACAGTTCCTTCTAGAGGCTGTGGGGGAGAATCCCACGCCTGCCCTTCTGCAGCTTCTAGAAGTGCCTCATGCTCCTTGGCTCTTGGCTCCTTCATCCGTCTTCAAAACCAGCAGCAGAGTACCTACCTCCCGATCTCTTTCTCTGACCCTGACCCCCTGCCTCCCGCTTAGAAGGACCTTGTGATGACCCTAGACCCGTGCAGGACATCCAGGATAATATCCCCACCTCCAGGCCCTAACCTAATCACACCCAGCAAATCTCCTTGACCGTGTAAAGTGACGTATTCACAGGTCCCCAGGGTCTGGGTGAGGTCAACTTTTGGGGTGGGGGGGATTAGTCTGTGCCCCACACTAGGCAATGATTTTATCTCACTGGAAAACAAATATTCCTGATGGTTTTATGACAGGCTTCTCACAGCTGCCATGGATACACAGGTGGAAAGATGGGGGGCTTGCCCTCAGCGAACCACGAGTTTGGTAATGAAATAGGTAAAACAAGCCATTGCCAGGCAAGCAAGCAAGCGCTGTCCGGTGGCTTGGGAATATGGGTGAGGGATGCCTAGGTGTGTCTGGGAGTGCCAAGGGCGTCATGGCATCTGTGCCGGCGCTCCCTGGAGAGCATGTGGACAGTGCCGGAGATGGGCGGTCATGATTTTGGAACCATCTGCTAAAGTTGGTCCAGGCGAGATCCTTAATTCAAGCTAAATCTAGGGTGGGGGGCGCCTGAGAGGCTCCGTGGTTGAGTGACAGCCTTTGGCTCAGGTCATGATCCTGGAGTCCAGGGATCGAGTCCGGCATTGGGCTCCCTGCTCAGCGGGGAGTCTGGGTCTCCCCCTGACCGCCCCTCCCCCATGTTCTGTCTCTCTCACTCTCTCTGTCTCTCTCGCAAATAAAATCTTTAAAAAAATTGATCTAGGGCAAGGAGAGTATTTGGTGGAGTGGGTTACTCGTGACTTAAGCGTCTCCCAGAGAATGCTTGTTAGGTGCAAGGGAAACAGTAGCAGTTGCCACGTGGGGAGTCAGACAGCCCTGATCAGATGATCAAAATTAATGTCACTCATAAGGGCGGGTGGCTGTCCAGGGCCCACAACATGACATGCTGAGTGGATGCCACGTCCCCTCTGTGATATCCCAGCTGGGATGCATGGAGCTCTCTCATCAGAGGGAAACTATGAGACTGACCGCAGCGGGGAACATCCTATTAAAAAATTGGCAATATTCTTCAAAAATGTCAATATTTTGAAATAGAACAAAAGGTCAAGGAAATGTTCCAAATGAAAGAAACACAGGATATGTAAGGCAACCCCCAATCCAAGACAGAATCTCATACTGGAAGGAGGAAAATCTATAAAAATGTTCTTGGGTCAATTAGCAAAATTGGAATATGGACAGAAGATTAAATCAATTTAAATTAAAAGTTTCCTGAACTCGGTAACTGCACTGACGTTATTTCAGAAAGTATCCGTATTCTTGAGAAGCGTGTGCTGGAGTGGCCGAGGGTACATGGCCATGATGCATGTGATTTACTCTCAGTTGTTCTGAAAGGAAAGATAGACTGGTAGAGAGAGAGACAGAGAGTGAGGTAGGTACATACGCAGATAACAGATACATAGATAATGGGTAGATAAATAGGTAGATACATGCATAGATGATCGATAGATACAGAGATGATAGATACATGCATACATGATAGATGGATGGATAGCGAGACTGGTACATACCTACATAGATGACTGATGGATACAGAGATGATAGATGATAGATACGTACAGAGATGACAGACAGAAGACAAACAGGTAGACAGACAGGTAGATAAAATACATCGATGATGAATGGATGGGAAGATGGATGGATGGACGGACAGATATCTAGATAGAACAAATGATGGCAGACGGGCACAACGTGAGCAGTAGCTAAATCTGGGTGAAGAGCATACAGGCATTCTCTGTCTTACTCTGGCAACTTTTCCGTAAGTTCGCAATTATTTCCAAATAAAAAGTATTTTTCAGTCAACAAAATGGTGACTTCAGAAGCCAGACGGCTTGGGTGTTTGAGTCTTGCCGGTGCCCTGTTGTTAGCTCTGTGATTTCATGATTCCTTTGGGCCTCAGTTTCCCCATCTATAAACTGGGGACACTACGAGCACCTGCCGTCTAGGGCTATTTGTGGCTCAGAAGAACTTGCTCACGTGAGGCCATTGGCAGAGCGTCGTGGGTTTAGCAAGCGCTCGTCTCTGCCGCCGGCGGCCGTTATTCCCAGGAAAGGCAGCACAGAGGCTGAGGTTCGGAGAATGCATAGACGTTTGCCATAGAAGAACACCCAGGGGAAGTGTGCAAAGGTTTGAGACGGGGCACGTGGAGGGGCATGTTGCCGCAGACCACAGTGTGAGGGGGCGTGGCCTGGTCCAAGCTGGACAGGAGTGCTGGGGCTGGTCATGAAGTGCCGTTCACCCACGCGAGGGAGTTTCTGTGACTTGTCCTGTCGCGTGGACAGTGTCCCAGGAATTCATGAATGTCCAAAGAGCAGAGCGATGTCCTGACGTCTGTAATTTTCAAAGACCACACTGGTGGCCGTAGTCAGATATGGACCCGACAGATGCAAACCCATGTGGGGAACCCAAGGGAAGGCTGGTGACCATCCGGGAAGTAGATGAGGAATAGATAATGATTGAAACTAGGGCAGTTGCCAAGAGACTAGTTAGGAAGGAAGGATTTGCAGGCTATCTAGCAGAATCCGCGGAATCCACATAGTCCGGGTGAGGAAGAAGCATCAGGAGTGACTTCCCAGTCTTCCGGTGGGGAAGACGGCAGGGGGAGCTGGGATTTGCAGAAGGCATGGGTAACAAACACATCAAAAAATTTTGGAAGCCTGTAAGTTCAGGGTGCCTTTAGGTTATCCAGATGGGAATGTCCGGTGGGTTGTGGGCTGCAAATCCACAGCCCACTTTCAGAAACAGAGATGCAGGGCTATCTCCTTCCACGTGGTGACCTGTGACCTTGGATGACGCACCCGGCCAAAGACTGCTGAGCGACTCCGTGTCGATGGTTGGTTCTTCCAGTCCGACACAAGTCTGGGGCCCGCTCCGGGGAAACCCACATGTGCACTTGCACAGAGTCGTCGTATATAAACTCAAGGAACAGCCCCTTGAAGCCCATCCCTGCTGCGCTCCCTCCCCGCCCCCCCACCCGTGTTGAAAGTATATTCTCTAGACCAGGGAATTTCTAAATGTGAATAACAAGGCATCCATGAGTCGTGAAATTAATTTAGTGGATTATTAACTAGAATTAGGGAGGGAAAAAAGAGGGAACACGAGAAAGAATGGGATGAAATGAGAAAGGAGGAGAAAGTATTCCCTTGTATCGCACACAAAGGAGAAGGAAGTCTGTGTTCTGTAACTTTTGGTCACGTGGGGTTACACACACATAGGCTGGGCGCCAGCTGATAGATGTACGAGATGTAGAATATGCGCAAATAACTTATAGATGCACTTGATACACACACACACACACACACACACACACACACACACACATTTTGCCGTAGTTACCGCTAGAGTACCGGTTACCTATTACTGCGTGAAGAACTCTTCCTGAGTGGCTTAACATCCTGCAGTCTAGGCCAGCCTCCGCTGCCATCGCACCAGCAGCCGCCATCTGCATGGTCTGGTGGGGCCGGATGGTCCCGGACGCCTCACTCACAGGTCTGGCAGTCAGCCGGGGCCTTGGTTCTCCTGCGCAAGGCTTCTTCCTTGGCTGCACAGGGCTTCCAGCGGCTTCCAAGCCTCTGTGCGGTGACCACTGATGTCACGTTGGCCAGAGCGATCTGGAACATCATCGTTTTGACATGAAGCTGAAGGGTGATGTCGGAAGGAATTGCCCAGGGGGTCTGGATATTGGGGACATGACTGATTGGCAAGGGGCCATTTGCTTAACCTCCGCCCCAGAGGGATAAGCTCACGATCCCATCTTCTGTGATTTGCCTGTTCCTGAGTTTTGAGGCTTGCCCTTCACCCTGGCTCATCCCACCCTGGCCGCCCCTCCCCTTCTTCTTCCCCTGTTTCCACCTTTCTTCTTTATTAACTGAGAATCTGCAGGGAAACCTCTATTCAGAGGGAGGGAGGATACCAAGAGAAGCATGAAGATATTATCTTGGCCCTCAGGCCACTGATCAACCACCAGGGGACTTAAAGGTCCAGCAGAGAAATGTTAAATAATAAATCAGGGCATCTGCCCAGCTGTCACAAGACGGCCCCAATTAACCGTCCCATGAATGGTGCAGGGAGTCTCCCCCGGGAGTTCAAAGTGGGGAGAATCGTTCGTGCCCCTCCGTGGGTCCCCTGCTCACTTCCGTTCCGAGTTCTCAAACGGCAGTGATCTTTAGGAGAAAAGGAAGAACAATGTCAAAGCAGAGGTATTCAATGAAAAGGCTTTTCATCCGCATGTTTCCTGTGCTGCCTGGAGCCCAGAACTCGGAACTGCAACATCACTCCTTTTTTCTGTGGCTTCTATATGTATACGGTTGATGGTTCTTCCTAGCGGTCCCCCTTGGGTTTAGCTTCCTTGGGGACATAATCCCATTTGTGCTGGTGGCTGGAATGGGGCCACTCAGACCCCCTCTGGCTGGAGAACTGCAGAACAGGATTTAGCATTTTGATCACGACCGGGAGAGGGCTGAGAGTGGGACCCGACTCTGTCCAATCACACCTGATCCTGGAAATGAGCTGGTGCACTCAGAAAAAGTCTTACACCAAAATGAGCGTGTTTGCCGGAGAATCCTTGTGATCAGGGAAACCAAGGAAAGCCATAGAACCGTTTCCCGATTGCACCTTTGCCATTAGAAAGCGGCACAAACCTGCATTGTATCTCCTGTCCAGTTTCTCCATCTTTAAACAATGAACATTTCTCTAAATGGTCAGAGGCTACACCGCCTAGAAATAAGCTTAAAATTTTGAGTGTAACAAATGTTATGTGTTTGTTTCAATTAGATTTAAATACCGATTGCACACTTAAAACTATACATTTCTAAACATTCAGTGGGAATCAGAACCTCATCTATGAGATGCTCATAAGTGTTCTTGACAAGACACACAGGGAACCAGCACTGTAATCAATCCACGGGCTCCCCTGACTGTAAATCAGAGCCAATACCATGGGTGCATTACCCCTGGTTCACCGGATTATTTCTCTGGGGAGGGCACAGTGTTTCTCATCAACACGGACCTTCAGAGATGCTGTCAGCTGCGGCTGAAGACATAGAAGCATGTGATAGTATATTGAAGACGGGGCCAGGAAATTTGGGGGTGCCTTCCAACATGGTCCACAAATGCATGACTAACTGCACAAGAGCTTTTAATTTATAGTCACATTTTGTCCACTTAGGAGAAAATGTCCAGTTATTGCTTCTGGCTAATCATTATTTTAAACAACCTTGTCTCTTCCAGGAACATTTTACCTGTTTTGAGGGTCTGTAGACCGCAGACTAATATAAGCTTTTTTTTTCAACCACTGTTCTAGGCAATGGTGGATCGTTTCAATTACGTCTAAAGACAGTTGTCCATTGAATTCACCAAGCCAGTGCTGTTTGTCCTGCTGACACCCTCCAGCAGCCCTCCCTTCCTCACTTGACCCAAACAAGTCCTCACCCTTGTGCACCGTTTTAATTTCTTCATCATATATACAATCACCGAAAACAATCCCTGTCATTTATTTCCCTCACATCACGTACCTGCCATGCCACCTCCCTTTTAAACTGTAATGTCCGAAAGAGCAAAGACTAATTCACAAAAGCGTTTCCAAGTTCTGGAAGGGGGACTGACATACAAAGGGCTCAAAAAACATTTGTTGGATGAATGAATGATTTCCCACCTAAGGACATCGGCCACGGACCCTGGGACGGGTCATAAACCCGAGTTCATAAAGGTTCACATAAACCTTTCCTGTGGCTGTTCTAGGGAGTTCTAGCATTGCCGGTGACCTGCCCATGGGAGCAAGGTCATTTCCATTTCTCCACTTCCATGTATTTCAAACTAAGATTTGCGAGGTCACCCATGTGATGTGCAGTGCTAAAAATCATGCCCAAATTCAGAGTTTGTGATATTATTCATAAAAGCCAAAATCCTGGAAGCAGTCCAGATGTCCAGGACGTGATGAATGGATAAGCCAATTGTGACATTCGCGTACAAGAGAAAGCTTCCGAGCCATCAAGCTGAGCAAGCCGTTGATACATTCAATGATAACGGATACATCTCAAAAGCATTGTGCCACCAGAAAGAAGCAAGCATGAAAGATTACAGAAGATTCCGTTTTTATGAAATTCTGGAAAAAAAGATTACAATGGCGGAAAGCAAATGAGTCGTTATCCATGGTCCGTGGTGGGGAAAGGAAGTCAAATATGAAGATAGCTGAGTGCCTGTAGGGTGAGAGGCCGTCCCATGTCTCAGTGTGGTGGTGGTCACACGATCCCAGACCATCCCCAAACCATCTGTGGGTGTGCCTCCCGTGAATAGCACGCGAATCCACAAAAGAGGGGACGTTCACGGCAAGTTTGAAAATGCAAGTTTCTCTGCCGACTTTAAGATGTATTACTGAGACAGATGCTTGAAGCCAGCAGAGCCCTCAGCTGTGTATCTGGCCCGGCGGTGGTTCGATGGCAGTGACAAGACTGGGAATGTGTTCTCATTTGTTAAGTACCGTGGCCAGGGCAGTCAGTGGGGGAAATGGGCTTCCTTTCCCTCCTGCTGCCCTTAGCAGGTGATACTCAGAAGGACTGCGCTGGCTGGCCCACGGGACTGGTCTGCGGCTGGGGTCTGATTAGATGGCCATTCTCACCATGCCGTGCTGGTTTTTGAATAGTCTCAAAACAGGCAATTCATGTGATAGCTTCTGGAAACCATTCATAGCCCCCAGCGTATGCACACGTGTGCACATGTGCACACACACACGCACGCACACGCATACCTTTTTTGGAACCAGAAAGGATCTGAGATGCAGACAACCCATCGCTGGCTCCAGGCAACATCGTACTTCCTCCTGCAGGACCTTGGAGTATTGGTTTGTTGTTTTTTTTTTCCCTCTCTATTTTCCTAACTGTAAACTGGGACTGGTCTTTCTTCCTCCCTCCAGGCTTTAAATAATAATACCAAAAAAAAAAAAAAAAATCAGAGTTTGCACCAGGGGAGGATTTCAGTGTGCTCTTGCTAAAATAGTTTGTCCGGAGTGCTGCCTCCAGCCCTGGGTGTCAGCGTGCCAAGGCTGAGTCTGCAGGCAGCCGTTTGTCATCAGAAGAAAGGCGGGGTCACTGGCGTGGGGCTACCATCAGAGACCCGGCAGAGGCTGGAAGAATGGGCTTCCTTGTCACCATATTTCATGCTCTGCAGCCTCCTCGTTGAAGAAAGATGGCAATGGGAGAAGATACTATTTGTCAACTTGTTTTTGCTGTCCATTTTTATTGCCGGTTCAAAGATCGAGACGTTCCAGCCTGCTTCCTTGCAACATCCCCTTTGTCTCCTATCCCTCAGGTAAACAAATGTCACAAAGTGAGCTTTTTGTTCTGAGTCAGAGGTTGCAAACTGGAGGTCCTTGGGTCCTACACACATGGTGTTTGACCTGAAAGTTTTCGAATTCTGGCCGAGATTTCACAGTCTGGAATGGCAATGCAATTAGATTTGCAAATTAAATTTTGCATGGAAAAATGGGATTTCTAGCTTCTCCTAGGAAATGGACTATCTGGCAGCTCTGATCCCCCGTTTCACAAGCCAACAGCGGGGTGACCTGACAAGTTGCTTGTCCGCCAGGGCAGGGCTTGACTCTAGATCACACGTAACTCATTTATTCATGTTTCCGTCTCTCCACCGTCAGGTGAACCAGTGACTCCCAAATAAAACCAAACATTTTAGAAAACGGTTTAGGAAATATCCAACGTTAAACAGAAGGAAGCTGTGTTTGTGCTTGGGGGTCAATTAGGACCAGGCATGGCAGAAAATCACAGGCATCTGATAATAGCAAAGTCCACATGAGCACAGACAGTGTCTTATTCGTGACGCACGACAAGGACCCAGAGACACTGCGGGCTCTCCGCATCATCACCGGGGAGCCGTTTTTAGAATTTTTTTGGTTTAAATCGAACCATACTTGACATCTAATATTATATTAATTTGTACCTCTGAATGCCCTTCACCTGTTTTGCTTCCCTCTGTCTTCCTCCCCTCTGGCAACCCTAGTTTGTTCTCCGTATTTATGAGTCTTCTTTTTTGTTGCTGTTTGTTTGTTTCTTTAATCATTCAGGTGTTTTGTGTGTACTGTGTGGCACACACACCACACTGCATCTCCTTTAGCCATTCATCTCTTGATGGATATCTGGGCTGCTTCCATATCTTGGCTCCTATACATAATGCTGCCATAAACATCAGGGTGCATATCTTTTTTGGAATTTGTGTTTTTGTTTTCTTCAGGTAAATACTCGGAAGTAGAATGACTTTCTTGCTCATGTCTGTTGCCTTATGGTTGCAAAATTGCTGCAACACCTCCAGCCACAGGTCTGCATTCCAAGTGGGAACAAGACTGAAGCAGGAAGGGGCATAAACTATATCAGGAAAGAAAAACATTTCTAGGACCCATCACCTTATTTCCTCTTGTCCCCAGAGTATCAGATAGCCTATACTATCTTCAAGGGAATTTGGAAAGGTAGATGTATTTCAGCACTGAACTCTTGGCAGACAGAGGGGAATGTCAGATTCAAGAAAGGGTGAATATAATATGGGATATGCTATCACTAGGTCTTAGATTCAAGTTCTAACTTAACCACTTACTTCTGATGTGAACTTGGACAAGTTTCTTAGTCTCCCTGACCCTGGATTTCTCATTTGGTAAATAGGGATAATATTAGCACCTATCATATAAGATTTCCATGGGGGTTAGTGAGTCAGTATGAAGTAATTCACACAGTACTGGCACATGGTTGGCAATCATAAAAGATGATGGTGATGATGATGATGATAAAGATGGTTATGATGATGGTGATGGTGGTTATGATGATGATGGTGATGATGGTGATGTTGTTGATGGTGACAATGGTGGTGATCATGGTGATGATGATGATGATCATGGTGATGATGATGGTGGTGATGGCGATGATGATGTTGGTGGTGATGGTGATGATAGTGGTGATGATGGTGATGATGATGATGATAAAGACAATGGTTATGATGATTATGGTAGTGATAGTAATGATGGTGATGGTGATGATGGTGGTGATCATGGTGATGATGCTGGTGGTGATGGCAATGATGATGGTGATGGTGATGGTGATGATGAAGATGATGATGGTGATGATAGTGAAGGGATGATGGTGGTGATGATGAGTTTTCATGTATAATTTATAAATTAGAGCTATAAGCTTTTCAAATACAGTTTCAAAGTAGTAGTAATGTACCCCTGATATAAGGCACTAAAAAACTCACATCATCTCTTCCCCCAAATGCACAACTTCCACTTAACCTTGAAAACACCGGGTATCTCTGCATCAAGGGACATTCTACCAAATAACTGAATAGTGCTCCCCAAACTCTCAAGGTCATGAGAGACAAGAAAAGGCTGAGTAACTTCCCTTGGTCTATAATCTCTCTGCCTCGCTGGTGTTTCCGATCTGTTCACATGACTCCCTCCATATCCAACAGGCTTTTCCCATGGCCATGGGAGCACGGCTCTGAGGAATTCCTTTTATTTCTTCCACACGTCCCTGTGACAAGAGAGGAGGAAAGAATGTCTCTTCACAGACTTGAATTTGAAAAAAAAATATCAGGCCAGGGTTCTGATTGGCCCAGCTTTGGTTTGGGACACAGCCTTGGACTGGTCACTGTGGCCAGGGGCTGCGATTGACCTAGCCTAAGACATGCCCCAGTGCAGCGAGGGGATGAGGTCTGTCCCCCCCAAAAAAGCAGGGTGATCAAAGCCAAGGCCATGTGAAGAGTCATTTAGGTCCTTGCTCAAGGGATCAGCATCACCCCCTTACAGAGGTAATGCTGGGTCTCAAACCCAGTCTCTCTGTCACCAAACATCAGGTTGTTAGCAACAAACACATCTGTCCGACCAGCTGAGCCCCGGAGTCTCCCCCATCCCTGGGAAGAGGCTTTGCCAAGTCTGTGTACCACCATGTGTCCAACATGGAAGAGTCAGGCTCTGGAGGTGACTGCCCAGCCTTGAAGCGGGACCCCACTTGTTCCTTACTGCGGATCACTGCACAGGTTTTCCGCTGGTGTTTCTGCTTTCTAACTATGAAGCGGGAGTAATTATGAGTCATCTCATACGTTAGTCAGGTGGCCTCTATTAGACAGTGTACCTGAGGTCCTTTGGACATCGCCTGCCCAGCAGCAAGGCTCCAAATCATTCCCAGCCCTGTCCAGGTGAGGGAAAAGAATTACCTTGAGCTGAAGACATTGATGTAGGAGGAGAGGAGCAAGTCCTGAGTCATGGGGAGGGGGTGGCGGGTAGAAGGAGGGAGACGAGAGAAGCCGGCAAGAGAGAAAGAGAAACAGGCGGGGGAGAGAAGCAGGTGAGGCAGAGAGAAGCAGGTAGGGGAGAGAAGCAGGTGAGGGACAGAAGCTGGTGGGGGGGAGAGAGGTCTCAGCATGGACACTGTATGAGATCCAGAGTTGTGGAGCCGTACGAAACAGAAATTGTTGCTTTTAATTTACCAGAGAGACAGTGACCCATAACTGAACTTCTTAAAAATTCTGCTAGTTGTAAGGACTACATTGCTATTTCAAGATAGAATCTTTCTCCTACATTTAGGGACTTACTATGTATATAGGAACTTATTATATATTTAGGAACTTATTATATATATAGGAACTTCCTCCTAAATTTAGGACATATATCTGTATGTGTGTATATGTACACACATACACACGATATATGAATATATATAAGATGTATCATATTATATGTTGTGAATAGTTACATTATAAGTCATAGTATGTAATTATATGTATTATATATAACTCACAGTATAGTTATTTTATGTATGATATGTGTATACACGGTTATATACATAGATTTTTCCAGCTATTTTGCAAATTCCTGGCAAACATATCATTTTTCATTTTTTTCTTTTTAAAGCAACTGATGACACCAGCTTTTCTTTTTCTTAAAAATGCTCTTAAAATCACTTATTGCAAATAAACGTGGCCGTGAAAGTGTAAGATAAAATGCGGAGTCTAACTCTTCTGCAAACAGAGGATAATTGCTTTTGCCCTGAATGCTGCAGTCTCACCTTCAACAATTTGGGGTGGCTGGATTTGCAATTGTTCGAGCGAAGCCTAGCTGAGCATTCAGCGTTTGCCCTCCTGTAGAAGTTTGGGAGTACTAAGAAAATATTTGCGTTTAATTTTGGTTCTTTCAAGGAAGTTTCCAGTGCGAAGGTGGCACGCACCGAGAGGGAACCGGGTGGCGAGAACGTGTTCCAGGCACAGTGGTAACTGTGCTCAGGGAAGGATGCTTAGAAGGCTATAAGCATTACACTGTGGGCTTCGGTTGGTGGTCCCTTCTTCATGGTTTTGGAGGGTTTGAGGATGTCATAAAGTCTTAGTTTTCTGAAGGTGGGATTTGTTCATGTACCGGCACCTGTGGCGCCCACCACCCCTCAGTGCTTATGGTGACTGTCACCTGAACTCTGTGCTCCAAGCCAGCTCAGCCAGCCCAGGGGTAGGGGGCCGCACACAGCTTCAGTCTCCAGAGACAGTAGCCATGGCCGTGAACTCATCGCGGTGAACTTCCAAAGGCTTTGTCCTATGCCACATTGTCACACGGGACCACGGAATGTGTCCCACACTCTGCCTCTGGCCCACAGCTCTCTTGGCCTTGTCCCCATCCCAGATTGGGTCACAGGGTCTTTGTCTCTCTTGACTGACTTTCTGGCATCTTTCTTCTTTTCATCCTCCGACGGCCCCACGAAGCTCGGAGAGGCGCCACCAGCAGGACAGCCTTGCTAGGACGTCCTTTCGTGGGTTATTTCAACATCGTACAAAACGTATTTTGAACACGTGTGGTTTTGATGCCCTGTAGCAACATGCGATTTCCTAGGGGAGTTTCTGGTAGGTGAGTGCTTCGACTGCAGATCAGGACTATGTGCTGGAGCGTGGACTCCCTCTTCCTTTGGGGCTCAATGTGGGGGTGCACACACAGGCTCATACAGGGGCCACACGGGACTGCAGACATGCATGATTGCACACAGAGGACACGGTGTGCTTTATGGTTTTTTTCCATTCGATCTCTTTGTTACCTGAATGTCCTGCTGTCCCACGTAGATCAACCCGAGGGTGTGGTTGGCTGGTGTCCACCTGACCGCATGTCAAAACACCCAGAAAGCTGGTGAACGCAGGTGCCCCGGCCTCACCACTGTCTGGGTGATTCAGACCCCTGGTTCTGGGGGTCCTGGGAATTAGCATTTTCAACGCCCCCTCCCCTGCGATGATTCCAAGGGGTGAGAACCACATCTCGTGGGCTAAGTAGGGACATTTTAGTCCACCTCCAAAACAGCTCCCAGAGGTGTGTGGTTCCCACAAATGTCTCTTGTGTGCAGCCATCCATGGACATGAACGCTTGCTGGTTCCGGAGAGCCTAGCCCCTGACCCCTCCAGGACACCTTCTCGACCACCCTGTCTAGAAGAGCGCCCCTTCCCTCTCTGTCCCTTACCCTGCGTTTCTGTCCTTCGTAGTGTGCCTCACCCCCAGATCCCACATTCTCCACTGGCTTGCCTCTTTGATTCTTGTCCACAGGCTTCTTCAGAACTCGAGTCCCCTGAGGACAGGCTTTGTTGTGTTAGCAGCTGTACCCTAAGTATCTAGAAAGTGCTTGCAGCAGGCTCGGCCCCCATGAGGAAGAGCCAAGGTGCAGGTCAGCAGGCAGGGTATCCTGTGGGGATCCACACCTGCAGGAGGGAAGGGGCAGAGGAAGGGGGAGGCAGGGGGAGACTCGGAGAACAGCGAAGGCCCCCAGGAGGGCTCAGCAGACCCCACGGAGCTCTGGGGCTGGTATGGCTCTTCAGAGTGGCCAAGAGTTGAGCTAGGGGCTTAGTCTCTGCACCCACATCCCAGCAACCACTACAGTGCACAAAAAAATAGTTCAGAAAGTGGGTCTTTCTGGTTTCTGCACACACAGACACACACCCCCCCCTCCAATGCAGGTACATCTTTTTGGAAAGCAATCCCAAGGAGCAGGCTTAGGAGACTAGGAGGGACAAAGCAGAGAAGGAGGGAAGGATCCATTCATCCATCAGCTGTGGGCAGGAGCTCAGAGCTGCTCAGAGCCTATGGAGGAGGTCTGCAGAGCACTTCCGAGGAGGGGAGTGCTGTCCACAGCTCCCGTTCCCCACGGCTCGCGGGTGCCAGCTACCTGCACTTGCAAGCATGCACCTGTGTGCAGAGGGCTGAGTAGAAGGGTGCCAGCTGTCCCAGCTTGCCCACGGTTACCCCAGATTTAGTGCTGAAGGTCCCATGTCCCAGGGAGCTGTGCAGTCCTGGCAACCCAGGGCAGGTGGTCACCCTCCAAGCCGCTTCTTCCAGGTGCCCATGGAGAAACCTCAGGACAGGAGTCAGGTGAGGTGCTGGCAGGCTGCACCTGCACGCAGCTGACGGCACCAGCCGCCCCCTCAGTTGCAAGGTAGGTGAGGACGCAGATGCAGGACACAGGAGGTGTCAGCAGCCTTGATCGCCCCCTGGGTCAGCCGGACACCTGAACTCAACACCTCAATGCACCAAGTACGCAAAATGTTTGTTTCGCTGTAGTTGTAGTTTCTTGGCTGGAGGTCGTGTTTCTGTGGCCTTCTGCTTTCAGCCTGTCCCCAAACCAAGGGTAAAATAGAAGTGTTTTCAAAAGCCCCAATAGTTAGCAAATGCCTGGAGAGCGGGTTTTTTTTATGTCCTTAAATGGCAGATTTTCTTGTGCATTTGGTTTATCTCCTTTCCTGTGTATGGGAGTAAAGACCGAAATGTGGCTCTTGGGAAAGCTTCTGGACCCGCCAGAAGCCACCGGCACCTGCCAAGTCCCCCACCCCCACCCCACGTGATGACTGTGAGTCTCGACCGCTGGGATGTGATGAGTGTCTACTGCCCCAGGCTGCTTTGGATTTGGGGGTGGAGAGGCATTTGGCACAGGGAGGCAAGGAACTTCTGTGGGTACCGCATTCCGCAATGGGCTCCAGTCTCGCTCTGAAAGATCTAAGGTGAGGAGAAGAAGAGCTCTTTGGATGTGAGTGATTGGAAATATCAGAAATTTAATCAAGGAAATGTGTGCTTTGGTGCAGTTAGCATGAGTCCAGGAGGAAAGCCTTGAAGCAAACGCGTTCATCTATTTTATGAATCTGTCTCTCCCAACCTGCGTGACTGATGGGCAGGTCCACCGGTCCTTGGCACCAAATGTTTTCCCTCTGAATGTCTCCCCGAAGTGACTGAGTTTGTCTGGGCGGCACAGGAGTCCCGTAGATGGTGTCCCCCAAATGCAGGGCATCACACACCCCAAGTCACCGCAGCTCTGACAGCCTCCTAGGGACACATCTTGGCGCTCCAGTGACAGATCTGTTAGCACTAATGACATGTCCTTTCATGTAGAGCTTGGCCCTCGTTTGTAACTGCCTGGTGCTAATAATGAAGAGAAAAGCTCTTTGTTCATTTAAAATTTTAGTGCTACTAATACAGATAAAAAACTCTCTACTCTGGCTCATCTTATCAGACTCTTGAAAAATGTATTAGAGTAGAAGCCTGTGTTAATTCGAGGCATGCTAATTCAATACCTAATATACATTCCTGCCAAATGCGTACGTATTGTAATGTGATTATTTCCATACTGTTCACCCACCGTGCCGACGGGGCTGGCATATTTTGCTCTTTAATGAGCCAAATCCCCAAGACACTGATGGGGTGCTTGCTGCCGTGAGTGGGTTAGTGTGCACGAGATGTTATCCACGCTAATTAAAGTAAGATAGAAGGGACCCATGGTAGCCTCTCATGGGGCTCTTTATAATGTCTGTCCCTGCTGCGTGCGCCCCATGTTCCGGGAGCTCTGCTGGTGGAGAAGTCTAGGAGCTAGAACCCACAAACTTGACCTTGCTGGGAAAGGAGACAGTGAAGGCAGCAGAAGGAAAGCCAAGTCTCCAAGGTCGCAGAACCACACCAAAATTGCTCCAGGCTCAGGAAGGCCAGTGAAATAGACCCCACAAATATGGATAGGTAGGTAGAAACCAGGGTGAGATGTATAGATATCAATATCTGTGCATTTAAACTCCCTATATGGGGTGCCTGGGCAAATTTTAAAGCACATGCTCTTCTTGGGACACGAGCAAAAGTAAAAGGAAATTTATCAGGGAATTATGGGCCGAGAAGCAGCAAGACGCCCACTGCCCCATGCTCCCTTTTTCACAGAGAGGCAGGTGCATGCGGGTTGGCACGGGCGGGCACACCAGGGCATGTCGTCCAGGAGATCTGGACGTGGACTGAGTCAGCAGGGACGTTGTGGGGGCGAACAGCACACAGCAGCACAATGCTAGTGTTCGGAGCAGAGCTTCCTGGCCAGGGAACAGGCGGGCCACAGTGCTCTGCCAGCACGGTCGGGACACGAGCTCTAGTCCACAGGCTTTACCGCCCGTCCACGAGGTGGGTACGGAGGTCTAGGGTAAGCATCCAGTATGCGGACGGCAGCTGGACATCATCACATCCTCCAAACACAGTTCTGTTGTGTTTCCCAGAAGTGCTAGTCTGTGCTGGCTCAAACATTAAGGAAAAAAAAAATGTAACTTTGTCACAGAAAGCTTAAAAAACCCTGAGCTAGAAGGGTTGAGTTCCTACGTGGAGATAACTCAGACTCACTGAGCTAGTTTCTTGCTAAACTCTGGCCTGAAAGGGAGAGAGGAAGGGTTTGCGGGCTGTGTGTCTTCGGCTGCTCTGGTTACACTTATGTTGGGAGATAGCGTCCTGCACGGTATTTATTAGTGAGTCTGGAGTTTCCAGCTATCGACATCTGTAGTCCCTCCAGAAACGAACACTCTTCCGGGAACACGTCACATCATTCCTGAGTCCGTTCATGCTGTTGCACTGTGCAGACAGACAGACAAGCATGGGGCATCGTTAATAAGCTCCGGGCAACCCCCTGGCCCTCAGCCCTGTCGGAATGGCTTCATCCCAACAGTTAACACGCCGCCTTCTCCTTGTCCTCCTCTCCGGATTAGTTCCAGCCACAGTCATGCCATGGTAACGAGATGGGGACGTGTAATTACATGACCAGCGCGCTCCGGGACTCTTCTTAGAGAGGAAACCGAGTCTGTCGGCTGAGAGGCTGGTGGAAGGCCCTTCAGAGTCGTGTGGAGGAGAAACTTCTGTCCTTCCACAACCGAGCAGCTGCACCCCAAGATACACCAGGGAATGTACTGTGAAATCTGGGGATGAGAACGTGCACAGCAGCTCCATTCGTGTAACCAACGGCTGGAGATGGCCCAGAAGCCCGTCAGCAGGAGAACAGATGAAGGCCGCTCGTCGGCAGCCAAGAGCAGTGAACATGGGGGCACAGCACTGAGCGAACAAAGCTGCAAACAAGAGACACTGGGCTATATAGTTTCTTCTCTGACATTCTAGAACAAGGAAAACTAACCTGTCGGGAGAGGGGTCAGATTAACGGTTAACGGGCAGGAGGGGATGACGGAGAGTGGGGCATCTTTGCAAGCGCTGTAGCTTCTGCTCTCGGTGCACACATGGGTAAACGCCCCCTGAGTTGTTCATTTAATGTGTGTGTGCATTTGAGCATTAGGTCTTATTTTATTTTATTTTATTTTATTTTATTTTTTTAGAGGGAGAGAGAGCGAGAATCCCAAGCAGCTCCACACCCAGTGCAGAACCCATTTCAGGGCTCAAGCTCATGACCCTGAGATCATGACCTGAGCCGAAATCAAGAGTTGGACGCTTCACCAACATAGCCGCTCAGGGCTCCTTAACCATTAGGTTATAACTCAGCTTTTACAGAAATAAAAGTCCCCAGGCATCCAAGGGGACACTTGGCAGTCCTGAGGGTGGCATCGTTCCTGGTGATGCAAGGAGAGCACAGAGCTTGTTATTCTGAAGGCAGCAGAGGAAGGGAGGGTCAGTAATCTGATGGTGGGAGCCTGAAAATCTGCCAGAAATTCACAGTAGACTCACTTTGTGAGGGCATTTGTTTTGCGAACAAGAGGAGGACCATTTTCTAGGGTGGCTTGGAATGGACCCTGGAGAGCCTGTGCTGACAAACAGAGATGGGGGCAGAGCATCTGGAAACCATGAGAAGGGGCAAGAGCCAGACCCAGATTCGGAGCAGTATGAAGCTTTCATAGTTGGGCTGGGGGCACACATCTAAGAAACTAAATACAAAATTATGTACACGAGCTTACTGAACATCTATTTAAACTGAGTAAAGAAATCAACAACAATTTACAAGTTATAAAAAATGGGGGAATTCAGGGCGCCTGGGTGGCTCAGTCAGTCAAACCTCTACCTTAGGCTCAGGTCATGATCCTGGGGTCCTGGGATCGAGCCCCGAGTCAGGCTCTCTGCTCAGCAGGGAGCCTGCTTCTCCCTCTCCCACTCCCTTTGTGCTGACTCTCTTTCTCTCTTAAAAAAATAAATAAAATCTTTACAAAAAAAAAAAAAAAGGAAAGTGCTACAAGCATCACAAAATATATACAATGTATCATAATGTCTTTATTTTTAAGTGACTAAGTAACTGACCCACCCATCTCTCCTCATACCCTTTTTCCACACGTTTCTGGCTGCATCGGCTTTGAACAATCCTGAACACGCTTTTCTGAAGTACTTTCTTTACTTGATGATAGAATCAGGAGGTAATTCAATATTTCCTTCAGCATCGCAGATCAACAATTATTTTTAAAATATTGATAGTTTAGGGGCACCTGGGTGGCTCAGTGGGTTAAGCCTCTGCCTTCGACTCAGGTCATGATCTCAGGGTCCTGGGATTGAGCCCCGCATCGGGCTCTCTGCTCAGTGGGGAGCCTGTTTCTCCCTCTCTCTCTCTGCCTGCCTCTCTGCCTACTTGTGACCTCTCTCTCTGTCAAATAAATAAATAAAATATTTTAAAAATATATAGATAGTTTAGATGCTCTTAATCCCATCTATATATTTATGCTTCTCAAATTTGAGCAAGACCTAGGAAGTGGCTTCTTTCTATGAGCTGTAAGATTTCAGGTGACTGAAGGATTCAAGTGACTCATCTTAAATTCTCTGAATTCTTGGCAATCATTAACCTTAACCAGTTTGTCATCAGCATCTTTCTGGAGTGAAGTGTTAGGAGACTTTTGTCATCTTCGTCACTGTCAATGGCTCATGTCATCAAGCAAGACATTAAAACAGAAATTCTGATAAAATCTATTTTGCATAACTCCCACTAAAGAAAGAAAATGTAGAGCGTGTTTATGGCTGTCTATGCTGCATTATCAAGTCAATTTCTGACAAGGTGGTACATACGTTTTACAGAGATATCACAAGACGGGCACTGCATTCTCGACGTCCAGTGTGACGTATGTATCACACAAGTGGGACAGTTTCCCATTTGAGCTTCAGACTCCTCAGACTGCAAAGCTTACTACTTCTCTACCATCCACATTTTCCATAGCCCAATGCCACACACAAGTTCACAGTATATGATAGGGCTCCGCCTGTCCCACATGCCATCTGAGTTATTTCTGGAAGTCATGCTAGACCAGGACAGACAGCAATTCCTTCGCTGGGCATGGAAGTAAACCACACACCACACAAATGGATTCCATTAGAGCCAAACCAAATATAGCCCAAGTCCAACTGCCCCATTGAGGGACACAAAAATGCCACGGCCACTCAGAACCCCTCTGGCACAGAGGAAGTATGACAAGGATAAAGTTGCCATGGAAAGTCAGTGGTTTTAAAGAATTATGGCTAAACCACTTACTTTGCACGTGTTAGAAAGCATGTGAGCTTTGAACACATTTCTTGGAAGGAGAACCCATACAGGGCATCCACTTACATTTCATTAGCCTTACAATAAATCTCTTTCGGGATGAATCTCTGTTATTCTCTCACCTGCCTGTGAATTTGGGGAGGAGAAATGTGAGCCAGCTTTGCTACCTTCCAAGAGGCAGGCAGTCCTGATGACATGATATCTGAGTTCCATAATTTGGGGCACGTATATCGACGTGGAAACTTTGATGGTACTGGTGAAGATGGCTTTCAGCTGCCAGTCACTCAATGTCCAACCGCTAATGACGGCTTAAGCCAGGGATCTTAACCTCAGCTGCACATTAGAATAATTTGGGAAACATCTAGCATTTAAAAAAATAATAATGCTTGACTCCCTGCAACCTGCACCACCACCAAGCACAGATTTAGGTGGTCTGGAATGAAACCCAAGACTCCGTTTTAAAGTTTCCCCCAAATAACTCTCATGTGCCACCACAGCTGAGAAACAGTGCATGCAGACATTGGTGGTCTCACTAAGCAAAATGATTTCGGGTAGACAGTTCCAGGATGAAGTTAGCCTTTCATGGTCCGCCCTTCTTGTGACCTTGAAGGGTGGTTCCCTTCTTGACTAGAAGGTGGCTCTTGTAGCCCCAGGGACAGTGCCTCCCGAGGAAAAGCAGGAAGAGACAAGAAGGGTGGTGGGACATTCTCACTTGGCTCTGCTAAGTCTCCTCCAGTCTGGGACCGTTCCTTCGTTGCACGACCTTGGCATTTTTGAAGAGCGCTGGTCAAATATGTCATAGGAGGCTTCCTGGATTGGGTCTATCTGGTGTGTTCTCATGATTGGACGGAGGGTCTGCTTTTCATCAATGTGGTGTTAGTATTGATTCCTTGGTTAAGGGGATGTGTGCCAGGCTGCTCCATCATGAAGTTACCTTTTTGCCTTTGTAACGCATCTCAGATGGTACCCTGATACCAGGCAGCTAGCCCGCCCCTCTGGAGGATGCTTCTGCTCATGCTCCCTGCCGTCCGCTCCTCACTGTGGTGCCCAAAGGGCTTCCCAACAGTGTGACTCGGGCTGCAGCCCTCCCATGCGCGAAACATCCTAATGACCCCTGGCAGGGCTTTCAGTAAAATCCAACCTCCTCACCAGGACCTTCAGGCCTCGTGTGATCTGGCCTTGACGACCCCCCCCCCTCCGCCCCTACTCCTCTCTCTGAGATCCAGTCCAATTGTCTTGTGTTTATTTTACTTCTCCAGGATTCCATGCTCATTCCCACCTTCTGATTTTTGCACTCTTCTGAACAAATGCCCTTGCTTAGGTCCTCCCCTGGTGGACACACGACTTAAGATTCAGGTATCCGTGAGAACATGGCCTCCCTATGTGGCTACCGCCCCTCCCACCAGCATCTGTCTGCAGTGAGTGGTTCTGTTTCTCAGACCCTGTCCCTGTCTGGATTTATGCCTTTGCCTCCGATGACACCGGCTTTATGAAATCGGAAATCTGAGCTCTGTGATTCACTGCTTTATCTCTAGTGTTGAGGACAAAAATCTGCTCATTAAATAGTTGTTGAATGCATGAATTTCTTTAGTCTCATGTACCCTGCCCACGCTCTAGCCAAAGCCACGTAGGGGAGCACTTAATTTCATTGATCCGCGTGACCTTCTTTCAACTCCAAAGTGGCTCCTAATTCCGGCACCTCCCGCTCTGGCAGCTGCCTTCCTTTATATACAAAGTCAGGCCCGGAGACCCCACTTCTGTGTCTCAAGCTGGAATCCTATCAGTCATTTCAGTTCCTCCTCTCCTATGGCCCCACGAGCATCCCCTCAATCATGGAGTCACCCTCCCTTTGGGGAACAGCCTGTGGGATGGTTCAAAAAGGCAGGGGCCACATGGAGTCTGTGATTTCCCTCTGGGGACTGACATATGGGGGCAGGAAGACTTTTCTAAGAGGATTTGGAAGATAGTCCCTGTGGAAGACGGACACCTGTGAGCACAGAAGTGGGGGTACCTGAGCGTGTAAGCGCAGAAATGGACGTGGTTTCCCAAGACCTGCGCGTGTCCCTGTATGGGAGCCAGACCTGTGTCAGAGCTAGACTCTTACAGTGCAGGCAGTGAGCTTGGACGGACTGTGCCGCTGCCTGGGACAGATGGCCAGAGCGTCCCATTCACCCTGTGGCCCGTAGCACTCAACGGCGTTTCATCGAAGCCCTGTTTTGACATCCACCCAGCGGTGCCAAGTACCTTCTGCATTCCTATTAACTGGCAGCAGCACTGTTTAATTCTGTTTAATTCCATTTAATTCTGTTTAAGTCTGTGTTCTCTAAAAGGCCCTTGGGTGGATCAGTTAATGGAGACGTGACCAGAGAACCCACTCTGGTCCAACAGGCCACCGGTCAGCAGGATACTCTTGTGTTCCTCGTCCCGAGAAATCAGAGCATCCAGCCGCCACCCCAGGGCCCAGCAGGGCATAAGAGGCAGAGGACGAGAAAGAGCACCTCCCTCACCCAGGGGGAGCACAGAGGCTGGACAGAAGAGGCATCACGGGCACTCAGGGCTGCTGAGTCATGCGTCCTGGAGCTGTTAGGGAGGCTGCCCGGTAGACACTGCCCAATAATTCACAACACACCTTGCTTCTGCCCACCCTCTATGTTGAAAGGAAAGTTGGTGTCCATTTTCCACTTAACCATCATCTGCAAAAGTATGACTTGGATTCACAGACTTTTGAATATCAGCACACTGAAATTTACCAAGAAGGATTTAGGGCTATCTAGAAGCAATGTTTTTTTTTTTGGTTTTTTTTTTTTTAGCATTTTTTCCCCATTTTATTTATTTTTTCAGCGTAACAGTATTCATTCTTTTTGCACAACACCCAGTGCTCCAAGCAAAATGTGCCCTCCCCATTACCCACCACCTGCTCCCCCAACCTCCCACCCCTGACCCTTCAAAACCCTCAGGTTGCCCCAACCTCCCACCCCTGACCCTTCAAAACCCTCAGGTTGTTTTTCAGAGTACATAGTCTCTTATGGTTCGCCTCCCCTCCCCAATGTCCATAGCCCGCTCCCCCTCTCCCAATCCCACCTCCCCCCAGGAACCCCCAGTTTGTTTTGTGAGATTAAGAGTCATTTATGGTTTGTCTCCCTCCCAATCCCATCTTGTTTCATTTATTCTTCTCCTATCCCCCTAACCCCCCATGTTGCTTCTCCATGTCCTCATATCAGGGAGATCATATGATAGTTGTCTTTCTCCGATTGACTTATTTCACTAAGCATGATACGCTCTAGTTCCATCCACGTTGTCGCAAATGGCATGATTTCATTTCTTTTGATGGCTGCATAGTATTCCATTGTGTATATGTACCACATCTTCTTTATCCATTCATCTGTTGATGGACATCTAGGTTCTTTCCATAGTCTGGCTATTGTAGACATTGCTGCTATAAACATTCCGGTACACGTGCCCCTTCGGATCACTATGTTTGTATCTTTAGGGTAAATACCCAGTAGTGCAATTGCTGGGTCATAGGGTAGTTCTATTTTCAACCTTTTGAGGAACCTCCATGCTGTTTTCCAGAGTGGTTGCACCAGCTTGCATTCCCACCAACAGTGGAGGAGGGTTCCCCTTTCTCCACATCCTCTCCAGCATCTCTCATTTCCTGACTTGTTAATTTTAGCCATTCTGACTGGTGTGAGGTGATATCTCATTGTGGTTTTGATTTGTATTTCCCTGATGCCGAGTGACGTGGAGCACTTTTTCATGTGTCTGTTGGCCATCTGGATGTCTTCTTTGCAGAAATGTCTGTTCATGTCCTCTGCCCATTTCTTGATTGGATTGTTTGTTCTTTGGGTGTTGAGTTTGCTAAGTTCCTTATAGATTTTGGAGACTAGCCCTTTATCTGATATGTCGTTTGCAAATATCTTCTCCCATTCTGTCAGTTGTCTTTTGGTTTTGTTAACTGTTTCCTTTGCTGTGCAAAAGCTTTTGATCTTGATGAAATCCCAATAGTTCATTTTTGCCCTTGCTTCCCTTGCCTTTGCCGTTGTTCCTAGGAAGATGTTGCTACGGCTGAGGTCGAAGAGGTTGCTGCCTGCGTTCTCCTCAAGGATTTTGGTGGATTCCTTTCTCACATTGAGGTCCTTCATCCATTTGGAGTCTATTTTCGTGTGTGGTGTAAGGAAGTGGTCCAATTTCATTTTTCTGCATGTGGCTGTCCAATTTTCCCAGCACCATTTATTGAAGAGGCTGTCTTTTTTCCATTGGACATTCTTTCCTGCTTTGTCGAAGATTAGTTGACCATAGAGTTGAGGGTCGATTTCTGGGCTCTCTATTCTGTTCCACTGATATATGTGTCTGTTTTTGTGCCAGTACCATGCTGTCTTGATGATGACAGCTTTGTAATAGAGCTTGAAGTCCGGAATTGTGATGCCACCAACTTTGGCTTTGTTCTTCAATATTCCTTTGGCTATTCGAGGTCTTTTCTGGTTCCATATAAATTTTAGGATTATTTGTTCCATTTCTTTGAAAAAAATGGATGGTATTTTGATAGGGATTGCATTAAATGTGTAGATTGCTTTAGGTAGCATAGACATTTTCACAATATTTATTCTTCCAATCCAGGAGCATGGAACATTTTTCCATTTTTTTGTGTCTTCCTCAATTTCTTTCATGAGTACTTTATAATTTTCTGTGTATAGATTCTTAGTCTCTTTGGTTAGGTTTATTCCTAGGTATCTTATAGTTTTGGGTACAATTGTAAATGGGATTGACTCCTTAATTTCTCTTTCTTCAGTCTTGTTGTTGGTGTACAGAAATGCAACTGATTTCTGTGCATTGATTTTATATCCTGACACCTTACTGAATTCCTGTACAAGTTCTAGCAGTTTTGGAGTGGAGTCTTTTGGGTTTTCCACATATAGTATCATATCATCTGCAAAGAGTGATAGTTTGACTTCTTCTTTACCAATTTGGATGCCTTTAATTTCTTTTTGTTGTCTGATTGCTGAGGCTAGGACTTCTAGTACTATGTTGAATAGCAGTGGTGATAATGGACATCCCTGCCGTGTTCCTGACCTTAGCGGAAAAGCTTTCAGTTTTTCTCCATTGAGAATGATATTTGCGGTGGGTTTTTCATAGATTTTCTGCATTTAGCCCATTAACATTCAGGGTAACTATTGAGAGATATGAATTTAGTGCCATTATTAGCCTGTAAGGTGACTGTTACTGTATATTGTCTCTGTACCTTTCTGATCTACTACTTTTAGGCTCTCTCTTTGCTTAGAGGACCCCTTTCAATATTTCCTGGAGAGCTGGTTTGGTGTTTGCAAATTCTTTCAGTTTTTGTTTGTCCTGGAAGCTTTTGATCTCTCCTTCTATTTTCAATGATAGCCTAGCTGGATAGAGTATTCTTGGCTGCATGTTTTTCTCGTTTAGTGCTCTGAATATATCATGCCAGCTCTTTCTGGCCTGCCAGGTCTCTGTGGATAAGTCTGCCGCCAATCTAATATTTTTACCATTGTATGTTACAGACTTCTTTTCTCGGGCTGCTTTCAGGATTTTCTCTTTGTCACTAAGACTTGTCAATTTTACTATTAGGTGACGGGGTGTGGACCTATTCTTGTTGACTTTGAGGGGGGTTCTCTGCATCTCCTGGATTTTGATGCTTGTTCCCTTTGCCATATTAGGGAAATTCTCTCCAATGATTCTCTCCAATAGACCTTCTGCTCCCCTCTCTGTTTCTTCTTCTTCTGGAATCCCAATTATTCTAATGTTGTTTCGTCTTATGGTGTCACTTATCTCTCGAATTCTCCCCTCATGGTCCAGTAGCTGTTTGTCCCTCTTTTGCTCGGCTTCGTTATTCTCTGCCATTTGGTCTTCTATATCACTAATTCTTTCTTCTGCCTCATTGATCCTAGCAGTGAGAGCCTCCATTTTTGATTGCACCTCATTAATAGCTTTTTTGATTTCAACTTGGTTAGATTTTAGTTCTTTAATTTCTCCAGAAAGGGCTTTAATATCTCCAGAGAGGGTTTCTCTAATATCTTCCATGCCTTTTTCGAGCCCGGCTAGAATGTTCAGAATCGTCATTCTGAACTCTTGATCTGACATATTACCCATGTCTGTGTTGATTAGGTCCCTAGCCTTCGGTACTGTCTCTTGTTCTTTTGTTTGTGGTGATTTTTTCCGCCTTGTCATTTTGTCAAGATAAGAGGATATGAAGGAGCAAACAAACTACTAAAAGGGTGGCAAAGACCCCAGAAAAATGCGCTGTAACCAAATCAGAAGAGACCCCTAATTGTGGGCGGGAGAAAGGGGATAAAAACAGGTACTGAAAAAAAAGAAAAAAAAAAGGAAAAAAAGAAAAAAATTTAAAAAATAAAACAAAAAAATATAAAAAAGAAAGAAAAAATATATATATTTAGATGAACTAGTCAAAAAACGTTAAAAAAGAAAAGGGTAAAAGTTTTAAAAAATTTAGCAGAAGAAGAAAAAAGAAAAAAGAAAAAAAAATTGAAAAAAGAAAAAAAAATTGAAAAAAGAAAAAAAAATTGAAGTAGCCGCAAGACTAAAGAATCATGGGGAGAAAGCCATGAGTTCCGTGCTTTGCTTTCTCCTCCTCTGGAATTGCGCTGCTGTCTTAGGAATTGAATCTGCTTTCTCCTTGATAGATGAACTTCGTCCTGGCTGGATATTTTGTTGATCTTCTGGGGGAGGGGCCTGTTGTAGTGACTCTCAAGTGTCTTTGCCTGAGGCGGGATTGCACCGCCCTGACCGGCGGCCGGACTAAGTAATCGGCTCGGGTTCGCTTTTGGGAGCTTCTGTTCCCTGAACGCTTTCCGTAGAGTTCCGGAGGACAGGAATGAAAATGGCAGCCTCCCAGTCTCCGGCCCGGAGGAGCCGAGAGCCTGGGGCCCCACTCCTCAGTGCGCCCCCAGAGGACAGCACCCAATCACTCCCGTATCCCCAGCCTCTAGCCGCGCTCCGAGCTCACCCAGCCCGCGACCAGTTCAAGGTAACCCCGAGCTGAGAGTTCAGTCCTCGGCTCTGTCTCTGCAGCCGGCTTCTCCGTTCTAATACCTGCGAGCTCTCCGACACTCCGACACCCCCGATCCTTCTGTGACCCTGCGGGGCCTGGGGCCACGCTGGCCCCGCGTGGGCTTCACCCCGGTTTAGCCCCTGGAGCAATGTCCCTCAGTGGAACAGACTTTTAAATGTCCTGATTTTATGCTCCGTTCCTCCGCCGCTTGCCGGGAGCCGGCCCCTCCCCCCGCGGTCTATCTTCCCTTCGTTTTAGATTCACTTCTCCGCCAGTCCTACCTTTCAGAAAGTCGTTGATTTTCTGTTTCTAGAGTTGCTGTTCTTCTTCTCTTCGCTCTCCCGTTGGATTTGTAGGTGTTTGCAATGTTTAGATAAGCTATCGAGCTGATCTCCTGCTACCTGATGTAGTCTCAGGCCGCTACTTCTCCGCCATCTTGACTCCTCCCCCTAGAAGCAATGTTTTTAAGGGGAAAAAAGACAATGAACATAGACGTTGGCCATCATGATTTTAGAACGAATAAGAAAATGCCTGCTTAAAAGTGTGTGCGTGCATGTCTAGACTCCTGGAAAGGCTTCACAGGAGCCTATACCAACCATCGTCACCTTCAGGGTGAAGGGCAGGGAACGCGACAGGTGTGGGCGGGGCTTCCGAGTCACAGGCATTCACAGGTGCCTGCTGCTTTCTGTTCCGTTTCACTTTTATTTTTTTTTTATTTTTTTAAAGATTTTATTTATTTATTTGACAGAGAGCGAGAGATCACTAGTAGGCGGAGAAGCAGGCAGAGAGAGAGAGGGGAGGAAGCAGGCTCCCCGCTGAGCAGAGAGCCCGATGCGGGACATGATCCCAGGACCCTGAGATCATGACCTGATTGGAAGGCAGAGGCTTTAACCCACTGAGCCACCCAGGCGCCCCTGTTCTGTTTCACTTTTAAACCGTGAGCTTGTATCAACTTTCCATTCTTATGCCAAAGCAATTAGCAATCAGAAAGAAAAATCTCCAATGAGGTATCCAGACTTGAAAAGCCAGTATGAAAGATTCATAACACATGACAAAGCTTTATGAATTTTAAAAATCACAGAAAGAAGACATACTCATTGATGTCAGGGTTTCTTTCATTGAGGTAGAGTGGAGATCCAGCAGTCAGCGGTGCTCTCGGGGCCTTTCGAGTTAGAGTGCTCTGGGCAATCCGGCCGCGAGCCCAGGTTCATGACGGCTCAGACCCGGGCCATCAGCACCCCCCTCGCTGTGCCTCTGTCTGCCTCCCATAAGCCAGTTGTGTAATAACACTTGCCTCATGGGGTTGTTACAAAGGTTATAGAAAACATGGAAAACACTTAGAGTAGCACCTGGGACATAGTAAATACCATGTACCATTGGAGACATTTTGGAACCAATATTGATAATTTATTAGTAATGAAGGCCCACAGTTTCTCTTGGGGTTTGCTCTGTGTTGTGCATTCTGTGGGTTTTCATCAAATGCAGAATGACACGTAGCCACAATTTTGGTGTCTTTGCCCCAAAGAAAACATGTGCTCTGCCGTTCCTCCCTCCCTCCCTCCTTCCTAACCCTGGATCTTTCTACCAATATTCTCACCGTCTCCAGGGTTGGGCCTTTGCCACAATGTCACTCAGTACGCAGCCTGGTTCCTTTCACTTAGTCAGGGGCTGCGGAGGACACGTGCCCGGTGGGACCTGGGAAGCCAGCGGACGCCAGACCACATCAGACCACATGGGGCACAGTGAGAATTTACTGTCTTATCCCAAAGTGATGGAAAACCATGGATGAGTTTTCAGAATGGTGTCCTGAGAGAAATGTGGTAGCGATATGATAAATCTGGGGTTTTAAAAGAATGCTCTGTGCACTTTTATCCAAATAAAAGTGATTAAGGGGGGGTGCCTGGGTGGCTCAGTGGGTTAAAGCCTCTGCCTTCCACTCAGGCCATGATCCCAGGGTTCTGGGATCGAGCCCTGCATCGGGCTCTCCGCTCTGTGGACAGCCTGCTTCCTCCTCTCTCTCTCTGCCTGCCTCTCTGCCAATTTGTGATCTCTGTCTGTCAAATAAATAAATAAAATCTTTAAAAAAAAAAGTGATTAAGGGAGCCCAAGCAGGCAGGGATGTGGAAACTCTGTGAGGCTTTGAGTCCATCCCCAGATAACCCCGCCCCCAACTGGAATGCTGCATGTGTCCATCCAAGGACAGGTACACGTCTGTCTGTGACAGCATCACCTGTCATAGCCAAACCCTGGAAATCCCCAGATGTCCACACAGGGGAGGACCGATGAGTGAACCGTGCGTGTTCCCACAAACCAGACAGGAACACATGGTGCGACCCCGTTTATACCAAAGGTTAGAAACAGGGAAGCATCGGCTGTGATATGGGGGTTGGGAGGAGGTTAGCATTTCTGCAGGGGCGGGGGCGGGGGAAGGGTGCGGATGGAACTGGAAGGGTTTCCAAGTAAGTCAATCAGAGAAAAACAAATCCCATATGATTTTACTCGTGTGTGGAATTTAAGAAACAATAGAGAGGAGCCCTGGGGGAAGGGAAGGAAAAATAAAATATGATGAAATCAGAGAGGGAGACAAACCATAAGAGACTCTTAACTCTAGGAAACAAACTGAGGGCTGCTGGGGGGAGGTGGGTGGGGGGATGGGGTAACTGGGGGATGGAAAGATCCTATTTCCAAACAAGATCACATTCTGAGGCTCTAGGTAGACAAGAATTTGGGGGACACAAGCCAACCCAGTGGGGAAGGTCTGCGGAGGGTCTTAGAGATCTGGGTTTTTATAATTTATTCCGATTTGGTGATACAATCACATGGTGTAAAGTAACAATGGTATGCGGGCCGTTCCTGGGTGCCTTGCCCCCGAGGGGTCCGCCCTGGTGGTCCCTCCGTGTCAGTAGGCAGAGCACCCGCTCTCTCCCTCTCGCACCTGCGGAAGTGTGTGAGCAGCACGAACCCGGGTGACTTGCATGGGGGGTGGTGCTGGGCGGTCTGTGCCAATGGAGGAGGCAGGCAGGGTGTGGCCCTCCCCTCCCCTCCCCTCCCCTCCCCTCCCCTCCCCTCCCCTCCCTTTCCTGCCCCCTTCTCTGCTGACTTCGGCACCTCTGATGAGACAGAGAGGGATGGTGTTATTACAACACTGAGTTATTTCTTCTGAGGCAATGAGTTATTTCTTGATTTGGGGGGGGGTCTATGCTTGCTTTGTAATTATTCATACTATCATACAGGGTTCACGTTCATTTGTAACTATGTCATATTCTGTCACTGATCAGAAAAATAAAGAAGGCAAAATTTAAAGAAAGACTTAAGGATGGGTCGCTCTGGGGTTAATAGGGACCGAAGAGCCTTATTGCCAAAGGAATGAATCACTACTGGTGAGTTTTCTAAATAGTGGAGGAGGGAGGGTGGATGATGTGACAGAGCTTGCTGTTTGCCGGGGCTCTTGGATCCCAGCATGTGAGGCACACTCAGGGGCCATGTGCGTCTTCAGAAGCAGGCAGAACTGGGCTGCAAGCAAGCCTTGCGCGGGGCGCCTGGAGGGAGGGAGCGGAGATGCGGCAGGGTGAAGCATTTAGTATTAGCAGTACTGATGTTTGCAGCTTCCTTTGAAATGAATCATAAAAGAAGAGGGACAGAGGTTTGGAACGCAGAGAGATCTGTGATAAAGCAAATAGAGGAAAAACGAATGGAAGCTAGGGGGTTGGTCTCTGGCGTTCGTTGTACAATTTCAGTCTTTCTCTCCATTCATAATATATCAGAAGAAAATGGTGGGAAAAGCAGGTCAAAAATTTTAATCAAAATATTAGAACTATAGGTTAGGTCTGATTCCGACATTGTTCTGCGAGTGGATGGAACATTGCTGAAGTTTGGAAAATAACGCGTTTGAGCGAGCAAGCAGAGGCGGTGGCCCGAGAGGGCTCCCCGGATGGTGGAGGGGGTGAAAGAGTTCACGTGACCCCCACCAGCCTGAGTGGGGCCATGGCTTTCCCTCTTCCTGTGGGGCCACGCCTGTCCCACCCCAGCAGGCTGCCCAAAGGTTTCGGATCTGACCCATCTTCCCAAACCCAATCTCCAAAACCAAGACAAGGCTGGGAGAACAGATAAGCAGCTTGCCTTAGGCTTTCCTGCCAGGATCAGGGGGAAAATAACTTTTCTCAGGTTTCCTTGAAGCCAGGAGTCTTGGCTGGTGCAGGAGAATGGGAGTGCAGCCCTCGGGGAGCTGGTGGTGTTTGCCTGGGGAGACGATGTGGGGGACCCGTCCATCCTGCAACAATGCGGACTTGGGCTAGACTCGGACTTGAGAGCGGCCTCGCCAGAAGGGCTGTGGATTTTGTGGGTGATGAGCAGAGGGGATTTTGTGGGTGATGAGCAGAGGAGTTTCCATCATGTCGGCCAGCTGTATTACTCTCTCTCCTATGTGTTGGGACCTGCTTCCTGTGCCTCCAGGGACCACCATTCAACCCTACGTCTCCCTGAGGGGAGTGCTAGCCTATCACTCCCACTTTCCAGGTGGGAAGCTGCTCCTGGTCTGCAGCTGTGTCCTGGAGCACACAGGTGGGGAGCACACAGGTGGGGAGCACATGGGGGAGAACACAGGTGGGGAGCACACAGGTGAGGCAAGCAGCTCACAGCATCAAGTCGGTAAAATGTGGAGCCAGCGTAGGAGCTCCTGGTCTGCACCTGTCTGTCTGGCTGCCATTCCTGGATATTCCTGGGATTTCCTTCCCTACAAGTGGGGAAAATGGCACAGGCATCGAAGGGAGCCCTCCTGTTCGGCGACTTGCCGAGGGGAGCTCCGTAGAAGGAGGGAGGCCGGAGCAGGTGAGCAGATGGTCTCACGAGTGAGAGCGGGCCGTCCCACTCGCCAGTAAACCCTGACAGGGAAAGCCTGAGACAGAAATCCCAGAAGGGCTGGGAGAGGTGACACCCAGCACACTCAGCCTGGGAGGGAGGCCTCAGTGCCAGGGAAGCAACTAGCGAGAAGAGCCCATGATGCCTTTGGCAACAGGGCTGGTGATGGGATGATTTAGTGTGTTTTCCATGCTACAGAGTCAAGCCCTGTCTTCCAGAGTCGCCGTGTATGGTTGGACAGGTTGTGCACTGCAGGACTCTGGCAGAAGGGTACTATTCGCATGGACACCTCCGCCAGGAGGGAGGATGCCCTCTCCTTTCTGAGGAGTATCTTCAACAGTTGTCAGGATCAAGCCTGGGGTGTCCTCTACCCGCAGGACCTCCTGCCCAGACCCCGGCCCCGGCTACTTCCTGTGGACGAAGGAGTGGCCGGCCCAGAGGAGGGCAGGCAAGCCTCTTGATTGCGGCTGCTGTATGCTGATCCCACGTGCACCGACAGCAGGTCGGGATAGGGATTGATGAGGGGAGCAGAGCCATTAACAGGAAGGCTCATTCTCGCAGTGTGGAAGAAAAATATGTGTTGTCTCTGCAGCTCCCAGAAGCTGCTGCTGCTTCCTTCCCCTGCCACAAAGGAAAAGGTCTGCCCAGGCACACCCTGGTCCTTTGAAGACACCTCACCCTTGCTGGCTTGTCTGTTTGCGTGCCAACAGCAAGCCGGTGATTCTCTTCCTGAATGCTGGGACCTGGGCAACGGAAGCTTATGCACTGGGGGCACTGAGTGCCCTCCAAGGACCCAGCAGGGCCAGGTCTAAGGATAAAATGTCCAGTCTAGAGCCACGGATGGCCACAGGGAACGAGCTTGCCACGCAGGCAGGGGAGTAGGGTGTTGGCCAAAGTGTGGGAGTGCTGCATTGTTCTTGTGCGTTTCGTGAGTGAAAGTCAGAGGCGTTAATTCCTTCATTGTGGCGTCCCCAACAGTCTCATGCTGTAAGACACATTTACATGTCCCTCTAGGGGGAACAGGTGCCCCTGTTATCTGGACGACAGCTGAATACACAGAACACCGAATTTCTCGGGAGCCAACGCAGGGTGATTGGAAGGAGTACTTGGGTTTGTGGGTGACTTTACCAGGAGCTGTCGCCCACCCGGGGAGGTCTTCTCATGGGCATGGCGCCGAGCCACCGCGGCCACCTCTCTGTACCCGCGTCCTGGGACCCGCTGCCTTTGCGGGGGGTCGGGAAGGACAGGGTGGTCTACGTGTTGGTTGGGTCCAGGGCCGGGGGAGGGAGCTTTGCGACGTTTCCTGGTGAGATGTGCTGAAGAAACTGCCCTTCAAAACCGGCATCACTCCCTTATAAATTCATGTGCACTTTATACCCAGTCAGGGCCAGTAATGTTAATAAAGCGTCTTGTAGGTGAGTTCCGTTACCTGTGAGTCCCATTTCAGGATGTTAAAGGGAGCCTCGCAGAATATTCGTCGAACAATGCAGGTGCGATGACCGACCGGCTTGGACCCGCGGGCTTAGGGAATTTGGTGGCACACCGGAGTCAACATCAGGACCCGTTGCAAAGCGGGTCTCACCTCCGTTCATTCAGCGGCACGTTAGGGCGTATCCACTGGGCACCGGGAGCCATTTCAGCCCTGGAGGATGCTGTGGATCGGAGATAGGTCTTCCCCACCACACCAGTTAGGCACGGTGGGCTCCGCGAGGCCAGATACGAGAGGCAGAGCCTCAGCCTGCACCCCCTGTTCTCAGACACCAGCAGGTGCCCTGCAGGGCATCCTCCGCAGAGGCAGAGATGGCCCAATATCTCAGGGCGCCTGCATCTCGGGGCTCCCAAGCAGGAGGAACGATCACGGAGAATGCACGCTGGCTCTTTGTGCCCCCCTCGGAAGTGACACACGTCACTTCTGCTCCTGCCGTCCCCTCCGTTGAAGCTGTTGGCATGGATCCACGACACCTGCGGAGTTGGGCAGTGTCAGGACTGGGTGGGAGGATACGAGGAATAGAAGCCGGATCCATCTCTGGGGATGCTTAGCCACCTCCCCACCCTGCAGACATCTTCGGGAAGAACCTAGAAGTCACACTGCCCCCGGCAAAGTCGGCTGGCTCCTCCTTGCGCCATATCCCTGAGGGCACAGCTGGGAGGCAGGTGCATCGGTCATTGGACCAGACAGAATGGAATAGGGGGGATTGTAACTAGATACAAAGTGCGAAGTCCCTGCTGAAAGGGGGTGCCACGGAGGCAGTGTGATACAGCAGCCGTCCCCCGACTCCCTGCCCAGACCTGCAAGAACAAAGACGGCCCCAGAATTACAAACACGGAGACTATGTCCCCTTGCACAGGTCACTGCTCTACTGTCACGGGTCCCTCTGAATGTGAGGAGTTATCATTGGGCGTGAGACCCAGAGTTCTGAGGAGGGGACCCTGGGTGGCGGAACCCTTGTTCTGAATAGCTTTAACCCAGCGGCTTCCGTGAGTGTGAAGTAGAAACTGCAAAGACCAGTCGCTGCCCCGCAGCAGGTGAGGGCACCAGGGTGATGCCCGCAGGTCCCGGAAGGAAGTGGGAAGAACCTGGGAGGCAGAGCCCAGAAAGATGCAGGGGGCACATCAGACCTCTGCTTTGCGGGGTCACCCCACAGAGCCCGGCCCCAGGTGGAGCTCCAGGACAGTGCCGGCCCTCCCCCACGCTTGAGGTCCTGCGTCTCCCATGTTGGGTTTCCACAAAAGAGAACTCTCACGCTGGGCTCCAGAGCTGCTGCTTGGAGTGTGGGGGGCACGGGCTCCATATCCCCAGGCTCTGTCCCTGCAAGAGCTCCATGGACCGCGAAGGGAACACGGACACTCAGGCCCGAAAGGAAGCACACGTCCACTTCCTCCTGACCTTGGCTGTGCCTTCAGGGTCAAGACCATCGTGCCATCCAAAAGGGAAGGAAGAGAGCGAGACGCACGTTTGGTAGTTTCCAGAGGGGGCTGCTTGCTTCCGGAGGACGTTAGAAGGTATTTTAAGGAAAGGCTGAGCGCTGCTGGCAGAATGGAAGTCAGTCCTGGAGAAGCTTTCCCCAAGGATTCCGGTCCCCCCCCCCCCCGTGTCTGTATTTTTGTCCATGTGCATCTGCACGTAATGGGGAGTTTTTTCTCCAGCAGCCCCAGAGAGAGATGCGAGTGAGTCTCTGTGCATGGTTCTGGATGCCCACTGTGGCGTGGGCCAAGAGGCCACTGTGACCCATGGCCCCAGCCCCATGCGGAGTTGTGCTGGGAACAAAGATAAGAGAGCCTTCCCCGAGTGCCTTCTTCCTTCTGACCCAGAGGATCGCTACAAGTGGGAATGTGGGCTTATGCAAAAGGTTTGATTTTGGTTTTAAAATAACAGAGCCTCCTGGGAACGTAAATTTAGGGTTTTAGAGGGAAAATTAGTCTGTTGCACACAGATGATTCCAAAGACTCCAGAATATCCATGTTTGGTGACATAAACAAGCAGCCCACGTGGGGCTGGGGGAGGGGGTGCCCCTCGGATGCTCCTCCGGAAGGGGCTCTCTGTTCTGCTCAGGAGCGTGGGCAGCCAAGCTCCCTGGGTGCCTCGGTTCCGAACTGAGCCGTGCTGTTCCTCTGGCGGCCCCAGCTGACAGATGACGAAGACAGTGGCATGAGGCCCTGGCTACTTGTACCCACATGTGGTTTCTCTCGCGGGCAGCTAGCCTTGGCCCCCGGGCCCCTCGCTGCAGCTGGGAGGGGTTTCACCAGGTCTGCACTGGACTGGAGAGCCCCCGCCCGTTCTGTGCCCCTTCCTGCTCCGTCCACAGACACTATTGCCTGGTTGAGCTTCTGTCTCGGGGTCTGCGCCCCAGAGAGCTCCGCAGTCACATGGTGTGGTGCCAGGAGAAGAGGACCAAGATGGCCTGTGTGCAAATCCCAGTGCTTTTCAGCCATGCAAACCCAAACCGGTCACCCAATTGCGTAGTGCCTGAGTTTCCTGCTCTGCACAGCGGGCCTTGTGGGAACTACGCCTTGCAAGGTGACCATCGGGGATGAGTCAAGTCCCTGCATGTAAGCCTTGGGCAGGAGCAGTAGAGCAGTCCTGGGCACCCACTCTCACCGCTGTTGTGTGAAGCCCCACTGGGTGCTGGGGGCCCCCTGCCCGCAGACCATCTCCTCCTGCAGTGGGAAAACAGGCTTTAGGGTTCAGCTCAGGCTGCATAAGGAGATACCCCAGCCAGGGGCTTACACAGCAGATGTTGATTTTCCTACAATTCTGGGGCTGAAAGTGCAAGGTCGGGGTGCCGCCTTTCTCCTGAGGCTGCTGTCCTTGGGGATGGCTGCCTCCTCCCTGTGTCCACACATGTGCCCCCTTCTTACGAGCACCCCAGGGCTCTGCGTGTCGTGCTCCTGACAAAAGGCCACATCTTAACATTGTCACTTCTTCAAGGCCCTGTCTGCAAATTCAGTCCCATCCTGAGGTCCTGGGAGCCATGGCTTCCACAGAGGGAAATGGCGGCGGGGCACACAGATGAGTCCCCGTCAGGGCCGTCCAATTTGCAGTCTGCTTGCTCCCTTCGCTCCTTTTGCACACTGCTGCAGCTCTTTGTCCTCTGTGTGTTCACTGAAACTTGCTTATCCCTTGGTGGAATCCGGCCTACTTCGTGTTAACAGATGCCAATGAGGTCAGTTTCCTCCCGATAAATTAGCCTAGCCCAGTAAGCTAATAAATTTGTCTTCTGATCCATTAGCCCAATGGAACATGTCCCGCATGGCTATAGGAGGGTGTGCCTCAGTTTCTGCTCTGGAACATGAGACAGCAGTACCCACCCAACAGACGTATGTGGAAGATTATGTGGAATTAGGTGTGAGATGCTTAGCATAGATGCCTTGCACATAGCAAACACTCAGCAAATATTAGACCCTGCATCCATTGCTACCACTATTATTAATGGTGTGATTTTTGTCCAGTATAAAGACTAATCTCAAACAGGTAACACCTCCCTTGAGAACTAGATGCAAATATCCCGATAGGCTGTTTACTTTTGCCAAATCTGGGTGGAGGGGTAGAATTCTAACATCCTTACTTCTAGCTCTTGGGGGGAAAAAAGGAAAGAGAAAACATTAGAAAAACATACATTTTACCGTGAATGTCGGTGATATTTAAATAAGACTTGAATTCTTACAGCATTTGAACAGAAAAGACGATGGCATTAAATTGACTCAAGTGAGGGATTGTGCACAGCTGGGCCAGTGTTTGGACGATATCCTCACCATGGCACAGGGCAGCTGCCTGGAAGCGGAGTCTTGAAAGAGGGGCGAATGCCCCCAAATCATTCCTTCCCATCTTCAGCACCGTGCAGCATCGTTCGGAAGGAACGGGCAGGTGTTGTCCACTCACCTGGACTGATCCGTGTGTCCATTCATCTGGCAACAGTCAGGGAGAGGGAGGGGAAGATGGGAGCCCGGAAATGGGACAAGTCCTGCCCATCTGGCTGTTACAGGGGCCGCAGGATTTGGGAGGACCCAGGTGGGCTCTGGGGAGGACTCGGCAGTTATCTTCCTCACTCAGAGTGGACCCAGCCTTTGGTCAGGTTGCGTGGAGCCAAGCATGGGCCAGTGCCCATGTGGTAGGCTCGGTGTGGAACGCCCCAGGGGGAAAGCCTGTAAGTAGGGGACAAGGCAGGGGAAGCCATGCCCAGAGGGCGGGCTGGTCTCCAGTGGCCACTGTGACAAAGGACCATGAGTTTGCTATCTTAATGTAACAGCAATACTTTCCTTACAATTCTGGAGGCCAGACGCCAAAATGATGCCCCCTTGGGGGCCCCAGGGAAGTCTGCTCCTGCCTCTTGGGGGAGATGCTGGCAGCCTGCCCTCCTGCCTGAGTGGCCATGTCCCTGCCACGTCATTGGCTTCACCTACACGTGGCCTCCTCCTCTTCTGTCTCTCGGGTCTCCCTCTGTGTCTCCCTTACAAGGATGCTGATTACATTTGTGGCCTGCCCCCAAATCCAAGATAATCTCATCTCAAAATCTTTAACTGAATGACATCTGCCATGTGAGTCTCTCTCCCTCTTTCTGGATGTTTTCGCACACACACCCCTTTTTTGCTTCTCCCAGATAGGCTGGAGCACACTCAGAATCAATGAAGGATGGGGAGAGCCAGCAGAGCAGCAGCCCCCCGACTCGCAGCCCGAGCTGAGTCATAGGCAGAGAAAGATCTAGGACACCCCCAGGCTGAGGTCTGCTACCCCTGTGAAAATGACAAGAAGCAGGGCCTGGGGGTCCTGGGTCCCAAAACCATGCAATTGTGAGCATCAGGATCCCCAGGCAGGTGTCATGCCCCAGCTCCCCAGCACAGAGGCTCAGGACACCCCCTTTCATTCATTGCCAGAGTCCTTCCTGGGTGGGCTCTCATTCTCTCCTTGGATCCCCCCCAAGCTCCCCAAAGCTTCCTCCAAGGTGCAGCCTTGCAAAGCCACGGGTCATTCTTCCCTGATTTTCATTTACTTCCATTGCACAGTTTCCATCATTAGAAAGCCATTAGCACGAGGCAGTGCTGGGAGAAGGAGTCCCCTAAGTTGGGCATCATGGAAAGATGCTTGTTTATAACCAAGACCTCTGGCCCCCCGGGGCAGACCCCAGTTGCATTCCTGGCTCATTTTGTGTTTTCAGGAATTAGGATCTTCCCAGCACCCCCTCTCATTATTTCATCTGCCTTCATGTGTCTTACTCACCCTGCCGCAGCCCATGGAATCTGTGAATTTGGTGCATTCTTTCTCTACTAATGCAGTCCTCAGGACGTGTCTGTGCATGTGGCTGGGTGGGATAGCTTGGCTAACGTGAAGGAACGTAACCCGTAATCAGCAACTTCAAACGAGACAGCTCTGCTTGCCACCCAGGCTGCCTGATGCCTGACCCCGCAGCTTTGCGGGGGGCTCTGAGCTCAGCGGCATGGCCTTCTGGGCTCCTGGCTGGGGTTACCACTGCCAGCGGTGCTGGCACCAGGGATAGGGACGGGGAGCCCTGGAAGGTCCCCTTTGGGAAATTAAGTGTTCCCACCAGGAGGTGACATGTGGCTCCTGCTCCCAACTTGTTGTCAAGAGGGTCCCATCCCTAACAACATGTGAGCTAGAAGCACAGTCTCACTATGTGCCCAAACTGGGGCCAGGTGCTGCTGGCAAGCCGTCATGCTCCCTGCCACAGGCAGACTCTGGCCATGCACGGAAACCCAGAGAAGTGTAGGGGCGGAGATTCACACACCCTGCCATGAGATAGTTGGTGCTCTTATTACTTGCCGTGAACACTTCGTGCTTGCACACACACACATGCATGTGTGCACATGCACACACAGGCTTGTACACAAACACGTGCATGCGTGTACCTGCACACGCACACATCTGTGCACATACATGAACACATACACACATGCACAACCGTGCATATGTATACCCCCACACAACATGCCAACCATGCACATGCGTGCACCTGCACACACATGTGTGCACACAGGCAGTGCATGCCCAGATACATGCATGTGCATACCCACATATGCACACACACACATATACATGTGGCCATGCACACATGTCCACCTGAACACTCACACGTGTGCGCATGCATGCAAATACATGCACGCACGTGTGCATGAACACACGTGTGCCCATGCGAGTGTGTGCAAACGTGTGGGAACATGCACGCGCACATGCTCATCCCACATAACCCACATGACCATACACATGCACAGACCACACATGTACACAGACATGTGCACACACACGTGCATACATCTACCTCAGCACCCTGCCCTCAGCCCTAGTACTGCAGTTCCTGCCCTGGATGCCATGGCTCCATCCGCCCCTTAAAGGACACTGCTTGGATGTGAAGTCCTGTCTTCCCTCCTCCTTTTATCAATGTCTAGCTCCCCCTCCTTCTTATTACTTTGAGGAATAAACACTGAATTGCAAAGCAAAGCAAAACATAACACAACATGAAGACTGAGCTCTGTATTCATAATCTACCCTAGTGCCCGCCCTGCTCCGTCTTCCACTGGGGGACAGGGCGGGCGTGGAGGCGGCAGGCCTGCCTGAGATGCTGTCCCACCCCCTTGTCCTTGAACACCTCCTTCAACGCGAGGGCCAGAAAGTTACATCCATGAAGCAGCCCAGGGCCCTGAAAACCTGTCTTCCAAACCCAGCCTCCCTCCCTCCTCCTCCTTCTCCCTCTCCACCTCCCTCCTTCCTCACCTCCCTCCCTCTCTCCCTCCCTCTCTCCCCACTCTTTTTCCTCCTCTTCCCCCTCCCTCCTCTCCCCCTGCCTCTCCCTGCACCTCCTCCTCCTCCTTCCTCCTAATGTCCCTCCCCCTCTCCCTCCCTCTTCACCTCTTCCCCATGCACCTGCTCCTACTCCCCTCCCTCCCCCTCCCACTCCTCCCTCTCCACCTCCCTCTCCTCCTCCTTCCCTTTGCCCACCCTCCCTCTCCCTCCTCCAGTCAGCTCATCTGTGACAATCAGCCTGATTTGCTGGAAGACTTGAAAGAGAAAAACCCTGAGATTACAGGCCTGGTGGCCAGGCCACAATGGTGACAAAGCTGCCTGAGCTGTTCCATCGGGCCTTTCCATCAGATTTAAGTAGTTTGCTATTGGCAGATGCTCAGGATGACAACCTCCTCTGACTCATCTGTGGGCCTGGGTCCACGTTTCTCTCCAGGGCTGTTGCTGATCGTTCCCAGACGCCAAACCTCCAGGCTCCTCTTTGTGTGTTTTGCATCCCGGCTGCCTAACCGCAGGGATGAAAGGGGCCTTCGTAGGTAGTCGGAAGTGCTTTTCGTGATGGGGAACTATGTGATCTTTTCTGCTTTGCTTTCTCCATACCCTTCTGAGTGCTGGGGGGAGGGGCGCATCCTTTGGGAATCCAGCCAGGCAGGGGTACTGCACCTGCAGGAGGAGGCAGCTGGGGTGGCCTGGCGGGAGTCTGGGTTTCCTGTTACCAGCTGTGCGTCCCTGGGAAGCATTACCGAACATCTTCAGACTGCCCATCTGTGAACCGAGGACAAGAGCCCCCCTTCCTCCTGGGTGCTTGTGTGCGCTGAGACCACACGTGCTGTGCTCAGCTGCTGGTCCAGGCGCGTGGTCAGGGCTCTCTGACCACACTATGTGCTCCCTCTATGCTCAATTCGGGCTTGTGTCCATGTCCAAGGGCCGCCCGAGCACACCAGCACAGGCCTGGGCTCCACACGCGTGTTCTGGAGGGCAGGCATTGGGAAACATTTTTGGCAGCTCATCCTTGTTCTTGCCTTTTCGAAAAGGCTTGTCCTTGCCTTTTCGACCCTCTGGACATGCCTCCATCCTGCCCCACATTGCCAGAGCCCACAGTGTGGCATCCCACTTGGGTGGCCTTCCTCAGCCACAGCTGCCGATCTCCTTCCACTTCCCTCTTGTGAGGGTGCTCCGGTGATCCCGGCAGCCCATCAGGACAATAACCCGATAATCTGCCCATCTCAGCATCCTTAACTGAACCACATCTGCAAAGTCCCTTTTACCAGAAAAGGTCACACTGACAGGTTCCGGAGACTCAGGACCTGACATCTTAGGGGCCGCAAATTAGCCTAGCACACTTACCCAGGTCTTGTTTAAGATGAGAAGGAACACACACACACAGACACACACGGATTGCTGGAAAGCAAAGACAAGAGGAGGAGGTCTCTCCACTGAACTTGGTTCTTCTCTCAGACGCCGGCAGGGAGGAGCAGCCTTGTATGGGGCAGGAGTTGAGAACGTGGACGGCACAGCTGCACCCCCAGTGCCCAGCCGTGGCTCTACCCCTTCCTGGGGGAGTGCCTGGTCTTGGGCTGCCCATTGGACGGCAGGAGCTAACACGTGCCTGTGTCTCCCTGTCCAGGGCACAGAGCCTCGGACACGGACTTAACCGGGGAGGGGCTCCAGGAGGCAGAGTGAGGGAGTAGGGCCAGGATCGGGAGCACAGAAGGAAGAGACACCAGCAGGGCAGTGCCTCTGCTGCGCTCGTGGGGATAAATCCCATGGGACTCAGTAAGGAACTGTGAAAAGTATAGGTCACAGCCACCCCCTCAGCTGAGATGGAAGTTCTCCAGAGAAATCCGTATGGGAGGCAAAGAACACAGGGGATGAACTTGAGGGAAACTGAGCAGAGCAGAGCAGTTCCTGTGAAACTAACCTCAGCCTCCCAGCAGGAGGCTCTCGGGCTGGTGGCTATGCACACAGTGCCCCTCCTCCAGCCAAACCAGAGCTCAGCAGGCCAAGGTGGGCCGGCAACATGCAGCACCCAGTGGCTCAGGGCACGGCTCCCAACGCCTAAGGGCCATCTCCTGGAGGACATGCAGCAGGAGAGCTCGGCTGCCTGGCTGTGGCACCTGGGCGGCAGGGCTGCATGCAGACGGGAAGAAGGGGTCCCAGGAGAAGTGGTCAGACCCCTACAGCATCTGCTGTTCCCGCAGCAATGGGATATGGGAAGATGTTACCGCCTGCCACTCTCCTCTTCACAGGTGTCTGACAGATGTGACTACGTCTTCGTCAACGGGAAGGAGATGAAAGGCAAGGTGAACGTGGTAGTGAACTTCACCTACCAGCACCTGAGCAGCCCCCTGGAGATGACCGTGTGGGTGCCCCGGCTCCCGCTGCAGATCGAAGTCTCGGACACTGAGCTCAACCAGATCAAGGGCTGGAGGGTGCCCATCGTCTCCAACAAAAGGTGGGCATGCTTGTCACGACTTTCTATCAGAGATCAGAGTCAAATATGCTTCTGCTAAAGACACGTATTTGCAGGGCAGCTAATTTCAGGCATGGATCCGGGGCTGCAAATGGCACCCTCGGGACGGAGTCTGTCCCTGCCTCGTGGGCTGGCTTGCATGTGTTGGCCTCGTCCTCTACCAGCTTTTCTCCTGCAGTTCCAGACTTGCAGAAAGTGCAGCCATTCCTTCCCATTGGTTCCAGCAGAGCTCCTAAAGTCATGCTGGCCTGCCTTGGGCTGTGTGCCCGTCCCCAAGGCCATCAGTGTAGCGAGGACATAGAACACACTGTCCTCTGAGGCTGTGGCATGATTCCCTGGCTGGAGTCAGAGCACCTGGAAGAGGTCAACCCCACCTGAACCGATGGGTCGATACTGGAAGAAGGGGCCAGTTGATTCTGGAATGGTACGAATGACAGAGGTCCCCTCGAGAGACCTGGGAGCAGACTCTGCTGACCTGTGCGGCCTCTCCGTGCCCCCAGCCCAGAAGTTCAGAGATTGCTTGGTCTCGGGGAGATGAGGTCAGAAGACTGTCCCCCATGTGTCTGGTCCTTTACCCTGAGGTGTCTGCTGGAGGGACGGGTGTCCTTTATCCACACGGGCCACCATGTACCAGGAGAGTAGCAAGAGATCAGGTTCTTTGTTCAGAGACACTGAGGACCAGCATGCCAGACACCTACAGAAAGTCAAAAGTGAGTGTACGTGGAATTAGAGCAGGGAGCACTCCTGGTGTCTGTGCTCAGCAGGGAGGACAGCTGGCATTCCTCCGAGGGGTGCCTTTTACATCCCCGCCCCTGGAGCTCCACCCCGCTGAGTCTCTCTGCCCTTGGGGGAGGGGACAGCTTCCAGAATGGAGCCTGTGGGTCCCACGCGTGGTGGGAAGATAGTTCTGGCAGCGACCCTCTATGGACCCTCTATGGAGACCCCTCTGCGGGGTCTCTATGGCTGAGCTGGTGGGACCCTCTCCTTAGGCGCAGGGTCTTGGGGTGGGGTTAGGAGTGGTTATTGCGCCTGCGAGCTGGGCGGCAGCCGGGAGGATGCACCAGCCTTCGTCTGATCGTGGCCCATCTCCGTGTCAGCTCAGATCTGGCCACAGAACTGGGCTGCTGCTCAGATGGAGACCGCCATGTGCCAGGAAGAACTGGCTGGACGGAAGGTGTCAGACACAAAGAGAGCAGCTAACGTCTGTCCACAAGCCAAAGCATCCCGGTCCTTTCTGTGCTTACTGTCCCGTTACCTCGAGTTTGATACTGACCCCAACGTGTGCTGGTTGATAGTGCCGTCAGAGTTGTCTACAGCCCTCTCAGCTGAGCTGCACAATGTAATGACGGGTCCCCAGATTAGGGGCTTAAAGAAGACGCGGACCATCTCACGGTGTCTCCGGGTCGGGAATGCCGGCATGGCTTCATGACATCTTTCACCAACGTCCGGGGTGGGGGTGTCGGCGGGAGCTCCGGGTGCGGAGGGCCCCGGTTCCTCGTTGGCCGCTGCCCTGGCTTCTGGCTAGCTCCACGGGGTTGCTCCCAACGTGGCAGCTCGCTTGCTCAGGGCGAGCAAGAGAAGAACCAAGGAAAGACTACGAAGCAAGAAGAGTCACGGTATTTCTTAAAGCCACATCCCGGAAGTGACACCCTGTCACTTTGGCTACAATCTTCCGTGGCGGGAAGGTTACTAGGTGCAGCTTGTGCTCTGAAACGGGGGGGGCGGATTCTGCTGACTGCATTCTGGTAGGTGGGGACCCCTGGGAGCTCTGCTGACCACACCAGCCCCTTCCGATTGTCAGGACCAGTGTCACCCCTGTGGTCAGGTTATTTGGGGTCTCACCCCGCTGAACTCACCTTTGCAGCCCCTGCCGCTGGCCCCAGTCAGTACCCACTAACCCGACCTGACTGTTTGACAGGCCGGCCCGGGACAGCGAGGAAGAGGAGGACGACGACAGGAGGGGGGGTCGCGGCTGCACGCTCCAGTACCAGCACGCCATGGTGCGTGTCTTGACGCAGTTCGTGGCCGAGGCGGCGGACCGGGGCGGCCACCTGGCCCACCTGCTGGGCTCAGACTGGCAGGTGGACATCACAGAGCTGGTGAGCGACTTCATGCAGGTGGAGGAGCCCCGCATCGCCAAGCTGCAGGGGGGACAGGTCCTCATCGGCCAGGAGCTTGGGATGACCACCATTCAGGTGAGCAACCACCAGGGCAAGGGCCCTCTGTATCCCTCTGCCTCTTCTCTGCCCAGATGAGAATTGTTCGTCATTGCTTAGGGCATCTCTTGCTAGAGCGAACCAGATTGTCTCCTGAACACTGTCGGAGGTGTAAGGATGTGACAAGAGTCTTGAAGTTCCTCCCTTGTTGCTTGCATTGACAAATGCTGTTTGGCTCTGGATGGGTCATGTTTGAAACCCCAGTACGCTGTCCGTCTCCACACCATGCTGGGTGTTACTGTCGTGGGGAGAAGGCACTGGGCGTGAGCTGGCCTCATGGGAGCTGTGGGCATGGGCATGGCCAGTGGCTTCTCGCTGAGCCCTCTGCCCCACTGACCATCACCTGGTGTCACAGAGTTCCATCCCACCGTGATGCCATGTGACCTCAAGTCCCACCCCAGGCCCAGAGAAAACAGGGGATCTCAGAAACAAGTCAAGGAGAGGAGCAAAGTTACGCCCCTCGAGGTCTTGGGGGCACCTGCAGGGAGGGATGGATCGGTCAGGACCAGTATTTAACAGGAAGTTTAGGAACAAACACTCCCCCCAAACGCCATTCCAGGAGGTCCTGTGGGTTTAGTCGTCTACCTCCTGTCTGAGAACAAACAGCAGCAGCTCCCCCGACCCGGCCACCGGCCTTTCCATAGGGTTTCTGCCACAGCTGTGCATGAGGAAGCCTCCTCAGTGGGAGTATTGGGTTATGCCAGATTTAGAGCACATCCATTCCAGAAAATTGGCCGGTATTTAAAAGACACCGTTGTACTCAAGGAGGAAAATAGACAGGTTTGGAGTGACCCAGGGATCCCGAGCTCCAGTGATCTCTAAGACCAGAGAAGGTGACAGAGAGCAAAGCAGGCTGGGCGTAAGCCAAAGGACACAAGCTCACTTGGGCCCCAGGTGCTGGGAACACAATAGGGGCTGGTGAGGAGTGCGACGAGGGAGGAGGGGCCGAAGAAAATGCAAATCTAGCACAGCCAGATGTTGTAAATTTCTCCAGAAAAGCGAGAAATCTTTTTTGTGAAATTCTGTGGGTTTTTTTTAAGGGTGGCCATTAATTCCATTATAATGTTTTATTTATTTGGGGTTCCTGCAGGACTCATTCGGTTAGGTGTCTCCCTTCAGCTCAGGTCATGATCCCAGGGTCCTGGGATCAAACCCCGCATCTGGCTCCCTGCTCAGTGGAGAGTCTGCTTCTCCCTTTCCTTCTGCTGCTCCTCCTGCTCATGCTCTCTCTCTGTGTTGAACACACAGATAAAATCTTAGGAAAATAAAGAATTATTTAAAAAATAAAGTTTTGGGGGGAGGAGTCAAGATGGCGGAGAAGTAGCAGCCTGAGACTACATCAGGTAGCAGGAGATCAGCTCGATAGCTTATCTAAACATTGCAAACACCTACAAATCCAATGGGAGAGCGAAGAGAACAGCAACTCTAGAAGCAGAAAATCAACCACTTTCTGAAAGAACCTGTTTTTATCCCCTTTCTCCCCTCCACAATTAGGGGTCTCTTCTGATTTGGTTACAGCGCATTTTTCTGGGGTCTTTGCCACCCTTTTAGTAGTTTATTTGCTCCTTCATATCCTCTTATCTGGACAAAATGACAAGGCGGAAAAAATCACCACAAACAAAAGAACAAGAGACAGTACCGAAGGCTAGGGACCTAATCAACACAGACATGGGTAATATGTCAGATCAAGAGTTCAGAATGACGATTCTGAACATTCTAGCCGGGCTCGAAAAAGGCATGGAAGATATTAGAGAAACCCTCTCTGGAGATATTAAAGCCCTTTCTGGAGAAATTAAAGAACTAAAATCTAACCAAGTTGAAATCAAAAAAGCTATTAATGAGGTGTAATCAAAAGTGGAGGCTCTCACTGCTAGGATCAATGAGGCAGAAGAAAGAATTAGTGATATAGAAGACCAAATGACAGAGAATAACGAAGCCGAACAAAAGAGGGACAAACAGCTACTGGATCATGAGGGGAGAATTCGAGAGATAAGTGACACCATAAGACGAAACAACATTAGAATAATTGGGATTCCAGAAGAAGAAGAAACAGAGAGGGGAGCAGAAGGTCTATTGGAGAGAATCATTGGAGAGAATTTCCCTAATATGGCAAAGGGAACAAGCATCAAAATCCAGGAGATGCAGAGAACCCCCCTCAAAGTCAACAAGAATAGGTCCACACCCCGTCACCTAATAGTAAAATTGACAAGTCTTAGTGACAAAGAGAAAATCCTGAAAGCAGCCCGAGAAAAGAAGTCTGTAACATACAATGGTAAAAATATTAGATTGGCAGCAGACTTATCCACAGAGACCTGGCAGGCCAGAAAGAGCTGGCATGATATATTCAGAGCACTCAACGAGAGAAAAACATGCAGCCAAGAATACTCTATCCAGCTAGGCTATCATTGAAAATAGAAGGAGAGATAAAAAGCTTCCAGGACAAACAAAAACTGAAAGAATTTGCAAACACCAAACCAGCTCTCCAGGAAATATTGAAAGGGGTCCTCTAAGCAAAGAGAGAGCCTAAAAGTAGTAGATCAGAAAGGTACAGAGACCATATACAGTAACAGTCACCTTACAGGCTAATAATGGCACTAAATTCATATCTCTCAATAGTTACCCTGAATGTTAATGGGCTAAATGCACCAATCAAAAGACACAGGGTATCAGAATGGATAAAAAAACAAAACCCATCAGTATGTTGCCTACAAGAAACTCATTTTAGACGCGAAGACACCTCCAGATTGAAAGTGAGGGGGTGGAAAACAATTTACCATGCTAATGGGCATCAGAAGAAAGCTGGGGTGGCAATCCTTATATCAGATAAATTAGATTTTAAGCCAAAGACTATAATAAGAGATGAGGAAGGACACTATATCCTACTCAAAGGGTCTGTCCAACAAGAAGATCTAACCATTTTAAATATCTATGCCCCTAACGTGGGAGCAGCCAACTATAGAAACCAATTAATAACAAAATCAAAGAAACACATCAATAATAATACAATAATAGTAGGGGACTTGAACACTCCCCTCACTGAAATGGACAGATCTTCCAAGCAAAAGATCAACAAGGAAATAAAGGCCTTAAATGACACACTGGACCAGATGGACATCACAGATATATTCAGAACATTTCATCCCAAAGCAACAGAATACACATTCTTCTCTAGTGCACATGGAACCTTCTCCAGAATAGATCACATCCTGGGTCACAAATCAGGTCTCAACCGGTATCAAAAGATTGGGATCATTCCCTGCATATTTTCAGACCACAATGCTCTGAAGCTAGAACTCAATCACAAGAGGAAAGCTGGAAAGAACCCAAATACATGGAGATTAAACAGCATCCTTCTAAAGAATGAATGGGTCAACCAGGAAATTAAAGAAGAATTGAAAAAATTCATGGAAACAAATGATAATGAAAACACAACGGTTCAAAATCTGTGGGACACAGCAAAGGCAGTCCTGAGAGGAAAATATATAGCGGTACAAGCCTTTTTCAAGAAACAAGAAAGGTCTCAAGTACACAACCTAACCCTACACGTAAAGGAGCTGGAGAAAGAACAAGAAAGAAACCCTAAACCCAGCAGGAGAAGAGAAATCATAAAGATCAGAGCAGAAATCAATGAAATAGAAACCAAAAAAAAAAAAAAAATAGAAAAAATCAATGAAACTAGGAGCTGGTTCTTTGAAAGAATCAATAAGATTGATAAACCCCTGGCCAGACTCATCAAAAAGAAAAGAGAAAGGACCCAAATCAATAAAATCATGAATGAAAGAGGAGAGATCACAACTAACACCAAAGAAATACAGACAATTATAAGAACATACTATGAGCAACTCTATGCCAACATTTGACAATCTGGAAGAAATGGATGCATTCCTAGAGACATATAAACTACCACAACTGAACCAGGAAGAAATAGAAAACCTGAACAGGCCCATAACCAGTAAGGAGATTGAAATAGTCATCAAAAATCTCCAAACAAACAAAAGCCCAGGGCCAGACGGCTTCCCAGGGGAATTCTACCAAACATTTAAAGAAGAACTCATTCCTATTCTCCTGAAACTGTTCCAAAAAATAGAAATGGAAGGAAAACTTCCAAACTCATTTTATGAGGCCAGCATCACCTTGATCCCAAAACCAGACAAGGATCCCACCAAAGAAGAGAACTGCAGACCAATATCCTTGATGAACACAGACGCAAAAATTCTCGCCAAAATACTAGCCAATAGGATTCAACAGTACATTAAAAGGATTATTCACCACGATCAAGTGGGATTTATTCCAGGGCTGCAGGGTTGGTTCAACATCCGCAAATCGATCAATGTGATACAACACGTTAATAAAAGAAAGAACAAGAACCATATGATACTCTCCATAGATGCTGAAAAAGCATTTGACAAAGTACAGCATCCCTTCCTGATCAAAACTCTTCAAAGTGTAGGGATAGAGGGCACATACCTCAATATTATCAAAGCCATCTATGAAAAACCCACCGCAAATATCATTCTCAATGGAGAAAAACTGAAAGCTTTTCTGCTAAGGTCAGGAACACGGCAGGGATGTCCATTATCACCACTGCTATTCAACATAGTACTAGAAGTCCTAGCCTCAGCAATCAGACAACAAAAAGAAATTAAAGGCATCCAATTTGGTAAAGAAGAAGTCAAACTACCACTCTTCGCAGATGATATGATACTATATGTGGAAAACCCAAAAGACTCCACTCCAAAACTGCTAGAACTTGTACAGGAATTCAGTAAGGTGTCAGGATATAAAATCAATGCACAGAAATCAGTTGCATTTCTGTACACCAACAACAAGACTGAAGAAAGAGAAATTAAGGAGTCAATCCCATTTACAATTGCACCAAAAACTATAAGATACCTAGGAATAAACTTAACCAAAGAGGCTAAGAATCTATACGCAGAAAATTATAAAGTACTCATGAAAGAAATTGAGGAAGACACAAAGAAATGGAAAAATGTTCCATGCTCCTGGATTGGAAGAATAAATATTGTGAAAATGTCCATGCTACCTAAAGCAATCTACACATTTAATGCAATCCCTATCAAAATACCATCCATTTTTTTCAAAGAAATGGAACAAATAATCCTAAAATTTATATGGAACCAGAAAAGACCTCGAATAGCCAAAGGAATATTGAAGAACAAAGCCAAAGTTGGTGGCATCACAATTCCGGACTTCAAGCTCTATTACAAAGCTGTCATCATCAAGACAGCATGGTACTGGCACAAAAACAGACACATAGATCAGTGGAACAGAATAGAGAGCCCAGAAATCGACCCTCAACTCTATGGTCAACTAATCTTCGACAAAGCAGGAAAGAATGTCCAATGGAAAAAAGACAGCCTCTTCAATAAATGGTGCTGGGAAAATTGGACAGCCACATGCAGAAAAATGAAATTGGACCACTTCCTTACACCACACATGAAAATAGACTCCAAATGGATGAAGGACCTCAATGTGAGAAAGGAATCCATCAAAATCCTTGAGGAGAATGCAGGCAGCAACCTCTTCGACCTCAGCCGCAGCAACATCTTCCTAGGAACAACGGCAAAGGCAAGGGAAGCAAGGGCAAAAATGAACTATTGGGATTTCATCAAGATCAAAAGCTTTTGCACAGCAAAGGAAACAGTTAACAAAACCAAAAGACAACTGACAGAATGGGAGAAGATATTTGCAAACGACATATCAGATAAAGGGCTAGTATCCAAAATCTATAAGGAACTTAGCAAACTCAACACCCAAAGAACAAACAATCCAATCAAGAAATGGGCAGAGGACATGAACAGACATTTCTGCAAAGAAGACATCCAGATGGCCCACAGACACATGAAAAAGTGCTCCACGGCACTCGGCATCAGGGAAATACAAATCAAAACCACAATGAGATATCATCTCACACCAGTCAGAATGGCTAAAATGAACAAGTCAGGAAATGACAGATGCTGGCGAGGATGTGGAGAAAGGGGAACCCTCCTCCACTGTTGGTGGGAATGCAAGCTGGTGCAACCACTCTGGAAAACAGCATGGAGGTTCCTCAAAATGTTGAAAATAGAACTACCCTATGACCCAGCAATTGCACTACTGGGTATTTACCCTAAAGATACAAACGTAGTGATCCGAAGGGGAACGTGTACCCGAATGTTTATAGCAGCAATGTCTACAATAGCCAAACTATGGAAAGAACCTAGATGTCCATCAACAGATGAATGGATAAAGAAGATGTAGTATATATACACAATGGAATACTATGCAGCCATCAAAAGAAATGAAATCTTGCCATTTGCGACGACGTGGATGGAACTAGAGGGTATTATGCTTAGTGAAATAAGTCAATCGGAGAAAGACAACTATCATATGATCTCCCTGATATGAGGACATGGAGAAGCAACATGGGGGGTTAGGGGGATAGGAGAAGAATAAATGAAACAAGATGGGATTGGGAGGGAGACAAACCATAAATGACTCTGAATCTCACAAAACAAACTGGGGGTTGCTGGGGGGAGGTGGGATTCAAGAGGGGGAGGGGGCTATGGACATTGGGGAGGGTATGTGCTATCGTGAGTGCTGTGAAGTGTGTAAACCTGGCGATTCACAGACCTGTACCCCTGGGGATAAAAATACATTATATGTTTGTTAAAAAAAAAAAAAATTTGGAAGGGGAGGCGAACCATAAGAGACTATGGACTCTGAAAAACAACCTGAGGGTTTTGAAGGGTCAGGGGTGGGAGGTTGGGGGAACAGGTGGTGGGTAATAGAGAGGGCACGTTTTGCATGGAGCACTGGGTGTTGTGCAAAAACAATGAATACTGTTACGCTGAAAAAATAAATAAAATGGAAAAAAAATAAATAAAATAAATAAAGTTTTATTTACATCAAACCAAACCTATCTGCCCCCAAGACAAGAGCTCAAAACCTCCACCATTAACTTTCAGCTGGAAGATCTAAACCGAAGAGCTGAATTCCTCCCACATGGGGACCGGAACCAGGAGCAGCATTAGCCCGGCCCATACGGGGTGGCATAAACACCAGGGCCATGACACAGGTCCGGGCTTCTGGTTGGGGGCGTTGGCCAGCTTCCCATGCATCCGACGCGGACACCATCCTGGTGGGGCCACGGGTCCTGAGACCTTCTCTTCTTTCCCCTGAACCCTCCCGAGCTGTGCATTCGCTTGTCCACTTCCTTCCGGGGCTCGTAACCCACTCTCGCTGCTGTCCAAATTGTCCCAACCTGACTTAGAGACCGAGGTAGTATTTGGATAGAATCACGGAGCCCGATACATGAATTTCAGGGGTCCTGGGAAAACCGCCATCCCGACGTAGGTCTTCATAAATACTAACACCGCCTTGCAGAGAGAAGCGTTTCAGGAACGCGGGGTAAAGGAAGCTGGAAGCCGTGTCCAGGTGGAGGCTGAGGGTTCAACTCTTCGAACTTGAGTGAGGGGTGAGTGGGACAAAGGGTTCCACAAGAGCAGAATCTCTCCTTGGCAGGGTCGAAATGAGCATAAGCTTGGTTTCCCCGGGGCGCCACAGGTGCCTGCGGGAGAAATGAGACTCCGGGACGTCGGCGCCGGCGGTAGGGACCCCCAGTTCTGTGTGCTGGGGATGCGGCTGATCCCCCAAATACTCAGTGTTTCCCAGGGCATGGCCTGTGAGCTGTCTTGACGCGACTCAGGTGACACGCGGACCGACAGTCTCCGGTCAGCCGTGCACGTGTGTGAGACAGAAACACATAAATATGTCACTAGCCCATCAGAACCATTTCCCCTTGCTGCTGTGAAGTTTCTTACACCAGTTATTTAAGCGAAATAATTTTAAATGAAGTACACACTTGCACAAGTAACAGAAAACGCTCATGCAGCTCCAGACTCATGAGCGAGCCCTTAGGGAACGACAATGTTAATTCCTCCTCTGAAGAACTGCAGGGACGCCTGGTGGGTCGTGGGGTGTCACGTCCCCCCGCATCCACTACCGCACACCATCCTGCTGTCACTTTAAAATTACATCACATCTTCACAAGAGAGGTACGTCTTTTGGAAGAAGACGTCAGTGGGAAAGACCCGTTCCTGTTCCCTCTGGCTCATTCGGCTGTCTCTATGGGCATCATTTATGCTACAGGAGGAAATTCCAGGGCCACAGAAAGCTTCTCCTTCCATGTCGGTTCTGCCTTTCAGATCCTGTCGCCTCTGTCGGACGCCATCTTGGCAGAAAAGACCATCACTGTGCTGGATGAGAAGGTGACCATCACCGACCTTGGGGTCCAGCTGGTGACAGGGCTGTCACTCTCCCTGCAGCTCAGCCCAGGGAGCAACAGAGCCATCTTTGCCACCGCGGCGGCACAGGAGCTTCTGCAAAGGCCCAGACAGGTAGGGAGGCAGGGCTGGGGTCACGTGCCAAGTAGGTCACGCACCAGGTGGGACACACACCAGGTAAGTCACGCACCAGGTGGATCACACATCAAATGGGGTCAGGCACCAGGAAAGTCACCCACCAGGTGGGTCACGCATCAGATGAGGTCACGCAGCAGGTGGGTCTCGCACCAGGTGGGTCAGATATTAGGGAGGGGGGTCAGACATCTGAAAGAGTCCCAAGTGGGGCCAGGTCACATTCAGGTGGGGTGATTCACTGAGCAGGTCCCATATCACGTGAGGTCCCGCAGTGGGGTGAGGTCGCACGTTAGATCGGTTATCTGTCTGGTGGAGTCACTTATTGGTGGAGTCCCACTGTTCTGTGGGACCCATGTCAGGGGCTTCTCAGCCTGGAAAGGGGTTTGGGAGGCAGGCAGCTCTGTGGCTCATGCTTCCGAGCTCCCTCAGACAGAACCGCAAGAAGGAAAGGTTTCCCGGCATCAAGGATCACGGGCCCCAGGAGACGAGGGGCTGGACAAGGACTCCACTCCCCGTTAGCCACAATACCTGGAGCGCTCAGGCAGTCGTCGGGACTGTCTCGCGCTCTTCCGCTGTTCCCACAGCCCCGGCAGGGGGAGGATGAGCCTCCGGGGAGGTGCCCACAGCCTGCTCCGAGTCCCTGCAAGGAAAATAGGGCAGCAGGTCTGGGGCGATGGGAGACTGGAGGAGCCGCTCTCGCCGGGCTTGCGGCTTAGCTTAGGGCAGAAGCGAGGACCCCGTGGGGACATCAGTCTTCATCTCCTTTCTCTGTACTTGATGAAAGCGTGTGCTGACCCTGTGCCCGTGTGTTTGTGTGTCAACGTGATGGTTTCCCACAGCGCTGGAAACAGGACGTTCGCAAACACCGTGTGTGATCCTCCCTCGTTAGAGAAGAGTTAAGCTTTATTGTTTAGAGGGAATGTGGAGGCGTTGGTGAACCTTGCTGATCAAGGAGACCGTGGTCTGCAGCCACTGGTTCTCTCTGGGCCCGTGAAGTGGGACCGTCCTCCTGCAGGGCTGCTGGAGGGCCTCCAGCCCAGGTCAGCGGTTTCCTGGCCCCTTCCCTTCGGGGCGAGAAGCCTTCCTGGCAGGTGTCCCCTCGGCACTTCCCCCCCGGCACTGCCAAGGCTGCAACCATGCTCTGAGGAGAGCCGGACTTGTCCCGGGGCACGCAGAGCCCTCCCATCTTCCCAGCCTGCCCCTGTCCCTCAGCACTCCTCGTTCTGTGTTAACTAATTCCTCTGCCCCTTCGCTGTGGTCTTTGCGGACAGGGGCTTCGATTATAAAACACTTGAATGTGGATGATTCCAGTCACAGATACGAACTCTTGCCAGAGACAAACTTCCTTGTTCTCACGGCTGGGTGCCAGGCAGGATACAAGGCACAGATAACAAAGGAGAAATAAGTCAGGGCTGTTTTCTGTCTTCATGAGGATGATAAAATCAGGGGATCGCCGGCCAGGACTCACGGAGGTGGTGAGACGGAGTTAGAATAAGGCCAGAAAGCTGATTCACTCGCGACACGCAGAGCCGACCGTGCTCGCCTGTGGCCGGCTCCGTTCTTGGTTCAGATGGCCCCTGGTCCCCGCATGCACTTGGCTCTGGCATTTCAGTCTCAGGAAATCCAATGGCTTTTGAGTCTCCTGCTCCGGTTTCCTGGCAGATTGGACGAAGCTGGTGAGTCCGTGTCCCGTCCTGGGGCTCTGGGGCTGTTTCTCGGCCTTATTCTGTGATTAGCAGCTGGTCCAAGCCAATGCCTGACCCTAACCCTAACCCTAGGCGTATCTCGTGGTGGGGCTGAAGCCAGCAGTCACATTCCTACTTCCAGACACCAAGCAGCACCAGGTAGAAGTGGCTTCGGTCATACTTAGAGGTGCTTTGTTTGCCAGAAAGAGAAATGTACTCGAGCAGGCTTGAGACGTGCAGGCTCTGCTCCCAAGACCAGGGGCTCCTGCAGACCCCAGCTGTGACACCTTGGAAGACGCAGGGTGTCGGTGGTCTCCCCATGCCCACACTGCCTGCCCTGCGCCTGGCTTCTGTAGTCCTTTTTCCTCTCCTGCAGTAATGCTGGGTGCCGACATTCGCTCATCCCTTATCACTGCGGGGCTCCGAGGTGGCTCCACCCCCCAGTCATCATCCCACAGCTCAGGCTTCGAGCCCACCTGTCTGGTTTCACATTTGAGAGGGACAGAGAGAGAGAGAGAGATGTGCACTGGCTCAGCACTGCAGAGATGAATGGCTCTGCAGGTTCCCTTGTGGCCCCTTGTTCCCAGTCCAGTCCACCGTGGCGCTGTGGCTGGATGTGCAGGGTCAACGTGCCTCTCCAGGCTAGTTATCCTGGGGTTGGGGTGGGGTAGTTTCTCGCAATCTTGGGGAGGAAGGGCCAGTTCGAGGTCAAGCACAACGACCTCTTCCCTGAAATTCAAGGCTCTCATTCAGTCAGGGAGTATCTCCTTTATTACAGTCTGCCTGGTCCAGCTGGTGCCAAAGGGAGTGATCTAAGCCACAAAACCAGAAGGCGAGAGATTGAGATATGGGCCACCTTGGTCTCCCTGTCTCCCCCGAGTGGCTGAGGGGAGGAGGTCGGCGGACACAGTCCACGTAGAGTGCGTGTCTCCCTGGCTGGTTTAACTCCCTGTCTCCGAGGCAACATGGCGTCTGGAAACTCTTACAAACCTGCACCCGTAGACCCAGATGCAGCAGGACCAACACCACCCAACCTGCCGCACCTCTGGGTGTCCCTGTCCGGATCAGGGACTTTCATCTCCATTGTGAGGGATGAGCGGAGACTCGGGATTAAAGCAGCTTAGAAATAATATCGTAGGGGCGCCTGGGTGGCTCAGTGGGTTAAAGCCTTTGCATTGGGCTCAGGTCATGATCTCAGGGTCCTGGGATTGAGCCCCGCATCGGGCTCTCTGCTCCACGGGGAGCCTGCTTCCTCCTCTCTCTCTGCCTGCCTCTCTGCTTAGTTGTGATTTCTCTCTGTCAAATAAATAAAATATTTTTAAAAAAAGAAATAATATCATAAATATTTTCTCTTGAAATGTGTGTCAGTTGTAAATGATCCCACTAACCAGTCCTGCCCCTGGATGTGTAATCTATGGTGGCATAGGTGTGGATCTTGCGCCCCCTAAAAGCCCCATCTTTCTTTCAGTCCCTCGGGGAAGAAAAGCAAATCTTCCTATGGGGCGTTTAGCCTGGGCCCCCTTCACTCTCAGGTCAAGGCCATGGTTGTGTTCTGGTTTCCCACCTCCAAAAAGCATTGCTTGTCTTCCATGACCCTCACGCATCTGATCTCATTTCTGCCTGCTTAAAAGACATTCCTTTGTTCTTGTGTTATTTCTGCCACTGAATGTCTGCCGTGCAAAGCCTTGGTCTTCCGTGAGCTCTGGGGCCCGTGCTCACTGACTTATTTTATTCAACAGGAAGCGGCCATCAGTTGCTGGGTCCAGTTCAGCGATGGTTCCATCACCCCCTTAGACATCTACGACGGCAAAGACTTCTCCTTGATGACCACCTCCCTGGACGAGAAGGTGGTCTCCATCCACCAAGACCCCAAACTCAAGTGGCCCATCATCGCTGCTGAAACCGAAGGGCAGGGCGCCCTGGTGAAGGTCGAAATGGTCATCAGTGAGTCGTGCCAGAAATCCAAACGTAAGAGCGTGCTGGCCGTGGGAACAGCCAACATCAAAGTTAAGTTTGGCCAAAACGATGCGAACCCCAACACCAGTGACAGCAGACACGCTGGGGCAGGAGTTCACCTAGAAAATAACGTCAGTGATAGAAGACCCAAAAAACCCTTGCAAGAATGGGGGAGTAAGGGAGGAAGGTACTACAGCAGTTCTTCCATGGGCCTCATGGAGGGAAGGGGGTCCACGACGGAGAGGTCGACCTTCCAGAGAAAGAGCAATCAGGGAAGCCTTTTAGATGATGATGGCCACCTGCAGACCATCCCCATCGAACTCAGCAGCTTCCCGACCCAGGGCGACCTGCCCAGAAGCAACGGGGAGACAGACGAGAACGGCCTCACGCAGGCCTCCAAAGGGCTGAGTGACTTGGAGATCGGCATGTATGCTCTGCTGGGGGTCTTCTGCCTGGCCATTCTGGTCTTCCTCGTAAACTGCGTGGCCTTTGCACTGAAGTACAGGCACAAGCAGGTTCCATTCGAGGAGCAGGAAGGTCTGAGTCACTCGCACGACTGGGTCGGCCTGAGCCACCGCTCCGAACTGCTGGAGAACCACATCAACTTCGCGTCCTGCCAAGACGAGCAGATCACTGCCATCGACAGGGCCGTGGATTTCGAAGAGAGTAAGTATCTGCTCAGCACAGACTCCCAGAAGAGCAGCAACGGGCAGCTGCTCAAGTGTCCGGGCCCCGGCGTCATAGACGGGAGGGATCAGAGAGGCGAGCCCCCCGCGTCCCCTACCTCAAAGAGGAAAAGAGTGAAATTTACCACCTTCACCACCATCCCCTCGGACGATGGCTGCCCCACCGTGAACTCCATAGCGGCCGGTGGTGAGGACATGAGCTGGGTCGGCCAGGATCTGGACCCTGGGGAGAGCAGACCGCCGCACGGCTATGTGGAAGGGTTCCGTGAGCACGTGTAAGCTGGACACTCGCGGACGCGGGCTCTCACTCACCTCTCAGCCTTTAAATTTGGGGATGTGTGGCCAGGGCGCCCCCGGGAAAGGAGTGAAGTGACAGGACAAGATAAGGTCGCCCCTGTCGGCAGAGCCCCGGCAAAGGTCGCCGGCTTGGCTGGGTGGCCCCGCGTCGGGATTGGGGCACATGTTCTGGTACCCAGCGTCTTGGCTGGCGCTGAGGCGGTTGGCGCATGGCAAGATTTGTAAAACTTGGAAGAAAAATGAGTTCTGCGTCACCGAGCTTCTGAGAGGTCCCAGGAAAGAACGGCCCTACCCCGCCCCCGTCCATCACTCTTTTCTCTCTTGAACCAAAGCGCTTTGGGTATGGTGAAACCCACGGGAGTCCAGAACTCACTCCTACAGAGCCCAGAAGAAGCCCGAGACTCGGGTGGAGTGCGAGTGGATGGACGGGGGCAGCGAGTTCTTCGAGCCGGCGTGCGCATCCCTCCGTGAGCAGGACCGCGTGCCGCCGACAGGGACAGAAGGGCCACACGTGGGCAAATGGGCCACAGATATCTTTGTCACGAGATGCCAAGAACAAAGGAGCGAGCCCTCTGGGGGACTCAGGGCATCCCTTTACCGGTAAACTAGAGTTACAGGGCACAGAATGTCAACCCGTTCAAAGAACCAGGCTTTTCCGGGCAAGTTCACCGTCTTCAAATGTGCACTCCTCTGCCCCAGCAGGCTTCAAAGAGCCATTGCTCATGTGCGGGCACGGGGACCTGTCCAGCATTTCCCCGTGGCTGGTGTGGCAGGTCTAGGTGACACTCTGCGGTGGCCCCACCAGGCGAACGTCACTTGTGTCCTTTCCTTGGAGAGGCAGGGTTTTGAGGATTCGCAGTTCTCATGGTGAATGCAACACCTGGGGACACTCATCGCCCTGGCCCTCAGGAAAGATGGGGGAGCCGTTTTGGGATGGCCCCATGGATGGCCACACCAGGTCTCCCGTCCATGGTGGCAGAAACGGATGTGGACGAAGATGGAGTGTGTGGCCTGGGAGAGCCGGGGTCCCACTGTGGCACAGGGGGGCTGGGCAGGAAGCCTGCCCACACTCCTGTGCGTGCTTGGACTGATGGAGGGACGGAGGTGCCCATGCTTGTGTGGGAGACGGAGGCCCTAGTCTGTCCTGAGAGCTTTCACATTGTTGCTTAAAATCAGAATGACTCTGAATGTCTCCCCAACCACCCTGGACAGATGGAAAGCCACTAAGGAGGCAGGTGTGGGGAGAGATAAGCGTATTCCTGCCCCAGCTCAAGTTCCTGCCAACGCGGGGCAGGGCAGTGGGACCCCTGGCAAGAAGGGCCATGGAGAAGTAGGGTGGTGGGACGGGGGGGTGGGGGGTGAGGAGGGCTCTCCCCTCTGTCATTCTCTGTCTCTCTGCTCTGCAATGCTCTTCTCCGGTTTCTCTTTTCCTCTGTGTGTCTCTCTGTCTCTGTGTCTCCCTGACCCTATGTCTCTCCTCCCTCTGTGTCTCTCCCTTCTCTGTGCTCTTCTCCTCCTCCCCCTCCTCCTCTCCCCCGCCCCCTCCTTAATACCTATAATTGAATTCTCCCTAGATTGTGGGTGCCCCTTCTTCCGCTCACCCTTTCCACCTTCACACCCCCCAACCCCCAACTGAGGTGCTCCCCATTCGCTCTAAGCCTGGGAATCCAGCAGCCATCAGCCACCTGCTCCTGTCCCCAAGTCGACTCACTCTGTCTGGTGGGGTGATTAAACTGTCACCCTTTCTCAATGACGGTCCTTTGCTTTCAGTAGCCCTCCTGATATTTCTTTCCATCTGTACCCGCGTGATGTCCTGTTTAGCGTGGCAGCCGCTGCCCTCTCTCCAATCCGTCTCCCTGCAGAATGTATTGTAGATCGTAAGAATGTAATATATGTTTATACACTTACCGACTGTAAATATAAAGTTTGCATTCAGCGGCTTTATGGCTGTCTTTTGTCTCTCTATACACTGACCCCCTCCGCGGAGCCTGCGTCAATTGCGGATGGGCCTCCAAACGCTGTGGCTTTTGGTAAATGAAAATGCAGATTTAAGGATCCCAGCACAATCCAATTACACTCTTACGCGGTGTAATTCGCTCTCTGCACCGAGGCGATGTTGACACACGATGACAAAGTGTATTGTATACTAAGCATCTCTCCTTCAGGACCTGAAAGGATTTTCAAATAAATCACATGTGCAATTCTCTGCTAAAAGCCTGCTGACTGATGGCGGTAAGTGAGAACCAAGGCAGGCGAGCGTATATCCCGGCTCTCTCTGGGCTGCAGCGAGGAAAATTGCTCTGTCCTTTCCTTGGATCCCGCACGTCCATTCAGACATCAGCTTCTAGAGGTGTGCCCACGGTGGCTCTGGGCTGCACGAAAAAGGTTGACTTTCAGATTCCTCTAATCGTCAAATGCAGTCCGGAGACTCTTCTGCAGGGGGGAGGGGGAAAAGTGCATGAAATGCTTGTATCTGTGCAATAGTATCAAGTATCAAGTGATGTATCGGTTACTTATTTACCTGGTGTTCACGAAGTAGCTACTGTGCACTCGGGACCGCGTCGGGCACTGGAGATGGACAGTAACCACGCCAGCCTGCTCACAGGGATGTCTACGCGGGTAGGGGGGGCATAACATCAAAATAAATTTCAGATCATCATAAGCTATAGAAAGCATGATAAAACAGGTTACAGAAGAGACAAGGACTGAGTCAACATCGAACACTTGGGCCATTTCACCTAAAAAAAAAAAGAAATCTGGATTTCTATCTTCTTTTGGAAAGAGACAATTTGGTGAAATGGGGCTTGCAGCCCAACTTGGCCCTCCCTGGGAACAGTGGCTTTGCTGTTGATGCCTCCAGGCAGGACGCCCAGATTATCTCCCTGACTCCAAGTTGTGGTCTGTGCCACCTCTTTCCCTGCAATAGGGAATTCGCACTTCCTGGTCATGTCTCTGCCCAAAAGTGAAAAAAGCAAATCCAGCCAGAGGGAAGTTGTGTGTTCCCAAGACAACGAAGGCAAAATCTATTGCCCTATGAAAGAGAGAACAGCCCTGTGTGTCTCCCAGGAAAACACAGAACATTGTCCTCTAACAAATATGACTTCACACGGCCCGTAATGTGGTCTCTGTGCCCAGGATTCAGGGAAGCGGAAGGAATCTGAAAGTCTTGAAATGCTCTTTCAGCAGGCTGTGTTTTGAAACCTGTCTGCTCTCCTTCATCCCACCCACCTGCCTCCTCGTTTCCGCCCCCTCGGAGCCCCCAGAGCCAATGAGGGTCCCACCTGCAGACTAAGGCAGCAGGAGCCAGGGTCGTCCGTGCCCCGGATGTGGCCAGCCAACCATCTGTCGTCAGGCACGTTGGGCTGCTGGGGCCGCCTTCACAATCCCCCAGACTAGGGCTGGGACCACAGACATTTAAGTCCGAGGCCAGCAGTCAGCAGGTCCATTCCTTCCGAGGTTCCAGGCCTCTCTCCAGCCACTGGTGATGTGCGGGCCATCTTTGGCTCTCCCTGGCTTGTAGGTCCTTCACTCCCACTCTGCCCTCATGTTCACATGACCTTCCCACACTCTGTGTGTGTGTCTGTATCCAAATCCTCCCCTTGATCAGGACACCAGGCGTATTGGGAGTGGGGGCCCAGCTTCCTCTGTATGACCTCATCTTAACACACTGTATCTGCAAAGACCCCATTTCCAAATAAGGTCCCATCTACTACTGAGAGTTAAGACTTCAACCCATGAATTTGGGGGACGCCTTTGACCCATAATGCTGACCTCTGGCCCGAGGTCTGGGGAGCTGACTGCAACACAGGCCCACCCCGCCCAGGGCAGGGGCCCACCGGGCTTGCACGAATGCATTTCCCAGAGGGAAACACGTGCCCTCGCACTCCCGGGGTGTTCTCGCATAGCCACGCTGGTAAAGGCTTTTGTAGACGTCCTTGTGGAAGCCTGGGCAGCTTGCATCACAAGCTAGAGCCACATCAAACCTGTCTCCTGCAAATTGCAAATTGTCACGACCCAGGCCTTGCTCATGGGTGTCTTCCTCCAAGCCTAGAAGCTGGGGAAGGGGTGAGCCCCCACCTAACCCACAGGGACTCAGGGTGGACGGTTTCCAACAGGAAGATCAGAAGACTTTTGCCGTAAGAATAGATCTGGCCCTGTAACACAATTGACCCCCCTGGTCTTCCCTGGCCCTTTCCAGCACCCCCACCTGGAACCCTAAGCACAGGACTTCAGGAAATCGAGGCCCAGGCTGGGGAAGGGAGAGCAAGGCTCCTTTGCAGATAACCCCTGCGAGTGCGTGGTAAAGACCCACCGCTCTCTGGCTGGGTCACCCTGTGCGTCCCTGGGTCCCTGGGGCCACACAGTCCCAGGGTCCCTGCCTCTTTCTGGGTGGGCCAGACTCTGGATTTCTCATGGCTGCTTTTCTCTGATGCTCAATCAAGTCCGAACCACTGGTTACGCTAATGGGCTCAGGGCACCATGGTCCCCGTTTGGTTTACACCTTTAAAAGCTCCTGCCTCATTTGACTTTTCTCCCCCTGCATCCAGAGCATCCCATGGCTCTTAGGTGAATCTACTCAGTAGGCAGTCGATGTTTGCTAAATGAAAATTAACAGGGTGACCTTTATAAAACATAAATCATGTCACTCTCGGCTTAAAACCCTCCAATGACGCCCACACATCCTCCAATGGCGTCCGGAGTCCAGACCGTTGCCTGCAGCCCAGAGCGATGTGGCACCTGCCATCACCCCACCCACATCCCACCTCCACCTGCTGTCCCACTGAGTCCCAGACTGTCTGTTCTTCCCCTAAACAGGCTCATCTGCACCTTGGAGCCTCTGCCCTGGTTGGCTCTCCTCACCATTTAGGGACCAGCTCCTATGACGTCCCTTCCCTAGGTCTACTCTGATGACGTTAGGGCAGCCTCATGCTCCTCTCCCGTCCCCACCTGGCCCTCACCCTCTAAAATCCCCTCTTCTCCCCTTCATGGCTCTCAGAATACCCTGGAGCTGGGCTTTCTCAGTATTTTCTTTCTTGCCTGTTGTATATCTTCCCTCATAGAATATATTTCCAGAAGAGCAAGGACTTAGTCTGACCTGTTCTTGGCTGTATATCCTGTGACCGCAACCATGCCTAGCAAGAGTCAGTAGCCAATGAGCATTTTTGGATGGATGGATGGATGGATGGATGGATGGATGAGGGTGTGGGAGGATGGATGGATAGATGGGGGTCAGATGGATGGATGGATGGATGGATGGATGGATGGATGGATGGATGAGGGTGTGGGAGGATGGATGGATAGATGGGGGTCAGATGGATGGATGGATGGATGGATGGATGGATGAGGGTGTGGGAGGATGGATGGATAGATGGGGGTCAGATGGATGGATGGATGGATGGATGGATGGATGAGGGTGTGGGAGGATGGATGGATAGATGGGGGTCAGATGGATGGATGGATGGATGGATGGATGGATGAGGGTGTGGGAGGATGGATGGATAGATGGGGGTCAGATGGATGGATGGATGGATGTGGGTGTGGGGGGATGGATGGATGGGGAGGATGGATGGATGGAGGTGTGGAAGGACAGATGGATGTATAGGTGATGGGGAGGCTGGATGGATGGTTGAGGGAGATAGATGGGTGGATGGATAGGGATGTGGGAGAATGGATGGATGGGTGGGGGATGGGGAGGATGGATGAAGGGGGAGATGGATGGATGGATGGATGGGGGTGTGGAAGGATGGGTAGTTGGATGGACAGATGGACAGATGATTGGATGTCTGGATGGATGAATGAGCAGACAGATGAACAATGAATGCTTTACGGAGCAGGGGTAATAAAGGCATCATCTAATAAATTAAGCTGGTCACCCAGCAGGAACCAGGAAACTGAAGGGCTGCCAGGGGAGTTGTAAAACGGCATCTAACTGCCGCGCCATATGGATGGGACACCAGCATCTCCCTCTGGGCCACTAGGCGAGTCCAAATTTGGTCACTTTACATGAGGGAAAACGAAGTCAGATGCAATTCCTGCCCTCAAGAGACACACAGACGATACCACCTCTCCTCGTCTCTTGCTGTAGAGACCTTGCTGGCTTACTCTGAAGGTCTGAGCGGCTGCGCGTGCAGCGCGGTATGAACTCAGCATCCCCCTTCTTCCAGATGCGCCTCGGCGCCCTGCTGGCCCTGCTGTGCACAGCCGGCATCCGCAGGGTCCGCTGACAGGCACACCCACCCCACGGACAGGAAGGGGCTCCCTTCTTCTCTACCCCCTCCCCAGTACCCGGACATGTTTGGGCATGTGGGAGGTGGGGCAGTTCCAGCCTGTCTTGCAGTGCACTTGGGGCCACGTGACTGGCACTGACAAGGCCTGTGAAGGGTCATGACAGGTGCGCTCCCAGTGAGGGTGGTGAAGAGCCAGCGTGAGTCCCCCATCCTCTCTTTTCTCCTGCCGTGGTGACCCAGAAGGCACGTGCCGGTCCACAGCTCAAGTCAGAGCAGCCCTGTCCCCCGAGGGGCCACGGCAGAGCTCCCCACCCTCACACGCCCCTCTTGACACAAGATAGACCCGTGTTCCATTCCACCGTGGCTCTTATGGTGTATTTATTACGGTGGCAGCAAGCTGACGGATGCGATCTGGTAATACACTGTGTCCACTAGATGCCTTGTTGAGTGGCTGGATTCCTGAGAGCAGACCTTCATGCTAAAGTGGGAACACGGAGAGGGCAAGGAGGGGATGGGATTCTTCCTGGAGCAGGCTTGGTCCCCCATCAGGGGTCCCTATGGCTTCAGAGCCCCTGTGGGCTCGGCCTGGAAGAGCTGAGCAAAGGCACCACCGAGAGCATCTCCAGAGGCCTGATCTCAACCCCAGAGGGAGGAGAACACGAGGGACCCCTTGCCTGTCCCTCATTGCCGCTGTCAGCTAATTAGTCTGCTGAGAACGGTCTCTGCTTTGCTGTCTGACAGGGTCAACCTAGGACCCGACTGTCCACAGAGGGCTCTGTGCTTACTGGTTGTCCGGCTGCATGGCCGGCCCCTTCCCCACCTGCCCTCCGGAGCTGCCAGGCAGCCGCAGGCCAGGGAACAGAACTAGGCTCTCCCACGGCTTCCGATGGGGGCCGACTTTTGGGCTGAGTGTGAGCTGCTCAGATGAGAGCTGAAGTTGCCAGAAGTCTCCTGTGCTCCCTTGTGAGTGCTTGCAGCATTCTGTGGGGCTGGTGTGACCCTGTAACAGAGCGGAGGATGGACACAAGTCCCTTCCTCCCCCCGCACCCCCACCGCAACCCTTGAGGCTCTGTTTCACACCTACAGTAGGGAGAGAATATCACTTGGCCTGGGCACCCCCTTGGAACGCCTCTGCAAGTGGGGGAGTGCTGCCTGCCCACCCCCCAGTTTGGACAACAGAACGGTGGCTCTGCCTGCGAGAGCCTCCGTGGACCCCAACTCTGGTGGTTTGGTTGCTGCCGCTGCTGCTCTTTGAGGACACCCCCTTTGCACACCTGTAGCTCGGAAGCTCTCGCTGCCAGCTGCCCAGTCCCTGGGACCCCAGCCAGGCCCACGGCTGGGTCTGTGCTCTCTGCTTCACTATGTGGGGCTCGGCCATGGCAGGCAAGGCTGTCACACAAGAAGACCAGGCTGCCTCGTTGGGATGGCTGCGGTGATCCCATAAGGACCTCCGTGGGACCTTCTCCCAGCAGCAAGCTCATCCTGGTGTGGACACAGAAGGAGCTGTTAGAACGTCAATAGCTTGTGATGAAGGAGACTGACTTGAACTGGGCATGGAGGGGCCCAGGGGCATGCTCGTTGGCTGAGAGCCTGGCACTTGCTCCCTCCCAGCCCAGTGGGTCTACAGGGTGGCGGGAGTGACCGAGGGTCTCCAGCCAGCCACCTCTCTGAACCTTGTGCCCATTGACCAAAACAGATCTTGCTTTCTCTGCCTTAGAAGGGGAAGGTGCTACCCCCAAGAAGAGAAGGACACTGGGCAAAATGGGAATTTTATCCCTTCATGCAGAGAAAGTCCTGGGAGATGAGATCCTTGTTTCTCTTTTAGCCCCATCCTTTCCCCCACAATCTTAGGAAAATGTAAACGCAAGGATATCAAGTCACTAGATGAAGCTAAAAATCCCACTGATACTTCAAAATGTTCACTGCCCTCTAAGGACCCATCCATTTTCACCATGTGGGGTGACTGTGGGCTCCCTCTGTCCTGAAGGGGCATGATGGTCGTGTCCTCCCACCTTCCATCTTTCCTGAGCTCCTGCGCCCGTGGTGGCTCCAGACACCTCCGAAGGAGATGGCTCTTGCTGCCTGTGTAGATTGCGATGTTCCCAAGGGGCCTTTTCCCAGCCATGACTGTCACCTACAATTCAAGGCAGAGAGGAGAGGCACCAGGCCTGGAGGGACCCCTGGGGCAGAGCTCAGTCACCGATAAGCAAGAAGACTTCCCAAATTACATTTTTTCCCCACAGATAAATAAACAAAATCTAAATCCTCCCTATTTTAAAAAGCCTCAAGGAATATGCAAAACTCAGAGTTCCTCTTACAGTATTTGAAAATAATTGTGGTTGAGAGACAGAGAGAGAGTAAGCATGGATTAAATAATGGGAACTGTGTGGAGATGATTTTAGAAGCCCACAGTTCTCAAAGCTGGGTGCTTCTCCAGTAGGAGAGACCACCGCCCAAGAGAATGCGGGTTCATGATTCACTGCTGTGTAGCAATCCCCCCAAAATTTAGCAGCTTCCAACAACATATATTTATTACTCACACTTTCTGAGGGTCAGACATCTGGGAGTGGTTTGCTGGGGGTTTGTGGCTTGGGGTCTCTTGGATCTCCAGCTCTGGGGGAAGCTGACTGCCATTCTGTGTGGTCACTCCAACAAACTTGAGCAGAGTTGAATGTCAAGGACTTCAAACAAGCACTAACGTTCCAGGCAAGTGGGTGAGCCCAAGGTTCGTCACCTGGTTCCAGCTGAACTGTCCAACACCTAGGGCCTCAACCAGCATCTGATGGAAGACGGCTTTAGCGTGTTTCATGACCCAGCCGTGGAAGTCATGTGCCACCGTTTCTGGGACGCTTCTGGTTGCACAGAGCAGTCTTACTTAGGATGGGAGGGAACCACACAAGGCCCTGACTACCTGGAGGTAAGAATCACTGGGGCCATCTTGGATGTTAGAAATCATGACCTTCTCAGGTCGGCTCTCTCCAACTCCCAACCAAAGTGGCCTTCTCCATATTGATGAGCTTACATCCAGCTGCTTAGAAAACCACTCAGGAAAGGAATTGTCTCTTTCCCAATGGTTCCAACAAAAGTCCAGAAATGGAGTCATTGATCTAGCTTGGGTTAGGCGCCCATCCTCGAAGGGGTCAGCATATAACCAGGGGATAATGGGAATCTTCCATTGGCCCGACTTTGACCCAATCTCACTCCTCAGCAATCCCCCCTGCCTTCAAATCCACGTGATTGTCCTCATGGCAAATGTGGGTGAACTTTCTTATTTTCATAAAAAAGGGGAATGGATAGAGAGCAGGAGAGACCAATCAATGTCAATGAAGGCTCTGGTTAATGCCTAAAGAGAATGAAAAATCGGCCCAGCTCAGCTCCTGGCCCTGCTTCTCACTCATCAGGTAGATCAGTGAGCATCAGAGTTTCAACTTCGGGGCCTTTCATGCGGGATGAAGGGGAGATGAGAGTCCATTGCTGCCTCTCTGTGGCTCTGTGGCATACTCACAGCACAGCAGACTCTGTCCTGTTTCTTCCTAATTTCTGAGATGCTTTCAAGTCTACGAAGGCTTGAAAATGATCCCCCCACCTGTCTCTGTGCTCCTGTAATAACTGAGACATAATCCATGTGTGCACTAGAAATTGTCCATTTTTTGATGTATGACAAATAATAGCCTGAGCTGTGTGTGTCGATATGTAGATCTGGGCAGGGAGGATCATCTATTACCAGCAAGTATGAAGTGTATCGTACCCCTGCTTGAGTGCATCTGAGCCACTTTGTGTGGGAGGGTACGGACGTGAGAGAGCCTCGTCTCAAGCTTCGGGTGCAGAAAGTCAAGGGGATCGTCTCAGTCGTGGCTTGGAAACGACAGACCTTGTCTCCTGAGGCCTCACCCAGTGCTCGTTGGTTAGGGCTATGAGATTCTCCAGCCCCATTTCCTACTGATACCCCGAATTACTTGGGGATTACCTCAGGTGTGTGCGTTTTTGATGGGACAGGAAAGGCAGGTGGCTGACTTTCTGCCCAGAAGTCAAAGGTCTCCTAGATACTCCTTGACTTGGAGCCTTTGCATCAGTCCTGGGTGCCCGGCCAGCAGGTGGGCTCATGTTCTAGCCTTGGTTGACCACATATCTGCTCTCTCCAGCCATTAACTCTTAAACAAGGGACCCGAGGCCAGAAGAGGCAGATGAAATGCATCCATTCCATTGAGAGCTGATCAGCCCATCCGTCCCTGCTTGGGATCCTTCCTGCTTCCCAGTCTCCAAAGCTACCCTGCTCCCTGCTTCTTTCCTCCTTCCCCAGTGCATTTGTGAGCTCCCAGTGGCCTTCCAGAAAATTGTAGTCTACTTGTATGAATGAAAGCTTGTTTCTTGCCTGCAATCAGGCATCCTATCTGAGAAAACGGGTCTCCCTATTATATGCTTCCTAGTAATGACAGGGCATTTCTGTCCTATGGCATTCGCCACAGTCATTTGGAATCTCCGATGCCTTATACTTTGATGAAGTCCCATATCAGGGTACGAGCCAAGCCGCCAGGAAAAAGGAGGTGCGGACATGCATTAAATCCTTTCTCAGCCTCAGCATCATCGATATTTGGGGGCTCGATCGTTCTTTTTTGGGCATTGCAGGATGGTTTGCTGTGCCCCGGCCTCTGCCCACTGGGTTCCTGTCGCAACCCCCTCCTCGCCATGACAACGGAAAATGTCTCCAAACATCTCCGCCCCACCCCCCGTCTCATGGGTGGAAACATTGCTTCATGTAGAGAACCTCTCCTCTGGCGAACCAGAGTCCTCATTCCAGCCCACGGGGAGAAGCGAAAGGCCGCAGGGTGGGGGGCATGGGGCAATTTCTCTTCCGATGGACTCGACCCTGTGGTCGTACAGCTCCCTTCCACTCACATATCATTAGCCTGGACTCGTCACCATGCCACCCTGAACTGTGAGGGACGCTGGGAAGGGTCACCAGGTGGGCAGCCATGTGCCTGCCTCAAGTTTGGGGGATCCTTTTACTAAAAACAAGGCAGGAAGAATGGATTCTGGGGTCGATGCATAATATCGGCCCAGCCCCTCAGTACTGCCTCCTGGAAAGCCCCTCTCAGGGCTCTTCCAAAGGCAAGTGCCAAGAGGACCCATGGATTCAAGTGGCCGTGGCTGGATACATGTGGAGATGATCGTGTGTAACACACACACACACACGCACACATGAATATACATACACACAATTTATGTATCTTCATATGCATGAATGTATTATATCGTGCTCCCCAGAGGCAGGGAGGCTGGAACAGGGAGAGGTTCTGGAGGGAGTTACTCAGCATTACCTTTCATGAGAAGCCCACCCTTCCACACTGCGGTGACGTCTACGGGCTAGCGGCAGGGGCTTGGGGGCCACGCGGAGGAGGGTCTGAGCTGGCTGCTAACGTGGCCCCACTTCACAGAAGAAGCAGTTAAGGAAAAGATGAGCACAGGCTTTGGGATCACACCGTGCCTGGTTGGAAGCTACGTTCCCCCGCTTCCCAGCTCTGCCCAGTTCTGGGTTCCCTTCCTGTCTCCGATTCTCAATCATCTTGCGTGGAAAGTGGAAGTGGTGATGACACGTGCAGCCCAGGCTCGGGGGGAGGCGTGGGAAGAGGAGGAGCATTGCCCGGCCATAGTACATGCTCAGTAAACGGGAGTCGCCATCCGTCTTAAGTATGTGCAGTTCCGCCTTCTGTGGACATCGGCGAGTGCATGACAGCCCTGGGCTGCGTCAGCAGTTCCTAAAATCTACTGGGAGAGCATCTACGAAATACAGACTGAAAGGCCCACCTGCAAGAAATGTCAGGTTGGTAGCTGTGGGGCCGGGCCTGGGGGGGTTGTTGTTAAAAGCTTCGCCTCAGTTGATTCTGATCTACAGCTGGGTTTGGGAAGCAGCCGCCAGCTCTGAGACTATATTCCAATTCTTTAACGTCCCTCTCTGCCCTTTTATTTTCACGCCAGAAACCCCAGCGCCAGTCCCTCCTCTGCTGTTAATAAGCCTTTACAGCTCCCCGTCGTCCTTCCTCCTTCCAGGCTGATCGATAACTTCCCTTTCAGCACTTGGCATTCCCGTGCTTGCTCTGGGCCGGTTCCCAAGGTCAGTAACGGGGCAAGGGATTTTCTTCTCCCAGGCTAGCACTGACCCTTCTTAGGGGCTGGGTTCAGGATGCCCTGCACAAGCGCACGGACAGATGGTGAGACATCTAACTGAAGGCAGCCCTGTGCTCTCTGTGTGTGGGAGCTGCGCGCCGTGGGATGGGGTCGGGGAGCCCCTGCCCACCGCTATGGAGGTGCACTGGGCATATGCGTCTGCCACAGACACGGCCGTGGGCCCCGGCGGTGCTGCCTCTGATGATGAATGAGCTTCCAGGAGCAGGTTGCAAGGAGCTCTGTTCTTGTTTTGGGCCTGCGTGTCGTTATTTAGAGACTTCACCAAATAATGACCCCCTCCCCCCACAAGAGAGAAGACTTCCTCTTCAAGACACACTGGGTCATCGCTCCTACAGATGGACCTGCACTTTTGCACGAAGACAGATGGAGGGATGCAGCTGTTTCATGCCGAGCTCTTGGCAGCCACAGGACGCTGGAAACAACCTAAGTGTCTGTCAACAGGGAAAGGGCTCAAGCATCCATGAGGCTCCCTCAGAGCGGGACCAGCTTCTCAGGCCTGGAGGAGTCAGTACAGGTCTCTGAGGACCTTGAGGGCAGGCGGGGCTCCCCAGGCCTCCTATAGACCCCAGCGTCTCCAGGCTCCTGTGTCAGTTACGCTGCTGTGTGCCCCACTGATCACGTGAAGGGGCTCAGGTCCTTCTCCGGGTGCATGGCATCTCCATCCTGACTTTGCAGCCCGGGCTTTCAAGAGGTGGGGTGGTGGGTGCCCCTGAGCCCCCTTGGAATTTGGGCTGGTCTTGTCGTTGGGTGGAGGTGACCTCGTGTCATTTTCACCCCAGCTCCCAAGAGTCTTGCTCCTGGCCACCCTCTGGAACCTTCTGCCTCTGGACAAACAGGCCCAGGCCAGCCTGCTGGGGAAGGAGTCATGGAGGCAGCAGAGGCAATGGCATGGTCCTAGCCAAAGCCCTGGACACCGAAGAGCCTGGTCAAAATCAGCAACATCGGCCCTGGTTGAAACTACAGCAAGGCCAGCCAAGACCAGGAGGAATGTGCAGCCAATGCACGTGTTTGTGAGTGAAACAAATATTTATTACTTCAAGCCATTGGATTTTCGTGTTTGGATGTAATGCAGCGGCAGCAAAGTGATACACATTGGGAGGGTCATGATGATTTCCCTAGTCTCTATAGAGTTGATGTGGTGTCCTCGTACCGCATAGGATCTTGTAGGCTCCATGGTCATGTAGGGTCTGTGAGGTTACACAGGGCCCTTGGTGTCTTTGGTACTGTGATGGTCTCCAGGGAACGGATGGGCCGCCGTGCCACCAGAGCCATCAAAGAGGGTATTGTCATTGTGGCTGGCTTTGGAAACATCAGTCTGGCTGTTGGCTGAGCTGCCCATCCCCTGGTTCACCAGCATGAGGTCACGCTCTCAGGAGTGGCCACACCATGGACAGCTCTTGTAAACCATGTTAAAGGAATGAAGACCATCCCCAGGACGCGAGACACTCTGTGTCCTGTTGTTAAGTCAAACACATACAGATATAGAGTAGGTCAGATGCTTGCGTGATGAAAATCTGTATTGCTGGGAGGGTACGTGAGAAATCAGTAACTGCGTTTGGCTCTGGAGGGAATCCGAGGACGAAAAGCGGGGTGGGAAGGACATTTGTGTTCTTGATCTACCATGTATTACCAGGCTGGAGAAGCAGGGCAACCCAGGGGTTTAGGACGAGGATTTAGGAGCCAGAACGCCTGGGCTCGAATTCTGAGCTCCCTGAAACTTGCCCAAGACTGCGCAGCCCATCAGTAACTTAGCCAGGATGGGTCATTGGACCGGCTGGCTCCAGAGCCTGCCTTCCAATCCCATTCTATACATACACGTGTGCGCACACACACTCCCACACACACGTTCAAGGTGACAACCGCCTTTTATCTATATGATGTCTGGTACAAGGAAGACCCACTTCATTTAAGCTCTTCCTTTTCTGTTTCTGTTTTCAAAGCGCTCAGCTGTTTAGGCAAGGCTTGAACTTCTTGGTCATTCAGTTGAGTGCACTTTAGCTGAAAACAATGCGTGTTCCTTGTGATTTATAGTCGCAGATTAAATGTCCTGTGCAAAAAGTTACCACATTAATTGCAGCTCCTCAATCTGGTAACTGGACTTGGCTGGCGATCATGCATTGCTGACAGCGAGGCTGAGCCCAAAGCTCACTCAGCTCGGTCGCCACCACAAAAAGGTCGATGCAGATGAACAGACCTGTCTGCAGGGCTTATTAACTCTCTAGAGAGTGGAGGGGGTGGACATGCTCATCCAGATGCAAGCCCTCCTGTTTCAAAGCCACTCTGCCGCGGAGGAGTCTGGGAGCAAGATGCTAACACGCATTTCCAAATCTGAAGATGAGGGGGAGGTTGGCCAAGCTGAAAAGAGCTTCAGAAAGGCATCGAGATGAACTTAAGTGGTCTGGAGAAGAACAGAGGCTGAAGCCTGGGGGAAACGAAGGAAAAAGTCTGATGTGTCAGGCTTACATGAGTCACAGATTCTGCAATGAATTCAGAGGATGTTTTCAGGCGTGGTTTCAGGGGTCTGGGCAGGGCGATACTCCATAAAGGCTCTCGCTCCTCCTAGGGAAGTGGCCAGGGTGTCCTGCCTGCCGAGGGCTGCAGGAAGCCCCAGGTGGGGGTTTACCAAGCCTCCTGCATCCCTAGCTAAGTTACTCTGAAATTACCCCATGACTACCTCTCCTGACTTCAAAATCTTCGGGTACACCACAGCTCCTCAATTTCACATGCCATGTGGAGTAAAAGATAACATATTTTACTATGCCCGTAACTTATATGAAAATGACGGAGCAAGACAGGGGCAGAGCCGTGCTCTACATCATGGTATCTTTGGACAGAAGGAATCTCCATTCCATAAGCCTTGAGAGGGACCAGGCACCGCAAGTTTAGCCAGGACCCACACAGAGGGAATACAGCCACCAGATTACTGTTTAAAGCAGCAAATGCCACCCCCATTGTTTCCCAATTAATAATGTGTCCGGTCTGCTGTGCCATTAAGGTGATAGGACCGTGGAGCCTAATACTGTGGATAGTAAGGAAGTGTGGTTGCTGTGAGCAACCCTGTAGGGAGAGGATGCTGAAGGAACCCCCAGTACCTGTTTTATTTAATCATTAGAATATTTATATAGTTTTATATTATAACTTACAATAAAAAACAATGTTATTTGGAACAGTTCCTGGCACGTAGCAAGAGCTCGATGAATTTGCCGAGCGTTGAGCGTCGCCTTCTCGTCCTTAGCCCCAGGATGTTTTTAAAATCTCTGCAACTTTTCCCTGAGGCAAAGCAAATGACATTTTCTTCTAAGTAGATTGCTGGGGACACCCGAGGTTTTGATAGCAGGGAACAGAAACTGACCCATTACTGGGAAGATATCAGGGTTCAGAGAATCAAGGGGATGATGGAGTGCTGGACATGGCATGTCACAGCGAAGGTCACAGAGGCACCAGTGTCCCTGCTGCAGGGGTGACCCCCACAGCCCGGCCTCCTGCACCTGCTGCTCAAGAAACAGAATTCCTGGAGAAAGAGGCAGGTGGCCGACGCCTTGCTCTCGGAGAGAGAGCACCTCAGTCTCCCACATCAGAACCATACCCACAGAGGCTTCCACGATGGAGCACAGTGCCACGGCCTGAAAACACTGCAGTGGGACTGAGCTTCTGGGCAACGCTCTCCTGCAACGTGACATTTCCCGCAGGCGGCCCCCTCACAGATCTAGGAAGACTTCCTTCCTAAGAACCTACCTTCTGCTACCTGGTGAAATCCAAAGCAAAAACTTGGAAAGGGTTGGGATTCTTCTTCTCCCACCATCCATTCCTTCCTGGTTCCTGGACTCAACGAATTACTAACAGTGAACACAGCGGTGAGGCTCCCTGTTTTTACCGGGGCACCCTCCAACTTAGCCTTCCATCTGAGCCTCTGCCTGCGACACGCACACACTGGGGTGTTGTAAAAAAACAAAACAAAACAAAAAACAAAAAACCAGGAATGAGCTCTTGCATTATTCACTTCATTTATTTTGATTACAATATTTGGAGCTACTTCATTAAATCTGCTTAGAGGGTCCGGCCATTTTTCCCTCTGCCAGCATCTGTGTGACACAGATAATATAATACACAGAGGGTGAAAAAAGTTTCCTTAGAAAGGAACTGAAATTATTTAACTTGATTTATGGATCGGGGTGAGCTTTTTTTTCCTTTTCTCCCCTCAAAGGATCCAAATAGCATGAAACATTTCATTAGTGAACATCTCACCACATTTCGTAACTAAATGGCTGAAGCAATTAAGCTGTTGTTTTCCTGGATGAAAAGAGACACCGTTTGGCTTTGTTTCTCTCGCTCTCTCTCTCCTTTTTTTTTTTTTTTTTTTTTTTTTTTTTTTTTTTTTTTTGAGGAGGCAGATTTCTCCAGGTAAAGCCAGCTTTGAGAGCAGAAACGCTACACAGGGGCACAAGTGTGCGTGTGTACTCGTAACTTTCGTCAGCGTGAGAGGCGGCGATCTTCAAGTCCTTGGCAAACTTGCTTTTCCGTCTAAGGGAGCAGCCACAAGACGGGTGGCTATCTCACTCAGGAAATGTTGCTTTTTTTTTTTTTTTTTTAAGATTTTATTTATTTATTTGACAGACAGCACAAGTAGGCAGAGAGGCAGGCAGAGAGAGAGAGAGAGGGAAGCAGGCTCCCTGCTGAGCAGAGAGCCCGATGTGGGGCTCAATCCCAGGACTCTGGGATCATGACCTGAGCCGAAGGCAGAGGCTTTAACCCACTGAGCCACCCAGGCACCTCAGGAAATGTTGCTTTTTGACAGCGAATGAATTTGTCATTCATCACAGAGAGATGCTAGGTGAATGGGATTTTAAGAAATGGTTGTCAAATTCAATTAGATTTAAAGGACCAGAGTCCCCATTTCATAATGGGACATCTGAGGCCCAAATAAAACAACAGGGCCCAATGTAAGAAGGCGAGCTGAAATGACAGAATGTCAGAATTCTGAACTGGGTGCTTATCCCATTAGACACACTGGTTCTAAAAGTATCTGGAGAGTATGTGAAGGAGGAAGACAAGGCGAATGAGAAACCAGTGTGTTTTAATGCTGACTTTTCTAGCCTTCAGGAAACGATTCTGAGAGTGGGAGAGTGTATGCCTACAGGTTTCTGCTGCTGCTCAGCTGGTGTGGCCAGTACAGTTGTCCCTGTTGCTGACTGCCACATCCTCTCTGATTGGTCGGTGTTACACAATTCATTAAATATTTTGAATACAACCCCCGTGTTTGTCAAGAGAGGTTTGGTCAAAAAAGGGTCAAACACTCATGTGCTACTTTGCTATTCCTTTTTGGGGGGCAGTCACATCCCGAATCTGCTTTGGGAGTTTCATTTCCCCTTCTGGATGCTGGCAGAACGCTCCATCGAGACACCTGGCTCCCTCCACCGCCCCAAGGGATGTCCCTACAGATGCCCTCCATTCCTGCGACCTAGCCGGGTTCTGCTGCCTTGTTCTTCCCCACCCAGCCCAAGATCAGATTTTCAGCCTGATTTCCTTTGTAAGACACCCCAGAATCTTCTAAAAAAGTCCATTCCTCCTCCTTAAGCTGGTCGAAGTCAAGCTCTGCCACTGACGCCTAAGGAACGTGGGAAGAAGCCCCGGCGATACGTCCTCCGATCGTCCAGAGGTGGTCACACATCACACCGATGGAGCTGGCAGTCTGCGGGAGCGCTGCCCGGAAGCGCAGCCCGAAAAACGCGGCTCCGAGAGAGGTTATGGACAGTGGGCCTGCCTCTATGTCACAGGCGGTGTCGGCCTCGCAGGAGCTCCTGCCAGTCTGGGGCGCCTCCCAAGGCATGGAAGTCTGTGGAAGACATGGTGTTCGCTCAGACGAGCGCACACCTCCGAGAAGAGCGGCCTCCGAGCCCTCAGGGTGGACGGGGCTTTGCAGAGCCGGGCCTGGTCTCTCTGCAAGTCTGGCCACCCAGAGGCAGCCGGTCTGCGCAGCTCCGCCCCAGCCCGGGCTGCTGGAGGCAGAAAGCAGGGTTCCCAGGGCGGCCGTCGCCCAGACACGGCCTCCCTCCGTGCATCGGCTCAGCCGGCCGCAGAGCCTCGGTCCTCCCGCCCAGCTCAACGCTCCTGCGCGTCTCTAACACAATGAACCTGTTGGTCTTCCCGGCCCTTCCCGTTCACGTGGAGGGCTTGCGCCTCACTGGCTCCCAACTGGGTCATGTGTCCATCCCTGAGCCAATCGCAATGGCCTTGAGGATGTCGCCTTCTGATTGGCTGAGATGGAGTCCCATGAGCTCTTTGGAGCGAAAATCCCGTGCGGAAGGAACCTTCCCGAAAGGAGGGTGCGGCTGCTGTGACTGACGCGAGGGGCAGAGTGCGGCGTCCGCGGGCCTGGACTCGCAGCGGGAAGGTAGGCCCCCCGGTCCTCTACTCAGCTGGGTGGGGGGACGCCCTGGAGCTGGCCGGTCGGCAGCTGAAATGCTCTCGTGCCCCGCAGCTGCCCAGCGGGGCTCATGGGGGCTCACGCTGCCCCGCGGACGGGCTCTGGCTCCCTCGCTGGCTCCTGCACGGGGCCCCCGTAGACGTGGGTCTCAGCTCCGCCCGCGGAGCCTCACCCGGCAAAGCCAGCGGGGCCCTGCCTTCCCGACTTGCTCTCCTCCTGGTGTGCCGGGGCTGACGGAGCGGGTGCTGTGAGGCGGCTCAGGTGTGCGGGACAGACCCGTGCACTCCTCGTGGCTCCGGCAGTCTGCGTGACCCCCTTTCGGTGTCCGCCCTCAGGAGGCCGCTGAGCGCTAGGCCCAGACGCGAGCCTTGGCAGTCCGATGCTGCCGTTCTCAGGACCGGGAGGGGCACGGGGGCTGCAGGCAGGGCTCCTGCCCACTGTTCGTTCCCCGCCGGAGGGAGGCCCGGCTCCTGGTGGGTGACACCTCCACGGTCCCACGCTGTCATTCCCCGTCTGGCTGACTCCTGCCTCACGCTCCGGATCTCGCCCAGCACATGCCGCGAGCAGAGCCGGGTATAGAGGCTTCCCCTCCGGTGAGGACCAGGGATGGCCGCGGGGGGCTCTTCACATCCCCCACAGAGTGCGTCAGCTTCCTGGGGCTGCCAGGACACCTGCCACCGACCGAGTGGCATCAAACAGCGGAACTGAGCTCTCGCCCTTGTGGGAGCAGCAGGTCTGAAATCGGGCTGCGGGCAGTCCCGTTTCTTCTCCAGGGCTCCAGGGCAGAGCACGTCCTACCTCTCCCATCTCCCCCGGGGCCTCAGGCGTCCCCCGCCTCTGCCGTCACGTGGCGTCCTTCCCCTGCGTCTGTCTGCTGTTCCTGTTCTGTACAGACCCTGGCTTTTGCATTTAGGACTCTAAATTCAACGTGGCTTCATCTTGAAATCCTTAACTAATGCGACTCTGAAGACCGTCTTTCCAAATAAGGTCGCGTCTGAGGTTCTGAGTGGACGCAACTCTGGGGGGACGACCCGCCTCACCACCGCGAGAGAGACTGTGCGCTGGGGGCAGGAGCGCTCCGGGCACAGCGATGTGCGGGAGGTTCTACCCGACCAGCTGAAACTCCGCACGGGAACCGAAACAGCTTTTCTCTGACTGTGTCTTTCCCTGGCGCCAGGCGGTAGGGAGAGGATGTGTGCGTGTGGGGGAGAGAGAGAGAGAGAAGGGGAGAAGCAGAGCAGCACATCACGGGCACCAGGAGTCCTTTAGACTCGTTTACTGTGCCAAGTGCTTTTCTTCACTCTCCGTCTGGGGGGACACCTGGGAACCCCTGCCCTCTGTCCGCCACTCAGTCGCAACTCCAGACAGCGGTCCTTACCAGACGCCTCTTTACCGGCCTGATTCTGGAAAAGAAACACCTGGCTGTGCTGGCTAATCACAGCAGTGCGTCCCGATAAAACACTGGTCACAGGAGGGGGCATGTTGGGAGACACCCTCCCCCACCCTTCTCCCAGAACAGGTGGCCTCTGCAGCAGAGAGCCGGGGGCAAGCCTGTTACACGCGCCCTTCCGCGTCACGCAGCAACATCAGTTTCCAGCGTGACAGCCTGGAAAGCCCGCCAGGGTACTTTCTTACTGCACTTGCCATGTGGCCACCCCTGCATCTGAAGGGGCCCTGGGCTGAGTGAATGCCAGCTTGGGAAGGCTGCTTGGGAAGCCTTGCTTGCTTGGGAAGGCCCCAGGGGCATGGGGGCTGCAGGCAGGGCTCCTGCCCACTGTTCGTTCCCCGCCGGAGGGAGGCCCGGCTCCTGGTGGGTGTCGCCTCCGCGGCCCCACGCTGTCATTCCCCGTCTGGCTGACTCCTGCCTCAAGCTCCGGATCTCGCCCAGCACGTGCCGCGAGCAGAGCCGGGTATAGAGGCTTCCCCTCCGGTGAGGACCAGGGAAGGCCCCAGCGTCCTGCACCCATGGATGCCGCTTGTCCCCTGTGCGCGGGCACGGTGGGCAGTCAGGAGGCCTGGGGGCTCTTTGTTAGTCACTCCTTGGGGGAGGGAGCCTAGCCTGAGCAGATTGGGAGCAACAGCGTCCCATTCCCCTGCCAGCTCTCCCTGGTGGTGTGTCCAGCAGTCAGACGCATGCTTGTCTTTGCCCTTCTCATGGCTCGTGGTGGGGAGCTTGGTGGCAGTGTGGGACGCTGCCTGGTTCCTAGCATCGCAGAGCCAGAAGGCTGGGACCTGCAGGCAGAGTGGAATCACTGTCCCTGGCAAGATGGGTGTGGACAGCTGGTGGCTGTCTCCTTCTTGGGGGGCAAGCACATGGCCAGCATCACCCACAGACGAGTTAGCCGGATCTACGACCCCCATAGGAATGCTTCAGGTGGACAAGGTTAGATCTGTGATTCTCCCACCTCAACCTCCTCTTGCTGCAGAAAGTGGACTTTTAGGAATCAAGGCTCCCGCTGTGATCACCACACCCCGTTCATCCTACAAACTCAGATGCTCTGGGGGCCCCCGGCGACAAGGAGCAGGGGCTGCCCTGCGCCACCCATGGGTTGCCATGTGAGATAGGAGTCTGGTGTTGCCAGAGTTTTGTGGGGGTCATAGGGAGTGAGAAAGTATCTGGTAACCAGGATTTAATGTAAACCCTGCAGTGTTTTTAATACTGGCTCTGTTTTTGAGACCATCCTAAAAACCATACCAGGTCAGCCTGGGGCTCAGATGTGAGCCAGGGGCCACCAGCTGCAGCCTCTCCCGCCCCGTGGCACCTGTCAGTCATAGTAAGGGTAGATGGTGTCGGTGCAGCCCCAGCTTTGTGCCAGCCCCTGCCAGGGTGTCCCACACCGTGTCCTGTGGTTTGCCAGCAGCCCTGCAAGGTGCTCCCTCCTCTGCTCATCGGATGTCCCTCCGTCACCTGCTGCAGGCGGGGCAGGGTTCGTGGCACTGGGCCCAGCACCAGCAGCATGAGTGCCCTTAGGCAGCTCTCGTGGCCAAGGGTGAGGAAGGAGCACCCACCCAGCGCACAAGGGAGTCAGTAAACGCATAAGGCCGTTTCGGATGCTGCCATTGGATGGGACGTGAGTGTCCCTGGGTGGATGGTCCTTTGGGGAATGTGCTCAACAAGGTCTCCCCAAAGGCTGTGACATGTGGGCTGGCCTTCTGAGCAGAGACAGGCTGGTTGTCACAGGAAAGGGGACCCCTCGGGCCAAGGTGGAGCATGTCCTGGGGCAGGAGGAGGGCAGGAGACTAGGGCCCTGTGCGGACCGTCTGGCTGCATTGGGAACCCTTCTGAGTGTGAGGAGAAGCTCATGGTTGGGCCAGAGTCTTGTCTGCGTCTTGTACAGGATGGCTCTGAGGGCTGGATAGGATGTGGACCATGGAGGGGTGACGAGGAGGCCAGCTGCGAGAGAGGGGCGCTCCCCTGGCAGGTGGGGCACATCACTGTGTCTGTAGCTCGTTGGTGTCCTTACGCGTGACAACAATAACTTAAAAATTCCTGCTTGGGGAAAGCAGAACGGCCAGCTGTACGTCTGGGCCCCATCCGAGGGAAGGACCAACAGGACACCACAGTGTCGTGAGCCGTGACTCATGGCGGCCAGCTGAGGGGGGCAGGAGCAGGTTTCTCCTGATTCCCCACTGGTCTGAAATTCCTCTCTGAGCCATGTGTCTTTCCCTGATCTGAGCACCACAGATCTACACACGTCACATCCCCAGCTTGTCATTAGCCAGCTGAAAAAATGTCACATCTTTCAACAACAGCAGTGACCTTTGGGGGGGTGTCCTGGTTGTCAATAGCAGCCAGTGGCTGTGAGGAGCAGCTCCTCTCTCAGGGGCCATTGGGCCCCCGGCAAAGCTGCCAGGCTGGGGGGCGCAGGCGGGGTGTATGGCTGGTTGCGGGTGCTTCTGAATGCACAGCTCACAGACCCGACTGATGGGCACACGTGTCAGGGGCTTCTGAAACCTAAAAAAGCTTCCAATTCAGATCCTCCTTCCCTCCACATCGGTGGCTTGCCGCCTGAAATTCCTGCATTAGAAATTGCTTTCTGGGATGCCTGGGGGCTCAGGCTGTTAAGCGTCCAACTCCTGATTTCAGCTCAGGTCACGATCTCAGGGTTGTGAGATGGAGCCTGTGTCGGGCTCCGTGCTCAGGGGGGAGTCTGCTGGAGAGTCCGTCTCCCTCTCCCTCTGCACCTCTTTCACCCCAGGAAAAGGAAAAGAAACTGCTTTCGGCCAGGATGCTTCATGTCGTAGGTGAACGCGGTGTATCACGGGAGAACAGTGACTCTAACCCGTTCGTTTAGACGGGGCTCGGTGAGATTGGCTGTCACCACCCAGCAAGGTGGCGCACGGGACTGGTTCATTTCCAAGGGGGATTGGGGCAGTGGCAGGAAGGGAATGCCTTAGCCAACATCCCAGTTATAAATAAGCGTATAATTTTCTGGAAATATTAGAAGGGGCTTGGTGAAAAACTAGTGAGAAGAACCCCAAAATAAAGTAGGGACGTTAAATACAGCAAGTTCACTGATGCCTCTTCAGAAGAGAAGAAAACCATGTGGGTGTAAGGAAGAGTGCTGGGTTTCCCGCATGGGATAGGCGCAGGTTGGCAGGAAGGGTCCTGCAGGATTGAAAGCAGAGACTCACACGGTTTGTTCTCCTGCACTCCTGGGAGCATCACACACAAGGGCCGGAAGGTGCAAACAAGCCTGGTGTCCATTGACAGATAGGTCAGGGAAATGGGGTCTGCAACTGCAATGGGGTATCACTCATCCACAAGGGAAAACGAAGTAGGGATACCGTGCTACCAGCCGGGTGGGCCTTGAGGGTGCCATGCGTGGTGGAGGCAGCCAGACGCAGGGGGAAAGAGTGGAGGTTCCAGGAGTAGGCAGGTTCAGGGCTGGGGCAGGAAGGCCGGGGAGCCACGGCTTCAGGGGTCCAGAGTTTCTTTTGGGGATGCTGGACGCGATCTGGGTGTAGAGAGTGGTGACCTTTGCACAACACTGTGGGCGTGCATGATGTTGCCAGCTTGCATGTTCAGGAATGGCTAAATGAGAAATATTGTTTTGTGTCTTTTACCACAATTTAAAAAATGAATGAATGAGACAAAATGAAAACTTAAAAAAAATATCTTTGATTCTGTTTCTTTCCGTGAGAGTTCTTTAATGCAGGCAATAGAAACTGCTTTGCAGTGTTTTTTGTTTGTTTGTTTGTTTGTTTGTTTTGGTGGAGGCACACCGAGGCCCAGAGACTGGGCAGCTGGAAATACTTGTCTGAATGACCTGATCTGCTTCTGCATCAAGGCAGCAGGGCCGTGGTTTCTACTGTGTGTGCCATCTCCAGGCTCCGCCTCACTCCACGGATGTCCCCACTGGGACGGCATCCCTGGTGGGCAGGGCGCAGCCTCATTCTCAATAGCTTACCAGCCTTCGGGGCCTGGTGGCATCTTAAAGCACAGGACACTTAGGGACAGCCATTTCTAAATTCTGCCCCAGGGCCTGAGACTGCACGCTCACGGGGCACTCTAGATCAGTCCATATTTGAGGATGAGACTGGTATTCCTGCCTCGCTGCTCCCCACGGGGTGCTGGCTCTCAGAGGGGCATGGGACACCAGCCACAGATTTGTAAGTGTGGTCCCGATCTCCTTTGCATACTACGTCATGTTTCCATTCCCCCTGAATTCACGCTATGATCCCGAGAAAATGTGGGAGTGTTTGTGCCTGTGTTAGACTATGGAAGGGGACAGACAGCACCAGAAATGAGAGGACAGAAGTCCCCAGGCAGGCCTTGTGAAGGTTGTCCTGTGTGACATCCGGCCAGTGACCTTACCTAAGCCTGTCATAGGAGGCATCTGCATTTTCTGAGTGGGACCTTGATAATGTCCCCTAGAGTGACTTTCTTCCCTGACCGTCCCTTGGACATACAAGATTTTCCCTAAATGTGGTTTGTCTGTACCATCCGCTCCTTGCTGACAGAAGTGGTGGTGTGCTGTCCTGGGCACGGCCTCTAGTATCATCACAGCTGGCCCAGGGGAAAGAGCACTTAGCGTCTCTGTGGCACAGATGAGGACCAGGAGGCACAGCAAGGTCAGGTGTCTTGTCCAAGGTCGTTGCATGAAGAGATGCTGGGGTTGGGGGTCCAGGCAAGATTATCCGACGCCCAAGCACGCGCTCTGCACGCATACCTGCCTTCCTCCCGTGACAGAAACAGGTGGCTTGAGCACCTCCCGGGTCGGGCTCTGCAGGGTTCTGCTGGCTAGTCACTGTCACTCCTCAGTCTTTTCTCTCGTTGGATCTGCCAGAGGGATGTTCTAAACCCTTTCCAGCTCTAAGATGTCACGTCGATGTCTGCTGAGTTCTTGTATGTGCCTGGGGCTGTGCTGAGGGCTTCTGTGCACCCTCTCTGATCTACAGGCTCTCACCTACCATTCCAAGATAAAATGACACAAATCTCTACATCCACAAGTGTTTTATGTAGGTTTGCAGCAGAAGCATTTCCCGGTCTAAGAACGAGACGCCACGTGATGGGTTCGCTGAGCACAGTCGCTGCAATTATTTTTCGTGTCTGGCTGCATAAATGTGACAGCGTGTCCTCATGGGGTGCAGCCCCAGACGTGGGTCACAGCATGTGTGTCCCCGTGCAGGCACGCGTGTGGGACTGTCTGTCCACCCGGCAGGCCCTCCCCTGCCCTGTGCGTATGCTCCACCTCCTCCCTCCCAGCCCGGTGACCGACCCACTGCCTCCCTCCTGCAAGGATCTGTTTCCCTTCAGACGGCCCCCGGTTTGGGAGTGGGCCTCTTGCATAACCTTGGGTTTCTCTTCTTTCTGGGGAAGTCGGCCTGTGTGTTGCCTTCAGACTGGCAAGACCCACGGGGCCTCATCAGAGCCGGACCTAATGAGGGAAGATTTTCCGCAGAGTGCTGATTTATTTTCTTCCCTCCTGAGTGTGAGCTGTGTGGGTCAGAATAAGTTAGCCAGTTCTACTGAAGAGAAATTATGTCTCTACAGCTCCCCAAAGGACAATCGAGCCCTGCGTCCATATGTAAAGGCGGCTGCAGGAATGTTCTGTTCCGAAGCCACAAAAACAGCACAGAGCGCGCCTTCTTACGCGCTCGCGGCCGACTTGCTTCTCCTTCAGCTCACAGCTCTCCTGACGTCTCCAACTGCGATAATTACGGTGCTTAAGGGAACTTGTGGCCCTGCTAAAAATACTCACCACCATTTGGAGGACTGCACTTGCAGGCGACGCGCTCAAGGCACTGTGGCTGGCATCCGCTGAGTCATCAGGGAGCCCTCCGGGCCGCTGATGTGTCTTGTTCCTCCTGCGTCGCTGTCCTCCTCGACCTCACAGCCCTGCTTCCTGTGCCAGCGAGTGTAGGTGAGCCCAGTCCTACCCACAGGCGAGGGCACAGCGAGGAGATGCACCTGTTTGTGGGCGACTGTGGCCTATGCTGTGGGGGCTCACCAAAACCCAGTTTCTTTTTCTTTGGGGAACACAGCTAAGCTAAATGTCCCTTGCAGTTCCCCAAAGCAGATGCCCAGAATTCGTTCAGGTCGAGGTGCACAGAAGCTGATGTGTGCTAACTAAGGGAAACCTTCTAGCTCTCCTTCCCCATCCACCAGCTGAATGGAGAGGCCCGGAAGGGGGACAGAACCACGAGGTGGAAAGAACCTTGGTCCCAGCATCACCACGCGCAAAAGGACATTCTCATACACCCGCCCTGAACACGAACAAGAGCCAGACCAGACTGTGCTCCTCACCAGCACATCAGGTGTTGCCCTTATTCCCGTGCCTGGTGTCTTCAGCTGGGATCTGGCTGCTGCCGGAGATGCCCTGCTTGAGATACTGTCCTCCTGCCCAAACCGGCTTGCCTGCCATGTGCCTCTTTGTTGACTCGGCAAAGACCACATAGACTTGGTCTCTGCCACCAGGAGTATATAGTCCAGCTGGGCCACGTTCAGCTCCTGTAGTCCTACCAGGTGATATGTGCACATGTCCATGCCCGGAGAAGAACGTCCAGTCGGTTTTCCCAAATCCCGCTGTAGCCAAGAGAGGGAGGCTCTCTTCACATTCTGCAGCTCTCCCGGTTGTCCTGGGCTCCAACATTTTCCTGTGGTCTTCAAGCCCATCCTTGAGGTTGCTCTTGTACGTCAGAACCAGAGGTCTCCCCGGCCGTCTCTGATCAGACATCCCCCCAGACGGGAGGGAGAGGCGAATCTGGCTGCTGACCCAGGCTTCTTGGGGCTTCCAGATTGTCCGTGGAAGATGCTGGCTACCTCCACGTCGCTCTTGTCTTTGGAATGCTCCTGCTCCAGCTCCTTCCACAACCTGTGGCAACTTTAACCTTGATTGGGGCAGAGAAAACCTCATCTGCTAACGTGCATCTGGTTCTTCTTGGGCCAGCAGCACTTAGATGTACTAACACATGGTCGTCTGCTCCCGTTTCCTGGTTACAGAGTGAGCTGTTTCTGTCTGAAGTCCAGCTGTCTTGGGGAAAGGAATTCGAAGGGCGCAGAGGGGGAAAAAGAGCCACTGGTATGCATGTTAACAAACACAGTTCGAGCATTGCCCTGTGCCAGCTGCTGCTCAGGCTGCTAGTGAGAAAGCGATCGGTGACAAATATCCAGTCTCTTCCTGGCTGGGATTTGTGTGCTGGTGGACAGAGGGACTGCAAACTCAGGTGGCGTGTGTGTGCGTGAGTGTGCACACATGGTGATGCATTTGTTCTTCTGGTTCTGATTCTCTGCAGAACCCCGGCTTACCCTCTTGGTGGTCCGGACAAGAGTGGTTCTGCTTGAATGCAGGTAGCAAAGAGTGCCATCAGAGGAAGTGAGAGAAGCAAATACGGAAAGAGGAAAGATGCTGTAGCGATTGCCTTAAAAATTAGCCGATTGCATTGCTGATCCAGTGAAAGAAGGAAAATAACATTGTAAGGGGGCCAGAGGACAACTTTTGGAATGAGAATGTCCTTAAGTAGGTGACACATGGGATCCAGGGTCCAAGGAGAGGGTTGGCGCTGGGTCAGAACACGAGTCGGCCGCGGGAGCAGGATGGAGTGTGTGTGCAGGCCGGCAGGCGACGTGCGAGGAGTTCGTGAGACTCTCCTCGCTAGGACTGCCCTTTGCAGCGAACAGGGAGCACTCGTCTTCAGGCCCCCCAAAGGCTGTCAGCGGGCACAGGTGGGGTCTTCCCCAGCCATCTTGACCTGCCTGACGCCACTGTGAAGCAGAGGACCGTCGGACTGTGGGGCTGGTTTTCTCTGGGTGGGTCTAGCATGTGGCCAGACAGCCAGCACAGTTGGCGGTAGTTACTGTGGAGCGTGGTCTCGCAACTAGGGAAGGAGAGGATGTGGATACCAGAACTGGGGGGCCGTGCTGGAGACCCCCTCTCCCAGCAGGTGTCACGGAGCAGGGAGCACTCACAGGACGCCAGGGCTGGGGGTGGATGTGAGGGCGGGGAGCACACAGGGGTTGGCTGTCAGCAGGGGGGCTTTGGCTCCGTCAGACCACCCCCTTCATTAGCGGGGTCTTCCCTGTCAGTCCTTTATGCATTGATGGTAGAACTTGGAACGAGAGGGAATTCCCGTGAGTGATGATACAGCGAACGTATCTGCTGGCAGTGTTTGATAGGACAGTGTGTCTTGGAATTTTATCAGTGCTCATACATGTATGCCTGCCTTATTTTTTTTTAACTGCTGCGTGGTGGTTCATATGATGTTTGCTCCTGCTGACTTCGCTGTTCCCCTGTGGGCATCCTTTTAGGGTAGTTTCCATTTTGCATCATTAAAAATAACTTAGGCAAGTCTCAAAAGAGTCTCAAAAATATCACCTTTTTCCACTTCTGCGCTGTCCTCAGGAAAAAACACCTGTGCTCACAGAGAAGCGGTCACACTTGCAGGGGGTGGGAGCGAAGGCAGGAGCAGAACAGGATGGCAGGAGGGAATTTCCTGGTCCTGATGATGTAGTCATGTGTTAGAGTTCTCTGTAGTTCCTCTAGAGGAACTACAGGAGAGAGAGAGCTTTGTTGTTGGTTAATTTTCTGAATACTGAATTTGTAAAAGCTACCATTTCTGCAGCCATGCTGCCCTGACGGTCTGAGCACTCACAAAAGTGTTGTTGTGGAGCCGCCGTTCAAAAAAGGGTCTCTGAGTCCTGGAGATCCCATCTTTTCATTTTAGTATTTTCCACAAATTGTCTTCTAAAGTGATGACCTCATGGCTTCTCTGAAAGGCGGCATGGCCGTCGGGACGTCTCCTGCCGTGGAGTCAGTGGGAAACGTCAACAGAGAATTGGAGACCTCTCTGTTAGGCATCCTGTGGTGTCCGCAGTGTATCTGCCCACTGCTGTCCTTTCGTATTCCTGGTCCAGCCTCACAACGCAGGAACAGAGTGGACAACAAACAGTAGATGGGAAGTAGAGCGGGGGCTGAAAACTCATGCGCCGACAGCACACAGCTGGCAGCGTAAGAATCATAGTGGATAACGGATGCTCGTGGTGCTTCCCGGCGCCAGACAGATCCCCATGCGTGCCCTCAGTTATCTGAGCCTCAGAGCAAGCCTCTCGAGTAGGTTACCTGCATAGCCCCATTTTACAGATGAGGACGCCGAGGCTTACAGCAGCCCGAGCAGTGTACCTGTTGTTAGGGCCGGTGGCCGGCTCGATTGGGTCTCCATGCGCAGTAGCCTGGCCGTGGTGCACACAACCTTAGGTGGGCCAGGCAGGCCCTAGGTCAGAGCGCGGGCACCCCGTAGGGTCGCCCCGCACCTGGAGCCCTGTGGCCACAGCCAGATGCAGAACTCAGGGGGCAGGTGGAGGCGGGCACAGTGCAGGAGCAGCAGCCCCCACCCTGCCGCACACACCACTGCCCTGGGGACAGGCACACTCCGCCACGCCAATCTCGTTTTCTGGAAAGTTGTCAAAATGAAATGTCTCGGTTCCATATCGACTCAGGTCACGTCACAGTCTCTGAGTGAGAACTAAATAAAACATACGGTGCTCAAGAAGGTTGACAGTAGCCTTGCAGCGTCTTGGTGACTCCTCGAGATCTAGCCCGAGGGGCTCCCGCACAGTTTATCCCCGGTTTTGTTTGCCCGTTACGGCTAACAGATGTGACCAAATGGCTGTGACATAACAGTTCTGTTGGCATTAACTAATTGCAGTACATGACATTATTTCCAACTATAATTTAGTTTTTTAAGTTTTTTTTTTTTTTAATTTGAGAGTGTGAGTGTGATGAGTATGAGCGGGAGGAGCAGCAGAGGCAGAGGGAGAAGCAGGCTCCCTCCAAGTAGGGAGCCTGCTGCAAGACCTGATTCCAGGACCCTGGAGGTACGACTTGAGCGGAACGCAGCCGCTTAACCGACTGAGTCACCGAGGCACCCTGCTGATGTATTTTTTTTTTTAACGTTAGGCTTTTTATTGCATCCATGTTACAAACTCTGTTAATGGTAAGAGAGAAAAGAAGAGGATTGGCAGCAAGGAGGTGAAGTAGAAGTCATCACTGATTAAGGCAGCCCCACTTTAAAGAGGCTCCTGCTGATGTATTTTAATGGCTGATTTAGTGTTCATAATTATTACTCCTGAATCGCATGCAGACTGTGGCTGGGCTCACCCGAATGTCTGTGCTCGGCCACCTGGTCAGCTGCGGGCCGGAGAGTCTGGCACGGCTCAGCTGGAATGGTTCCTCTGCTCCATGAGGGCTCTCACCCGCTGCGGGCTGGCCCGCACTCATTCACATGGCGGTTGGGCAGGCTCCCTTGAAAGTGATCAGCAGCATGCAGGCCTTCTTGGGGTCCAGACCCATAGCCCACAAGACACTGATTCTGCTGCATTCTGTTTGCCAAAGAAAGTCAATGGCCAGACAGTGCTTCCCACCCAGCAGCAGGAGGCGAGACTTGGTGAGTGTGTGGGCAAGGACCGGAGACCACGTGTCCAGTCGTAGCACCTCTCCATCCAGACTCCCGTCTGAAACTGTTGCTGATCGTTTTAATGAAAGCCAAAGCCTGGAAAAGACCAATTAGGCTTTCAGAAGGGCGATTAAGGGAAATGGTTCATTGATACCTGATAAATTCCAACTGTTCAGGCCCAATTTTCATCTTTGCTCCTATTCCCGGGAAGACAGTCCTATAAGGAAGCTGAAATTAGAAGCCCCGCACCACTGGGAGTTATTTCTACAGACTGCACACTTTGAAAGGAATGGGGAAAGTGAATAGGGCTGGCGGAAATGGAAGTTTGGTAATCTGTTCACACCGCCAGCTGAGAGGGCTTTCCTGTCTTCCTCCAGAATGTGCAGACTCATGTTAGTGGGACAGAACCGTGCCTGGAACAAAGGTGGAAGATTATGTGCAAGCTGTCTCAGCTCTCCGATTCCACCAGGTCTTACCAAGAACCTGTTCAGTGCAAGTCAGGACCCTGTGCTGGAGCACTTAGTAACTGCCCACCAAGTAGGATGGCTGCCGATCACATAGGTTTACTGCTGGACTCTGAGCGACACACTCATAGGGGCACCTGGCATGAATGGGGTTGTAGGAGCCCGGAATGTGGGTTAATCAGATTGGTTCCAGGTGTCTCCCCCACCTCTTGACTTAGATGGTGCTCCAGAGACTGTGAACGCCCTGTACGGTCCACATTGCAACCCCTGGAGCCCATGGGTGGGTATGCTGCCTTCCATGGCTCAGTGAGACTTGGCAGATGGGGCTAAGTTAAGGATCCAGAGGCCAGGAGATTGTCCTGGATCATCCGAGTCCCATGTGCTCACCGACGCTGAGAGGAGGGACACGGGGGTTCACAGGGAGAGGAGAGCTAAGGTTAGAAGATGCTGGCTGAGCTGCTGGCTTTGAAGGTGGAGAAAGGGTCCGTAAGGCAAGGAACATGGGCAACCCCACATGCTGGGCAGGAAAGGAAATTGTTCTCAAAAGCCTCCAGAAGGAGGGCAGCCCTGCCAACACCTTGACATAGGACTTCTGAGTCCAGAACCATGGAGGGTAGGTGCTCTAAGGCACTGAGTGTGTGGTCATGTGTTCCAGCAGCCATAGGGATCAGTGCTGGTGGGAATGAGGGCAGATACTTCCGAATTAGTTTGAAAATCAGCCTCCCCAATCCCAACAAGGAGGAGCCCAGCATGTGGCTGAGGTGAGGGTTCCCTGCATGTCTGAGCCCCAGAACTTGGGTGAGTCACCCACTCTCTGTGCCTCAGTTTCCTGCCCCACATGGTGGGTAGTCATGGCTCATGCCGCACAGTGTGGATGGAAGGACTAAGTGAACGGGAGCAGGAAATGTGCTTCTAGGTTCCAGCACTTTTAAAAAAAAAGTGAACTAGTATATAAGAAAATATGCCCGATCCTTAGGGAAGTTTGAACTGTTTTGTTTTGTTTTTAAACGGAAGTATAGTGGACACAAGGTCATGTTCATTTCGGGTGTACAACATGGTGATTCCACAAGTCTGTGCACTCTGCTGGGTCCACTCGCCACAGTGCAGCCCACCTGTCCCCACCAGCACTATCCCGATACTGCCGACGGTAGTACCTGTGCTCGCCCATTCAACCCCGGGGCCTTCGAAGCTATTTTTAAAATAGGTAGTAGGGGTGCCTGGGTCACTCAGTTGGTTAAGTCTCTGACTCTTGGTTGCAGCTCAGAACATGATGTCAGGGTCCCGGAATCAAGCTTCAGGTCCGGCTCCCTGCTCAGCGGGGAATCTGCTTGAGATTCTCCCTCTCCCTCTGCCCCACCCCCTACCAGTGCTCTCCTAGGTGCAGGTGTGCACTGTCTAAATAAAATCTTTTTTTTTAACTTTCATTTTTTCAGTGTTCCAAGATTCCTTGTTTATGCACCACACCCAGTGCTCCATGCAATCCATGCCCTCCTTAATACCCACCACCAGGCTCACCGATCCCCCCGACCCTCTCCCTTCCCAAACCCTCAGTTTGTTTCTCGGAGTCCACAGTCTTTCATGGTTCATCTGATTTTCCCCAACTCACTTCTCCTCTCCATCTCCCATGTCCTCCGTGTTATTCCTTATGCTCTACAAGTAAGTGAAACCATATGATATTTGACTCTCTGCTTGACATATTTCACTCAGCATAATTTTCTCCAGTACCGTCCATGTTGATACAAAAGTTGGGTATTCATCCCTTTGATGGAGGCATAATACTCCATTGTATATATGGACCACATCTTTCTTATCCATTCGTCCATTGAAGGGCATGTTGGCTCTTTCCACAGTTTGGCGACCGTGGCCATTGCTGCTATGAACGTTGGGGTACAGATGACCCTTCTTTTCACTACATCTGTATCTTTGAGGTAAATACCCAGTAGTGCAATTGCAGGGTCATAGCAAAGCTCTATTTTTAATTTCTTAAGGAATCTCCACACTGTTTTCCAAAGTGGCTGCACCAATTTGCATTCCCACCAATGGTGTAAGAGGGTTCCCCTTTCTCCACATCCTCTTCAAGAACTTGTTTCCTGTCTTGTTGATTTTGGCCATTCTAACTGGTATAAGGTGGTATCTCAGTGTGGTTTTGATTTGATTAGCCTGATGGCTAATGATGATGAACATTTTTTCATGTATCTCTGTTAGCCATTTGTATGTCGTCTTTGGAGAAGTGTCTGTTCATGTCTCCTGCCCATTTTTGGACATGATTATCTGTTTTTTGGGTGTTGTGTTTGAGGAGTTCTTTATAGATTGTGGAGATCAGCCCTTTGTAGCATCATCTGCAAATATCTTCTCCCATTCTGTGGGTTGCCTCTTTGTTTTGTTAACTGTTTCTTTTGCTGTGTGGAAGCTGTTGATGTTGATGAAGTCCCAAAAGTTTATTTTAGCTTTTGTTTCCTTTTCCTTTGGAGACATGTCTTGAAAGAGGTTACTGTGGCCAATGTTGAAGAGGTTACTGCCTGTGTTCTCCTCTAGGATTCTGATGGATTCCTGCCTCACGTTGAGGTCTTTTATCCATTCCAAGTTTATCTTTGTGTACGGTGTAAGAGAATGGTCGGGTTTCATTCTTCTACACATCACTGTCCAATTTTCTCAGCACCATTTATTGAAGAGACTTTTCTCCACTGGATATTTTCTCCTGCTTTGTCGAAGATTATTTGAAAACAGAGTTGAGGGTCCATATCTGGGCTCTCTACTCTGTTCCACTGGTCTGTGTGTCTGTTTTTATGCCAGTACCATGCTGTCTTGGTGATCACAGCTTGGTAGTAAAGCTCGAAATCAGGTAACATGATGCCCCTAGTTTTGTTTTTCTTTTTCAACATTTCTTTAGCAATTTGGGGTCTCTTCTGATTCCATACAAATTTTAGGATTGTTTGCTCCAGCTCTTTGAAAATTGCCGGTGGAATTTTGATCGGGATGGCATTGAAAGTATAGATTGTTCTAGGCAGTATAGACATTTTAACTATGTTTATTTTTCCAATCCATGAGCATGGAATGGTTTTCCATCTTTTTGTGTCTTCAGTTTCTTTCCTGAGTGTTCTGTAGTTCCTTGAGTACAGATCCTTTACCTCTTTGGTTAGGTTTATTCCCAGGTATCTTGTGGTTCTTGGTGCTATAGTAAATGGAATCAATTCTCTAATTTGCCTTTCTGTATTTTCATTGTTAGTGTATAAGAAAGCTACTGATTTCTGTACATTGATTTTGTATCCTGCCCCATTACTGAATTGCTGTATGAGTTCTAGTAGTTTGGGGGTGAAGTCTTTTGGGTATTCCACTTAAAGTATCATGTCATCTGTGAAGAGAGAGAGTTTGACTTCTTCTTTGCCAATTTGGATACATTTTATTTTTTCTTATTGTGTGATTGCTGGTGCTAGGACTTCTAGTACTATGTTGAACAAGAGTGGTGAGAGTGTGTATCCTTGTCGTGTTCCTGATCTCAGTGGGAAGGCTGTCAGCTCTTCTCCATTGAGAGTGATATTTGCTGTGGGTTTTTCAGATAGATTTTATGAAGTTGAGGATGTTCCCTCTATCCCTGTACTGTGAAGCATTTGAATCAGGAACAGATGCTGTATTTTGTCAAATGCTTTTTCTGCATCAGTTGAGAGGACCATGTGGTTCTTCTCTCTTTTCTTATTGATTTGTTCTGTCACATTGATTTGTGAATGTTGAACCACCCTTGTATTCCAGGGGTGAATCCTACCTTGTTGTGGTGGATGATCATTTTAATGTGCTGTTGCATCCTATTAGCTAGGATCTTGTTGAGAATCTTGGCATCCATGTTCCTCAGGGATATTGTTCTGAAATTCTCCTTTTTGATGGGGTCTTTGCCTGGTTTGGGGATCGGGGTAATGCTGGCTTCATAGAAAGAGTCCGGGAGTTTTCCTTCTGTTTCTATTTTTTGAAACAGTTTCAGGAGAATAGGTATTTCTTCTTCTTTGAATGTTTGGTAGAATTCCCCAGGAAATCCGTCAGGTCCTAGGTTCTTGTATTCTGGGAGGTTTTTGATCACTGTTTCTGTCTCGTTACTAGATATTGGTCTGTTCAGGTTGTCAATTTCTTCCTGATTCAGTCTTAGAAGTTTATAGGTTTCCAGGAAAGCATCCATTTCGTCTAGGTTGCTTAACTTATTGGGATGTAACTGTTGGTAATAATTTCTGATAATTGTTTCTATTTCCTTGGTGTTAGTCATGGTCTCTCCCCTTTCTTCTTAATTTTATTAACTTGGGTCCTCTCTCTCCTCTTTTGGATTAGTTTGGCCAGTGGTTTATCAAGCTTATTGATTCTTTCAAAAAAACCAGCTTCTAGTTTCGTTGATGTTTTCTACTCTATCTCCAGTTCCTATTTCGTTGATCTCTACTGTATTCTTGATTATTGCCCTTCTTGTGTGTGGAGTTGGCTTAATTTGTTGTTGATTTTCCAGTTCTTTAAGGTGTAAAGAGAGCTGGTGTATTCTGGATTTTTCAGTTTTGTTTTATTTTTTAAACATTTTATCCATTTGACAGAGATCACAAGTAGGCAGAGAGGCAGGCAGAGAGAGAGGGGGAAGGAGGCTCCCTGCTGAGCAGAGAGCCCGATGCATCATGACCCTGGGATCATGAACTGAGCCAAAGGCGGAGGCTTTAACCCACTGAGGCACCCAGGGGCTCCAAGGATTTTTCAGTTTTTTGAGGGAGGCTTGGGTCGCTGTGGATTTCCCTCTTAGGACCGCCTTTGCCATATCCCATAGGTTTTGGACCGAAGTGTCTTCATTCTCATTGGTTCCCATGAATTGTTTAAGTTCTTCTTTGTTTCCCTGGTTGATCCAAACATTCTTAAGCAGGTGGTCTTTAGCTTTCAAGTGTTTGAATTCCTTCCAAACTGGAGAGGGTTCCATGTGTGCTCGAGAAAATGAATATTCTGTTGTTTGAGGGTGGAATGTTCTGTGTATATCGATGAGGCCCATCTGCTCCAATGTGTCATTCAAAGTCCTTGTTTCTTTATCGATTTTCTGCTTGGATGATCTATTTCTAAGAATGGCATGTTAAGATCCCCTACTATTAATGTATTCATATCAATATGACTCTTTATCTTGATTGACAGTTGTCTTATGTAGTTGGCTGCTCCCATATCGGGGACATAAATATTTACAATTGTTACATATTCTTGGTGGATGGACCCTTTAAGAATGATATAGTCTTCTTTATCTCTGACTACAATCTTTACTTTAAAATTTATCTGATATGAGAACCGCTACCCCAGCTTTCTTTTGAAAGCCCGTTGGCATGAAAGATGTGTCTCCATCCCTTCACTTTCAGTCTGGATGTATCTTTAGGTTCCAGATGTGTCTCTTATAGACAGCATATGGTTGGGTTCTGTCATTTTATCCAGTCTGCAACCCTGTGCTGTTTTATGGGAGCATTTAGGCTGTTTGAAAGTGATTATTGAAAGATACGTTCTTACTGACATATTGCCTGTGAAGTTTTTGTTTCTGTAGTTTGTCTCTGTAAATTTCTGTTCTGTATCACTCTTGGGTTCTTTCTTCTTTTTTAGAACCCCCCCCCCCCTTAATATTTTTTGTAGTGCTGGCTTGGAAATCACATACTCTTAAACTTTGGTGGTCTTGGAAGTTCTTTATCTCCATCCATTTTTAATGTCAACCTTGCTGGATGTTGTTCTCATTTAGTGCCCTGTTTATGCCTTGCCAGCCCTTTCTGGCTTGCCAGGTTGCTGTGGACAGGTCTGAGGTTATTCTGATGGACCTTCCTCTGTACGTAAGGAATCTCTAACCTCCAGGTGCCCTCAGAAGCCCTTGTCTAATTATGATTCATGAGTCTCACTATCAAGTGTCTTGAGGTCTTTCTAGATTTGTTGATCTTGGTGGGTGTTCTTTCTGCCTCTAGGACCCTAATGCTTGTTCTATTCCTCAGATTGGGGAAATTTTCATCCAGAATTTGTTCAACTATATCTTTTAGTCTTCTCTCTTTCTCTACACCCTCAGGGATTCCAATAATTCTGAGGTTGGAACGTTTCATGGCGTCATTTATTTCCCTAATTCTGTTTTCATGACTTCTAAGCTGTTGTTCAGGCCTCTACCTGATCCTTTTTCTCTATCAGTTTGTCCTCCAGATCACTAATTCTATCTTCTGCCTTAGTTACCCTAGCTGTTAGAGTATCTATACTAGATTGGATCTCATTGATAGCATTTTTTAAAGATTTATTTTTATTTATTTATTTGACAGAGATCACAAGTAGGCAGAGAGGCAGGCAGGCAGGGAGAAAGGGAAGCAGGCTCCCTGCTGAGCAGAGAGCCCAATGCAGCGCTCCATCTCAGGACCCTGGGATCATGACCCAAGCTGATGGCAGAGGCTTTAACCCACTGAGCCACCCAGGCGCCCTCATTTATAGCATTTTTAACTTCTGCCAGGTTGGCTCTCACTTCTGTCCTTAGAGATTCCATGTTGTCACTAATGATTTTCTCCAACCTAGCCACTGCTTGGATAATTGTTACCTTGAATTCCCTTTCCGACATACTGTTTACGTCCATATCCAATAGTTCTGATGGAGAGGGCACAGTCTCTGAAGTTTTCCTCGGTTGGGTGTTCCTCCTCCTAGTCATGTTGGTGAGAGGTGGTTGAGGGGATGTGTAGCTGAATGTATCAGCCATGATCCAGGCAAGGTGCACCCTGGAACATTTTGGAGTGATTGGAAGTCACCATCAAAAAGAAAGAAAAAAAGAAAGAAAAAAGAAAACCTAGCCAAAATGAGCCCCCAAAGTAAGATTTATAAGGTATATAAACAAAAATAGATGAACAAAAATACCAACAAAAGTAAATGACAAGAGAAAGAATGAACCCAGCCAAAATGAACCCCAAGGATAAGACTTAGATAATACCAAAACAAAAACACATACAGAGAAACGCTGACAGACGAAAAAATGGGAAGGTGGTCATAAATCCTCGATGTGGGCGAGGAAGGTTATTTCGGTCTTCCTGGGTGTATCTTAGTATCGTCATTAAAGGACTCAACTTTCCAGAGATAAAGGGAGAATAAAACTTGTATATATAGGGATAGTCTTGAATAGGGAAAAAGGTTTACCTTAAAGTTTATATCTATATGTATATTAGAGAAAAAAAAAGAAAAAAACATGTATTTGTAGCAAAAATTTCAAGTTAAAAGGTTATGGAATATGTTGTAGAAAATCTTTAGTTGTAATGAAAAGCAGGTTAAAAAATTAAAAGAACAAGAATCATGAGAATGAATTAAAGGGAAAAGAAAGGTTGTATTTGAAATATACAGGTTTTAGGGCAATACCAGGAGCTTAATATGTTGTCTTCCTCTGATGTTGGGGTTTTACAGTTTTATGGGGACCCTGTGATGGCTGTCCTCTCATTCTTTCAGCTGTTTTTCTGGGGGAGGGTCCTGCATCGTTGTTTTCCAGTTAGTCTTGCTTGGGTTGAGTCCTCCTGCCCCCTATCAAGGGGCTGGCCTTTGTGGAAACTGGTTTTGAGTTTTTTGTTTTCTGGAGGTTTCTGTTCTTTGATAGAGGTTTTGTGGAAGAAAAACAGTGCCCGGATCTCTGCCTCAGAAAGAAGCCTCAGTCTGCTCCCCTGTGGGTGGTGCAGAACACACAGACTGCCCCTCTGCAAACTCCATTGAGCCGTGTGACTTCCCATAGGCAGTGCACACCCCAGCCACTGTCTTGGGTCACCCGAGGCACCTGTTTGTGCACCCCCATGCCACTAAACCCACAAGCGATATTGGTCCAGGGAGCCCGCTTCCAGTGGCTGCCTTTGCCGGGACTGCTGGCTGGGGTCCAGGCCTACGCAGGGTGCGCTCAGACCCCGCTGTCATGCAGGTCGCAGAAGGCTGCCACCGAGGGATCCTGACCAGAGATCACCGGGTTCTCCCAGACTTGGGCTGGGAGCGTCCGGACCCTCAGCCGGTCCTAGAGATGGCCAGCTGGTGCCCATACCAGGCTCTCCCTGGTGCCAGCGGGGGTGCGCCCAGCCCAGTGGTGGTGCAAGCAGCGGAAAGCCGTGGACTCAGGACCATGGCCTAGAGCCCCCGCCGCGCTCTCTCTGGCATGGGTCGTCGCCGGTGGTGGCTGTCCTGAGTCCACGGACTTAGGCCCTTGCACATGACCACCCGACTCCACCTGTTGTCCTTGAAGATCTTTCATTCTTTTTGAGTGCTTTCAACCGGACTCCAAGTTACTGCTGCTCCCCCATCACAGGGCACTCTCGTATTGGGGTATTGCTTCCTAGTGGGTCAGTTCTGCTGGCTCCCTCCGCCTTCTGTTATCCTCAGCTGTCAGTCCGAGCGCTCCCACGCCACTTCACCTCTCCACCGGCGTCGCCTGCCCCCGCAGAGCTCCAGCAGTGTATAATCCTGCGTCGCAGGCTGGTTTCACGGGTGCAGGGTGTTCTGGTAGATAATTAGCTCACTTTTCTAGAGGTTTCTGGGGACCGGTTGAGACAGGGTCTCCTATTTCTCCGCCTTCTTGCCCCTCCCTCCTCCAAAAAGAATAAAATCTTGTAAAAAGCAAAATAACCGTAGCTCGTGTTATTGTTACATATTGCCATTTCAAATTCATTCCAGGGAGAGGAGAAGCTACAGGAGTTGCCATGAGCCCATGGGGGCCGTGCATCTCTGTGTGAGCCTGTTTGCACACGTACATTCTGCCGGATTGCTTATGTCAGATTGGAGTTACAGGTTCTCGTTTGATTTCCTCAGGGCCCTGGTAATAACTCGGACCTTCCTGTGGCATAAGTAGTGTCTGAAAATAGTTCAGACTCACTGAATGAATGTCTGCTAGAGTTTGATTAAACTAAGCTTGAACTCTAAGTGATCTTTATCCAGAAAGCTGGTGAAGATGTGTCCTCCGAAGGGATATGCATCCCCTGGTTCCCATCTCACTTGAGCCTTATAGATCTAGAGCAGCCATAACAATGCCCCTTGAGTCGGACGGATGCCCGCCCTTGTTTCTCTGTAGAGGAATATGTGCTCAGCCCCAGAAAACACACACCGCAGACCCCTCTCTTCTCTCCACTCCCCTTCTCCCGAAGGTTCACCAACAGCATGGTCTGCAGCGCCGTGCGGGATGGCCGGATGGAAACTGTGCAGATACAGTCAAGGTGGATAGGGTGCGTGTGTGTTTGGTTTGGAACATTCTTTTCTTTTCCTCAGGGATATTTATTGTGCTTCTGTCGGTGGTTACATATCTGGGAGGAGGTGAAGAACGACTCCTGGCCTTGTGCTCAGCATTTGTGGCTGTGCAGGGCATGGAGCCAGGTCTTCAAAGAGGAACACGTGGGGGTGACGGTGGGCAGGAGTGCACAGGGGTGCTGCACACAGAAGGTGTGGGGGAGACGATGGAGGAGCTTGGGGGGCTCTGGCCATGGGGGGAGGTCACAGAGGCTGGAGGCTGACAGGCTTCGGAGCAGGGAGCGCTGATATCAAGGCTGGGGCTCTGCCCCCGGCCTCCCTCAAACCTGATTGGTGGCCTGCATGTCAGGGGGCTCCCCAAGGAGACTGCTGAGCTTGACCCAGGAGCCCCACAGGCGGGGGCACAGCAGGTGCACACAAAGACTTGTCGCACTGAACTTGATATGCAGGGCGAGCCTGCACGTTTCTGAGCCGGAGACCATGCTGGGGCCTGGCTTCTGTGGCTACCCATGTGGCCACTCCTGCCTCGGGCTGCTGGAGGAGTGCCAGATGCTTCCTGAAGCTGTGGTCACAGGGACCCTATGACCCTGGGAGGCCAGCAAGCTTCTTCCTGGCTAACAACAGCCCCTCCTGGCCTCAGGGAGGCAGGAAGCCATGTCGGTTTTAGTTCTGACTTGTTTCCCCCGTGGCCCTGGGCAAGGGCCAGCTAGAGGAATCAACCAGACCACAGTCTTCACATTCCTAGACGTTAAGCCGTGGGAGAACCTGCTCAATACCGTTTCTGGGCTCCACCCAGAGGCTTCGATGCAGCAGAACCAGGGAGAGGCTCAGGACCTCAGAAACACCGGCTCAGGAGTAGGAGGGTCCCACAGCCCCACCCTTAGCCAACTGTGTGACCTTGAACACGTCCTTCCCCTCTCCAGGTCCTCCTCATACCTCAGAGGCGGGACCACTGTGCCAGTACCTGAGACACCAGGGGGCTGCTCTTGGGTCTCTGGGAGCCTCTGCTGCCCCGGGGCGCCATCAGCATGTGACCCCAGAGCCCCACAGCCTGGCTGGAAGCTGGCGCCACTGCAGGCTGGCTAAGCGGCCAGAGCTTGGCGCCCCGAGCCTGGCGCCCCAGGAAGCCTATGAGTGTCCACAGTGACTGCTTCTCCCGAAGGTGGCAGCCTCAGGGAGCTCTCTGTAAAGCAACCCCAGCCCCCAGAGCCATGGTGTGGTTGACAGATGTCCACCTGGAGCCCGTCCTCCTCGGTCCCAGTGACCTTGTAGTGGAGCTCCCACCCGGTCAGCCTGTCACTGGCACTTCTTAAAAGCCTGGGGGCCTAAGGGGCTTATTGGCAGGAGACCCCCGCTATCCCAAGCCATGAACACAGCCTAGACTCAGACCCACAAGCCACAGAGGGACCCCATCCAGGCCTCGAGCACAAACCGAACCCATTAGGAGAAGCGAGACCCAGTCATTGTTGGTTTGGAACATTTCCTGAAAGACAGTCCTTGTTCTTTGATTTTGCAAAGCTGGTGAAGAAGTGATTTTCTCGTAGGACATGAAAAGCTGACTTACTTCCTATTGTGCTGAATCAGGATTGATAATTAACTAATTAACCCCACGTTCCAGTCGTGTGTACATAAATCTCCCTTTGACCCCATTCGCTGGCTGTCTAGGGGCATCTGTAGTGCCCAGTCCAGGCAGACTCTCGGGGTGTGCTCTCTGCCTCCGTCCCTCCCCCTCGGAGTTGTGCGGCTGCTTGGAAAAGAAGTAGTAGCCCACAAACAGCGCAGTCTGTGACGGCTCCCCCAGCAGAAGCGGGCAGATGAGCCGCCGACAGCTGTGGCGAACCCACAGACTCCCCGGGGACCCAGGCTTCTACTGCAGGGCCACAAGGTGAACTCCAGAGCACCGACTATCGCGTATTCATTCCAAGTAACCAGAAGGAGGAAGTGAGGCTCGGGGCTTGCTTCCCGTGAGAGATCTTTCTGGACATTCCTCCCGGGGCTGTTGCTTTTGTCTGACTGACCAGGACTTGGTTGAGTGGTCAAGGGAAGCCAGAACATGGACAGTCAGCTGAGGGAGGTGCCCCCTCATGCAGCCAAGGTCCTGCGGCCCAGTGGGAAGGGAACAGGCATCAGGTGGCACCTGGCGGGCTCAGGGCCCCCCTCCACGCCCACCACTCTGCCTGCCCGAGCCAGAAGTGGGGGACGGGGCACCCTGACTGCTCCTTTTCCTGCACCCTCCAGATCTGGATAATGGCACATTCCATCAGTCCCATCCCCAAAATACACCTCAAATTGTCCCTTTCTCTGCTCTCCCTCCCGCCTTCCCCCACAAGCCTCCACTATGACTTGTCTCCCCCTGCACCCATCCTGCTTCCTTTAAGCCACCCCTGCATGGGAGCAAAGGCTGACCATGCTTAAAAGCTTCTGATGTTGATTTGAAAACTCATTGCCATCGAGGGCTTCGACCCACCTCCCCTGAGACCCAAGCTCATCACCAAAGCTTAGAGACCCTCTCTCTAAGCTTTCCTCATGAGCTCCACCACAGTGGCCGCCTCCCTGCTCCCCAGCCTGGGGGCTCCCTTGTACCCAGTGTGTTGGCATTTCCTCTTCCTACTTTGCTAGCTCCCTTTCCAGCCGCTCACACACCTCCGCCCTTCCTGCCTTCCCAGCTCAGTGTGCGGGCCCCTCCCCGAGCCAGTGCCCCCACATCTCGCCCTGCTCACCCAGACCTCAGCCACTCTCAGGCCGTTTCCTCTCCTTGACACACTCACCGCCTCCTGAAAGCGTCTTTTTTTTTTTTTAATTTTTTTAAGATTTTATTTATTTATTTGAGAGAGAATGAGTGAGAGCATGAGAGAGGAGAAGGTCAGAGGGAGAAGCGGACTCCCCAAGGAGCTGGGAGCCCGATGCAGGACTCGATCCTGGAAGTCCGGGATCATGACCTGAGCCGAAGGCAGTCGCTCAACCAACTGAGCCATGCAGGTGCCCCCCGAAAGCGTCTTTTTATACATTAATTACTGTGCTGCTGTATGGCTGCTCTGCCCACCAGAGTCTAACCACGCGTGAGGGCCAAGAGCTCGGCTTCGTGGGCTCTAGGCTGTAGTCTGGGTCTGCAGCAGGGTCTGACTCCTGCCAAGGGCTCCGCAGTGACCAGCGGCCACCACCCGGGAGCGCAAGTGTGCGGGAGTCCCGGGAGGGGATGTGCTCGAGTGCGGCAGCTGGAAGCACAGGCAGGCCTGCGGGTTGTCACCTGGTGCCCGTTTTGTAAGAACAAACCATGGAACCCATGGAACGTCCTGCTCACAGACAGCCAAGAGCACAGTCGTCACTCACGGGTCTTGAGCGCGAGCTTGAAGAATCCTTCCCCGACCACAGTGCGGGGCGCTGAGTCGGGACAAGCGTGGGCTTTCGAGCGTCTGCCTTCCCTCCGACCCAGGAGAATGGGGCAGGGGACCCCTTCCCAGCATGCTGAGACGACACTGGACGACTTAATGGAGAATTCACGCCCCCCCTGAGGCATTAAGTAGTTGGTTTCCACGTGGAAGCCTCCATCGCTGGGGTAAGCCTTCATGGGAATGTTATGGGCGAAAGAAAGAGCCAGAAAGCTTCCCCCAACCTCAGCCTTGTCTTGGGGCCCCACTCCGGGCAGGAGGGCAGGAAAGCCTGAGGGCGGAGGCTTGTGCACCGAGGCTTGTCCCTGTAACAGGGACTGATGGTGTGTTTGAGGTGACTGAGTCACCAGCGACTCGTGGCGGAGGCTGCCTTCCTTTTCCAGTGCAGTCATCGCCCCTGCCCTCCACCAGGAAAACAAAGCCTCCCTCTCTGGGGATTTCCAAATTCTCGGAACTGGCGTTAGCAGCCAGCAGAAGGGAACGGAAGCTTGGAGAGCCCGGCTTCAGTACTTCGTGGCTCTTAGGCTGGCATCAGGCGCTTCCTCCCCCGGCTCCCGTAAGAGCCGGCCTCCCGCTGTCTGCCCCAGTCCACTGAGCGCACTTGTCCCAGGGCTCGGACTTCACGGGGGAGGGTCCTCTCCTGGCGGGGCGGGGCTGAAACACAGGGGTCACAACGTGGCTGATTTCATCACGCAGATAAGGAGTGCATGGGCCTTGGAGCACTGCATCTCACAGGCTGTTGACTCCGCACCTCCGTGCAGAAGCCCTCGCGGATGGAAGTCAGAGCAGCTCGGGCTTCGAGAGGAACGGCTCACCTGTCGATTCAGGACTGCATTTGTGATGCGCCCTGCTTTTCTATCCATCTCCTGCTTTGTGACCATTTCCTTAACTACTTCCGAGAACATTAAAATACAGCCTTAGCCCAAAGCCCAGGAAATGCTCCAACAACCGTGGCATTAGCTTTTGATGATTTCAAGACTGTTTGTGATGAGATCGCTCCACAGAGACACCGAGAAACAAGAGGGAAGGATGCCCTTCATTTTATGTTGTGCCCTCAGCTGGTTTGTTCCAGAAATAACACGTAGGCACAGCAGTTAGTTTTTGGACCTAGTGGGACTGAAGAACTAGTCACCGAGCGATGGGGGAGTTGCAGCTTGGTAACAAATTTCCCTGTTCCAATTCCTTCGTTTACAACAACAACAACAACAACAAACCTAGTTTTTAACCTACAACAGGATAATACGTGCTTACTTTGGGAAACTGGAAAGCCACCGAGAATAAATATCATCCACAATCTCATCACCCCAGTACGTGTGTGGGCACTGTTACAGTTCTGGGTTATGCGCGGATACGTGTAAGTTCTCCTAAAACTGCGTTCCTCTCCACGTACCACCGGGCCTCTGCCTCTGTCAGGTTCCGTCATTTATCATGTAACTTCTGAAGGCTGCCCACACTCTCAGGCTATAACCCTCTAATAATTTTATTAACTAATTGGTTATTTCTGGGTATTTGCATTGTTTGAAATCGTAGGTATTACAGTTAATGCTGTGATGGCTTTACCCTCCACATAAGTCTTTTTAATCATCCCTGATTATGTTCTAAGGGTAAATTCCAGAAAGCAAAATTGCTGGGTCCAAGACTGTGTGTGTGTGTGTGTGTGTGTGTGTGTGTGTGTGTATAGATTATATGTTATGTGTGTTTACATAATGGATATGTATATTATGTATATGCAAAAATGCATAATCCTATGTATATGTAATATATATGTAGTTACAATTTTGCTTTTTACTATAATCTTAACTATAATAAAATTAATAAATAATCTTGATGTTTATATATTTGGTTATAGCTAAAAATAATGATAGGCATAACTGAATTTTTAATTAGTTTTATTAATAGTATTTTTAAGTAGATGAAATTAAATTACTAATTTTATTAATTTTAAATTATAGACATTTTGGTTTTTATTATTCGTGAACTTATACATATTATTTCGTAAATATTTATACTCAAATTATGATACATTGTTATAATTTACAAATCACAATCCATTAAATACATATTCTGTATGTGCTTTATATCTGTGGTCATTTGTTACCGCAGCCGTCGGAATTCATAGAGTCGGTTTTCTCCCACGCGCGCCTGCATACGCGCTGTCCAATCTTCTGCATCTCACCGCACCCTGGGGCACTAGCCTGTAAGGACCAGCAGCAGGCCTGCTTGCCCTGTGCCTCCAGCGGGGCTCTTCCAGGGGCAGGACCCGCAGGAGAACAGAGGTGCTGCTCCCTGTGGGGACTCCCAGGGGCCAGGCTGGATCCCTCCACTAAAGGCAGCAGCTCCAGCCAGAGGGTCCTCTCTGGGTTCTGGTCATCACCCGCTTCCGTGCTCCTTCAGGTAAAGAAGGTGCCTCCCCAGATATGCACCCCTCAAGGTGGCGTTCTCAGGCTCTGCCCACACCTGCATAAATAGCCCTTTTGTGAAGCTCTTCTCGAAGTTGGAATGACCATCCGTTTCCTTTGGGACCTTGATGGGTAAAGTATGTTGCTGGGGATGATGGGTGTTTGCGTGGGCAAATCATTATATCATTATGTCTGCCTTTATGTGTGTTCAACATTCTCTATGACAAAAGCTTTAAAAATATGCCAGGAATTTTTAAAAAAACAGAAGCCTTACTGCAGCCATGGAAACAGACCCTCCAGGTACCCTTCAAGAGCATCCCTGCTGCCACCTTCCAACCATCCTCATGCTTGCAAGATGGCTGCTGGAGTGCCAGCTGTTGTGCCTGAGTTCTGAACATAATGGGGAGACATAAAAGATAGAAGCCATCTGTCTCTTGTAATGTCACGCCTGGACAATTTTGCTTACAGTGTGGACTCGGGGGTTTGTATTTGGAATGGGCGCATCACCTCTTGAACAAGATCGGGGTTGGTGGTAAGCAAGAAGGAGAGCAGATTGGGGCATGCATTTAGCATTTCCTGACACCCTCAGTGAGTCCACTTGCTGGAAGTCTCCTAGCTAGTGGGTCCCTACCAAGGAGCTCTAACAAAGGTTTAGAAGGACCCATGACAGGGTGCTCAGTCACTGATCAGGACCAGACCCCAGGATTCAGAGAAGGGTGACGCAGCCAGCACTAAGCCCGACTGGACTCGGGCTTGGAGCTTTTAAAGTCCACCTGTCAGTGCCCTGTTCCAATGACAATACAGTCTTCCACAGCCTCGAGCACCTATGGTCTTGACTGTCTGTTGGGTAACAGTAAGCTTATTTTCATTGCAATTCAACCCAAAATAACAACAGCAGAAGAGAGAATTTGTTTTAAAGATACGAGTATCACTGGGAAGGGAAGGGCTGGAACCAGAATTTGGGAATTGAACACCTTTAACACTGTCTCTGTCCCTCTTCCTGTCTTTCTGTTCATCTGTCTCTATCCCTGTCTCTGTCCCTGTCATGGTATCTGTCCCTGTCTTTGTCTCCATCCTTGTCCCTCTGTCTGTCTTGTCCCTGTCCGTCTGCATGTCTCATTTTGCTCTTCTCTGTCTGTTGCATTCCTTCTTCTTTTGAGCTCAAAATTCTCAAGAGATTCTGATTGCCTGTTGTGGATCAGATGTTCATTCCTGGACCAAATGACTGGCCAGAGGAAGAGACTGCACGTTATATGTGTGTGTATGTTACATGTATTACATCTCTTCCTCTGGTCACGATCGGTTGAGGAGCCGTCCTCCTCCCTTGCTGCGTTCCTGCATTGCTAACGAGACTCCATGAGCTCCTGTCCGCAAACCTTCCTCTGCCTCGCACACCCGTCTCCTCGCATGTACGATGGGGATCATAAGATCACCTGACTCTCGTGATCGTGGTGAGGCGAAATCAACAGGAAACACCCAGAATCACACCTGGCTCACAGTGCCCTCTCCACAGCATCTGGGATTGTTCTCAGAACCATGCATATTGGGTTGATACTCGACTCTTCCAGGGTGCCACCCCTTCCTTCCCCCCCCCACCCCCGTCCCTGGTGCTGTGTTAACCACGTTTCCAGCTTTGGCAAGTTTGATGCTTTACCATGGGCCCTCCGCCCCAATGTGGACATATCTTGTCCTGGACAAGCCAGTGATACGCCTGTGGGCCCTTCTGCCTCCGTGGCCATACCTCCCCTCCAGCCAGTCCAGAGGCACACCCCAACTCTTTTGAGCTCCCACGCTCAGGGCACTATTGGCCTGATCCAGTGAGTGCCAGACAACCAGAGACCTTCGCTATGTCCCAGGGCCTGTGGAAATGACTCACACTGGCCACCCCAGTCCTGTTGTCTCTGGTTAGCCCATTCCTTCCTGGGAGGGGGTCACCATAAAGCCTCCTGCCCACACGGGCCTCCTTCCTGCTGCGTCCCAGCTGCTCCCTTGAAGCCCTGGAGGCAGGGTGTGTCCCCTCCTTTGGAAACTGTTCAGAAGATATCTAGCTGATCAGTTGGTTTTACCCTACCTCAGAGGTTCTGTTAATGTCCATGTTTTATTTTCATTTTTTACTTTTATTTTTTAAAAGATTTTATTTATTTGTCAGAGAGAGAGACAGAAAGAACACGCGAGCGCACAAGCAGGCAGAGTGGCAGATAGAGGCAGAGAGAGAAGCAGGCTCCCTGCCAAGCAGGGAACCCTATGCAGGGCCCGATCCCGGGACCCTGAGATCATGACCTGAGCCGAAGGCAGAGGCTTAACCCACTGAGCCACCCAGGCGTCCCAATACCGGTGGTTTAGAACCGGTGTTCTATAAGGTCACGTCTTTCCTGCTCCGATGTCTTAGGTGAACCAGGATGTGGCTCTGGGGCCTACCATCCTGCAGGGGCTCCAGGAGGAGGGTCTGGAATTTAATTCCTGCCCCAGGCAGGGCTCTACATCCCCCTCAGGCATCCAGCTGCGGGCTCTGCTGCAGGCCCTCTCCCTCCCCAAGCCCCACCCCCCACTCCTCGTCCAGTTCTTTCTAATCTGATTATTCAAGTATGCCTCTGGTCCTTCAGGATTTTGCTTCTGATACTTGCCTAGACCTTGCATTTTGAACCTTCAAGCCTTTCTGTTCCAAACACTCCTGCTTTGTGATTCCAAAGCTTCCGTTTTCAAGACTTGTTTTCTTTCCCAGGAAATTCAAAGGCCTCCTCAGAAAATGAAAGCCAAGGATCTGATTCTTTCTTACCAAATTTGGTGGTGGATGTGCCCATCTCTGTCCTCAAATGTTGTAAGCTCAGAAGGGTCTCATTTGTGTAAAGGATCAGGCATGTGTGTGTGCAGGACACACGTACTTATCAGTCAGTATTTTGGTATGTTACCCTGCCACCAAAGAAATAGGGAAAAAATTTGCAAAGAGGCAGAATCTGAGTTTATGAGGTTATTCAAAGAATAGTTGTTTCCAAACTATTGTAAATATTCTAGAAACAAGTCTTACTGTATTTAATTCCTATGGAGCAAAATTCCATCTCCATTCTACTCATTAAGAGATAACGGTTCTTAACTATGTGAGTCCAAATGAATGTGCTTATGTTAAAACTGATGGCTCCGAGGGGGAAAACCCCTCGTAGGTTCTTTGACTGAGGGCCTGCAAATCAAGTCCCATGAAGGGGAAGAAAGGGTTTACTTCTTATGCATGGGGGGGGCGCTCACAGACATGAAATGAGCACCCCAAAGTGGTGGTCAGCCCGCAGACTTCTATAAAACCTCTTTGAACAAAGGGTTTTGAGCATCTAGGGCGGTGAAGTGTGGGAAGGTAAGTGCACTTGGGAACTCACGGCAGATAAGGGCTGTTCAGTAAAGTTCATCTGTGCCAGCCAACTCGGCTCTCACTCTCCGGCTCCTCCACAGCCGTAAACCTCCCTGGGGTGGGGGGATTTATGGCCGACCTCATTTCTCAGAAGTGTCTGCTCTTAGTCAGATAAGGGAAGCTCCGAGAAGCCTTCCTTCTGCACCGTTCATTCCCAGCGGTCTCCAGCTCAGAATAATCCAGGAACCGCAGGGCCATATTTCAGGTGGCGTGCTCCAGCCCTTCAGCTCCCTCTGCCCTGTGTTGAACACTTGTCCCACCCCTAGCATACGGTGGACACGGAAGTAGCATCAGGGATAGGGAGAGAAGGAGGGAGACAGGATGATGCCACGGGGCTGCTGTGAGCATGGGGATGCTGCAGAGCAGGCGCCGCCGGTGGGAAACCAACCCCACTTAGTGCCGGGGGATTTTATCCGGAAGGATTCTCGGAGATTCTGACACAGGGAGAATACTTGGAGCATCAGCGCCGTGGGGAGCTGTGGGTTTGGGTACGCGGGCTTGTGTGGGTGGGGCTGGCAGAGGGACAGGGGCGCCGACCGTGAGTGCACCCCAGTTGTATCCGGAAGGGGGTCCTCTGCAGTGAGTCGTTTCCAGAATGTGAACATTGGGGACATTTTGTAATCTCTGTTGTTCTCCCGGAGCTCGGGGCTTGGGGGAAGGTTGCTGTGCCCGGGACTGAGTGCCGTGCCTTGGCACCTGGGGGTTCATCTAAATTCGCTGTCAGAGACACCCCTACAGAAGTCACAGATGCAGGTGTCTTTCCAGTCAGTTGTCGGTGTGTCGGCTGAGCCTCTATAAATGCGCCTGGGAAGAGGGTCCAGAAGAGGACAGAGGGAAGGAAGCCTTAGCAGGTGGAAATAAGCGGATCTTTAGACTTTGTAAGCGGTTTTTCTGGGTATATCTAGGATGGAGGACCGGACACCAAGAACCAAGTCAGGGTCCTCGTACAGAGTGACTGGGCTCTCTAGTTTCTTGCGGAGGTCTGGTTGCTAACCCTCTGGTTTGGGCAAATACTTAGCATATTTTGGGTATGAGATGCTAAAGAATAAACCCGTTTTCAGGGCACCTGGGTGGCTCCGTCATTAAGCATCTGCCTTCAGCTCAGGTCCTGATCCTAGTGTCGTGGGATCGAGCCCTGCATTGGGCTCCCTGCTCAGCGGGAAGCCTGCTTCTCCCTCTCCCACTCCCCCGGCTCGTGTGTCCTCTCTTGCTGTGGCAGTCTCTGTCAAATAAACAACAACAACAAAAAAAGCCCATTTCCAGTGGAGCGCGCCACTTCTGATCAGGGAGGCTTTGGGCCGGGCGTGGTGGTTCCAGGGCCTCTGCTGGGAAAGGCTGCATCACTCTCCTTTTTCCTTCCTACAGAGAAAGCTTTTGTGATTTAGCTGAATTGTATACATTTTTGGAAAGATGGTTCTCTCAGCCTAGACTTTCAAGGCCTACTTCGGAGTCTGAAAGAAGGGGATTGTAACATAATCTCTTTAAAAACAGATGCTGCCAGAGATAAGGATGAAGTCATTCCCTTGAACTGAAGGCTGCCCTCACCTTCCTTGTGCTCATTTGTGCGGGAAGTTCCTTCAGAGCCTGTGAGATGCTCTTAGAAACTGCTTGTACCCGCCCCCTGCCCCCGGTTCTGTTCTGAGAGACTTGGGGTTTTGGAGCCCTGTCCTCTGTTTCCTCATTCCTTCTGACCCTGAGGTGTGTGTGGCTTGGCCCCGGAAAGTAGTGAAGCCTCCTGGTTTGTTCCCAGCGGGGTCCCTGGGCTGCAGGAGGGTTTCCCCACATCCTGCGTAGGGATTCCGTTCTCCTTCTGAAATCGGGACCAGCTGCTCGTCAGACACACACAGGCTGGCCTTCCCTAACCGCACACGGTCGTGCTCACTCCCGCGTGTGTGCGTCACTCCGTGTGTCACGGTGTGTCACACTCAAGCAGGCTGCAGGGAGTTTCCCCCACTGACTTGGACCGCACGGGATTTTTGTTTTAAACACCATTTGCAGAGACCAAACATGAGGCAAGAAGGAACTTCACTGTATCTTCCGTTGAATGTAAATTCTTCCTTTGTTCCTCGCCAGACTCGGACTCACGGCTCCCTCCCCAAAAGAGTTCAATTTCCCGAGACCTTCCAACGTGAACAATGACCTGTTTAGGCATCCGGGGTGACCATGAGAACATTCAGAGTGGCCGAGGTCACGCACACGTCGTCAGTACACTTCCTCACTTTGTGGGGTCTCAGAGGGTCGGCTGGCTGTCCCCAGCAGGAATGGACATTTTAGGACATTCAGGTGAAACACGTGTGTTCTTTGACTCCGAGTCTTAAATTCAGATGCCGCAGAGTGAGAGGTACTGATGGATCCTCGGTGCTGGCCACGAGCTTGTCTGGAGATGAGACCTTGGGGAGGGAAGGTGAGCCGAGTCTGGGTGGCCTTAAAAGGAAAAACCTTGTGGAAAACACTTCTCTTGGCACTGAAAGGAACCCAGTGCTTAGTGCTGAGTAGGACGCATAGGGCTGCAGAGCCTGCAACCAGCGTGTCCCCGTGGCCGCGGCACCTGCAGACTGTCTCTTGATGTGCAGCCTGCTCGTCTCTTTTGGTAATAGACCCCTGGGTTTTTGTTTTTTAATTTTAATTTTTCAGTGTTCCAGGATTCATTGTTTATGCGCCACACCCAGTGCTCCATGCAGTCTGTGCCCTCCTTAATACCCACCACCAGGATCACCCATTCCCCCCAACCCCCACCCCTCCAAATCCCTGTTTGTTTCTCAGAGTCCACAGTCTCTCATGGTTCGCCTGATTTCCCCCAACCCGCTTCTCCTCTCCCTCTCCCAGTGTCCTCCATGTTCTTTGTTATGCTCCACAAGTAAGTGAGACCATATGGTACTTGACTCTCTCTGCTTGACTTATTTCGCTCAGCATAATCTCTTCCAGTCCTGTCCATGTTGCTACAAAAGTTGGGTATTCGTCCTTTCTGACGGAGGCATAATACTCCATCGTGTATATGGACCACATCTTCTTATCCATTCGTCCGTTGAAGGGCATCTTGGTTCTTTCTACAGGTTGGCAACCGTGGCCATTGCTGCTATAAACATTGGGGTGCAGGTGCCCCCTCTTTTCACTCCATCTGTATCTTTGGGGTAAATACCCAGTAGTGCCATTGCAGGGTCATAGGGAAGCTCTATTTTTAATTTCTTGAGGAATCTCCACACTGTTCTCCAAAGTGGCTGCACCAACTTGCATTCCCGCCAACAGTGTAAGAGGGTTCCCCTTTCTCCACATCCTCTCCAACACACGTTGTTTCCTGTCTTGTTAATCTTTGCTGTTCTAAGTGGTGTAAGGTGGTATCTCAGTGTGGTTTTGATTTGAATTTCCCTGATGGCAAGCTTTATTACAAAGCTGTGATCACTAAGACAGCATGGTACTGGCACAAAAACAGACCCTTAGTTTTTAACCGGGTGCATGGCTGCTCGGATTAAAGCCTGTGTTTCCAAGTGAACCTTGCAGCTGGGTGTGGGACACACTATGTGACTGGAGGTAGGAATTATCCTGAAAGTAAGTCTCTGTAGGTAGGTAAGTCTCTGTTCCTGCCTTCTTTCCACTCTCCTACAGCTTAGAAATCAGGTGTGATGGCAGGGCTTGGGCAGCTACTCTGTGGCATGAGGTAGAGACGGCTGTGTACTGAGGGTGGAGGAACAGGACGATGGAGGGTCTGAGTCCCTGCCCCCGGGAACACCACGAACACCACAAGTTGCTGTTAACCCCTGAACTTGGAGAGAAAAAAATGCCTTTCTCTCCGGCTTTTGCCACTGTTAGCTTGTGTTACTGGTCTGGTGCAACCAGGTGTAATCCTAAGTGACATCCTCTTGCTCCCTACACCTGCATAGAGTTGATTCCTCTTAAGTGTTTCATGGTCAGAGTGTTTAAATGCCACCACCTTTGGAAATCAGCTGAGAGGTAAAGTTGCATGTCTTGTGGGAATGAGGGGTCTCCTGAAAGTGATGGACAGGTGCTGGGGAGCGACCTGAACCACAGGCAGGGTCCCTAGCAGCTTGGAACCAGGTAGCTGGCGAGGGCAAGACAGTATCCAAGGACCATGGCACAGACACTGCAGACCAGGAGGAGAAGCTCTCGGGAGCCCTGGCTAAGTCCTGGGCGTGGTCTTGCTTGTTGTTTGCGTGTTGGCAGGAACGGTTTCTTGGCTCTTCACTTAGAGTTTCAGTTCTGCTGGCGTAAATCAGTCGTGTTAGACATCAGGCGAATTTAACCCATCTTCCCCATTCTGGATTCACTTTTCAATACAAAGCTATTGCGCAGCCTCTTCTCTGATGTCTGTTTCCTGCGGAATTCTGGTCCCTCTTCAGATGGACCCTTTAAGGCAGTAGCTGTCCTAGTGTCGGTCTTGGAGGCATGCCAGGTTGCTGGAAGGCTTCAGGCCGGGGTGCCTCCAGCCCTGAGATCTGATTGACTGGGTAGGAATGTGCCCCGGGCACCAGGACTTTGGGTAGGGAGGCCTCTCGTGTGTCATCCCCACACGGCCCCCCTGACATTCCAAGAGGATAGTGGGTCAGGAAGAGGACGTAGGGTGGGCTTGGAGAGACACAAGGAAAAAGGAGCCAGGGTGGGAGGAAGAGCACACTCTGTTATTGGGAAAATAAGAGGAAGACGGCAACCCTCCCGACATCGTCGAGAGCTGTGGGTCAGTGATAGGCGGGTGGGTTCAGCCCCAGAGACCGGCTGCCACCCGATCCCCTGCACTCTGCTCCGTGGAGCTGAGCATCCGGGTGAAGCCACCCACCTGGCAGGCCTGGGCATTCCACCCCCTTGGGAGGGTGGGGCGGGGAGTGGGGCTGACCCGCCATGCAGCTGGGCCAAGGGGAAGCTGCGCCTCTTTGCCGCATAACGCAGCGCCCCGGTGTGTGCATTACCCGCCCCCACCCCCCCCATATTCAGGGGTCATGGTGTCTCTGTTCTCTGGAGATTTACTCCTGGATCATTCAAACCTGCATTCTTCCGGCGAACTGAAACCGATACACAAAGTGTTTGAACACGAGGCTCAGTGAGTCTGGGACTGGAGCCATCTACAACGCTTGTAGACACGCACGGCTTCACGTCCGCACTGGGCACCGAAGTGAGGACTGCGCACAAACCCCTCTTCGGGAGAGGCTCGAGCGTCAGTACCCGGGTCCGGGGCTGGGACAGATGGGGGTGGCGGGTGGTTTCTTGCAGACATGGCTCCCATCAGGAACGCACGGCGGCTGTGTCCAGGGCGGAGGGCGACACGCTTTATTCTGTGCACACTCTGATTTTGGCTGCTGGGTTTGCACAGTGAGTTACAGGGCATCAGAAGGCAAGGGGGCCGGGTCTGTGCGGCGGTGCTTGGCCCTGAGTCCTGTAGCGGCTGATGCCCTCTCTCCCTGCCTCCCCCTGCCGGGTGCTCTACTGCCAGGGACCTGATGTGCTAGACATGTCCGCGATGTTCTCTGTAAGCCCAGATAGGTTTTGGATGAGGTTCTGTCTTATAACTGGCATTGTTTTTTGATGGTTCCATTGAACTGGCTTGACGTGGACGGGCCTAGAGCCGCTGGCCCAAGGCTGGGCATTCACGGTGCGGCCACAGGCGGGCGCCCTTACTCCCCGACGCTCCCCTCCAGGATCCGGACGAGGTGCTGATAGGTGTCTCTTTCCGCCTGCCACGAGTGATACTTCCTCACATATTCCCTTCCGTTGGCCACAATTTCTTTTTCTAGCATGGGATCACGAACCAGTCTCTTTGCCAGCTGAGCAAACTCCTGCAAAGGAGGGGGAGGAGAAACGGGTGTAAATAATGGGTGAAGGGGGATTTGCAGGAGTGTCCAAACGCCTGTGCCTGTGGTAGCTCCCAGCCTCTCCCTTGGCCGCCACCCGGCTCCGGGGACGTGGCCCCGAGGGGCAGGAGAGCTCATGTAGACACGGGCTGAGCGAGAAAACACACGAACCCCCTGACGTGCGTGCATGCACACATGCACACACGTCAGGATGGCTGTCCGCGGGGGGAGCTCGGAGCCGTCAGCTCTACCTCCCTGTCCCTCTCCCCTGCGTTCCCAAAAGCTGCTGTTTCTTTCTTTCACTATTCACCCTTAAATCTGCTATTTCTCCCCTCAGTGTCCCCTGGGTTCCGACTCTGGGCTCCAAGCCCACATCTCACGCTGCTGCCCCTGTGCTGCTTGCTCCCCACCGTGCTGGGGCTCCCTGTTCCTGGGCACGGAGCGTGTCTTCAGATGCTCTGCCTCGGTGACGAGTGCCCAGCTTCAGAGTCCAAGCTGGCTCGGATCCTTCTGCAAGACGCAAGGGAGCTGCGGCTTTGGGCCAGCGAGTTAACTGAGCCCCACAGGGACCATCTCCTCAGGGACAGGGGCGGCCGTTCCCTGACGGGTCAGCCCGGCCATTCCCCAGACTCCCCCAGGAGAAAGAGGGAGACGGGACTCGTCGGTCCTGTTTTCTGGCCTTCCCTTCTGTCGCGTAGCTTCAGGCCGCGTGTCTGCCGACCGGCACGACCTACAGATGCCACAGATGCCGCCACCAGCGCCGGGGCAGTCCTGAGGCCCAGCTTCTGGGGTCACAGCCCTCCGTAATCAGTATTAGGGTTATTTTGATTGTTCCGGAGTACATGAGCACGAAGTCAAGAGCAGAGTGTGAGCCCGGAGGTCTGCATGTGACCTCACTCTCTACCTTCAGGCGGGTAACCTTGGGGACATTCCTTAACCTCCTGTGCCTCTGTTTCCTCTTCTGTAACTGAGGGACAGCGGCAGCACCTGCTCCATGGTGTGTTGGCAGGATAGACTGCGTTGGTACAGAGGGCCTGGGCATGGCCTGGCACAGACTTTGCTGTCCCTGTCCCCAGGGCTCCCGGAAGCCTAGGCAGACTCCAGCGAGACAGCCAGGCCTGGGATTAACATCCACTGCTCTGCTGTTCGAAAGGAATGCCCACATACTCTCAAAATTACCACGAATTAAATGTTGAATGCTCTTTATAGCTAACAATATAAATAGCAATATTTACGATAGAGTGGAGTTCATATTTTTATGCGTTATGTTTCCACTCTTTAGTTCTCTTATAATAAAAATGTGACATACTTATTCCCACCTCCAGTCGAACAGCCACGTTCTTACAGAAGTCATTCGCCAGGGTTACACCTGGTCTATTGCTAGAGGACACCGGTTGGTCTTGGATTTATCTGACACGCAGACTGGCTGTTAGAATGTCTAGACAGAACGTTTGGCCGTTTTATAGCCGAGCCTGAATGACGGGAGCTTCTGCGGATAGGACATGAGCAAGCGCACGGTTTCCTCTCTGCGCGGAAGACCCGACAGAAACACGGACTCACATGGAGCGAGAGCCCCTGGGGCCGGGGACACGACGTACCCGGCTGGCGGGCAGGGAGCCCGGTGTGAGTGGCCGGAGGACAGGAGCGAAGCAGAGCATCGGGACAAGCAGAGGGAAACCTGCCTCATGAGCCGAGGACTGCTCTCATCCGGGCTGAGCCGGCTCCTGTGTGCCTGCTGGTGCAGCACATGCACTTGGAGACAAGTGAGGGGACAAACAGCCGTGTGCTTGCTGGGGCAGGCCGCGCGTCCTCTGTCCCCACGTGCGGGCTGCAGTCTGCTTCTCCGGCTTGTGAATCTGTGCTCAACCCACAGACCACGTCGGACAGAGGTGACGGGTCTGATCTCCAAGCACAGCTCCATTGCTTCTCCATTCCCACTCCTGCTCTGAGGCCTGGGCTGCCCGCTGAGGGGGACAGTGTGCGGACACGGATGCCCGCCAGGACCCGCCCGGCCCACGAGGCAGGAGGATCTCCAGCAGAGCCCCCAGGAAAGAAGCGCGCATGTCCGTTCACCTGGGATTCTGAACTTCTGGCTGTAGAACTTGCCAGAAAACTGGTCAGCCGATTGCCAAATACTTCCTGGAGGGGAGGGGTGCTCATCAAGGGCTCCTGTGGCGCCTGAACTTGGAAATCACTCAGGAGAATGAGTTGTAAGGCGTCAGAGGGGATGTCCATGGAGCCAAGTGTGGAAACCCCACGCCTGGGAGCTCAGAGGCCCGTCTCCACGCTGTTCTCAGCACCCAGAACCGAGTGCCCACCTGCACCACAGCCACTGTGGGTGCGGACTTCACGCCACATCCTCTGTGCTCTTCAAGAGAGGCCTAAATCTTGCATATCTCTATGCATGCCATGCACACGGAAAGGCGCCTGTGGCCCACCCGGATCGACCCAGGACCACAGGCCTGTGCAGGCCTGGCTTGGGCCACACATCTCTGACATTAAAAAACATTAAAAACATTATGAGTAGGTCACCACTGCTGAGTCCCTAAGTCTCCAGCTCCCCTGGCAGATGGGGCCTGCCTTGCCCCAGGCCCAAGCCCTAACCTACGCTTAGTTTCCTTTCCCCTAAATCACTCAGACTGGCCTCTCGCAGAGGCACTGCCAAGGTCCAGTAAATGAGAAGCGGGATCCGTTGGACAGATCTGATGTTCAGACTCCTGTAGGGATCCTTGTCGTCACACCGTCTCCCCCGCGCCATGGAGCGGGAGGCTCTCGTGAGAAGCCCACAGCCCTGCAGACAGCACCCCGGACATGGTTCAGAGAAGCATTCCATCTCGACCCCCTTCTCGGATCCCCATGGGCTTCTTTCCAGAGATGCTAAAATTGACTGCACAGAAACGGAGCTTCGGGTGAGGATACTGAGTTCAACAGCTCTAAAGCTCAGGCCGTTTTGCAAACAGCACCTGGCTTGCGCCCAACCAGTCACCCCATAGACCAGGCCTTTGAACCGGGGGAGGCCCAGGAGCAGCACTTTGGACGCCTGGGCGTGTGTCCCAACCCCTGCCCGGGGCTGCTGGGGACAGGGCAGTCCACAGCTCTGACCCACGTGATGGGAACATTAATCCGCTTATGCTCCTGACTGGGTCAAGGACAGAGCGTCTTTGGTGAGGCGTGAGCCTGCTCCCGCGCTCCACTCTGTTGAGGACAGCTGGTGTCGGGCCTGGAGCCACCAGTGGGGTCGGGAGGGGCCTCAAATCCACAGCAGCAGTCAGCATCCGTCGCGTGCTTCCTGTTTGGAATCCAGGATGGGGGCTGCGATGATGGGGCTCAGGCCTACTCTCATTACCGTATGCCCCACGGTGGCTCTGGCGGCGCCCCATACACAACACACCACAGTTTGCAAATCAAAACGTACCAACAGTCACGTGGGGCAGGAAAAACAAAGCCATAAATAACTTCGCATCGGCTCAGAGAGGACTTTGCTGCCAAGTGAGTTTTGGCATCAAATTCCCCAAAAATCAAATTGCTTTTCAGGTACTTTTTGGATTTTGGAAATGCAGAAAGGGCCTGGGACTCTGGGCTGTCCCTAAGACTCCTCAGACAGAGGAACAGGAACAGAGAGGGGTTCAGGGACCGTGCCCAGGGGCACACGGTAAGCGGTCAGCATCCAAGATGGGACTGCACTCAGACCGTTTGGCCCTGGACCCGTGTCCCCCTCCTCCGGTCTCGGCAAGGGAAGACCAGAACGAGAGGGAACGCCATGAGGGGAGTGCTGGCCTGGAGAAGGTTCCAGGGGGCAACAGTGACCACAGCCGGGTCAGAGGGAAAGAGCAGGGCCCTCAAGACATATGGCAGTAAATCTGCCATGAAGTCATCCTGGCTGTGCCTCGCGGACACGGGATGGACGTGAGGCTCCCTGGCAGAGGTCCTCCAGGGGAGCGGGCTGTGGGAGGCAGACCTGGGGGTGAAGGCCGCCTCCAGCCCCTGCAAAGGCCCCTGATTCTCTGTCCCGCTGAGGCTGGGCTCAGCCATCTCGGCCCACAGACCCTCAGGGGAGCAGGGGACGATCACTCTGGGCTGGTGGCTGCCATCCTGGTCCACATGAATGTCCACACACTGCCCTGTTCATAGCCAGCACAGCTCTCCCTCCCTCAGACCTCAGCCACCAGCCGTGCCTTCACGTGGTCACAGCTCATGGCCTTGGCTCTCTTAGACGCCGGCTCCAGGAATGGCCCCGACGAGCAGGAGCTCCCGAATGGCGAGCAGCCCAGCTATCGGGGTCCGCGTGTTGTCCCTGCTCCAGCAACCATCTGCCCTGAGGAGCAACCTTCTGCACCCGGCATGCGGTACCCCCGGGAGAAAAGCACACGGTCTCTGCACCCGTGGGAACAGGAGCGAGGTTGGGTTCACCACTCGCAGCCTTGGCTGAGCGCGGCAGCCACGGACATGGGCTGCTCACCACGCACTGTGAGGCCAAGCGACTAAGGAGTGGCAAGTCCAGACGGGGACAGGGACATGTCCCACGTGCGTGTGTCCTGCAAAAATGGGAGGTTGTCTCCGAGTGGCTGATGATGAAAGTTTCTTGTTTAATTTTTATGTTGTCAATTTTTCTGTAAGAACCACTTGGACAGTAAAAAATCAGAGCCCGCCGCCAGGAGAGGGAGACCGAGACCATGGGACCGTGTCAGCTCTGTGCCCGCCGTGCTCCTGTGAGCCGGGCCCCGTGGTTCTTGTCTGTTTCCGCTGTTCCCTGCACCCCGCGTGCTGCACCCCTTCAGCTCCCCTGTGGCTTGCCAACACCCCAGCTCCCGTGTGCAGGGCTCTGCCGCCACCAGGACCCTTCCCTGCGGGGCACCTCATCCTTCGAGGCCAGCCTCACCCTCGCAGGGTAGAACCTGAGAGAGTCCTGGGAGTCGATCCCTGCCATGTCCTACCAGGGGTGCTGTCCACAGTGCTGAGGGCGGGAAGAGGCTGTGCTGCCCTATCTCAGGACCACCCTGCCTGGACCCTTGCCCTCCCAGCTTCTGCCTCCAGGACCTCACTCTGTGCCCGCCACGTGGCAGGGCCTCAGGGAAAGTTCTCTAACTCACCTGCCATATGGCAGGATCTGACTCCCTGCCTCGTCGCACAGAGATGGACAGAACCCATCACTCTTGTCCTGTCACTCGAAGCCCAGACTCTTCTTTCTGGCTGGTGAGTCCCTCCACTCCCGAGACTTCTGAGGACCCCTAACCTTCTCTTGTGCCTGGAGGGCAAGGCCTTGTCCCAAGCTAGGAATGTGTCTATTTGGACATGACCTCGCTGGGAATGTCGCTGCTGTGGGTGACGGTCCTATCTCTCACTTGCTCACAGAGGGAACAGCCCTCATCTAGAGCAGACGTCTAATGGCTAGCCGCCCAGCAGATCTCCCCTGGATGGTTGGCTAGGCCCACGGGCATTTAAGCTAACAGCCGACTGAATTGTCAACATTCACAAATGGGTAAAATCCAGTTATAATTTGGGAATTCCAGCCTGTCTTCAGACACAGCAAGGGCATGACTAGGGCCTGTGAGCCCAGGGTGGCTGGCGGTGGGCACTGTCGGGGCCCCTCGCTCACCCGGGACGTGTGGTCTGCCCTGCAGGCCCGATGTGAGAGCACGAGCCACCTGTGTGAGAGCAGGAGCCACCTGGCCTTGTGGGAGCCTGGTTCAAACCTGCTTCTTCTCTCTTCTCTCCCCGCCCCCACCCCATATAGCCACACTTACTTCCCACACACTTCTTCCCTCAAAACCTCGCTCCTGCTTTTGGGGCTCACCGAGGCATTGATGGGATGACCCTCATCTTTCACGTTCTGCCGACAGACGCGGAAGCCGCTGGGGCCCCTGGGGAGACGGCGCCCGCACACACAGCTGCTGGGCCGTGGACCTGACCCTGACGGCCAGAGGTGTGGGTGCTCAGGACGCCGCACATGGGCGCCAGTCTGTCCCCTGACCGCAGCCCGTGGCGCAGAGTCTGTCACGGGGTGTGGAGATGGGGCCGCGGGGTGCCATAGGCACAGGAAGGAGAGACAGGGAGCGAGGGCTCAGGCAGGGGCTGCCACAGAACACAGACTGCGCTCTCGGAGGGAAGGTCAGGTTTCCCTCGCAGCTGTTGGTTTAGTTCCATATAGACGTTCACAAAATAAATGAGCACAAGGGCTGCCCTTTGACAACCACTGATGTCATTCAGGCAAAGCCCGTGTGCAGTTTGTTTGCTGTTTCGAAGGGGAGGTGAGGGGGGTCTGTTATGTGTGACCGATCGACGACCGCCCCCCGCCCCCGGCCTGGTTGTCTCTGTCACGTCCATCAGGGACAGCTCGCGCAGGCTGAGCGAGTCTGGATGCAGCTCGGACGGCGGCTGTGTCCCCGGCCGACACATGCACGTCCCCTTGAGCAGCCGCTGTCCGCGTGCGAGTCCCCCCTTACCAGGTTAAATGCTGCTTCTGATCCATATTTGGATGCGAATTGGAAATAACCCTTTCACACTCCGCAGCCGGCCGGCGGTGCATGTCGCTGAGCCCGGGGCTGCGCGGACTCCCCCACGGTTGCCGGCTTATTTAAAATACGTCTTGTTTTGGAAGCAGGCTCCCACCTTGGTCGAGTCTGGTGGCGGCCATAAAGAAGACAAAACAAAGCCGTGTGTGACGGCCCCGTCTAGCAGGCTTTTCAAAGTGTGTTAACACAGCCCGCGGCCTCCCCCGACGTGAGACCTGAAGTGTCCTTTCTTTTTTAAAATCCTTTGTGACACCAACATTAATGTTGTAGAATCAAAACAAGTCCTTGACTTTGTGTGCCATGGCGCCGTGTCTGGGAGCCGGGGTTCATGACCCTGTTGGGGGGGAGGGGACGCTCGTCGGCAAGTGTCAGAGGGAGTCCCTGCCGGAAGCACCATGCTGTCCTCGTGCTCGGACTCCCTGCCGAAGTCAGAGCTCTGAAACAAGCCGACGGGGGTTCGGGGAGAGGACAGTAAAATGACCTTGCCGGGGTGGCGGCACAACTGCCTAACCCACGAGCTTGGCTGGTGTTGACTGCCAGAGTTCCAGAATGGGGTAGAAGGCAGCGAGCCTTGGTCTGGAGAAGCAACAGGTAATTGCCGTCAGCTCTCCCTGTCCTGACACTGCTCAGGCCGCAGGCGCTGCCGCTGAAAGGGAAGGTGTTAGTGGCCGGGATGCCTTTGGCAGGACAGTCACACGGGAGCCCTGGGCTCCTTGGCTGCTGCATCGGCCTCCCCCGGGCTGGGGGTGGGGGGCAGCGTCCCAGGCCACAGGGAAGAGAGGGGAGCATAGTTGTGGCAAAGGATTGAGCATCTCGGATTAAGCATCTGCCAGAGGAAATCTGAAAATCGAATTTTCTAATATTTGAGTTGACTCTAATTTTTAAGTGTAAATCCCCACGCTCCTGAATATAATATGTGCTCTCATGAAGGCACCGGCAGGCAGAACCTAAGTTTTAAAGACTCAAAGGACAAAACTCAGGCCTAAGGCATTATCTCCTGCCGCCAGACACCGGGTGCTGACTGAGGCCGTGGCTGTGCTGCAGGGACAGCCCGCCAGAGCTCTTGCCGCGCACCGGGAACAGGCTCAGCCCTGTGTGTCCCTCCGCCTGCTCCCGGCACCCCTCCAGGAGGCAGCAGGGATCACGAGCTCTGCTTGTCCCAGAGAAAACAGAGCTTGGAGACCCAGGCCAGGCCACACATCCTACAGGCAGTCCCCAGGGCCCAACTGCGGGCAGACACCCATGGGCACACTGCAGACCCCTTCTCACACTTCCTGGAGGTCCTCCCCGCCCCCCGCCCAATGTCCCTGCCGTGTCCCCTCGCAGCTGCACTGTCCCTGTGTGATCTTCAAATAAAGCGCCAGCTCGTCCTGTACGCTGTTTTGAGGCATTAAAACGATCAGATACACAGCCGTCTTGCTGAAAACCAGTAGGTGTTCTAGAAATCTACGATTTTGTCTGAAGAGCACCTGCCTGGAGACCAGAAATCCAAGCATCAGGGGGCCTGATGGGCTTACGGCCGTGCCGCTCGTCAGAGGCAGGAACAGGAGCAGGTCCTGTGTTTGGGTCTCTGTTCTAGGATTTTCTGAATCACAGGACTGCCCCCGGGGCCACCGAGGACACATGCTGCATGCAGGGCTCCCGCCACGGGGAGGGGGCACTAGCGGAAAGATGGGAACCCTGGACTGTCCAAGGGAAATGCTGATGAAAACCGTCCCGGACAGACGCTTCCTCACCTGAGGGTCTGAAAATAGCAGGCCTGTGACCTCATGCTTCACCACCGCTGCGTTCCCGGGGATGTTCCGGGCCAGCACCGGCACTTCCAGGTCCATGGCCTGAGGGCGGGAGAGAGAAGACAGGTGGGCAGCCGTGATTAAGACCGTCCCCTGGCAGACGAGCCCGCGTTGGGGCAATAGCGTCTGTGCCCCCCAGGCCTCCGGCACCTCACCCGATCAAAACGTTCCGCTGGCACAGTATGTCCTGCACTGTGATAACTTACTGTTGCAGGTTCTGGAAAGCTCTGTCCCGCAAGACTTTGACATAATTACCGCGGTGTCACGAAGAAACCCCCCGCCCCCCAGTGTTCGCTTGACACTTGTGCAGTAAGTCTGGAGAGCACAACCTTAGTTATCCTCATTACTCTCCAGTGAGTCATGCACCCCCAGCACAAGCCGCGGGAACGGTGCTGGAGGCCTGGCATCTCTCTGGCACGCAGACCAGAGCAAGAAGGAACATGATTTGTCATCCCGATTGTGCACTGAGCAGGCTCTCCACCCCCAAGGTCTGGGATCAGCACGTGGCTTCCGTGGCCCCGCACAGACTAGCATGGAGGCCTTGGAAGGTGCCCGAGAGCTCAGCAGGCAGAGTTGGCCTCATCTCCTCGGCCGGGCAGCGTCTCTGGTTCTCCTCCTACGGTACTGGGGAGCCTCCGACATTGAAGCCTCCTGGGGCTGCTTAGACCTGGGCCCACTCACCCCCGTAGGGCAGGAGCCCTTCAGCACATAAGAGGGACATCTCTTTGCAACTTGGCATCCACGGGCAGGATGGGCTGGCATCAACAGCAAACCAATAATGTGGCTTTTACTCCACAAAAGTATGTTTTAGACGCTCTGTGTCTGTGGCATCTCTTTTCATGTCATAAACATTTGGTCACAAAGGGGTGACATTTGATCTTCGGAAATGCAGAGTTACCCAAGTGCAGCTGGTCTCCAAGCCAGGTTTCCACCGTCCTTCTGTAGTGTCCCATCTAGGGTCTTCGGTGCTCACGACACTCGGGAAGGAACAGCTGCATCCCAGCACCACAGTCCCAAGGGCTTCCGACTCCTGGGTGGGCCTGGGGTTCTGACACGCCCACAGGCCCATCTGGCGGCCTGGGAGACAGCACAGGGCCCGGGATCGAGAGGCCTTGGTCTCAGTGAAGACCTTGCTCTCACTGTCTTTGCTCTGGGCCCACACAGTGCGTGTCACCTCAGACTGCAGCGCTGTCACCTGGAGTGATGAGGAACCTTGACCCCCAGCCCATCACAGGCCACCCTGCTCTGCCCCACGATCGGGCATTCCTGAAGGTTCCTCCCGCCATTCTGCAGTGCAGCCCAGGAACCGCCGAGGTAGCATGCCTGCAGACGAGGTTCTGGATGTCTCCCTGGGTTTTGGTTGAATGAGGGACTAAACTGTCCTCTCTACAGCACGTGAAAGAGTCCGGCGTCATTCTGCGCAGATACCACTGTGTGGTTTGTGGCTAAGCGGACTAGCACGTCCGTGACATCAGTTGCGAGGCCGTATCATGATCACAGTGAGTGATGCTGAGTCACGCGGCTTGTCTCTGCCCTTGTCATAGTGCAGGTCGCTGGGTCATTAAACTAGCACAACACACTGTGATTTCATTTCTAGACGTTTGTCAAGTCACTGCCTCCTTCTCACATGGGCGAGACCTTTGAGACCATCCTGTCACCCAGTGTCTCCTGTCGGGTCAGAGCTCAGAAGGAGGGTGATTGACATGTCATGCTGCTCCTGCTCCAGGCAGCCCCGCAGCATTTTCATACTCAAAGGGTACATTTATCCAGATTTGAAGTAAGTATCAGTATCTGTGAAACATCTGTGGCAGACATAGAATCGAGAGGAGCTGTGTACGATGGAGAGGGAGAGATTGACAAATGCAGATTTACGGCACTGACGACGAAAGCAGCATAGGACCAGCCGCTCCTGAGAGAGAACGGAGTTTAAATCCCCGTCTGGGGCCAAAAAGAATCTCGTTACCGCCCCTCCTGTTGCATGCAATCACTGGTGTATCCACTCGACCAGTGCTCGCCGAGCGCCCATCCTACGTGGAAGGCTGTGCCCCACTGAGAACTGTCCCTTCATTGTCCTCATTGGACAGAAGTTTGTTCTCAGCCTGCAAACGGCAGGACACAGGAGGCTGGGGTGACGGGAGCAGCTGGCAGACAGGGACAGTGAGTTGGTATTGCTCAGGGGAGAACCTCGCTTGAAGCCGAAGGCCATGAGAAGGAAAGAGCAAATGCGGCCAAAGGAGGAGGACAGCGTCACACAAACGCAGTTACTGACGTGGACAGCAAGAGCAACGCAGCTGATAAACCCAGTGGCTCTTCTCCGGGAAAAAAAAAAAAAAATCAGTGAAATAACAAAGCCGCCAGGGGCCCTCATCACAAGCAAGGAGAAAGCAAAAGCAGGCAGCGGCAGGGGGCGCAGACCACTGGAACACTGAGGAATTTCGGAATCACAGGCGGGTGCTTATAGCAATCGTCCCGCATGAACTGCACACCCGGCTGGAACGGGCAGTGACTGGGAAGAACGCTTCTTCCCTAATCAACCGCGGCGGCAGCAGAAGAGCTGAAACAGCGCAGTTTCCAGGAGTAAACAGAAAAGTTATGGAAACTATGTGCAACGAAAGGACCCTCTCAGACGGTGTTGCAAGGGAATTCTGCGGAGTCCTTAAACCGCCTCTTCCCTGGGCTGCAGGAGTCGTTCCAGGTCACAGAAGAAGAAAGAAACGTCCCAAGTAAGTGTTACGAGTCCACCAGCCACATCAAAGCAGGGGACAGACGGCCTGGGAAGAGAAGCCACAGGCCGACCTCATGTCTAAACAAACCTCGTGAAAACCCTAAAGAAGACAGAAGCAAACAGAATCCAGCAGCACACGAAGAAATCACGGAAACCGACCACGGCAGTTCCCACATCCAGTCGAATGCACTAGAACACACTCAAAGGACCGAAGTCGTCCGGCTGGGTGACAACAGCAAGACTTAGCCGTGTTCATCGCCTACAAGAGAAACACTTTGGATTCAAAGACACCAAAGTTGGAAAGTAAAAGGATGAGAAAATGTACTTGTGAACAGAAACCACAGAGCTTCCCTGGTGGCATTAACATGACCGAATGGCCTGGGGGACAAGACCTGCTTCTGGAGACAAAGAGGGCATCTCCATGAGAAAAGGATCCACACATCAGGAACACCTAAAAGTTGTAACCTGTGCACATGCCTGAGGACAGAGCCCCGTACACCCACCCAAACCAAAACCTGACAGAACTGGGAGGAGAAATAGGCAATTTAATCATAATAATTAGATATCTTGAACTCCACCCTCCCCCACAATAACTGATAGAACGACAGGACAGACAACTGTCAGCCAGAAGCCCGTAACAGCACTAACCCACTTAACCTGACATTTACCGGACACCCCCAACGGCTGCAGACACATTCCTCCCCAGTACGTGTGGTTCCCTCTCCAGGACTTGTCATATGCTGAATGCAAAGAAATACAAGCACATCCAGGAAGACCGAAATCACGCAAAGTATGTTTTCTGACCACATATATGGAAACTGGGGTAGGTATGGGTGTGGGAAAAGGGGATATATATGTGAAACAGAGGAAGGGGAGGCCTTCGGGTGGCAGAACTTAAACTGGAGGTATTGTGTGTGTGTGTGTGTGTGTGTGTGTGAGTGTGTATGTGAGAGAGAGAGGCGGTGGGGGAGATGGGGCACAGAGGTGAGCGTATGTGGCTACTCACTGTACTGTACTTTCGGTTCTCTGGGTTTTACACATTTAAAAATCAAAATGATAATTTTCTCAAAGTGCATGCTCTGAAGCTCTTCTGCCTGGGTCTGAATGCTCGTTCTTTTACACACAGCTGACCCTCGAAGAACAGGCATTTGAATTCTGAGTCTGCTTACACATGGATTTTTTAAAACCGTGTTACGTTAGTCAGCATACAGTACATCAGTAGTTTTTGATGTAGTGTCCAACATGCAATGTTTATGTACAACACCCAGTGCTCCATGTAACACATGCACTCCATAATACCCACCGCCAGGCTCACCCATCCGTCCCCACACCGGTAAAACCCTCAGTTTCTCAGAGCCCACAGTCTCTCCTGGTTCATTTGATTTCTGCCATCTCACTTCTCTCCATCTCCCCATGTCCTCTGTGTTATTCCTTATGCTCCACAAGTAAGTGAAACCATGTGATCATTGACTCTCTCTGCTTAACTTATTTCACTCAGCATAATCTCTTCCAGTCCCGTCCATGTTGATACAAAAGTTGGGTATTCATCCTTTCTGATGGAGGCATAATACTCCATAGTGTATAATGGACCACATCTTGCTTATCCATTCGTCTGCTGAAGAGCATCTTGGTTCTTTCTACAGTTTGGCGACCGTGGCCATTGCTGCAATAAACATTGGGGTACAGATGGCCCTTCTTTTCACTACATCTGTATCTTTGGGGTAAATACCCAGCAGTGCAATTGCAGGGTCATAAGGTAGCTCTCTTTTAATTTCTTGAGGAATCTCCACACTGTTCTCCAAAGTGGCTGCACCAACTTGCATTCTCACCAACAGTGTAAGAGGGTTCCCCTTTCTCCACATCCTCTCCAACACACGTTGTTTCCTGTCTTGCTAATTTTGGCCATTCTAACTGGTGTCAGGTGGTATCTCAATGTGGTTTTCATTTGAATCTCCCTGATGGCTAGTGATGATGAACATTTTTTCATGTGTCTGATAGCCATTTGTATGTCTTCGTTGGAGAAGTGTCTGTTCATATCTTCTGCCCATTTTTTGATATGAGTATCTGTTTTGTGTGTGTTGAGTTTGAGGAGTTCTTTATAGATCCTGGATATCAACCTTTTGTCTGTACTGTCATTTGCAAATATCTTCTCCCATTCCATGGGTTGCCTGTTTGTTTTGTTAACTGTTTCCTTTGCTGTGCAGAAGCTTTTGATTTTGATGAAGTCCCAAAAGTTCATTTTCGCTTTTGTTTCCTTTGCCTTTGGAGACATATCTTGAAAGAAGTTGCTGTGGCTGATATCGAAGAGGTTACTGCCTATGTTCTCCTCTAGGATTCTGATGGATTCCTGTCTCACGTTGAGGTCTTTTATCCATTTCGAGTTTATCTTTGTGTACGGTGTAAGAGAATGGTCGAGTTTCATTCTTCTACATATAGCTGTCCAGTTTTCCCAGCACCATTTATTGAAGAGACTGTCTTTTTCCCACTGTATATTTTTTCCAGTTTTGTTGAAGATTATTTGACCATAGAGTTGAGGGTCCATATCTGGGCTCTCTTCTCTGTTCCACTGGTTTATGTGTCTGTTTTTATGCCAGTACCATGCTGTCTTGGTGATCACAGCTTGGTAGTAAAGCTTGAAATCAGGTAACGTGATGCCGCCAGTTTTGTTTTTGTTTTTCAACATTTCTTTAGCAATTCGGGGTAAGAATACAGTATATAATACATACAACATACAAAATATGTGTTCCCTGACGGTTTATTTTACTGGTAAGGCTTCCAGGCAGTAGGAGGCTATTAGTAGTTACATTTTCGGGGAGTCAGAAGCTGCATGTGGATTTTCAACTGCGTGGGATTCAGGGCCTCTGATCCCCATGGTGGGCAAGGATCTGCTGGACTAGCTGTCCGATCTTGAGCCAGGGTCACAATCTCTCACATGTTTGCCCATTTTCTCTGACGTAAAATAAGGATGAGAATAAAATCTTCCTCATTAAGGGTTGTGGGGAGGATTAACCGATGGTACTGAAGAACTTAGACTCATTTCTGGGCACAGTCACCACAGCAAATAAGATCGAGGTTGCTGATGGTTTCTCTGCCTGAATCAGTAACATTCACGGAGTTGAACTCCACTGCCTGGAGTGCTAGGTTGCATTTCAAACCTCAAAATCCCACATAAGAAACAGGTGCCCTTAGAAACTAGGAAGCTATAAAGAAAGTAAATTGAAATTATATTAAAATTTGGAATAAAATTTTAATATAATTTTTTTTTTTTTTTTTTTGACAGAGAGAGATCACAAGTAGAGAGGCAGGCAGAGAGAGAGAGAGAGGGAAGCAGGCTCCCTGCTGAGCAGAGAGCCCGATGTGGGACTCGATCCCAGGACCCCGAGATCATGACCTGAGCCGAAGGCAGCGTCTTAACCCACTGAGCCACCCAGGCGCCCCTTAATATAATTTTTTAAAAAAGTAAAAATGCAGCATACACAAGCATAAAAATAAATTTGGACACTTTTCTTGGACCGTACAAATTAACTCAAAATGAATCATCAGTCCAATGTAAGAGCTAAATCCATAAAACCGCCGAAGAAAATACAGAAGTAAATATTTGAGAGCTTGGTCAGGCAAGTTTTCTTAGTTAGATATGACACCGAAAACACAAGCAACAGCAACAACAATGAAAATAGATACACTGACCTTAATAAAACATCTTAGACTTTGGAACTTCAGTGAAAACCATTAAGAAAATGAAAAGATGGAACCCACAGAGTGGGTTTTGAAGCATGGGTTTGTAAAGCATCTATCTGGTCAGGGACTTATACCTACAATATATAAAGAGCTCTTACAACTTAATAATGAGAAAGACAACCCAATTTAAAAAATGGGCAACCTGAGAAGATATTTCTTCAAGGAAGATATAAATAGGGCAAGAAACACCTGAAAAGATGCTCAACACCATCTTAAACTGTAAGTGAATTCCACAATGCGCTACGACATCGCACACCCCAAGACGGCTAGCGCCCGGAAGACAGTAGCGGCTGAGGGGGGGTGTGCAGAAACTTGAGCCTCCCCGCGCCCTGCTGGCGGGCGATGAGAGGGTGTGCTCACTTTGGAAGGTGGTGTGGCTCCTCTTCCAACAGTTAAACACTGAGCTCCCACGGACCCAGCCAGTCTGCTCCTGCATGCAGACCCAAGAGAAATGGAACCATGTGGCCAAACACGTGCCCACAGCTGTTCCCAGCAGCGTTACTCATTACGGGCAGGAAGTGGACCCAGCCTGGCTGTGCACGAACCGGTGAGAGATCCCTAAGTGCAGTGCGTCCGCACCACGGCATGTCTCACAGATACAAAGGAATGAGGTCCAGACGCATCCTGCATCACGAAAACATTAAGTTGGTGACAGAATCAGGTCCCAAAGCCTCCATGTCCTCAGCTTCCCTGTTTATGAGATGTGTGGAGGACACAGACCTGGAACGACATAGACTGGTGGTTGTCTCAGGGCGGGCTTGGCCTGGGGGGAGGGGTGGGCGTTGGGGAGAAACAGCGAGTGCCTGAGGATGTGTCCAGGAGTTCTTTCTGGGTTGATGAAAATTCCCTAAAATTGATAATGCTGATGGTTCTAGTTTGGGGATATGCTAGAAACTCCTGAATTGTGCACTTTGAATGAACCTAGTGCTTCGAGTGAGTGAACAGATATATGTTCATTATGTGAGTTACAGCTCAGTAACATTGTTGTATTAAAGTGGCTCAGTGGGTTAAGCCTCTGCCTTTGCCTCGGGTCATGATCTCAGGGTCCTGCGATCAAGCCCCGCATTGGGCTCTCTGCTTAGAGGTGAGCCTGCTTCCCCCTCTCTCTGCCTGCCTTCTGCTCTGCCTACTTGTGATCTCTCTCTCTGTCAAATAAATAAATAAGATCTTTAAAAAAAAAAAAAAAAGTATGGAAGACCTCTGAATTTCTTCAGAGTGTGTCCTAAAAGGCAGGCCCACACAGGCCCACAGACATTGTTTTTCAGTAAATCTCTTTGCCCAGTGAGTGGATACTTCAATGCTAACTGCTCATTGCTACGGTATTAAGTCAATAAGATGTTACATGTACGTGCGGTGATGTCATAGAACATAAAGTAATGAGTTTTTCTTTATCTCCAAAATGTCTTTGTTTTCTGTCTGGTGATAAATTCTGTGGCTTTTTCCTTCTTAGTGCCTTGTCTTGACTGTGCGGGGATAGCTCTTGTTAGAGTTCTCCCTTGTCGGGGACAGGTGAGGTTGTTGACGCACGTTGTCCGTGTGGCGAGTGTCTCCCACGGGATGGCCATCGCAGCGGGGTTGGTAGTGTTTTCTGCGGAAGCTGTGCTGTTGCTCCTGGGAGGAGGGTAACTTACCACCAGGCAGAGGGCCAGACGAATTTGGTCTGATGGCTCTGTAGTGCACCCGCCGTTTCCTCTAGCGGGTTCTCTGCCCACAGATGCTGGTGGGGGTGGCTTTTCTCCTCGTCCAGGGCCAGGTTCAAGGGCCCTGCTCCAGCTGCAGGAGTGTGCTCAGGAAACCGCACCACAGCTGCAGTGGCTTAAACCGCGGAAAGTCATGGTTCTGGGGACCGGGAGTCCGAGAGAAGGTTCGGGGCCATTGTTTCTGAGGGCGTGGGGAGCCATCTGGCCCAAGGCTCCCTCCCTGGTTCAGCGATGCCGTCTTCTCCCTTTGTCTCCGCGCACCTGTCTGTCCAAATCCCCTCTTCTTACCAGCATACCTGGCACAGCGGCTTGGGGTCCAACCTAATGACCCATCTTAACGCAGACCCCATGTCCAGAAGAGGTCCTGGGGTGGGACCCAGACCCTTGGTTCTTGCAGGGACACAGCTCTGGGCCTGCACTCCCCACTGACCAGCACTCCCTCCCCAGTGGCTGACCAGAGCCTCGCCTCCCACCCTGTCGCAGGCGCCCCCCTTTGTTTCTTGACCAGAGCTTACTTCATTCATTTACGGATTTCCTCACTTCTGGTTTCCATTTGCCTCTTTCAGCCCAAACGGACAGAAATTCCTCAGGAACCAGGACTTCTCTGGGTCCTGATCACTGCTGTGTCTCCAGAGCACAGCCCAGACCCAGCGCACCCGGCGCACCTCAGTGGCAGGGAAGAACTCACAGGAGTTTTAGTGCAATGAGTGTTTTCAGGCTCTGCGTCCCCGAGGAGTGGGGGTGGGCAGACACTCTGGAAGGGAGACTCGATGTCACGTACTCACAGACAAAGAACTCTGAAGTCCTCTCCTGAGAACTAAACTGTCGCCAGGAAAGGACACATCTTCAGAAGGAAGAAGTGGGTGGGAAGGCTGTTCTCATGTGGCAAGACACGACACTCGGGCATCCAATGATTGATTCTTATGTCACTGTCTCAAGGTGTGACATCACCTCCTTAAAAACAAGCTGCCTGGAAAAAAAAGGCGAGGTGCCAGGGCAGGACGAGGGCGTAAAGCCGGTCCTGACAAGACCCGGCTGGCAGCGGAATCTGGTGTTCCACGGTGTTGGGAGACGGGTGCGTGCACCCCGCATACACTTTCTGCTGGTGAACAGACAGGGTTCATGCGGCACGGGGCAGGCAGACAGCAGTCCAGACCTGGTTCCGGGGTTCCGAGAGTGAAGGGTGTCTGCGCCAGGTTCAGTCTGCACCCCCTGATTTCTTCAGGTGGAGCTTCTCCACCTATTATCAGTGCATGGAAACCTCCAATTTCAACCTTGAGAAGTACCTTTGTAGCTCATGCCCCATTTTCTGCAGAGCTTCCAGAAGATTCCAGAGATGCTGCCTCCCCTCCACACACAGATCCGCCTCCAAATGCAGCTGCTAGGGCTCCCTCCGCCAAGGCAGGAAGTACCGGCCCCGTCACCTGTATTTACGGAGGGAATTCTGATTTCCGGGATTCCGAGTTTTCTGGTGGAGAGGTTGGCTTGCGTTTTCCCAGCCTTGACCACCAGGTGTCCAGTACAGCGACAGCTGCCTGTCAGATGGGGACAAGGCGGGTCCGAGAGTCCCCCAGCACACGGCACTGCACTAGAATCTTACGTCGCTCGAGTTAGAATGTTTCTCAACATGGATGCCCAGGGCATGCTGGGGAGCAACTCTTGGATGCAAGAGACCATCTCGTGCCTTGAAAAACACCTCACCTCCCTGCAGGGCCCTCCCCACCACCCCGAACTGAATGCCAGTGACACCATTCTGATGTGACGACTCATCTTCTTAAGTGGGAAGGGCACAGCACGGCCACATGGCCGACACACTTTGAGACTAGCCACAGCCAAAAGGGCACAGAGTCACAGTTGTCCTCGGAGAGCCCCTCAGTGAGCCTGCAGTCATTCGGGTCTGGATCCAGAAGCCAAGAGCCCAAGAACTGCCTTGTCTCTCTTGGCTTTAGAATACGGCCTTCCCCGGGGCAGCAGAAATGGACCAGGAGGGTAGCCTGTGCATGCATGCGTGTTCTGGGGCGGGGAGGAGAACCCAAGTACGAGGACCGAGGAAAGGACAAACTCTTCTGTATTATTTCGTTTCACGCTAGGGTAGTCAACTCCATAATAAGCCCAAACTTGAAACCACACATTCGCTGTAGGAACATCCGCCCTACGGCTCCTGCTTCCAGCTCGAGCTTGATTTTTGGAGTCTCTCCGTGAGAGATGTATTTTAGCAAGTGAAATTTTTATATGCTTCCATGAGAAAACAAAGCTAATTTTGGGAGGTCGAAAGATCCCTTCCTTCCAAAGCGATGTGCATTCATTCTGTGATTAATCACTTCGGTCATCTGAATGGGTCCTAATGACATGCACCAGGACCACTCCCCTAAAATCAGCTTCATTCAGAACCCTCAACCCAAAGGTTATTTTGGAGTTTTCAAAAGGAGCACAACATCAACATTTAAGACAGATTTGCCAACAGCTGCCTTGCCTTTGGAGGAAATGAGATTTGACAGCAAGTCACCGGCAGGGACAGCACCACGCGCCAGTGATGAAATCATCCCTGAATTCTGCTTCACTGCTACTTCGGACCTTGAGCCAGAAAACCCGTATTCCCAGAAAAGGGAGCAGTTCAGCCCCAGCTCCAGGCCGGGGCGGGGAGAACGTGCCTTTCTGAAGCTGCAGCAAAGAGAGAAGGGCATGGCTCCACTGACTGGGGCCACCCGGCCGGCCGGACTGAGGTCTGCCTCCGCTTGAAGACCAGTGTGTTACGGTCCACGCGGTACGCTCCCGCATTGAGGCTGGATGTGGCGCTTCTGCCCTGGCCCCGATGCTGCTTTGGGTTTTATGTTGTGCTGTTTTAAAGGACGCCCGAGGAGACACTATGCAGGACGTGACTCGGTCCTTCAGTGCAGGGAGCGTTACTGTTCGGCTGCTTGGGGTGAGTGCTGTGCTGTGTGGAACCCTAAACTATACCTTTTGAAGCAAGTTCAGTCAAGTCAGCTCATGTCCGGAGGAGGAATGGATGTGACAAGTAGCCGGAAGGATGGTATCGCTCTCGGCAGGCATTTCTCAGCTGGTGAGACAGGACGCGTGGAGCCCACTCTGAGGCCGTGGAGGCCCAGCACCAGCGCCGCCTGCCCTTGGGCAGGTCCCCGCGCTAGTGCTTGTGCATGCCTGCCGCGTGCTGTGGCACGTGCCGGAACGTGCTGGGGGCGCTCTGGGAGTGAGTGCTGGTCTGGACGGGGAAACGGAGGCCGCCCTGTGCTCGCTCTTGAAAGAGAGGCCAGCCCGCGAGGATGTGCCAACAAAACAAGAGAAAGGAAAAAGTCCTTTCTGGAGCTGAATGCTAGATGAGGGGATCAGCTCTCCCCTCACGCCCCTGCCCACCCCCTCCTTGTGCACCTGTCACCCCTGCTCCATGGTGCTCCCCCTACCCCACCACATGCACAAGTCCCACCCTTGTCGTCCCCTGAATTCCGGGATTACAGAGCACACTGAAGAGGAGAAGAAAATCACTAAGGGGGCTTCTTGCCCAAACACACCTTCACCCCATTTCCTAGCCCCACCACTTACAACTGCTGCGCCCTCTGATGGAGGATACTTAGTAGATCAGAGAGGTGACCTTGTTTTGTTTTGCTTTGTAGATGGCAAGGACAAATGGCAAAGAAATGAAATATATTTTTTTAAACTACTTTTGAGGGGCGCCTGGGTGGCTCAGTGGGTTAAGCCTCTGCCTTTGGCTCAGGTCATGATCTCAGGGTCCTGGGATGGAGCCCCGCATCCAGCTCTCTGCTCAGCGGGGAGCCTGCTTCCTCCTCTTTCTCTGCCTGCCTCTCTGCCTACTTGTGATCTCTGTCTCTGTTAAATAAAACAAACAAACAGAAACTACTTTTGAGGTTCCCAAGAAAGGCTGTTTTCCATGGCTCTGAGTGGCGCAGACCTTGATGGACAAGGACACCCCTGCAAAAGAGACGGGAGGGGCTGCCACTTCCTGGCCCCACGTTGGGGGCTCGCGCTGGGGCCTCACCTCCAGGATGGCGGCGGACATGCCCTCGGACATGGAGCTGTTCACCACCGCGAAGCAGTTCTTCAGGGCTGCGTGCAGGTCCTCCTGGGGCATCTCTCCGAGCAGCCGCACCCCAGCAGTCCTGAAACAGCAGCAGGGGAAGGCTTTCTGCCTCTGCAAGTCTGGCGGGGAGGGGGCTGGGGGAGGACAGCCACTCTCCGGATGGAGAAGTAAGCCTTGGGAAGGCAGAGTAGGGAGGGCGGTCTCCGCCCTCCCCCACCCCAATGAGCCGCCCTTGCTGTGACTCGTGTCCCCAGGTACCACAGGTCAAACGTAGGTTCTGGCCACTTTTTCTAGTAACACAATCTTGTTTTAAATGTTTCAAATGTTTGGACAGTAGCAGACATACAAGAAACAGAAACAGAAGTGTTACAATGGAGACTACAACAAGCACTCTGGTGCCCACCGCCCAGAGGTTTTGTCTTGGGTTTTTTATCCAGTAACACTGATGCGTGTCTGTGCAACACCCTCTCCACACTCACATTAAGTGTGTGTGGTTTTATCTGTAGGCGAGTGATTAAACACGCCTGCGTATCTGTGGAAAGAGATCAGTACTTCGCAGTCTCCTGTGCTGACCGTGTCCGGTGACATGGAGGGGCCGTACTGGGGGGCCATGGGGAAACCATCTAAAAGGGGGCTGACCCAAATGGGAGATGACCCTTTCGGTCCCTACCCTTTCCTGTACCCCCACTAAACACTGGGAGAGCACTGGAGGGGCCCTGGGGCCACCTGTCACCCTAAGGTTGTGGTCGTGGGCCAACCACATCTTGTGGTTTCTTATGTGAGCCATTAGCCACAGTGTGTTTAAGTCTGTGTCTGGACTGTCTGGAACAGGCTGGCAAACGCACCTTCGTTTCCCTCGGTTCCACCAAGTGCTTGCTTGATATTTTAGGTCTTTTAGTTTTTGCCAGAGGGATCAGTGGAACTTAGAACTTCAGATTAGAACTAGAAAAACTTCAGACCATCTCCCTGTGTGAGTGAGTGGGGGTGTCTGCACTCCCGAGGGGGCTGCTCACGCTCTCAGCCCGGCATCCTTCCTGTTAAGTGGGGGGGAGCAGGAGTGCCCGGACCCCTGGGGCCATGGGGAGGCTAGAAACAGCGCCTGGGCATGGTGAGTGTGGTGCAGGCACAGGAATGGGGGTGAGGGACTGGCCACTGGGCTTCCTCTCCTGCAGGATGCTGTTTGCGTCCTCTGCTTACCTCTTTACTCTGGCCTTTACTTCTCTTGTGAACACTGGGTCGACCTGAAAAGAGACAGAGATTTTAGGAAAAGCCTTTCACAAGCCTAAGTCTCATAAGAATGGCCTATCATAGCCACGGAGCTAGACTCAACAACTCAGGGAGGAAAAAGCCAAGCCCAATAGGAACAAATACCCAGTTGCACTACTACATGATAGGGAGAGGGGCCCTGGGGAGGGGGCGCGGAGAAAAGCATACGTCCTCCTGTCTGCTGTCGGGCTGTCGGACAAGAGCCTGCAGCGGCTCCGGGGCCAGTGCCCCCTCCCCGACTCAAGGTCTGGAAGCAGAAGGCAGGCTCAGCCACAGGGCAGTCCGCCAGCCACGTGGCACTGCAGTGGAAGGAAGGGTCTGCGTCATTCATTGCAGTGGCGGATTTTGTCATAAAACCTTTGAGGCAGAATGAGTTGGAATCCTTAGCATATCCAAGACAAAAGATCTGACAAATTAAAATTTTATTTTTGACAGGGAACCTTCCCAGAAGCACAACTTTAAAGCCAAGGGCACGTCCATCAAGCTGACGTGTGGACAAACACCTTCCCTTCCACACCAGGGAGTATAATCCGTCACGAGAAGGAACAAAACGCTGACATGTCCCCAGCACGATGACCCCAGAGAACACGGCGTTCCGTGCGTGCGGCCGGTCACTGAAGACCACTTTCGAGGTGAGTCCAAGCCCACACAACACCTAGAAAGAGTAAATCCCGAGAGAAGGGAAACAGAGGAGTGGCTGCCAGGGACTGGGGGTGCAGACGGCGAGGAGTGGCTCTGACAAGTCTGGGGTTTCTCCTGGGGGGATGCAAGTGTACCCGAGTTAGAGTGATGTTTGCAAAACTGTGTGAACATACTAAAACCACTGGGTTACAGACTTTAACGTGATTTTGATGGCAGATGAATTATATCTCAAAAAAAAAGAAAAAGCCAAGTAAACCTTCAGTTAGTCACAAGCTAACATCCTTGAGCCTGGATTTCCTCCTATTTTGCACCCAGAAGCACTGTGTCCTTCGGCACAGGGCCCGCGTTGGTCCCTGCAGCCCTGCTGGCTGACATGGTGAACTAATGCGGAGGTTGAAGGCAGCGTGTCGGGGGCTCTGGAACACCAGGGATTCCTGCCCCTTGCAGTGAGGCTCGGGGTTTGAAGCAGCCCATCCGTAGACCCATAAGGGCCAGGACAGGCGGCGTGGGCCGTGTGGGGCTCGTGCGCACAGGTCCCCCTGGCTGCTCACGAGCTCCCAGCTGTGCCTGCATCAGGGGACCTCTATGGGCTTCAGTTTCCTTGGCTGTAGAGTGACAGTTGTCACAGGGCCTCAGGAGGGTGGGGAGGCTCGAATGAGTCCCAGCGGGTTCAGTGCCTGGGACTGCCTGAGACGCCGCAGTGTCGGTTTAGGGGCAGCTGCAGGAGAATAAATATCCTGTGGAAGGCAGGTGCATGAGAGCTGCATCCCTCGGCCTCCATGCCGCACCTGCCACTGTCCCGGAGACACGGCCTCGCACCTGCGCGCCCGGCACTGAGCGGGGAGAGCAAGATGCCCCCGGTGCCCGGCAGCCGTTGTGGTGTTCTCACAGGGACGCATGCGTTCATGCCTTCGGAAGCCAGATTGAAGGACGGCTGGAGCACATGGCCTCTCTTCCGGTGGGCTTACTCCCGGCGGTACCCGGAGGATGTGAGGGGACACTGTCCCACTGTCCCAGCGCTCCCACGAGCCCAGCCAGGGTGGAGCCCAGCGTACGTTCACATCTGACTGGCCCCGGCGCAGACTCAGTCAGTGGACCTCGGCTTTGCCCTTGGCCTTCAGTGCAGCGTGCTGGCAACAATGAAATATTTTAAAATACTTTGAAAATAACTTTTTTTAAAAAAATAACTTTTAAAATAACAATTTTTAAAGTAACAACTATTCTTAAGTTGATGCCCCGTGTCAACAGATCTTGAGCACTTCCTCAAAGACACAGACAGAGGAGGGCAGGAACACATTTTACTAACACGGTGTCAGCCGGCTTGTCCCGTCCTCCTGACGAGCAGGCAGTGGGCGCAGATTCCATTTCTGTTCTCATTCATGCTCTAGCGATAGGTATTAGAGTTACAGAACAAGTCGGTTTGATGACTATGACAACGTCCGTACACTTTAATCGTGCCAACTGAAAAAATGCTGTGCCTTCCAGAAACTTCATTTCCGTTTCTTTTGGCAAGGGAATGCTGCGCGTGTGTTGGACCCAAATCCTTCAAACCGCTAGCACTGACTGGGATGTGTCCTAGAAGCTAGCGCAGCCAGTCTGGAAGCGTAGGGAACACTGAAACTATCCCCAGGAAGATGTTTCTAAGAGTTTAATGTATTTCAAGAGCAAGGTTACAGGATGGCCAGAAGACAGATGCACTTACACGCGGGACCACTTACGAGGGAGAAGCGCCTGCATGTGGCTGGGATCCCATGTGAGCTACAGATGGGTGAATGCTGTTTAGTTGCCGTCTGTAAATGATCTGCTCGCGCTAAGCAAACCCCGGTGCTGGCATGATCCAGAAACTCTTCACAGGTTTCTGTATAATTGTTACAAACTTCAGTTGCTAAAGTTTCTTGCTGAAGCATTTTGACCTGCACAAGTGCTTTATACGTCTCTTTAATTTTTAATTTTTTTTATAAACATGTAATATATTTTTATCCCCACGGGTACAGGTCTGTGAATCGCCAGGTTTACACACTTCATAGCACTCACCATAGCACATACCTTCCCCAATGTCCATAACCCCCTCCCCCTCTCCCAACGCCCCCTCCCCCCCTCCCAACGCCCCCTCCCCCCAGCAACCCCCAGTTTGTTTTGTGAGATTAAGAGTCACTTATGGTTTGTCTCCCTCCCAATCCCATCTTGTTTCATTTATTCTTCGCCTACTCCCCTAACCCCCGTGTTGCATCTCCACTTCCTCATATCAGGGAGATCATATGATAGTTGTCTTTCTCCGATTGACTTATTTCACTAAGCATGATACGCTCTAGTTCCATCCACGTCGTCGCAAATGGCATGATTTCATTTCTTTTGATGGCTGCATAGTATTCCATTGTGTATATATATACCACATCTTCTTTATCCATTCATCTGTTGATGGACATCTAGGTTCTTTCCATAGTCTGGCTATTGTAGACATTGCTGCCATAAACATTCGGGTACACGTGCCCCTTCGGATCACTATGTTTGTATCTTTAGGGTAAATACCCAGTAGTGCAGTTGCTGGGTCATAGGGTAGTTCTATTTTCAACATTTTGAGGAACCTCCATGCTGTTTTCCAGAGTGGTTGCACCAGCTTGCATTCCCACCAACAGTGGAGGAGGGTTCCCCTTTCTCCACATCCTCTCCAGCATCTGTCATTTCCTGACTTGTTCATTTTAGCCATTCTGACTGGTGTGAGGTGATATCTCATTGTGGTTTTGATTTGTATTTCCCTGACGCGTCTCTACTTTTGTGTTAAACATCTGCACACAAAGTAGAAATGCTTCCAAGACCTGATTTCTGCCCCTGGGTCTCCGTTCATGGTCACATACTCAGGCACCTGCTGACCCCACAGGGGTAAGTAGCTAATGTTCAGGACTACCAGTAACAAGAAGAGAACCTTTTGTGGGTTTTTTAAAGATTTTATTCATTTGTGAGTGGGGCGAGAGAGAGCATGTGAACGAGTGAGGGGCATGGGCAGAGGGAGAAGCAGGCTCCCTGCTGAGCAGGGAGCCCGATACGGGGCTTGATCCCAGGACCCTGAGACCATGACCTGAGCTGAAGGCAGAGGCTTCACCAGCTGAGCCCCCCAGGTGCCCTGGTTTTTGCTTTTCTGAGAATGAACTGTTTCCTGTCCAGCGCATTCTTGACTACGTTCTCCACACATACAGCCTGCCAACCGTGTCTTTTGGCAGCATTATCACACACCTCGTGTGGACAGCACACAGGTTGGTGTCTTCCAAATAGCCCGATAGGCCTCACTTGCCTCCTACAGAGCACCTACACAGTTGAGCCCCGAAAGCTCGGATCTGCTGGAAGTCCCGGGCAGTTCCTGTACCAGACTTCCAAAGCGAGGCTGGAGCACGACTTGTGATGAGGACAGCTTCCAGAACGCCCAGTGCAGGCCTGGAAGGATTTCTTCAGCCACCAGCAGAGGGCGCCCGCTCCCAGGCGGCTTTTGTAGCCAGTGCCTGGCCAAGTGCATGGGGGAACCCTGCTGAGGCCTCCCTGCCTGCCCCCCTTCTCCTCTGAGGGCGCTGGGCCAGCTGGAAGCAGTGCCAGGGTTAGTGATGGACCCGTGGAGCCTGCAACATGCTCCCCACTCCTCGAAAGATCTTCAAAGGAGAAACTCATACTTCTGGATGATTTGGTGTTTTTGGCCGTTAAGAGTCCGTGTTTATGAGTCTGTGTTTACTTGTCACGGTCTCCAGGCCTAACCTACGGTACATTCTCTGCGTGCGTTAACTTACTTCTGCCAACGATCCTGATGTGAAAACCCCACCTCACACAAGAGGATCGTGCAGCTCAGAGAGCTCGTGTAGCTTAACTCCCGTCACTCAACTGGAAGGGTGCTGGGCCGGGAGACCGAATGCTGAAAACCATGCTCTGCTGCCTCTTTGCTGTGTCCCCAGGGGTTTTAGCAACTAGTTCACGGAATGCCAACGTGCATTACGGAATCACTGCCTGCTTACCTGTTTACTTCCCCATGATAAGCCTGTCTGTAGCCTTCTAGTTCCCTCCCTGACTGTTGCCCCTCTCGCCACGAGCAATGCCCCCTTCCGTCCCTGGCCGACGCTCCCTCCGTGGGAGACTTGCCCTGATCATCCAAACAAGAAGCAGTGTCTCCTTCCCCCCTTTCCTTCCACCTGCGACCAAACGCAGGCCTGCCTAGTCTGCTGCTTGTGCGCCTTGCCCCGTATGCATGTCCTTCCCCTCCAAGGCCAGGCCCTGAGCCTTGCACACAGCTCTCTTCTTGATAATATCCGCTAAGTGCATGGTTTCCGTCTGGCCCTTCCCTTCCGTTTTTATTCCTGATTCTTTCTGTTGAAATGATCTTAAACAATGAAATTACATTATAATCCCAATAGCTTCTCATGAAAAAGCAGACGGCCTAATGAAAGCCTTTCTTTTGGCTTTCCATAGTAATTGTCAAATTCATACTTTACATACGATCATTTTTAGTTAGAGATCCCTCATTTTTAGTTTTGTTAGCTTGCTTCTGTCACAACTGCTTAGAAAAAAGCCATTCATCGAGGAAAACTTTAGGAGTCTGCTGAAATACTAGCACGTTAACTAAAATTCAGCTGAAGGTCTAACCAACCGCTTCTGAGCCGGAAGTACACACCGCATTGCACTTGCCAGGATTTACCTTTCACCTTCCACATCGGTTCATTCTCACATCTCCCAGTGAAGCCACGTGGAACAAAATACAAGATACAGAAAAGGTAGATTTTTTAATGTAATGAAAGCACCTTATGAAATTTTAAAAAGCAAAAGCATTGTAAGGAGCAAAGAAGATTCTCATTTCCTCCCTCTAAGCTTATTTATTTCTGAGCTGAAGATATTGTTTCAACTCCCAGGCTTAAGGAAAATCATCTTTGATGTAAGAGGTTGTCGTGGCAAGTCTTCAAGCTGTCCTGCTCAGACCGAATGCTCACGCCACACTGCTTATCAAGGAGCACCTGCAGATGCGGCCACTCAAGACCCTCCTGGAAGCAGAAGCCACACGCTTTGCTAAAATGGTTGCACGGAGAGATCAGAGCAGCTTTAATAGGAAAGCAAAGCCAGACTGAGACCATCCTGCAGCTAACTCGGGATCCCAGCATGTCTGTGCCGCAAGGAGACATTCGCACGTGCTGCGCTTTCCCATGTATGTCCTTTAGGATGTTGCCCGTGAGCCAGGCGCTGTTCGAGGCACCGAGCCAGTACTCAGTCCCCGCGAGAAACGGTGAGGCAGGTGGCACCGTCTTGGTCATGCCTACTTTGCAGATGCGGAAGCTGAGACACAGGCAGGGGACACCCGGCTCTCTCCAGGGTCCGAGCGTGCAACCGCCATGCTACCCGGCCACACGGAACTACCCTCTGCAGGACACGGATGATGCCACAGCGTCTAAATGAATGACTACGGAGATCCCCATTTTAAAATGTTCTTGCTAAGACCGGCCACGGAGATAAACACGTCTGGCACTTAAAAAATGAGACATACACAGCATCTGTGATTTTTGAAGCGACCTAAGGACACTCGTGTGACAATTTTATAAACAGTGACTAGACCGGATAAACGCTCGATGAGCACAGTGACGCCATGCCCTCTGGGCCGGGCCGGGGTAAGTGGCAGGAGCCTGTGAATGCCCCGGGGCCCCAGGCACTGCCTTGTGGACACAGCCCCCATCTGTCCTCTGACTGGACTGTGTGCCCCATGACAGCAGGTGTCACGTCTGTGCCACGTGCTCCATGTGCCTACAACACAGCGGCTCTCAGTAAGAACTTCTTGAAGGACTGAATAAAGTCCGGTTTTGTAGATGTGAACGTACACGCACGCACACACACACACACACATATTTATAACAACATGCTAGTGTCCTTGTGAACAAACAACAATGAACGATGGTGGCCCGGTCTCCTGCAGAGACTCTGCTCAGCATCGCTGTCGCCCAGCAGCCCATCCAGAGGAGGACAGAGCAGATTCGGGCAGCCGAGCACAGTCTTTCCCACTGAGGGGCATTCTTTCCGTTTCCCCAAAGGAAAGCACTGAGGCCACCCCAGGGACCCAACGTCGTGGCTGTTTACTCCCATCAACTGACCGATAAACATCTTCCCTTCCTCCGTCCGCGTGTATGGGCCAGCAAGGCATTTGCACGTGCCGCGGATGTCTAATTCCTCCTCGGGTACTTCAGCATCCACCTCTTCTGCCAGAGCCCCTTCCTTTGGTTCTTCCTCACCTCCTTCCGTGGACACAGTTGGTCAAGTGGAACCGGGTGCCTAGTCCTCTCCTTACAAAAGGGTGGGATGTAACCCGAACTGGGTCCCGGACCTGGAACCGAAGGATCCGGAGACTACGAAGTGGGTGGAGCTCATTCCTCCCCAGGAGGCATCCTGGATGGCACCTTACCGGCTGACCTCCAGCCCCCAGCTATTCTCTTGGTGGCTCTTATCTTCCTGTAAGTTGCATTTGCTGGAGTTGGTGTGACGCCTGCGGCCGAGGGATGCTGGCTGAGTGGTGCTGATTTCCTCACTGGTGTGTCCCATGTGACGGGGCTCCATGCACAGAAAGGACCAGAGGAACCCCTGCTGTGTGCACTGCGACGATTCCCTAATGAGAGACTATTCCAGACGCCTTAGCTCACCGACTCAATGCAGTTTTGTCCGGGGAGGCCAGCATGTGACCTCTGTGTAATTTGTAGTGAAAGAGTTTATTCAGCCACAGAGCTTCGCAGTTAATAAAGGAGGACACAGAATGAGGAGTGAATTCCCGTCAGATGCCACAAATAATGGCAACATTCAGGGTGTCCAGTCTCCTACACGACAGTCGTTAAAGCATGGGTTTTGGTGTGTCCCAAGGTTTGAACTCTGACCTACTTTGAAAATCCATTTCCAGATTAATCACCGATGTTGCAAGGATTCAATTTCAAGTGTAAAATTGACCACTCCCCCTGTGTGGTCTTCAGACATGATGTCAGATTGAATCCTTGACCATGAAAGCAGACAGATGTCTGGAGATCCTGTAAGGATGAAAGTGGGGGGCTGGGCTGGGCGGGCGGTCAGCGAGAGCATAGCTGCCGGGTCCTGACTGAGCCAGGCCAGCATCTGGGGAGAGGCACTCACGGCAGGAGCTGCCGTGCACGCTGGCCTCGGAGAGGATGGACGTCTAGTGGCACAGACACTGTCCGGCGTGGCCAAGTCAGTGATTTTCACATGTCAGATTAGGAAGCAAATCATGAGATTGATTTTTGGGCAAAAACAAGCTTTTTAAAAATAACATGGAAGAGAACAGCATCACATAGCAAGGGACGGCACAGTCTTTCAGAAAGGACCAGAGTTAAGCGTCTGACTCTTGATCTCAGCTCGGGTATCGATCTCAGTGGTGTTCAGGCGCCACTGGGCATGGGGCCCGCGTCAAGAGCAAGGCCCAGAGTGCAGAGCTGCGTGAAGCAAGAGCAGCCCCGTCTAGTGACGCTCGTCCGGTGACGTGCAGTGTGCTGCCTGGGTCTGCCTGCCCCCACCGGCTGTGCGCGTGCATCTCCACTGTCTTCAGAGACGTCCCCCGTTAACTGCGAACTGGCCGTGGCGGAAGCTTCCACACTGTGGCAACAGGCCACTGGGGCTTTCAGAAAATGGCTCCCCGCCCTGCTCCCCACGAGCACCGGTTGCTGGACACTCACTAGCATACCCCAGGTCACGGTTAGGAAGCAAACAAGTGAGCCTTAGATACCAGCCCGCCCAGGTTCCCAGGGGATCTGAGATGTGTGTCCGGAGCATCACATCTGTCTTCCGTGGGACACACAGAATCAAGAAGAGAACAACTTGTCTGGAGGAGTTTGTGATCCCGTGGATTCAGTGCTGCCTTCGTTAGAAGCTCAGATCATCCTGTCTGCTGAGACGGCACCAAGGTTTGGATGGGGCTTTTTGTTTCCCCTTAGATTTGATAGAGACCTTTAATGAGGTAGGGGTATTGCTATGGCCTATTGTGTCCCCCACACCCCAAATTCATACCTGAATCTGAACCCCAAAGACGATGGCGTCAGGAGCTGAGGTCTTTGGGAGGTGAGTGGGTCACGAAGGTAGAGGCCTTAGAAATAAGATCAGTCTTTTTTTTTTTTTTTTTTTTTTTTTTTTTTTTTTTTTTTTTTTTTTTTTTAAATATTTTATTTATTTATTTGACAGAGAGAGAGAGATCACAAGTAGAGCAGCAGGCAGAGAGAGAGGGGGAAGCAGGCTCCCTGCGGAGCAGAGAGCTGGATGTGGGGCTCGATCCCAGGACCCTGAGACCATGACCTGAGCCGAAGGCAGAGGCTTAACCCACTGAGCCACCCAGGCGCCCCATAAGATCAGTCTTAACCGATGGGATCAGGTCTCCTAAATGACCCCGGAGAGCATCCCTCAGCCACGAAGAGGCCTTGCTGGCACCACCCTCTCAGACTTCTGGCCTCCAGGCCCAGGAGAACCAGGTCTCTGTTGCTGGTCCGCCAGCCCATCCATGGGATTCTGTTGCCCAGACGGACCAGACGTGTATGAATGTGTCAGACCCAAAGCCTTCACTTCTGTACTCGGGTCAGGAAGGGCGTGACACCACGTTACCTGAAGCTGACTGGGGTAGGGGAGAACCATCTCCCTGGGCAGTGGGGGAGAAGCAGGCGGACCCCAGGAAAGCTCCAGGAGTGTGCCCCTGACACGGGGCAGGTGCTGACTCCTGCTTCTGCTGAGCGGCAAACCCGAAGCCAAGAGATACACGTCCCGTTTTCCCGCGGGGGCTTCCATTCTCGGTAGTGCACTGCCTTGTAGAAGACGCGCCTTCAATCATTGGTGATCGGTGAGCTGAAGGGCCGTGAGTCTCTGGTCATAACCTGTCATGGAGAGTCCTGGACCCCAACTCAAGTGTGCCCTTTCCTAGTCCCTACACCCCGTCACTGCTTGGGCTCTTTGCCACACAAAAGCAGACCAAAGTGGGCTGTTCCTGCAGCTCTAGACAGTCCCTGGGGGCCCCGGCAGGCGCTCTAGCTGGTGAGCATCCCAGGGCTCGTCTCAGACCTGCGCTTGCCAAGCAAGCCCCTGTTCTTTGGCATCGCAGGGCTATTACTCTGGCTGGAAAATAGCCAGAGGGGCCTCTGGAAGCTCTGGAATCATGAATGCTGCTGGTGATGCGCTCTCCAGCATCGACACAGACCTGCACTTCCTCCACCACCTCCTTCCAGAAGCTAAAGACATAGAGAGAGATAACAGTGATGCATGTTTTAGGCCCTGTGTGTGTGCGAGAGCAAGTGGTAGAAAAGCCGCGTTACTCTGGGATGTGAGACACAGCATCACCGTTCAGTTGAAATGACAAGATGACAACCATGTCCTCCAGAAGACCAGCGCTCGAGAAGCCCTCAGGAGGCAGCCACGCTGGGACTGTCCCCCGCCGCTAGCAGGCTGAACGGAGGGACACAGGTGGGTCTGGGGAGGGGACGCCGGGGCCAGCTGCCCCTCCCTGCTGCCCCTTCCCCTGGCCACTGCCCCAGCTCCTGCGCCCCCGGATAAGGAGTTGTGGTCACGAGCTCTCTGCTTCCGGAGTGTTCCTGAGCCTCTGAGCAGGTTTCCGCACACAGAAACGCGATACAGAGACCCCGGCGGACGGGGTCGTCTGTGGTGTAGCGCAGGTCAGCACTTCTGTCCAACAAGGCTACGTTTTGGGCTCTCTTGCATCCGAACACAAACACTTTGTAACAACTGTTCCCCAAACTCGGGCCATTGCGTGCATTTTTGTAATTTGTCGTATCTGCATACCATCTGTATGGCTCCTTATTTAATATTTTCCTGAAGCCAATTCAATTTATTTTTAAAGAAAATCTTCATAGTTGGAAAGCCAGCATCACATGCCATAAATAGAACATCGCCATGAAAACGGAAATAGTGGAGATGAGAAACCACATTGCTAAATTCTAAGTCTGAGGCTTTCTCTCTCCGGTAGCAGGGATTTCAGCATCAAACTCAAACTTTTCCTTTCAGTAACACTTCGGACGGAAGGATGGAAACAGAATTAAAACATCCTCGTCATAAACAACTCGGCTGCGAGGGGACTTCACATTCAGCAGGGCACCGGGGTTATCCTGTTGCCACCGGAAGGCTGCAGCTGAGCACGTGTGCAGGCGTGTGTGTGTGTGCGTGTGTGTTGCATCAGACACTCACACTGAATGTGGAGTGGTTCATTTTTCATGGGCAGAATCGAGCCCTTGATATTTTTATTAGGTTACGGGATCTTTTTCCAGGTAAACGTACTGTCTCCAAAAGTCTGGGAATACGGAGATGAGTGCGTGTCCCCCGCTGCATGCCGTGTGTGTCCCCAGGGAGCCAGAACCCACAGAAGAGCGTGCCGAGCAGGTAAGACTGCGGTGTGTGGGAACTCGCTCATTTACGATCTCAGGGGCACCCCCATGAGTACAGTGGGTGACATGGCGAGGTCACAAGCTCAGCTATCCCGGTTTGGCAAACAGGACCAAGGAAATGAGCAATGCCTTTCCCCAGGGAGTGCCATTTGCTGCCCTGGCATAGACACTCCACGGGGGCAGGTCCCATTGCTCCCTCTTGGAAGCACAAAGCCTGCTTTGTTTCCCACAGCACTTGGAGTAAATCACAGTTCATTCTCAGGAGAAGGCTCCACCCCAGTGCTCCGACTCCCGAGTGCTCGGCCCCGCGTGTGGGACAGAGCTGCACGTGCTTGACCCGCGTCTTTGAGGGTAGCAGCGACTCTCCTGGAGGCCCATGCAGCGAGACACAGGGTCTCCCAGGCCTTCCGCTGGCCTCTGCTCTCCCGTGCTCATGGATAGTTACTTCCCACACCGCTTGGGTCCTAAATGCAAGTCAGCCAGCTCACCTGGTGCTCGGCGAAGGGACCGCTCTGCGTGGTTTACTGTGCAGTGTAAAGGAGTTTCAGGTACGTGGGCCACATACCCCGTGCGCCCCACGCACCAACTCGGACTGCCGCATTCCCATGAAAACCTACCTGCTGTAGCAGTCGATGAGCTGTGAGGATTTACAAAGCCTCCTCGCCCTTACACTTGCTTTTCATTTATAAAAAGGCAGACTTTAATTACTTCAGCAGGAAAAAGCGCGGTTAAAGAGAAATGTCAACTAATTTGAGAAAACACATAGAAAGTATCAAGACGGAGAGGATAGCAGTGTTTGTGGTGCGCCGACTTACTTCAGGACCTGCGATCACCATGTAGACGTTAGGCTCTTCACGATGCCATTCTTGGGAAGAAAGAGAAAAAAAATTTCAGTGGTTTTATGCCATAGATGGAAACGTAATTAAGTTTAACATTAGTTATATGATAATATAAATTATTTATCACTGTTCATTCAACAGTCGAATTCTATGTATTTGAAATGTAAACACTGAACGTTGTATTATTCTAAATAAAATGCTTTTTCTAGAATGTTATGCATTATCCAGATCTCTCCCTTATTGGAACAATCGGGAGGAAACACTCCGCAAGCCAACACAGACTCAGGGGTGATTCAAGCAACGCAGCAAATCTTCAAACGTGTCCTACAAATGGACACATGTGAAATGTTTCCAGGTAAGATTATGTTGTTCTTACAATTATTCACCGTGTTCGTGATTTCCTCAGAAGCCGAGGGCACAGGAGAGTAGAAACGGACACTACTTATTTTTCTGGTTGTTTCCAGAGTACCCACCTAGAAGCAGTTCTGCTCATGTGGAAAGACGGAGACGGGAAGACTGAAAATCCTACAGCGAGGTAGGCTGGGACCAGTCTTCAAACAGAATTCTGTCAGCAAAACGTACCTGAGAACACATCCACCAAGTAAAGAGGGTCCTTCACTTGTCTAAGGCCACACACCAGGAGAAAGATGTGTAAGTTATCAGCACTTTGGTTAATCCCTGCAAGGGAAGAGTTCAGGTGTTCTTAGTGGGGAGAAGGCACTGGACACCACAGGAGCAAAGACCCGAGACCCGTTCCAAAGCCGGAGGGCTCCCACCTCTCCACACCTGCCCCCCTGCCCCCCGTAACCTTCACACAGGTCACTGCACGGATGATCTGCCCCTCCCGGTGGGAAAACCTGAGCTGAGTTCAGTCCAGGAAACGGGCCGTGCAGGGAGGAAGGGGCAATTCCTACGGAAGTGTAAGCCACCGGCCCTGGAAGGCATTTGGCTAGAATTTCGGTTAGACGAGCATTTCCTTCATGCAAGTGAGGGGGCTTTGTGTGGTGAGGTGACCCCGAGTCCGTGTGTTCACTGAGCTGCGCACACCAACATGGACGTGCCCACAGGTGTGCAGACTAAAGGCATGGTGGCTCCTCTCACCGAGAGCTGGACCGGCTTCATGGCCCCTCGGCTCTGGGCTGGCCTGGGGATTAGCGTTGGCCCACAGAGCCCAGGGTGGGGCCAGCGAGTGACTTCCGGGTTGCGGCCATGGGAAGCCCCGTGTCACTGTCTCTCACTCCCCGGAGCAACTGCCGCCTTCCAGCCAGGCCGGCTGCCTCCTGAGGGACGAGGATATGCGGGGAGACGGCCGGCCAACCCCGCCGGAGCTGCAGGCCTTGGCCCACCGCAGAGGGAGTGCGGGCCCAGCAGCACACAGGTGGGGCCGGCAGGGGCCACCCCAGAGCCTGGGCCCAGCCGCCAGCCCTAAGGCCACAGGAAACCAGGGCTCTTTAAGCCCCTTTGCGTTGAGGTGGTTTGAAGTGCAGCAACAGGCAAGTGATGTGACAGAAATGACCTGTGTAGCTGACACAAGCTGACCTAAAACGTCATCATTCCCAGATGCATGTGCCTGCATCCAAAATCGGGCTGGCGAGAGGATTCGGTGCCTGCATGTATCTCGCCGCTCCCCGCTGTGTGCACTTCCCACGTCTCGGTGCTGCTGTGAGCCGTGCACAGCTGCGTCGTCAGAGCGACAAGGGGACACGGCTGTACCACCTCCACGTGACCACACACGCCGTGTACTGACTGCCTGTGACACGGGGTAAGGCTGCATGTCCCCACGGTCTGAAGTAACTGCTGACAATGTCATCGAGGTGCGGGGGGTCGTGAAGGATCTCCCCACTGTGCTGCGCACCCCGGAACTCACCCTAGGAGGACAAGATGTACTGTGTGACCGAAAGTCCCAGCTGGAAGCCATGTGCAGAATTCGGATCCCAGATCAGAGGACTTTGAGGCCAGGAGACAAGCTATTCCTTTAATAAATGATAACTTGAAGAATTCCTTTAACGGACTGGAAGGTCCAGTGTGAGACACACATAAATTCCCCCTTCCGAGGCAGGAACCATCAGTGAAGCTGAAGCCAGACAGTGAATGTCCAGTGAGGACAAAAATCACAAGTGTCGTCATGAAAATCAGTCATTGGTGACATTGGAAAGTTAACGGAGAGACAAGGAGAAAGCCAGGGGATGTTCTGTTAACCACGCAGGGAAGCCTTAGCCTAGGGCCCAGGGCATGCGGGCGTGCACACACGCACATGCCCACGTGTGCACATTGTTTTTACATCTAGAACAACTCCCGAAGGGCTGTGTGTCCAGATGTGAGCCCCTGGGTGGGACACAACATCACAGACCCCGTCATCACGACATACCTGGAATGTGTGCTCAAATACATAAGAAGACAAGAAGGAAAGGTAGAAAGAGACACGTGAATGTACCAAAAAGGGGGAGAAGTAATGAAAAAAGTACAACAGCAAAGCAAACACAGAGATGACCCAGGGACGGGAGCCGAAGCAAGGCCGGACTGAAAACCTGTCTGCTGTCTTGGCAGAAAGACTCCACTGGCGTCTATACAAGTGCCACACAACAGGCATGATGTCGGAAATGAGTCTGTCCCTTTATTTCACTGTGACGCATGGTCTGGTTTTTGCTCCGCTGATGCCAGGAGAAGTGTGCCTCCGCCCACCCCTACCCAGGACCCCGAGGAAGCCAGCCTGGAGAGAGTGACCCACCAAGGACAATGTTCTGTGACTCGCGGTGAGTTGGGCACGTAGTACGGAAACCTCGTCCATGTGATGTGTCTGCGTCCACACACAGCCCCCATGTTAGCCATATTATACACGAGGAACTCTCATGTTTTCTCTCCCATTTTGGTTTTTTAAAGTGCTGGTTCTGGGGCACCTGGGTGGCTCAATCAGGTGAGCATCTGACTCTTGATCTCGACTCAGGTTCTGATCTCAGGTTGTGAGTTCAAGCCCTATGTTGGGCCTGACACTAGGTGCGGAGTCTCCTTAAAAATTGTTTTTTAATTTATTAACATATAATGTATTATTTGTTTCAGGGGTACAGGTCTGTGAATTGTCAGTGTTACACACTTCACAGCACTCACCATAGCACATACCCTCCCAACGTCCATCACCCAGCCACCCCCTCCTTCCCCCCACCCCCCAGCAACCCTCTGTTTTGTGAGATTAAGAGTCTCTTAATCTCCTTCTCGATCCCATCTTGTTTCATTTTTTCCTTCCCTTCCCCCCAAATCCCCCACGTTGCCTCTCAACTTTCTCATATCAGGGAGATCATATGATAATTGTTTTTCTCTGACTGCCTTCGCTCAGCATAATACCCTCTAGTTCCATCCATGATGTTGCAAATGGCAAGATTTCATTTCTTTTGATGGCCGTCTAGGTTCTTTCCATAGTCTGGCAATTGTGGACATTGCTGCTATAAACATTCGGGTGCACGTGCCCCTTCGGATCACTACATTTGTATCTTGAGGGTAAATACCCAGTAGTGCAATCACTGGGTCATAGGGTAGCTCTATTTTCAACTTTCTGAGGAACCTCCATACTGTTTTCCAGAGTGGCTGCCCCAGCTTGCATTCCCACCAACAGAGTAGGAGGGTTCCCCTTTCTCTGCATCCTCGCCAGCATCTGTCATTCCTGACTTGTTAATTTTAACCATTCTGACTGGCGTGAGATGGTATCTCACTGTGGTTTTGATTTGTATTTCCCTGATGCTGAGTGATATGGAGCACTTTTTCATGTGTCTGTTGGCCATCTGGATGTCTATGCCAAAATGTCTGTTCATGTTTTCTGCCCATTTCTTGATTGGATTATTTGTCCTTTAGGTGTTGAGTTTGATAAATTCTTTATAGATTTTGGGTACTCACCCTTTATCTGATATGTCATTTGCAAATATCTTCTCCCATTCTGTTGGTTGTCTTTTGGTTTTGTTGACTGTGTCCTTTGCTGTGCAGAAGTTTTTGATCTTGATGAAATCCCAATAGTTCATTTTGGCCCTTGCTTCCCTTGCTTTTAGCAATGTTTCTAGGAAGAAGTTGCTGTGGCTGAGGTTAAAGATGTAAGATGTTGTTGCCTGTGTTCTCCTCAAGGATTTGGATGGATTCCTGTCTCAAATTTAGGTCTTTCATCCATTTGAGTCTATTTTTGTATGTGATGTAAGGAAATGGTCCAGTTTCATTCTTCTGCATGTGGCTGTCCAGTTTTCCCAACACCATTTGTTGAAGAGACTGTCCCTTTTCCATTGACATTCCTTCCTGCTTTGTTGAAGATTAGTTGACCATAGAGTTGAGGGTCCATTTGTGGGCTCTCTGTTTTGCTCCAGGGATCTATGTGTCTGTTGTTGTTCCAATACCATGTTGTCTTGATGATGACAGCTTTGTAATGGAGTTTGAGGTCTGGAATTGTGATGCTGCCAACTTTGTTTTCTTTTCCAACATTCCTCTGGCTATTCGGGGTCTCTTCTGGTTCCATATAAATTTTAGGATTATTTGTTCCATTTCTTTGAAAAAAGTTGATGGTATTTTGATAGGGATTGCATTCAATGTGTAGAGTGCTCTAGGTAGCATAGACATTTTCACAATATTTGTTCTTCCAGTCCATGAGCATGGAATGTTTTCCCATTTCTTTGTGTCTTACTCAATGTCTTTCATGAATACTTTATATAGTTTTCTGAGTACAGATTCTTTGCCTCTTTGGTTAGGTTTATTCCTAGGTATCTTACGGTTTTGGGTGCAATTGTTAATGGGACTGACTCCTTAATTTCTCTTTCTTCAGTCTTGCTGTTGGTGTATAGAAATGCAACTGATTTCTGTGCATTGATTTTATATCCTGACATTTTACTGAATTCCTGTACATGTTCTAGCAGATTTGGAGTCTTTTGGGTTTACCACATAAAGTATCATATCACCTGCAAAGATAGTTTGACTTCTTTGCCGATTTGGATGGCTTTAATTTCTTTTTGTTGTCTGATTGCTGAGGCTGGGACTTCTAGTATGTTCTTCTATGTTGAATAGCAGTGGTGATAGTGGATGTCCCTGCTGTGTTCCTGACTTTAGGGGAAAAGCTCTCAGTTTTCCTCCATTGAGAATGATATTTGGGTTTTTCATAGATGGCTTTGATGGTATTGAGGTATGTACCCTCTATTCCTACACTTTGAAGAGTTTTGATCAAGGAAGGATGCTATATTTTGTCAAATGCTTTTTCAACATCTATTGAGAGTATCATATGGTTCTTGTTCTTTCTTTTATTAATATATTGTATCACATTGAGTGATTTGTGATTGTCAAACCACCCTTGCAGCAAATTCAGTTTGGTCATGGTGAATCATCCTTTTAATGGACTGTTGCATCCTATTAGCTAGTATTTTGGTGAGAATTTTCGCATCTGTGTTCATCAAGGATATTGGTCTGTTATTCTCCTTTTTGATGGGGTCTTTGTCTGGTTCTGGGATCAAGGTAATGCTGGCCTCATAAAATGAGTTTGTTAGTTTTCCTTCCATTTTTATTTTTGGGAACAGTTTCAGGAGAATAGGTATTAATTCTTCAAATGTTTGGTAGGAGGGTGCCTGGGTGGCTCAGTGGGTTAAGCCTCTGCCTTCAGTTCATGTCATGATCTCAGGGTCCTGGGATCGAGCCCCACATCGGGCTCTCTGCTTAGCATAGAGCCTGCTTCCCCTCTCTCTTTCTGCCTACTCGTGATCTGTCAAATAAATAAAATTTTTTTAAAAAGTGTTAAACCGGGCACTCATGTTTATAAAAAAAATAATATATATAAATGTTTGGTAGGATTCCCCTGGGAAGCCGTGTGGTCCTGGGCTCTTGTTTTTTGGGAGATTTTTGATGACTGCTTCAGTCTCCTTACTGGTTATGGGTCTGTTCAGGTTTTCTGTTTCTTCTTGGTTCAGTTGTGGTAGTTTATACGTCTCTAGGAATGCATCCATTTCTTCCAGATTGTCAAATTTGCTGGCGTATATTTGCTCATAAGACGTTCTTATAATTGTATTTCTTTGGTGTTGGTTGTCATCTCTCCTCTTTCATTCATGATTTTATTAATTTGGGTCCTTTCTCTTTTTAATAAGTCTGGCCAGGGATTTATCAGTCTTACTAATTCTTTAAAAGAACCAGCTCCTAGTTTCGTTGATCTGTTCTACTGTTCTTTTGGTTTCTGTTTCATTGATTTCTGCTCTGATCTTTATTCTCTTTTGCTGGTTTTAGGCTTTGCTGTTCTTTCTTCTGCTCCTTTAGGTGTAGGGTTAGGGTGTGTACTTGAGGCCTTTCTTGTTTCTTGAGAAAGGCTTGTATTGCTATCTACTTTCCTCTCAGGACCGCCACTGCTGTGTCCCAAAGATTTTGAATAGTTGTGTTTTTATTTTCCTTTGTTTCCATGAATTTTTAAAATTCTTCTTTAATTTCCTGGTTGACCCATTCATTCTTTAGTAGGATGTTCTTTTGACTCTTTCTAACTTTCCTCTTGTGATTTGAGTTCTAGCTTCAGAGCATTGCGGTCTGAAAATATAGAGGGAATGATCCCAGTCTTCGGGTACCGGTTGAGACCCGATTTGTGACCCAGGATGTGATCTGTTCTAGAGAATGTTCCATGTGCACTAGAGAAGAATGTGTATGTATTCTGTTGCTTTGGGATGGAGTGTTCTATGTATATTTGTGATGTCCATCTGGTCCAGTGTCATTGAAGGCCTTTACTTCCTTGTTGATCTTTTGCTTAGATGATTTGTCCATTTCAGTGAGGGGGGTGTTAACGTCCCCTGCTACTACTGTATTACTGTTGATGTGTTTCTTTGATTTTTTTTATTAGTTGGTTTATAAAATTGGCTGCTCCCATGTTAGGCGCATAGATATTTACAATTGTTAGATCTTGTTGGACAGACCCTTTAAGTATGATATAGTGTTCTTCCTCATCCCTTATTATAGTCTTTGGCTTAAAATCTATCTGATAAAAGGATGGCCACCCTAGCTTTCTTTTGGTGTCCATTAGCATGGTAAATGGTTTTCCACCCCTCACTTTAAATTTGGAGGTGTCTTTGGGTCTAAAATGAGTCTCTTGCAGACAGCATATCGATGGGTCTTATTTTTTTTATCCATTCTGATACCCTCTGTTTTTTATTGGGGAATTTAGCCATTTACATTCAGGGTAAGTGTTGAATGATACGAATTACTGCCATTGTATTGCCTCTAAGCTGACTGTTACTGTATATTGTCTCTGTTCCTTTCTGTTCTATGTTACTTTTAGGCTCTCTTTGCTTAGAGGACCCCTTTCAATATTTCCTGTAGGGCTGGTGATCTCAAATTTTCCTCTCTCCCTAGTCTCTGACTGTGCTCATGTGGTCTGTGACTGAGCATGTCTATCTCTGGTCTATGGCCCTGTTTGGAGTCTCCAAGCCCAGCAGACTCCTGCAGCACACTCCCACGCTGCTCCTCCTAGAGGAGGAAGTTGGGGGGGGTGTCTCCCCCATATCTGCCACTTGTGGGGTCCCAGCTCAAAAAGCAGTGTCCCGACTTTGTCGGAGATCATGGTTTAAGGTAACCCCGAGCTGATAGCCCACTCCTCGACTCGACTCCGTCCCTGTAGCCAGCTTCCCGCTCTGATACCTGGGAGCTCTGCCACACTCAGGCACCGCCGCTCTTTCTGTGACCCCAAGGGACCTGATGCCACACTGTCCCTGCAAGGGCTGTACTCCTGCTTAGCCTCTGGAGTGATGTCCCTCAGTGGAGCAGACTTCTAAAGTTACGATTTTGTGCTCCGCTGCTTGCTCTCTTGCTGGGAGCCTGCCCCTCCCCCCGCTGTCTCTCTTCCCATATGTTGCCTTGGATTTACTTCTCCACATGTCCCCACCTTCCAGAAAGTGGTCGGTTTTCTGTTCCTAGAATTGCTGCTCTTCTCTTCGATCTCCTGTTGAGTCTGTAGGTGTTCGGGATGGTTTGATAACCATTACTGGGTAGGTATTGGTCCTAGCGGGCTGAGCGCCCTCCATGCTGCCCAGCGCTCTGCCTGACCTGTCAGTCGCTCCACGGTACTAACCTGATCTGCGTAAAGCTGCTTTCTCTCCCAGCTTCTGTTCTAGCTGCTCTGTTCGTTTGTTTTTTTGTCCGTGTGTTGTTATAAGGAGAAAAAAATCCAAGGGCTTCAGTTGAGTGCATTAGACGTAGTGGATTTTAGCCAGAAAATTTGATTTGGGGGCTGTGAAATATCAAGGGAATCTGGTAACATCAATTTTCCACCTGAAGAACAAAGGGTTTTCCGAGGCCTGGCCAAGAAGGCAAAACACTACCATCCGAGCCTGGCATTGTCCAGTCTCCACATAGAAATAGAATTGAAAGGTGGAGAGGAGAAGAAAATTAAATAGATGTGTTAAGAATAGAGATACAAACAAAAGAAAATCAGGAAGGTCTGGTCAAATTCCTGCTTTCACAGTTTTGGGGTTTGGTGGCTTACAAAGAATTGCTGTTTTAGATGCGGCAGTTATTGGCATTTATTTATTTATTTTTAAATATTTGAGAGAGACGGAGAAAGCACAGCAGGGGAGGGGCATGCAGAGGGAGAGAGAGAAGCAGGGTCCCTGCTAAGCAGGAAGCCTGATGTGGGGCTTGATCCCAGGACCCTGGACTCATGACCTGAGCTAAAGGCAGATGCTTAACCATCTGAGCTATTCAGGCGCCCTGGTTCTTGACATTTAAAAGCAAAAATCAGGGGCGCCTGGGTGGCTCAGTGGGTTAGGCCTCTGCCTTCGGCTCGGGTCATGATATCAGGGTCCTGGGATCGAGCCCCACATCAGGCTCTCTGCTCAGCAGGGAGCCTGCTTCCCCTTCTCTCTCTCTGCTTACCTCTCTGCCTACTTGTGATCTCTATCAAATAAAATCTTTAAAAAAATAAAAATAAAAGCAAAAATCATGTATCATTGAACCATAGCAACATTCAAGTTGGACATGGAAATGTACATAAAAACTCCAAGGTAACTGACCTGATTCCTGTACGTGTATCCTCTGATCAGAGTAACTACTGTAAACAGCATGTACAAAACTGTAATGCTGCCACTCAGTGCCTGTAACCTACTTTAGTCTTCATTTCTCCCTTGCTGGTGTGTTGGAACATGGTATCTGGTTAGCGTAAACATTGTTCGGTGTTTTAAAAAGATTTAGCAGTTTGTTAGCGAGGGCTTAGAGGGAGAACTGGATATTCTCTGAAGGACCCAGACAGAGTGTGAAGGAGGGCATATCATGAAATCAACATCAAGGACCCGAGCAGCAGACGGACGCCCTTGGAGACTGATCAAGCGCTGGTCGGTGGGTGCGCTGCTGAGAGACCCCGCCCCACCCGCCCTGTGACTGCCAGCTGAGCAGCTGGGACAATGCAGGGGCTGAGTGTCTGAGGGCTAGGAGTCTGCCCTGAATTCACCGGATTTTCTGTTTTCACTGTCTGAAGCTCCAAGTGGAAGTGATAGATCAGTCACAGGCCCCGGAGGCCAGGCTGAGATCAAGGATGGGTGGGGAAGACGGTCCATCTCCAGAGCCCGAAAGACGAGAAAGATGAACGATCCCGCAAATGAGAACAGACACCTGCTCATAAAACCCAGAGACACCCATTAATTCTGCCTCCACCAGACGCCAGGACCAGCTGAGTCGGCGACTGTGACACCACCATGCCTCCCTCTGCCACGGGTTCCAGCCACGGTCATGGCTTCTAACTGTGCCCATGAAGGTGGAGCTGTGGGCAGCAGGTCTGAGGAGTCTTGCCCATCCCGCTGCTGTTCTGTTAATCACTCTGTAATAAGACCAATGAAACAATCAACCAGAGACTGCAGGCTTGATGAAAAATCACTCTCCTTTTGGAAATTATGACTGTTGGTCACAGCGCCAGCGGCATCCCATGATATATAGAAGCTGAAATAACCCCCCAACAGGCGATTTCCAGCGGGCCCGGCTGGATCTGAGTAATGGCCTGTGCTTCCCAGCGCGACGGAGCACTGGGGCAGCGGGAGTTCCTCCATGACGCGGGGAACAGCCCTGCTGCTGGCCTCAAGGCTGATGGATGCACTTGCAAAACGGTTTCTATAACATGCTTGGAAATTTTCGTTTTCCAGTGGACCCTAACGCTGACCTACAGTAGGTGGTGGGGGTTTCTGTCTGATGCTTCCAGAGAGGAAATGGGCTTGGGGTCTGCATGTTTGCTTGCAGACAGGGCTGTGGTTTGCATTTTCATCTCCTCTCTGAAGTTTACGTCAGGCTTGCAACGTCAGAGTCCCCCTTTCCCCTCAACCATACCCTTGCAACGTCGACCCTCACAAGAAACAGTGGGGGTTGGAACAGAAGAGTTCGTACACTTTACACTGCACTCGGTGAGGCAGTGGCAGCTGTTCCCACACCCTCAGCAGAATTACTGGACTGGTTGGCCTGTAGGGCCATGAGAGTCCCCAAGAGCATACACTTATGGGGCTCATGGGTGAGCAAGAAAACTTCCTGTATTTAAAGATACTGTGATATGCTCATTGATGCTGCCTTCTCAGCAGATAATTATGCATGATGCAAGAAAGCTCTAAGCACATCAATAATCTAACCCAGAGATTCTGTTTTCAGGTGTTCCAAAGAAAACAACTGGGCCTCAACACCCAAAGAACAAATAATCCAGTCAAGAAATGGGCAGGGGACATGAACAGAAATTTTGGCAAAGAAGAATCCAAATGGCCAATAGACACATGAAAAAGTGTTCAACATCACTTGGCATCAGGGAAATACAAATCAAAACCACAGTGAGATCCCACCTCATGCCAGTCAGAATGGCTAAAACTAACAAGTCAGGAATGACATGCTGGCGAGGATGTGGAGAAAGGGGAACCCTCCTACACTGTTGGTGGGAATGCAAGCTGGTGCAACCACTCTGGAAAACAGCCTGGAGGTTCCCCCAAAAGTTGAAAATAGAGCAACCTGTGACCCAGCAATCGCACTACTGGGTATTTACCCTAAAGATACAAATGTAGTGACCAAAGGGGCACGTGCACCCGAATGTTTATGGCAGCAGTGTCTACAATAGCCAAACTGTGGAAAGAACCTAGATGTCCATCAACAGATGAATGGATAAAGAAGATGTGGTTCAAGGGCGCGTGAGTGGCTCAGCGGGTTAAGCCTCTGCCTTTGCCTCAGATCATGATCTCAGAGTCCTGGGATAGAGCCCCACATCGGGCTCTCTGGTCAGCAGGGATCCTGCTTCCCCTTCTCTCTCTGCCTACTCATGATCTCCGTCAAATAAATAAAAAAAAAAAAAAAGATGTGGTTCATATATACAATGGAATACTATGCAAAATAAGTCAGAAAGAATTATCACATGATCTCACTGATATGAGGAATTTGAGAAACAAGGCATAGGATCATAAGGAAGGGAGGGAAAAATGAAACAAGATGAAACCAGAGAGGGAGACAAACTATAAGAGACTCTCAATCTCAGGAAACCAACTGAGGGTTGCTGGAGGGGAGGGGGGGTGTGAGGGATGGGGTGGCTGGGTGAGGGACACTGGGGAGGGCACGTGCTATGGTGAGTGCTGTGAGCTGTGTAAGACTGATGAGTCACAGACCTGTATCCCTGAGGAAACAACACATTATATGTTATTAGAAAATGGGCAAATTTTACAGTATGTTTTAAAAAAGAACAATTGGGCTAATGTATGTAGATCGGAATGTATGTAGCACCTGCATCACTCGATACCAATGTGTTTACAAAAGGGTTGGTCGAATAAGTCTGTAGAACTCAATACTACAAGGCATTTGTGATTAGAATAAATTCATAAGATTTTAGGATCTAATGTAAAAAATCAATTGTACTTTTGTATACCGGCAACAAACAATTCAGAAATAAAATTTAAGAAACCTTTAGAGGAGCATCAAAAATAATAAAGTCCTTAATAATTTTTTATTTATTTGAGAAAGAGCACAGTCAGGGGGAAGAGGAGGAAAGGGAGAAGCAGGCTTCCCACTGAGCAGGGAGGACCATGTGGGCTGAGATTATGACCTGAGACCAAGGCAGACGCTTAACTGGCTAAGCCACCCAGGCGCCCGTTTCTTTAAAAAAACAGACTTGTACAAATCATTATGAGGGTAAATGAGACTCAAAAAAGTGGACAGATCATGTTCTCATGGACTTTAAGATCCCCATTCATCTGCAGATCAATCCAGTGGGGTTTTATTAGAGATTGACAGGTGGGTGGAAACATACTGATAGGCGGAACACCTAGAACAGCTGAAACAGCTGCTAAGCCGAGTTACCGCCTCACAGCACCATCTCAACACTCTGCAAACCTGCAGCAAGAAAAGCGCGACATCGGCGGAGGGCAGACGTGCGGACGGCGGACACTCGCACGTGCTGACCTGCTTTTCGGCAGAGCGATTCGGCGTTTCGTGAACGATACTAGCACAACATGCAGGAAGAGAGGGATTTTGATCCCTACCTCATATCACACGCAAAAATTAATTTCAGATGGGTTAAAATCCAAATGAAAGCGCTAAAAGATGAACACTTAGGGAGGAAAAGAAATTGGGAAAGCCTTCTGTGTACTTTGACAGGCAAAGGTTTCTCGGTCAGGGCTCAGACAGTGCTAACCATTAATGAAAAAGGATAAACTAAAAGAAAACAGGTAAACTGGAGGAAACAGAAAACATTCACATATATACACATATCTCACAGAAGACCTGAACCCAGAACGGATGAAAAATCCTTCTCCAAACCCTCTCTTCTTCCCATTCTCCCAAGGAAGAGGCATTCCTGACGTCTCCGGGAGCACAGAGAAGCCAGGGTACCCTGGCCCCAACTCCCTCTCCCCCGCCCCTTGTTCCCTTTGACCTGAAGAACCTCTTCTCCCAAACCCCATGAGCACCCCATGTACCTCACGCCACTGAACAGGAAGCACCCTGATCAAAATGTCTCACCTGAACGGTGGAGGAAGGTGTCCCAGCTGAAGGCGGCATTTGGTACGGTCACGACTCCTGGGTCGAAGGAGAGAAAGAGCAGCCACGATGATTAGATGCAACCCGCTAGCTTGTGTCCACGTGCAAATAATGGTCTCCTACGTGGTTCTGACGAAGAGCTCAAAGTTCCGAGTACCTTGTGCACGCCTGTTCATCCCTCCCGCACGGGACCTTCAAAGGGAGCCCGCGGGTCCAAAGCAAGGAAAGGCGCCCCCCACCCCCGACTGCGCCATCCACTGCTGGGTTGGCCAGCCGTGTCTCTAACAAAGGCAGCAGGCTTCTGCGTCACGGCCCCATGTACGAATTAAGTTTCTGCTTAAAATTCCTAGTCTGGGCCCTCCCCACATCACACAGGACGGCCTGCTATCCTTGGCATCTCCTTGAACAGATTTAAGTTTAAAATTCTGAAAGGAACATTTACGATGTAGGGCACTCAGGCAACACTTAACAGCTTACCGTGACAACGGGAAACATCTGAAGTTTCAGGATGTGTAAATTAAGTCAAGGAACCCTCTCTGCAACTGACCTTCGAGATCGTCACCCACACCAAATGATACTGATGACTCACTTTCATACTAGTTAGCGAGTGTGCACTGCACGGCCGCCCTGGGCACAGACCCTGGGTGGGTGTAGCCCACACACCCCTGGGACCCCTGAAAGCCCCGCTAGGCAGAGTCCCCCAGTGTATCGAGCTGGAAACTGAGGTCCACACAGGTTAAGCGGTGTTCACAGCGACTCAGGGTGTAGGTCGTAGAGGCCATGGCCAAGCCCGTTGCCTGCCTAGGGCGCCCACGTGGCCCTTGACTAGGAGTCAGGCCGAGACAGCACCGGCGCTCACACCTGGAGACTCCTTTTATACACACATACGGAGCTAGTGCATCGTTTTTAAAACGTCTGTTCCAATTGATAAGTGGTTCTGCTATATGTCTCCCCGAAACCCCCGAGCACGTCCCCCTGTGATAAGGCACAGAGCAGCCGAGGCGGGCCTCCGGGCTGACCTGGCCTCGTGGCGGGTTCCGTGTCTCCTCTGCAGTGGCTTTTCCCCGGGACTCCTGTTGTTTCAACGAGAACACAGTGGTCCCCTCACTGCGTTCACGTGCGGAGGGCTTCCCCAAGGGCTGTGGAGGCCACTGCTGGGGAGGGACTGCCTGGGTGAGGGCCAGAAGGGGTGAGGTTGGAGTGGGAGGGCTCTGCTTCCCCCCTCTGTACACACGCCCCCGAGGGAGCACGCTGCACTTCTACTGGTTGAAACTGGTAAATGACCTGTATTACAAACTGTCCTTTTACAACGTTGCTGTAGCTGTCCCTTACCTTCACGTTGGGAGATAATAGGTCCCGTCCGTCCTACTAATTATTAGGAGGTAAATCTAAGGCCCCATAGGATTTCACCACAAACACGTCCGAGCTCAACTCTAGAAGGACTCATCTTTAAAAATACATAAATCTGAAAATTCTTACCTTGACTCTGGACGTAGATCTTCCCCCTAGCATGCGGCTTTTGAAAAGAAAGGAAAAAGGACAGTAAATTGGGTTGTCCATTACAGCTGCGTTTTAGAAAGAAAATGAAGGCCCTAAAATAAATCACCTCGGAACACGTCACGAAGGATCATCCGCGCAGCCGCTCCCACACTAGTTACTTTCTAAGAGCAAAAGTTCCTTCTGCTGTTAATGGGGTTAGCCCATAAAAATGCATCTCCGAGGTAAGCAGCACATAGAGGTCCCTCAGGTTAGGCGTGATGCGTGCGGACGGCTGTGTGGTTACACGTTAGTAGAGAGTTAGGGAAGCTCAGACAGCGAACACGCTGATGGCAGGGCCTGTGGGGAGCCTGCCCACCGCGTGCAGAAGCTGGGGGAGACGTGTGGGAACCCTGGTTTGAGTACACAGATCCTTCAATGGCAAGACTATCTGCCCAGCCCCCGCCTGTGGGGAAGGAGTCAGGAGGGACAGGAGGCCGAGGGAGGAGAGGGAAGGGGCTGGAGGTGAGGCATTGGGCCATTTTCAGGGCAGTGGACTGCGACCCCCTGCACAGACAGGAATCTCCACTTTGCTCCGGTCCTTCGTGTCCCATCCTGTGTCTGAGGCCCCTAACGCCCGGACCGGCTGCCTCTGTTCACAGCGCAGACGCACCCCCTTTTAAAATGCCCTTAAGAGAGGAAGCCTTACAAAATTTTAACTCTCCTCCCTGCTAGCGAGAAAAAAGGTTAACTTTAATGGGAAATATGGCTAACAGCCACAGTCTGGAATTAGAAACTGACGTCCAGAGCCCTAACGTCCCATTTGTGTAGTTCCAATCTCACTGGAAAGCTGGAGAGACTTTTACTGGTGTGCAGGGGAAGACGGGGTGCTGCTGCTTCAAGCGGCCCCCAGAAAGGGTGCTCACACACCGGAAACACCCAACAACCTGGTATTTAAACCTCAAAGTGAACACCAGCGTTTGACAAAAACAGATTCAGTGTAATTCTACATAGACTTGGTTAATTAAGGGAGGGCATAATAAGGGTTTTTCCTTGCCTCTGTTTCCATTAGAATAAGCTCTGTCTGCAGTTAGAACTGCAGAAGCCCACGATGCTCCCTTCAGGAACATTCCTTCTGAAACAAACACAAATTAATGAAACTGGTGTCGTATATCCATAAGCAGAATGAATGGACTCTCTGTGGAAATTTCTGGATTTATCTGCTGGTCTTTACATATCTTAGAGCATTATTTCCCTTAAATCTACTCAAACCGTGAGAAAATAAGTACCAAGTCCTCTATGGACGTTTAAAACATGTTATGAATGATACTTTAAGATCTCATCCTAGTAAGTCAAGAAAATAGTGTTACAGTATAAAAAATCTGGACCTGGTTTATTTTTAATCTTTATAATAAAAACTGGCAAAAGCCAGCTGGCTTATATTGATTTTGAAAAACATTCTCTATATTAAAATGCTCTAAATACAAATTAGCTTTCTTTTCTCAATATTTATTGCTCTTTCTCCTGCCTTGAAATAATGTAAGAATCAAACCCCCTGTATATCAGTTCTCTTGCAAGATCAGCTCATCGATGCAGAAAATGAAAAAGAGGGGCTGTGTGCGCGTGTGTGCATGTGTGTGCGCGCGCGTGTGCAGGGGTGGGGGCAGAGGCTGCTCCACCATGTGTGTGCGAAACCGTTACCTAATCTGGCCCATTGCTAGATACAAAAAGCCAGTGTCCTGTTGGATAGATACTTAGAAATACACGTGACCTTCTGACAGACCCAAACGCTAATACATGCCTTTTTATAATGGAATAACAAACATCACGCAGATCCCCCATTTTTAACATCTGTATGACCTTCGGAAACGAAGCTCTCTGTAAGTAGAAACCACAGCCAGTGTTGTTTTTGAAATACACATATAACCGCAGGACCTATGGGTGCCAAAAGTACTAATTTTTATTTTGGAATTACAAGGCAGTATCTGAGGATGGCTTTGTTAAAAAGTACTTTGAAAAGAGCTACAAATTGCTTTCGAACAATCAGGGCTTGTACGTGGGAGGCTCTCAAAACATACCTATGCCAAAAAAACGCACAGGAGTTGCCTTTTCAGGGGCTGTGGTTCTCTTCCTTCCCCTCCCACTGTTCCCTTAGAAATTGGTTTTTAAGCAAGGAAAGAAAAGAGAAAAGGAAAAACACGTGAATGGGACAAGGAGCGACTCCAGGACTTGATCAGGATTCAGGGCCCTGGGCTCCAAAGCTGGCGGCAACCCACAACTAGGAATGCCAACAGGAATGCTAGAGGGAAGATTTCTTTTTTAAAGAAACAGTTAAATCTATGGAGTAAATAACTGGGGATTATTGATGTTATTCAAAAGCTCCCCCCTCCCGCCCCAGCCGTTCTGTGCCTTGGTGATTTATGAATTTGAAGCAATTCTGATCACTCCAGACATCTGCGCACCCTGGTCACGAGCGTGTGAACGCGGGTCAGGGGGCTGCGATCTGGAACTGACGAGCTTCCCACCCTTTGAGTTACACTAAAACGTCTCAATTCCCAGGGATCTTATTTGGGGAAGAAAAATGCAAAGAACATTTCCAGTTCCATCAGGAAATCTCGGAGGAAAGCCAATTTTAAAAGAAGTTATTAAAAATGATTAGCTTCCTTGGGTACAGTGGGTCCCTGAGTTTCTCCTGCAGCGTCTGCGGGGAGGGCCGCAGACAAGGAGGGCACCGAAGGCCGAAGCCCTGTGAGACGAAGGGTGGGGAGTCTCCATTTGGGTGGGCACCAGAACCAAAGCTGTGGTCTGTGTTCCCACTGCTGCCAGTGTGGTTCCCAGGGCTAGGCGGGTACAGAGCCATGGGCCATGCAGGAGGAGGAGTCAGGCGTCCACAGGACACGCGGGCAGCGCAAAGTTCAGCGATTAGTCGGCGCACGGCTTGTTGCAAGGGGCTGGCGCTCACACCTGCGTGGGCTTTGGGAGCTCACCTGTGCCGCCAACGGCGCATGCGACAGCCCGTGAACTCTGTCTTGCTTTCTGCATTTTAATTTCCAAAAGAATTTTGACGAGTACATGCGCACACTGAAAGTAAAAGCACACTTTAGCTAGGGCCTCCTGTAAACCACTTTGAGAAAGTTATTTTTCTTTAACAAGTGCCGAGGCAACACACAACACTGGCACCCCAGAAGGCAGGGAGGCACCAGCTCCAAACTAAAAAAAAAAACAAAAAAAACTCTAAAACGTAACAACGCCATAAGGCTGAGCTCAGCGCTAACCTCGGCAAAGAGGACAGATGGGCCATTCTGGTTATCCTCATGCTTTCTCGAATTTGATAACCACTTCAAGCAATGTTTACTCAAACTCAAGATGTTTAAAGAACCAGCTAGCTCACAAATAAATATTCGAATCTGAAGAAAGTCCTGTTAGCAGAGTACCTCTTAGAAAAAGTGGGTCGACAGTGCAGTTGAATTTTCTGCAGGCCTGTGGGGGTCTGAACCCAATGAAGACCTAGTAAACCCAAGATCGTTGCTTTTTTTTTTTTCTTTTTAAATATTTTATTTATCTGACAGAGATCACAAGTAGGCAGAGAGGCAGGTAGAGAGAGAGGAGGAAGCAGGTTCCCCACTGAGCAGAGAGCCCGATGCGGGACTCGATCCCAGGACCCCAGGATCATGACCTGAGCCCAAAGGCAGAGGCTTAACCCACTGAGCCACCCAGGCGCCCCAAGATCGTTGCTTCTGCAGAGAGAAGAGCCTTCCGTTACGATATATACCTAATTTGCTTAACTTTTTTTATTCTTGTGAAGTAGTCACATTTTGTGGTGAAAGTCTGGTGGATTCAGAGAAAGAAATCTTCACTTCGAACCCAGATTTGCATGCTGAAGGTCTATTACGTACCGTGACAAGAAGCCAACACTCTGTGCAGACTAGCTTTCCATTTCCATAAGGCATACATCAAAGTTAGCAGTGGGTAGAGAATTAGATTCCTAAAAACGCCAAATCAAGGTTATAATTTCACAAGCCAGCAGAGCAGGGTTTTCCCAAAACACAACCGGTGCTGCACTTGCGCGATGAACACTAAGGATGCTGCCTGCAGAGCTGGTGAGGGGCCCAGGGACCCTGCCCTTCACAGAGCAGGTGAGACCTCATGTTTAGGCTGATAGAAACAATAATAAACAAGCAAGGACAATTCCAAACAAAGGCATTTCATATTCAAAGAGACAACACAAAGCCATTGTTATTGAAATCCAATCAAACTAATTGGTGTAGTTAGCCAGAGATAGGTGGGGGCCACAAGCAGCCCCCAGAGGAGCACCCTGGCTTTCTTGGCGGGCTGAAGGGAACCCAGGGCAGACCCAAGAAGCCTCTTCTGGGGGCACTTCCTTTAAGACGTCTCCCACCACCGGATGCTGTGTGAGCACTCGTCTGAGCGATCTTGAAAGGTCGTCCCACACTTGTCCGCCTGGAGCTGGGCTGACCAATGAGCCAGCCTCCAGCCACATGAGACCACCGAGCCCTTGAACCAGGGCTGGTCTGAACAGAGACGTGCCCGAGTGCAAAAGGTACACTGGATTTTGAAGACCCAATGCAAAAAAATATATATATACATATATATTTATATTTATATATGTATACACATGTATATTTATATTATATTTATATATATTTTATATGTGTGTATATATACATATATATTTATATTTATATATGCATACACATATATATTTATATATTTATATATATTTTATGTGCGTATATATACATACATATTTATATATGCATACACACATATATTTATATTTATATATTTTATATGTGTGTATATATACATATATATATTTATATTTATTTATTTATTTATTTATTTATTTTTTTTTTTTAAAGATTTTTTATTTATTTATTTGACAGAGAGAGATCATAAGTAGGCAGAGAGGTAGTCAGAGAGAGTGAGAGGGAAGCAGGCTCCCTGCTGAGCAGAGAGCCCGATGTGGGACTCGATCCCAGGACCCTGAGATCATGACCTGAGCCGAAGGCAGCGGCTTAAACCACTGAGCCACCCAGGCGCCCCCCTATATTTATATTTATATATGCATACACATATATTTATATATTTATATATATTTTATTTTTTTATTTTTTTATTATTTTTATTTTTTTTTTAAAGATTTTATTTATTTATTTGACAGAGAGAGAGGACAAGTAGACAGAGAGGCAGGCAGAGAGAGAGAGGAAAGCAGGCTTGCTGCTGAGCAGAGAGTCTGATGCGGGACTCGATCCCAGGACCCTGAGATCATGACCTGAGCCGAAGGCAGCGGCTTAACCCACTGAGCCACCCAGGCGCCCTTATATATATTTTATATGTGTGTATATATATATATATATTTATATATGCATACACATATTTATATTTATATATATTTTATATGTGTGTATATATACATATATATCTGAACTATCTCATTAGTCATTTTTACATTGATGGCATGTTTAAATAAGATTTTGGATACAGACAGTGTGCAACAGAGAACTTGGCCTTTTCACGACACCTCTGGGAAGTAACCTCTTCCTCTAGGCGGTGCCGGTCCCAATCACTGGTCTTTGGGTGGGAGCCGGCCATACCACAAAGACCACCCATGAGATTTAGGGTGGGGCCTTGGAGCCGAGTGGCATCTGTCCACTTGGACACTGTCGCCAGCCATGTGGGCAGCCAACCAACCAGTCAAGCCTACAGAGTGAAGTTCCAGTAAAGACAGATGCTCAACTTGGGTAAGCTGCTCTGGCAGGCGATCCTGTCAGGTCAATGACCAGAGGGCAGGACGGCTTGACTCCGCAGAGGAGAAGGCAAGGGTGCCTTTGCCCTACACAGCTCTATGATGTGGCTGATTTCAGTCTGATAAAGTCTACGACTTCCCTAGGATAAACCATAAGCACGAGGAGAAGAACCGTCAGTGAGTTCTCTCTAATCTGGGATACTGAAATCTGATTCTGGTTTGACAGTAATTAGGTAGGATTAACTAAGCGACACCCTGAGCCAGGCCTGCGCCCTAAAATAAAGAACAGAGAATTAAAAACAAAAGCTGGCAATTCGATAATGAAGAGCCAAACTTAATTACTCAAGAAACATCGCTGTGCAGAACACATAAGCAAAAATCATCTCTCTACAAAAATCCATCTAAAATAATTATATAAGTGTGGCTGAATAATGAAGCTTTACATTATTTATACGTACACCTTATTTGTAAAAGATATTAAGATAAAGGTATTGAGCAGAACTTTACCAAAAAATCCTCTACCAACAAAAGGACACAAGCCATACTAAAAACCCGCTCACACTGGAGTCTAGTAACCAGCACCCGCCGCTGTGAACTCTAAACCACAAACACCCGTTCCTTATCATTAGCTTATATTATAATCTCTTACATCATCACCTCAGACTGAACTTGTACCGCCTACTCAATTTTTTTTTTTTTAAATGCTTTGCCAGACACTTGGAAAAGTATCTTTCTGAAAAGAGAGAGCCCTGACCCAGGATCACCCAGACCATCTGGGAACCAGAGTGAAAGCCAGGGTTGGACCTGGCACCGAGACGTCAGCGGGCCGGTCCACGGCGCGTCATCACTGCTACGGTCCCCCCTGCCCGGACTGGGCCTGCTCTGTGCACTCTGGCTGGTTCCCTTGTCCCTGCCTCTGACAGTGAAGCTCGGGGAGGAAAAACCCTGTGGTCGGCCGGCACTTTGCACTCGTGACCCAGGCTCTGGCCCTCCAAGGGCACCCTCTCCCGAGGCCAGCCGCACCCTGCAGCTGCGGCCCCCACACCACCGCCGGAGTCCCGTACGCAGCTCCGATTCAGTGCGTCTGGGACTCAGAGTCCACTCCTCTCCCTTCCCAAATTCCTTCACTCGAGTTCTTCCAAAATTTATTGACAAAAATCTTAAATCATGTTATCATTCTTGAGTCCCATTTATTTCCTCCTTATATGCTACGGTCTTCCCACACAAAAATGTATCCGGAAGCTAGTACTTAGGTTATAAAAATCCTTGTCAAACTGCATTTACAGGTAAAATAGCACGACAGCAAACTTGAACAAAAATAGCCCAGACTGTAAGTGTGTGCATCTGTGTGTGTCCACGTGCAAGGGGGAGAATGACTGGAGGTGAAGAACGGAAGAACGGGAGCAGGGGCTGGGTGCGGGGCACACTTCTTTTCTTGCTGCTTTCGCTTATGCGTGGAAATTTCTGTCCTAAAAAGTTCTAAAGAAGGGTCTGTCCCTGGTGAATTCAGTTCAACAAGTATCTGTTGAACACGAGGATGTGTTACCCTCTGGGGATGCACGGTGAACCCCACTTTGTCCCTGTCCTCAAGGAGCTCTCGACCACACAGGGTGAAGGCAGAAACAAGCACCAAGGAACTCCCGTCCTGTGTCCGCGCCCCTGCAGGGACAGGAAACCCTTCTGCTCACGAGGCCAACTGCACCCGCACTCCTCTACTTGCTTGGCCACGGGGACAGGAGCAAACTATTACTCAACACAAGTTCCAAGACGGCTTTCTTCCTGGTGCAGAGCCTCATGAGGGACAGAGACCAGGGGAGAGTCTGCAGCTGTCCCCAGTCCTTCGCAAAGGCCCGGCCACAGCAGCCGGGAGCCCACCCAGACCCCCCAGCCTGGCTGAGCTGACCTGGGCAACACGAAGAATGATAGGAAGTGTGTGATTTAAGGCACTGTATTTGGTGTGGTTTATTATATAACAAAAAAACAGATACAGGAAGCGAACACATCTATACCGACTTGGGAGGGCCCTAAGGTCAGCAGACAAAGGTGATATTTGAGAAGGAGATGCTTGAGGGAAGGACAAGGACCAGCCACTTCGATAGGTCAAAGCTTCCTTTCATGTCTGGCTAAGACTGTTGGATCCCCACACTGGCCGCTCCGTCCGACGAGTTCCAGCTGAGCTACGTCAAGAAAAGCCAGCATCTCGCTGATCACTCACTGGGAAGGGGCGAGCCTTTTCGGATCACGGGAGGTGTTACTCTTGGGTATTTACACGAGAACTCAGCAAGTGGTAACATCCTGAACTTAAGACGCGAGAGGGACTGAACTCACGTCACACACTGCTCCACCGGAGCCCATGCGCCCAGCTCGTGCTTTGGACGGATTCCGTCCTGACGCAGGGCTCCATCGCGCTGCCTGTCACTCACTGGGAAAACATGCGTTCACGGAGCCGTGCAGACCTCCCACATGACAAACCGTGTCCTCACATCACACCAACACATCAATCCGCTTGTCCATCAGACCACTGATCTCACCAGGGAGGTCCTCACGCCTGGGGAGGCTGGTGAACACGGGGTGTGTTTCCAGAGTTCCCACTTTTGCTCAACAAAATGCCATGCACTTATCGCGGGCCACGAAGCCCAGCAGGAGCTCTGCTTCATGGGACTGGCTCGATCCACGCATTTTTAAGAAGCGGGGTAACAAATGCCCACATCCACGTCACCGGTTTGTCTGCCGGTCACGCTTTCGGATACGAAATTGGGGCAAGACGTATCGGGTTGGGTTTGCGGCTCCGGCCCCCGAGAGCCTTTCCTCTGGGTGAGCACCGCGCCTCGCTCAGAAGGCGGCACACGTCGCACGCACTCTCCCTGGGCCCTCACACCGCACGTGCAAAATGCAGGTATTCAAGGTCAATATCTGATCAAATTAAAATTTTTTATGGCTTCATCAAGGAGATCTTAAAGTGATTTTTTTTTTAACTAAAAGGGGCATGCAGATGATCAAAGACCGGCTCAGACGGGGCCCCTGCGTTCATTAGGAAGAAAGGGTCCGTGGTTTCCCTGCTACCCAGAGGTGAGGAAGGGAAACTGTGTGTGTTATGATGCAAATGGGCTGACCCTGTGGGGCCTGGAGAGACAGAGGGAGCCCCACTCCTACACTGCCCAGACAGCCCCATGGGTCCAACAGAAAACCAGCAGCTCGTCATTTATCATTCGGAGATTTTTGGTTTATTAAGTTGCCCTGAAAAATGCAGCCTCCAGTTCCTGCCTGGGAGTGTCTGACGTGACGGAGGCGGGCACGGCTGGCCACGGGCATGAGCGGACCCGCACACACACAGTGCTGGCAGCCTTGCTGAGCGCCCACGGGCCCCACAGAACTCCGCACGCACCCTCGCCCCCCATGCGGCAGTCCCACGCGCCAGATGTGACAGACGGAAATTCTACACAGAAGGCGCAGAGCCTGTAACGTGCCCCGACAGGAACGATGCCGACAAACGGTTAAGGGCATCCGTGGGGGCACAACAGATGAGCCAGCCCCACACTGGGAACCACGGTGCCGGCGACCAGGGTGCCCTGCAGGTCTCCGCACCAGACAGCAGAGTCACCGGGGCAAAGTGGCCCCTGGGCCGGCCGGTTCTGTCTGCAGACGCCAGCTCTGCCACAACTTCCCCTCATGCGCCAACTGAGAACGGCCTCCCACCAGCTCGGCCCACCTGCCCCCACATCATCTGTCAGTAAGCGATTCACTTGGGGAGTGACAAAGCCCTCTAGCCCTTCAAGCTCTTCGGGGAAACAGTCCCAGTGTGGGAGCTACATGCACCACTAAAGATCGCTGCTCTCCATGAACGTCGGGCGGCCGCCACCTTTAGCACGCAGCCTGGACATCGCCCACTCTGAGCGCAGCCGAAGATACCAACATTAGAAGATTCAGCGCCTGGGCGGTTTCTGCTGTTCAGCAGCAATATTAAAAAAAAAATCAGTCGCGTCTTAAGAGTATCTACACAACGGCGCCTGCGGGGCTCAGTCGGTTAAGTGTCTGCCTTCAACTCAGGTCATGATCCTGGAGTCCCAGGATCGAGTCCCACATCAGGCTCCCTGCTCAGCAGGAATCTGCTTCTCCTGCTGATCTCTCTTCTCTCATGCTCTCTCAAATAAATAAATAAAATCTTAAAAAAAAAAGTATCTGCACAAATTAAAAACCAGCATTATACAGGGGCCATCATACACTCTTGTGGCCACATCAGGCAGTGTCAGCAGAAACACTATCCGTTCCCATCCAAGCACCATGCAGCCTCCACCCCGCCGCTCCCCAGCTCCCCACCCAGCCAGCATGACAGCAAGGTCAACACATACCCACTGTGTCTGCGCCGTCTCCTTCATTGACTCTGTGAAAGCAACAGCAAATCTAGTAAAATGAACAAAAATAAGGAGAACAATTAGGGCAGAATTCAATTAACATAACTAGGGAACAGCTCTTTGGAACCAATTGAGAGAGACAAGGCAAGAGGCTGAATTTCAGGTGCCGTCCGTCTCCATCACGTGCGGTCAGCGGCTCTCAGGTTCACCCTCCAGTCACACCAAAACAAGTGTGGATGCAAGAAACTAACACACGGCGATCCGCATTTCAATTTTTTATAGTTGCTCCTTCCACGCAAGGTCAGAGAAGCAGGGAAAAAATCAGAGCCAGATGCAGGAGAGAAGCAGACGATTTAGTTAATCCACGCAGGACATCCAAGGACGGGCTGTCCAGCCCACTCGCTTCAGCGAGGGAAGGCCGTGCTAACGCGCTCACAGCTCTGCCAACGCGCAAGGGTGGGGAATGTTAATGTGTTAATGGCTGTCTCCAGAAGCAGGGCCCGGTACCCAGGGGATGAACCAGGAACATCTCATGGGAGCCAGACAGTAAGCAGTTGCTCGAAACCAGTGAGGGCACGCTGGGAGGACACGGGAGTCGGCTCAGAGCATCCGCAGAGAAAAGCGGAGGAGCGGGGAACAGGGTCAATGACAGAAGGACGTGCCTTTCACTAACATTGTTTCTAGATAAACGCATGGTGCAGCCCGAGGTGCTCTTGGGAAGTTAACCCGCTCCTCCGCTCCCATGGGAACGCCTGGCCCCTGGCTCTGCGCGCTCTGACTCCCCCGACCCCTGGCGTCATGGTGGTACCCGGCAGGCAGGCAGAAATACCCACTGACAGACACACGAGCAAGCGCGGCCGGGTCCAGCCACACTCCCGGCAGGACGTGGCTCAGAGCGGGGGAGAAGGGAGAGCAGGTGCGGTGGGGCCGAGTGCAGGAGAGGGAGATCCCACCACTGGGGGATCTACGGCACAACTAAAGGGAGCAACCTACGTGAGGAATGAGAGCCCTGGGAGGGTCTTCCTCAGGAAGAGCGCACGCGGCTGTGTTCTGGGAGTCTGGGGAGACGGAGCAGGGAGCCAGTGCCATCATTTCCATTTATTCCATGGTGGCAGGGAACACCATCTTTGCGGCCCCTCCCTAGAGACACTGGCCCTGGGTTTACACCCACCGACCTAGGAGACAACCCTGAAGAGGGTTTCTGAGCCCAGCAATCCTCAAAAAAAAAAAAATTTAAAATAACACATTTCTTACCAAAAAATGTAAAACTGCCACTTTTGCACTTGGGATGAATTATCGCCATTTCAAAACGTCCTCACCTTCACAGGTGATTTCCTTGGTCAAAAACATCTTTAGGAACATCATAGTTCAAAAACCCCATGAAAGGACTGACACCGAGCCATCCTGACCTACAATGTCACATGATCTAACCTGTCAGGTGCTCTGCATTTCCTAATGGTGAAACTATTTCTTAGGCAATTTATTTCACATAAACTCTCTTCTGCTCATTTGTGGATGGTATTAAATTTTTCTAAAATGCACCTGGATGATCTTTCACAAAACAATATCCACAAGTTTCAGAGTCCTTACCTAATTTGGATTTATAATTACCAAATACTTATCATACTACAATACAAGCCAAAAAGCTGGCGTGGAAGTGAGTTCAGTACTATAGCATGCAGAAAAACAAAGTTTTAAATACTAAAAAAGTTCAAAAAGCCTCATAAGAAAAATGTAATGATTTAAAAGTATTTGATTAAAAATGAAACTCATTATAAGGCAAGATAAGCTCAATACTTTTACAAAAAAGTATACTGTACACTGTCCAGCAAGAAGTCTAATGATTCATCTGACTTCCCTGCCCACTGACTTCCATCAATACTCCCCCGAAATGAAAATCAATGTGTTTTAATAACAATGCAATGAATGATGCTAACAGTAATAACGTAAGATGAGTTCATTCAATATTGTTTCTACCTAGCAGAATTATTTCTTCCGTAAGACCATGCAAAACTGCATGAATCCAAAGGTCATTAATTTTCAGAGTCTGAGAGTGACAACATCGAGAAAACCTAGAATGACAGATCGCCTTTCAAGATCAACCCGAACTTGACCTTTGTTGCCTGTGATTCTCTCTGGCGGATGTACACACTCGTGCACGCCCGTGGGGCACACTCTATTTGGACCAGGTTGTGTGGCCACATTTACGGCCAGGAAATTCTCAGGAAGAAGAGTGTCCTGAAATGGAATGATATTTCACAGTAACCCTACTTTTCAGGAGCAAGACTGACTCCTGCCTTGTGAAAAGAGGGACTACCTTGGGCTGCATCCTGGACCATGGAGTGTGTCCTTTCTAAGGGATCAGAAATGCTCCAGTGACATAAAGACATAAAAACGAGCTCTGGATTCCCTGACCACGGCTTCTCAACTGTGAGAGGGCTAGAGATGAGCCACAGACATTGCATGGCTGGCCTTTACTGGGGGCATGGGAGCAACCTACGTGTCCACGGACAGACAAACGGATACGAAAGTGTAGTAAGCACACACACCGGAAGGTTACTGAGCCTTGAAGGAAGAGGCAATCCTGCCACGCAAGCAGTGGGTGAACCTGGAGGACAGGAGGCCCAGCGCAGGGAGCCAGACACAGAAGGACAAATCCTGCACGATCCGCCTGACAGGACAATCCAAAATAGTCCGACTTCTAGAAGCAGGAAGTGGGACGGTGGCTGCCAGGGGCCGGGGAGGGGGAGAACAGGAAGGGGTTCAGCAAAGGGCACAAAGTTTCCCTGTACAAGGTGAGTCAGTCCTGGAGACCCCTGGAGCCTACAGCTCATGATGCTGTAACTTACACTTGCGAATCTGCAAAGAGGGCAGATTTCGTGTTAAGTGCTCTCATCAGGATAACAACCACCGGAGCGTGGGAGGAATCATTTGGAGGGGATAGAGGTGTTTACAGCACAGACCGCGATGATGGTTTCACCGACGAAGACTCGTCTCCACACTCATCGGGCCGCACACATTCATTACACGCAGCTTCTCTTTTCCACGCCAATCATGAATCAATGCAGTGTTGTTTTTAAAGAATTAATAAAGCAGTTTGTCCACATTAAAAAAAAGATTGCCTGTTTTTTTTTTCTTTAATAATAATTCAAAGATTTACAAGAGTTGAAAGGCTGGGGTCTCGGTAAACTTTGGTTTACACTCGGGTAGGACTCGCTCTGTGCCCCAGAAAACCAGGGGTGCCTGGCAGGGACCGACTGCGTGGCACTCTCTGCGGGATCACCCCAGAAAGCCTGCCAGTTGCCTCTTCACTGATGAACAGAAGAGCTCTTGGCTTTAGGTCCCCGTGACTATCTGGGTTTTGTTTTGTTTTCTTTAGCCTTTTAAAATAACTTTCATACAGACATAGAAGACTTCTATACTGTTACTACTGTGTTAGATATTATCACCATCTTTGCGATACGCAGGAATGGGGGTGATTTTTTCCCATCTGTCCTTCTAGCTCATACCACTATACAGATATGACTAAGTGTGCACGGACAAGGAGAATTGGGGAGCGTGGCTCTGGATTCTGGACTAGGAGAACCCCCCCACCCAGGAGCTAAAAACGTGTTAGACTCTAGCTGCGGTGCTGGCAGGTGTCACCAGCGTGCAGTGTCCAGCCAGACTCAGGGATGTGCAGCATGGCCCCCATGAGGAATGACTGTCCTGCCCCAAATGCCCACAGTGACCCCCTCCCTGCTGCGTGTGCTCACGGGGCCAGAGTCGGTGTGTGCTGTTCTGAGGACTACAGTGTGCACCTTTGACCCAGCAGGAAAAAAGAGAGAAAAAAGGCAGAATCTGGTCATTTGCATTGATGGCAATAATTCTAATAATTCCAACCTTCTAAGAAGGTTGGCCCAATGCAAACCATCATTGAACAATATTCATGTGCAGTAACTTGCTTACCATGACTCTTCGTGGCGAAATTAAAATGTGCACATGAAAGAAAAAAGTGAAATGAAAAAAAAAAAAGAGAGCTTGGGTTTATTATGGTAAGACGGGAACCTCCCAACGGCGCCCTTCTGAATCGTCTGGTTTCAGCGAACTCTGCCCAAATGCTTGACCCCTGGGAGGTTCTCAGCCGCATTACCTGGCTTCTTCGAGGACCCTTCCCATCACTTCGTTTTTTTCTCTGTGGCTAACATCTTCATTTAAATCAGTTCCACCAAAGATGATTCCAAATGGGATTCCACAACCTGCAAAATTATGACAGTTAACGAAGCAGAGGGAGGCTTTGGAAACAGCCCTCACCATCCCATCCCACAGCAGACGCGAGAAGGTATTCCCTGAACTTGGCAGACCATGTTGGGGCGTTTGTTTCCTCTTGTCTGGCTCACCTGAGGGATGGAACAGGCATCACTGTTATACACACCAGGATGTGGGGGTTAATCAGCTCAGACCACCGGGGCCAGCACCCTTTAGAATCAATTAGCTTTACATTTTGACAAATGAAAAACATTGCAGCCACCGTCTGTCAAAGCCAAGCTGACTGCTCCCAGGAGATGGGCATTTAGGACAGAAAGAGCGCAGTCCCAGTGCAGCCGGCTGGGGACCCCACGAGCAGGTGCCGTGCTCTCAAGGACGTACAGGAGACGTCGGGCATCCTGGCACAATGACTTTGGGCAGGGCTCGGCAAAGCTGCTGTGGGGGCCACACACCGTGCATGTGACATGTGGGAGGATTCACCAGGGAGCAAGTCTGCCCTATGCCAGTGACAAGCTTAGTCACGGGACGTCTGTTGAGCTCCAACGAGCAAGGCATCAGGCATGCACAGAGCGAGCTAAATGATGTGCTGAGCAGAAGCCACACCAAAGGCCAGATGCTGGCTGGCAAGCCACCAACTGAACCAGACCTAAGAGGGACCTTCATACTGGGTTTCTGGAATGAGCCATCCCTCCTGGGACTCAGGAGGTCACTCAAAGGGTACTCGTCTTTCCTTTTATTTGCCTTAGAACTATTCCCGTCAGTGCAAATGAGCAGATTCTGTCTTTCTTTCCTCTGGTGAGATGGCTCTTCCCCTGGAATCTGACTGCTAAGAATTCAGCCCCTAGACGCTAAGTCCAATGGTGGCACCCCCAGACACACCGAGGCAGCTAGGGAGAGCAAAAGATGGGAAACAACTCAGATATGCCACTGAAGACCAGCCTTCTTTAAAAAAAAAAAAAAAACGGAAGCCTACGGGGTTGTGTGTGTGTGTGTGTGTGTACACGGACATAAAAAGACTGAAAAAAATCTATTACATGAGTGCTAGCTCATGTTTATCATGAATGATGACACTCATATATATATATATAAACATGCACGTGTTGTGTGTGTGTGTGTTTCTATACATATGTATAAACTCAGTGTAAGAACATACAGAAAACCTGGTTGTTGCTGCCTCTGGACAAGGGACCGACAAGACCACAGATCTGGGATGGGAGGGGAACGTTACTTTTTACTCTGTAACACGTTCTGTTGTTGGCTGCTTCTAACTATGGACAGATAATGACCTTTTCCACAACTGCAGACGGAGAAAAGCACCCCTGCAGAAATGATTCACCTTCTGTAATGGGTGTAGATATTGGGAGATGTTGAGAGAGCGAACAGTTTTAGCACGTGGGACCGACACGAATCTTGGGGGCCAGAGGGAGGCGTGAGGAGGGAAGAACAGTGACCCCCAAAGATGTCTGTTCCTAATTGCTGGATCCTAGGAACATTTCAGGGTAAAGGTAAATTAGGCTACGTAGAATGGAGGGTGCCGGTCAGCTAACCCTAAAATGGAAGAGATTATCCTGGACCATCCAGGTGGGGCAATGTAATCATGCAGTTGTTACATGCAGAGGAGGCAGGGAGAGGAGGAGCTCCCCGCTTTGCCATGTGAGGGGGGACTGGACCGGCCATGGCGGGCTCTGGGGAGGGAGGGGCTCTGAATCAGGGAGTGGGTCCCTCCAGAAGGTGGAAAATAAGGAAGCTGATTTGCTTCCTTATTTGCACAAGAAAACAGTCCCGCCAACATCTTGCTTTTAGCCCCAGGAGACCCATTTCAGCTTTCTGACCTTGAGAGCTAGAGGACAAATCATGTGTCTTTTATACCACTGGGTTTGCAGTAAATCGTGCAATAGAAAACTAATACAGGGACGCCTGGGTGGCTCAGTTGGTTAAGCAGCTGCCTTCGGCTCAGGTCATGATCCCAGTATCCTGGGATCGAGTCCCACATCGGGCTCCTTGCTTGGCGGGGAGCCTGCTTCTCCCTCTGACTCTGCCTGCCTCTCTGTCTGCCTGTGATCCCTCTCTCCCTCTCTCTCTCTCTCTGACAAATAAAAAATAAAATCTTAAAAAAAAAAAAAAAGAAAAGAAAACTAATACAGCATCCCCACCCCAACCCATAAAAACTGCCAGTTTAGGAAAATTAGGGTAAGGAAAATCACAGAAAGAGCCTTTTTTTCAGTGGAATCTCCAAAGACGGAACAGCAGACACCAGAAAGATATACAGCCAATATCACAGACTGAGAAACGAGAGCATTCAATAATTAAAATGATGGGCACCGTGAGCTGCTGGCCAAGTGGCAGCTGCTCAAATTCATCAAATCAAGGAAGAAAAAACACCAGACTCTGACATCACACCATCCTGGGTCAGAATCCTGGTTTTCCGCCTGGAAAATGCAGGACTTTGAGCAGGACACCAGGTTTCTCTGAACCTCGGCCATCTCATCTGTGAAACGGAGATCATACTAATTAGCTGACTTACTCATGGGGCTAAATGACTCACTACATATGACCTACCAGCACAGGATGGACTCTGTGATACTATATCACCGTGTTTTACACCCAAAAGTGTTTAAAATAAAATCCAGAAGCTCTCTGAATTAAATCAGCACTCAGAGGGATGGAATGTGGGATACTTCATTTGCTTTCCTATTTCTTCAATACTTATTCTATTGGTGAGAAAACAAAGCTTTAAATAAATCGCATGTTAGTCTTAATGAAAATGCATCCATAATTACGAGTGGAAAATTCTAGAATTCCTCTGCTATATAAAATGTTTAGACACTCCTACTGACACTTCAAAACCCCACTCGGGCACACCCTCCTCTCTGACATCTTCACCGGATCCCTTGGAAGTAAATCCCCCCAACTTCAATGCCACGCCATGTATCGTAAGGCTTTAGGATTGATTTGTAGCCTGGAAAATCCTTGAGAACAGGCACCATGACTTACTAATTTTGTACCCCTTGCTCCTGATACAATGCTTGCTCCCAAGTTAAATCTTTGAAAAGCCTTTGTGGAAATAAACTGAGCTTGAAAAGTAGTCAAGTGCATTTACTTGGAGCTGCCGAAGCGACTGGTCCTCATTCATCAATCAATGCCTCCACTGAAAATTTGTCATTCCTGGGAGTCTGCTGAGAAAAAACATCACGGTTTCCTGAACCTGGCTCCTTAATCAGCCACCTGACACCATCTGCTTCCTCACCAGGTTCCAGCCTGAAGCCGGTTCTCAACGAGAAACTGAAAAAGAGCTTTATTGAAGCACTTCTCACCCAGCTTCCTGCCAACGCTGGATCACCGGGCCTGTTTTCTTTGTGTGTCACTTAGGGCAGATGAAGGAGAGCCCAGGAAGCCCCCTATACAAGTGGTCGTCTGCTGTATTTTAGACAGGGAAGCTATGAAGTTCTCTTTGCATGCACTTGAAAGACGAGTGGGTATACACGTTGGACGTCTTTCACAGACATGTCCAAGGGGAGGAACACATGCAATGCGTCCATTAAACAAAGCATTAAGACTCATATTGTTGGGGCGCCTGGGTGGCTCACTGGGTTAAAGCCTCTGCCTTTGGCTGGGGTCATGATCCCAGAGTCCTGGGATCAAGCCCCACATCAGGCTCTCTGCTCAGCAGGGAGCCTGCTTCCCCCATTCTCTCTCTGCCTGCCTCTCTGCCTCCTTGTGATCTCTGTCAAAAAATAAATAAAATCTTTTAAAAAATTCATATTTTTTAATACTTGCATTGTACCTGCAAAATAGCTATAATAAATGTTAATATTGTTAATATGCTCTTTCTCAGAACTTGAATATTCTTCTTTGCAACTTTACCTAATTATTCTCTCAGTAAATACTGGTTTTAAAAAGAAAAGCAAACTTCCACTTGCCTATGCCATTAAGGTTTTATTTAGATATATTTACTGTGCGTAGACATGTAAGTGTGGCCAGTTACTATTTGGCAACATGTATCTACTATAAAAATGCAGAGATATGCCCTGGGGAGGGGGGCCGTGCCCCACTTAGAAAATCAAATTTAAAACAAACGGGCCCTGCAGACGCCTGCTCACCATAACACTGTTTCCAACTGAGGAGGACAGTGGAAATAGGATCTGACTGCTCCTACCACGCTGTCGAAGACCATTCAATGAGGGGGAAACGCTCCTAACGTATCAGTAGTAAAATAGATTGCTAAACTGTGACACGATCCACAAATTGCACAGGGAGGAGGATGAGAATGTCAGATATGGCATCCGTAGTGCTTAGCCCAGGAAGCATGAATTCGTATTTCTTTAAAAGAAGTTGCAAGTTTATATTGTACCAGTATATCTTTTTGTATAAATTTAATTTTGAAAAAAAAAAAAACAAAAAACCATGAAATCAATAAAGCTAAACATGTACAAGGAAACGCGGTCACATCTGGGTAATGAAACTCAAGGGGCTGTATTTCCTTCTTTGTACTTTTAAGAAGTTTCCAAATGATCTGCTTCCACAATTAAAAAAAACCACACACTTAAATGCTCTACATTTTAAAATATGGTTTAATCCAGGAGCACCTGAGCGGCTCAGTCAGTTACGTGTCCGACTCTTAGTTTCGGCTCTGGTTTTGAGCTCAGGGTCATGAGATCGAGCCCCATGTTGGGCTCCGCGCTGAGCACGGAGTTGACTTGAGATCCTCCCTCTCCCTCTGCCCCTCCTGCTCATGCTCTCTCTCCCCAAATAAGTAAATGTTAAAAAAACCATAACTTTAAGAGCTATATACTTTAATCTGTGGAAGATTTAGAAACATGAAATCGTGCCCAGCTGGCCGCCAGCACAGGGCAGCCCAGCGCGGGGAATGGAGAGGAAGAGACCCTGGACGCACGGGGTGAGGGTCACGAGGTCATCCTGCCGATGGTGACTGTAGCGCTGCTCACGGTCTGTGGCTCGGGGAGAGTGTGCTTGCAAAGACATGAGCTTTAGGAACACACGTGCCACCATGGAGATGACAACTGGGAATGAACGCGCAAACAGAAGCTGGCTAAGTTCACGAGCAGCGGTGCTGCTTCAGGTCCCAGCATCTGTTCGACCAAAGCAGGAAGACTCGTTTCCTTTGTGCGATGGGTTCTAGGGAGGGCGCCCCCCTGCTAGTACTTGGGAGAGAAAGCTTAAGTGACTTTGTACTTTTCCTCCACTTATTTGAAGCAAAGGCCAAGAAATGGTAACATGGAGAAAAACTGGACTTTGAAGGAGAAAACCCAGTGATGTGACGGGAGCGAGAGGAAACAGGTCTTTCCGTCTATTGGTTGAGCTTGGACTGGAATGACCTTTCTGGAGGGCAATTTGTCCCTGTCAATCCAAATGAAAAATACACAGTCCTCTGGCCACAGGTTATTTGAGGAATTTAATCCACCAAATATCTCCACAGAGTGAAGTAAAAAATGTAATCATGCTTGCTGTGGCTTTACCTGTAATAGCAAAAGTAAGGCAGACTTTTAATAAACATGGTGCATTCTTCTGGTGGAATACTGCACAGCCAGGAAAAAAAATAAGGCAGAAGGAGGTCTGCTGAATTGGAAAGATCGCTAAGATATGTAGCTCAAGTGTACTTAAAGATAGAGTCACACAGTTGTGGAAATAAAGTACGCTCCACGTTATGTGTGTAATACATTAAAAATGCACAGTTTTATAGATAATAATATACCCGATGGTGAACAGAATCACTAGCCCCAGGGTATGAAGCATAGTGAGTGCAGAACAGACTTCCATTGGTCAGTTACAACCTTGTAAAGGTTCCCAAGAACTTTAAAACGATGGACTATATCTTGGCCTCTATGCTTTTTTTTTGTATTTTGAGATCGATTGCAGACTCTATGTCCCAGGACATCTGCAGCGGAATTCCAAGTCGTATCTGTTCAGAGGAAAAGAGCTCTTGGGAGTAATCCTTTGAGGAAACCGTCCCCAAGGATGGAAAACATTTTGTGCAGATGGTTCAAGCAGGGCTGCAAAAGCATGGAGGCACGGGTAGATTCTCCTAGGTTTCTAAGCTAAGATGTCCGTACAGGGATATTTGCTGCCATGATTGTGGGAGAAAATCACGGAAGACAGCTTCAGTGTTCCTTAATGGAAGCTTGGTGACATGATGGTGCCCCCACGCATGGAAGGTTCCGCAAGCCTTGGCAGAATAAGGTAGATTATACTTGCGCTGCTGCAGAAACTGGTCCCAGAAGCACCGCTGGGTGGTACAAAGCAAGACCCTGACTACAGCCTGCTCCCACTCATGCTGATTTTCAGGGAGGAGATATGTACAAATATGTGCCTGGCCTCACAGGGTGGCCAGCCCCTGATGGTCCCGCTCGATGAGGTCCCCTCCCACACCCCCAAGGGCTGATCTGTGTTAACAGAACAAGCCCTGGAACCTAGGGCTACCAAGGACGGATCACGAAGACCAGTCAGCTTCCGATGCGCTCTCTCTTGGAGAAGCCGGCTGCCATGTCTTGAGGACACTCGGAAACCTCAGCAGAGGCCCACTGGGGAGAAAACGGAGCCTCCCGTCCACAGCAGGTTGGGGGTGAGGGACCAGTCAGGCCTCCAGATGACACAGCTATGGCCAGAGCACGGCTGGAGCTCATTGTACGTGGTCTTGACTGTAGCCTCACCAGACAGCCCGAGACAGAATCCCTGGCACGGCTGTTTCTGAATTCCAGACCCATGGAATCTACTACATGTAAATGCATTGCTACAAGCCATTCACTTTGGGGGGTAATTTGTTACTAAGACAGATAACTAGCACAGTCCCTGTAATACATTTCCAGGAGAATGCACAAGCAAATGATCACTAGTTGTCCCTGGGGTAAGATACTAGACAGTTAGAACGAGAAGTGGGAGAAAGGTTTTCTTTTTGTCTTTGATCATTTAGTTACGTTCACTCTGTGCTGGGGGGAGGTTTTTTTTAAGTGTGCATGCAGCAGCTTACATTTTAAAACCAGCACCTTGCCCAGTGTGCCTAGACAGGAAGCGAGCATCCGGTGAGGCCCCCACTCCCTGTCGGCGGCAGGAGGCGGGAGGGAGAGCAGGAAGGGAGGCCAAGCCAGAAGTGGTGTGGAGCGGCAGGAAGTCACCTTCAGCAACGAGAGAAAACTTCTGAAGTCTGGCCAAGCTGCTGGCGGAAGCTCCATGCTCATGTGAAGACAGCCCTGGATCGTTCTGGCCCTCAACTGACAGACAGCCTCCCAAAATGTGATGCCCCTCCATCAGTCCACTGGCGTCTGGGGAAACATCCTCGCTCAGCTAAGACGCTGCGATGTCTTCAGTCGCTCGGTGCCCCTGGGCTAGCCCCCATCACACCAGCCTCGGAAGTGATGAGAAGAAAGAGCCCCCAGTTGTAGCTGAAGTCAGAATGAGGACTGCACCCACGGCCTCTCAGGGACTGAGGGAGCCGTGTTTTAAGGCCCCCGTGGACTGATGAGCCAAGTGCTTAAGAGAGGATACTGCTGTTCAACTTTGCTATTTACTACTAATTAGGAGCTCATAACCTGTGAAGTTGCATCAAATACTTCGCAGTTTTGGGTATCTGGCTGGCTCGGCCCGAGAGCACTGGACTCAGGGGTTTTGTTTTGCTTTTTAATTTAAATTCAATTTAGTTAACATATAGTGTGTCATTAATTCCGGGAGCAGAACTGGGTGATTCATCACTTGCGTACAACATCATTACATCCCGTGTCCTCCTTCATGCCGTCACCCACGTACCCCGTCCCCCACCCACCTCCTCTCCAGCAACTGGCAGTTTGTTTCCTATGATTAAGAGCCTCTGTGGTTTGCCCCCCTGTTTTCATCTTGTTTATTTCTCCTTTCCTTTCCCTACGTTCATCAGTTTTGTTTCTTAAATCCCACATATGAGTGAAATCGTATGTTTGTCTTTCTGATTGATTTATTTCACTGAGCATAATACCCTCCAGTTCCATCCACATCGTTACAAATGGCAAGATCTCAGGGCTCTGAGTGCAAGCACCATGTTGGACCTGCTTGGGGTCAAGTAGTGATGGAAATCACTTCCGTGCGTTGGTGATGGTTAACGCTAGGTCTGAGCTTAGGGACTGCCAAGGCAGCTGGTAAAACACTTTGGGTGTGTCTGTGGGGGTGTTTCTGGCTGAGATTAGCATTTGAGCTGGCAAACTGAAGAAGGAAGATGGCCGTCCCCGCACTGAGGCCAGTGGGCGGCACCCGGTAGTCTGCTCAAGGCCCCAGAGGAATAGAAAAGCCAGGAAGAGAAATTCACTCTCTGGGTTGAGCGGAGACATCCATCTTCCCCTGTGCTTGGACATCCGAGGTCCAGGCTCTCTGGCTTTCTGACTCATAGCGACTGACACCAGCAGCCCCCCAATTCTCAGACCTTTAGACCCAGATGGAAGGGCAGTATTGGTTGGTTGCTGGTTCTCTGGCTTGCGGAGGGCAGGTCGGGAGACTTCTGGGCCTCTGTCATCACATCTAAGTCCACCTCCTCCTCTCTGTGTCTGCACATGTGCTCCTGGGCTCATCTCTCTGAGAGCCCTGACTAATGCACCTGGAAGGTAGACAGCCCCAAAGCATCCTTCATTGTCCATTGGACGTGAGCCTGCTCTGGAGCTAACCAAGCAACAAATTTAATATTCTCCATTAAGTCACCTACTCAACTCCCAGCTCCTCATGCTCTCTAAGCTGGCTGCAGGATCTCAGTGTTTCCCTCGTTAGTAAATCTGCGGCATCGAGTGTTTCATACGTGCCCATTCTATGTTCCTAAAAAATGCGCACGTTTGACTTCTGGAAATTCTACTCTGAACTGTACATCGGAGACATCCAGCATAGCTCCCTGGATGTAACACAGTAGTTTCAGCACACATCCACCCTCACTCGGCAGAATTACATCCTTCTGGAAAGTGAGTCCCCAAGAAGGACCAAGCAAAAAAGACGAGTGTGCTCCCTCCAAGTCTGAGCCGGGCAAATAGCATGAACTGAGAGCTCAACCCAGTTTTGTTTTGTTTTTTAATATTTCAATTATTTAAGGGAGAGAGAGCATGAGCAGAAAGAGGGAGAAGCAGACTCCCCGCCGAGCAGGGAGCCCAACGTGGGACTTGATCCTAGGACCCTGAAATCATGACCTTAGCCAAAGGCAGCGGCTTAACCCACTGAGCACCTCCCCTGCCGGCGGCACTCAGGTCTGTTTTATTTGACCCTGTAAGTGCTTCTAGTTTCCACAATTTCCATTGTTTCACCTTTGGAGAGAGAGAGGCTTACCTCGCAGGAGTCGGCCTCCTCTGTACAGATGAAGAGCCAGTGCTGCCTCCAAGTTCTCGGCCTTGATGAGGCGGGCAATTTCAGATGAGCTTTCCAGGTCACAGGCATCCTTCAGAAGACATACGTGGCCGGCAGCTTCTAGATGGTCCCTTTACCAAAAAATATAAACAGAGAAAGAAAAAGATGAGGGTGAAGGAAAAATATGGCACACGTGGCTCCAGGGATTAACATCTTAAATCGAAAGATTATTTAAATCAAAACGTTAAGAAAATAATATCTTCTAAATTGTCCTGTAGGGGTAAATCCTCCTAAAATACAGGACAAGGCTCACCATCACTAGCAATAACGATTCACCCACCAGTGTCCAGTCCCTGGGACCTCGATGGGGACCACGGCCAGCGGGATGAAGGGCTAATTCAGTCCTGAGACAAAACACACACGCGTGCGGACACACACACACATAGCATTCAGTCACATTGGCTGGAACAGAAAGCTCTTTTTTTTTTTTAATATATTCTTAATTTTAAATTTCCTTAAATTCTGGTTTTTCCCTCCTGTCCCTTAGTTATGGATGGAACCTGAAGTTTGCTTTGTGGCATCTGAAATCCAGTTCTTACTAAAGCCCAGCAATGGGTATTAAGGAGGGCATGGATTACACGGAGCACTGGGTGTTACATGGAAACAATGAATCATGGAACACTACATCAAAAACTAAAGATGTTCTGTATGGTGACTAACATAACATTAAAAAAAAAAAAAAGACAAAGTCACCCATTATTATAGCTTCCAAAGATATTTCATGGCCTTTCCATTCTACCTCCAAAATATCCATGAAACATGTCTTTCTTCTCATCCTGGCTCAGTTCCTTATAACATAAATCTAAAATACAAATCTAATAAAAGAAAAATTCTGAATAATGACACAGAATGAGCAAAATCAAAAGGTAAGAAACTGAGAAAAACTACTAACAACTCTTACAAAAGGAAAGAAGCTAATTTACTTAATAAATAAAGAGCTCTCATAAACCAATAAGAAGAAAAAAAGCAAGTAACAACTTAATAGTTAGGGATGGACCTAAAATTGTGGGCCACAGAAAAAGAAATTCAACAGGGCTTCTAGATACGGGAAATGGTGCTCAACTTTGTTCGTCTTTTTACAGAGAACATCTGTAAAGCTCAGAAGTCTGCCTACGGCTCTGTGAAATAAACCTTCCCGTACACTCCTCTGAGCGGGCAAACTGGCACAAGCTCCCAGGTGGACGACAGAGCAGCAGCTAGAACCCCGGAGGTGCGCGCACTGTCACCAAACACCTCCACATCCAGGAATCGGTTCCCAAACTGCCCTTGGACATGAGTCAGACACACACACCCCACATGGGCCTGGGCAGCTGTGTCTCACTCCCTGCACAGACTGGACCCGACGTCCGGGTCCTTCAGCAAGGAGCCCATTACACCACGCACGTGCAATACAGTCCAGCGCTGCGCCCCTCAGAGAAAGGAATGCAGCAGCTCGCAGCGACATACAGCTGACTCTTGAACAGCTGGGGAGGGGGGCTGCAGCATTGTCCCCAGACGAAAATCCATGTATCACTCCAACTACTCCAAAATGTCACCAACTGCCTAGTTCTGGGAGCCTTCCCACTAACACAGTTGACTAATACAGATGTTGTATTTTATACCTATCATACACTGTATTCTTACAATAAACTGAAGATAAGGAAAGGCTACCCAGGAAATCATAAGGAAGGGAAATACATTTACAGCCCTGTACTGTATTTACAGAAACAAACTCCGCACATGAGCACATCCATGCAGTTCAAACGCCGAGTCGTTCAAGGATCAAGTATAACCTGGAATCAGCTCCAGGATATGTCGTTAATGAAGAGAGAGTGAAGACTACTTTGTGTCTATATACAGTGTGCGCGCAGAGTGTCTGTAGGATGCACAAGGAAGAGACAGCCATGACCATGTCTACACAGGACAGACAGGGCCATGCCCTTTTGTGCTATGGGGATTTAAGCACGGGCAGATACCACATTTTATCATCGTTGGAGGCGTGCGTGCGTGTGTGTGTACGTACGATGAACCCACCCAGGGCTCCCGGGGTAGCCAGCTCAGCCATCCACTCTGGGAGAACGGCCCCAAATCTGCCTTGCTTGTTGAATGAACGGACGGCTGAATGCACCTTCAGGATCAAATCCAATGCCCTCGCCTAGCACAGGGCGGGCGCCCTTCCCAGGCTGCCTGCTGGCCGTCCCACGCTCCACCCACCCGAGCTCTAGACCTGCTCTTCCGCCTGCAGGACGCCCACCGACATGCGTTGAGAGCGCCCACGGCCATGACTGTCCAATTCCGAATGCCAGCCCCCGGCAGTGAGATCCGACGGCCCCACTCCCGCCACACATCTGCCCCCCATCGCTGTCGCGCCAAGTCTCTCTAGCTCAGGACCCTTCACTCCCACTTAGGCTTCTATGACAAAGCCAGCGTGTAGGTGACAACCAAGTAGCCTGGAACGGACCCCTGAGCATCTCCTAAATCATCCAGAAGTCACTAGATTACAAACTTCAAATCCAACATAGACCTTCTTTTTTTTTTTTACTGTAGCAATAAAACAGACCGTTGTTTCCTCAGCTAAACACCTGGCGAGTTAGCGGAATTGCATGTAGGGCCAACAGGGTACAAAACAAATAAGGATAAGAATGAAGGAATGAAGGAACTAGAATCTTCAAGCAAAGGGGTCATAAAATGACCAAGTTGTTTGCGACGTGGGAGCCACTGGCAAGCTCAGGAACGCTGAAGGAGCGGCAGAGCCAGCCAGCGCCTCGCTCACACCCACTCCGGGGAGGAAGGTGAGGGTCCGCATCCGCAGGGGTCTGCGAGCCAGCACTGTCCTCTCTCTGTAATTACATGCACAGTGCAGTCGCTGTCACCGTGCGAGTAAGCAACACTGGGATCTTGCATAAACTACTGAAGTACAGGGAGTACCTTGATCTTATCCTGTCCACTGTTAATGCTGATCAATCATTATCACTGGGAACGCAGCCCCACCCCCCGCCTCACCCTGCCCTGCCTCAACTCCTCTGGAAGGTTTGAGTGGCGGACAAACAGCTCGCTCCTGGCAGCCTCAAAGTTAGTGTTTTACAAACGTGAGACTTCAGTGTGCTTCAGAGCACAGGTGAATGTTACTCCATTTTCTTAAAATTCTAGGGAATGAGAAACCAAAACCAAATGTCAACAAATGGAAAAGAAGCAGTTTAATTTCTACTTGGAGAATCCATTCCTGAGAGATTTCCGGCTCCTGCAGAATAAAAAGATAGGACATATGGACTGGAGGGTTTAAGTACACACAAGGGGTTGTTCTTGATCTATTAAACATTTTTAAATGGCATTTCACCACTAACGTTATGATCTCATAAATACTCCAAAATAATTTTTTTAATCATATTTCTCCATGACTAAGAGTTTACCCTTGTTTCTGGTTTTAGTCAGAACTTAAAAACTTTTAAAGTTTTTTAACTTTTAATTTTTAAAAACTTTTAATGTTTTTAAGCTGCTCTGTCCCTCTTCCCTCTATAAGTGATCATTTGATTCAAATAAACTCCATGAGCACCTAATATGCCCAAGGAGTTCTGGTTTACTTGACGGCATTTTTTAAAGATTTTATGTATTTGAGAGAGAAAGATCAAGAGCGGTGGGGAGGAGCGGGGGTGGGGGGAGAAGCAGACACCCCACTGAGCAGGGAGCAGCGGCTGCAGGGCTCAGTCCCAGGACTGAGCTGAAGGCAGATGCTTAATGGACTGAGCCACCCAGGTGCCCCAACCGAAGGCTGTTTTGAGAAGGAAGGCCTCTCTAACAAATCAAGAGATTTTTAAGCATTGTTTGGTGGTTCTAGGAGAGAGGAACCTTTTGCACTGCCTGACTCCAGATTCGTAAGACTTACGTGCTTCTACCTGGCTGAAAACCATCCTCTTTAACTGAGGGAATAGGGAACCTCGATCATTTGTGTGTTTAACTTATGCAAATCTGCATAAACGATGCTGTCTGAATTTTTAAAAAATGCAGGAAGAACTTAAGGAGGGCAGGCAACACCAACTGCATTCTGTTCCATCTCCATTGGTCCTTTTGTGACCCTGAGATGGGAACAGGGCCCCTAGGATCCTCAGGTCTGTCCCACCCCGTGGGCCTCTCACAGCATGAGCCCCGGGCCGGGTCCAGTGACACAGCACCTACAGGGGAGAAGCAGGGATGTGCTATTTCTGGTTAGGGGAGAGGTGGCTGGGCTAGAATAAAATGGTGCTCTCTGGACAGTACTGCAAGAACTTGTGATGTGTAAAAGAAATGATGCTGGCCTGAGAATGATGAGGGTGCTCATGAGGATGGAAGCCCTTGTGTGGCAGCCTGCTCAAACTTGCAGGCTCTAGCCGGCATGGTGAACTAGACAGGACGCTGCCCCACGCAACCTTCTGTGGACTGAGTGAGACAACAACACATTTGCAGGACAGCATGTTACTTCGAATGATGCTGTCATTGTGTTTTGTAAACTGTAAAGTGTAACTACGTTTAAAATGGGATTTTTTTTTTTTAAGTATTTTTTTTTTTTAATTTTATTTCTTTATTTGACAGAGAGAGATCACAAGTAGATAGAGAGGCAGGCAGAGAGAGTGAGAGAGAAGCAGGCTCCCTGCCGAGCAGAGAGCCCGATGCAGGACTCGATCCCAGGACCCTGAGATCATGACCTGAGCCGAAGGCAGCGGCTTAAACCACTGAGCCACCCAGGCACCCCTAAAATGGGATTTTAATGGGATTTTGCTACTCAAGAGATTACTGTGGTGAAGCCAGTATTTTTTAAAAGAATAAAAAGGCCCATAAGAAAACAGGCAAAATGTCCAGATCAGAAAGTGTCCCAAGCTCCAATGTCTGCTGAGATGGGACTAATGAAGTTTTAATGAATGGAGGAAGTGGGAGAGGCTAGTGAAAACCATGAAGCTTTGTGGGCTAACCTATATAGAGATATGCTAGGTGCCCGAATAGAGATGTTGTAAGTGCCTGAATAGAGATCCGCTAGGTGCCTGAATAGAGATGTGCTAGGTGCCCGAACAGAGATATGCTAGGTGCCCGAACAGAGATGCACTAGATGCCTGAATAGAGATGTTCTAAGTGCCTGAATAGAGATCCACTAGGTACCTGAATAGAGATGTGCTAGGTATAAAATATGTACACAGCTAATTAATAATTTCTGTAGTGATGACATTTTGACATGATATTTGGAAATACTGAGTTCAAGAGAATATATTATTACAATTAATTTCATCCATTTCTTTGCGCTCTATCTAAAGTGACCACCAGAATATGCAAACTGACAAGGACGATCACATTGCTTCCATCATTGCCGGGCAGATGCTCTCACCATCACCAGTTCTGCCATTTTTACCAAGAGAGGATTAGTATTTGAAATTCTATGGAAAATGCCCCAATTTTAAGGCTCCCAAAGTTATTTCTTGTTCCTTCAGTGCCAACATTTCTTATTCCCTTAAATCTTCAAAGTTCACGGACCTCTGCTTTCCCCTTTCCTTGATGAGAATTAGTGAAGCTCTCACACCTACCATATATTGTGGCTTCCAGAGTGTGCATTCCCATGTCCCTCTTCCCAAAACGTTGAAAGTCCCTGTTACGCATCTGACTGGGATGTGCTCCAGCCCCAGTCAGGGGTGCCTGGGCTTGCTCGTGGCCATCACAGCACCCCTGCTGGCCATGCTCCCACCACGGAGAGCTCCTGCTGTCTCAGGGTCATCACAGCCCCCAGCTGGCTGAGCACACACTACGAGAGCTCCTGCTGCCTCACGTCATCACAATTCCCGGCTCGCCATGATCCCACCATGGAGTGCTCCTGCTGCCTCACGGTCATTACAATCCCCAGACTACCGTTCTCCCAACACAGAAGGTTCCTGCTGCCTTGTGGCCATCCAGTCCCCAGCTGGCTGTGCTCCCACCACAGGTGCTCCTGCAGCCTCACGGCCATCAGAGCCCCCAGCTGGCTGAGCTCCCATGATAAACGTGTGACTCGAGAACTTGGGGGCACACACTTGCACCTGCAGAGACTCAGACCCTCCTTCTTTCGAGGCTGATGTGGGAGATGCAGGCCAGGAAAAGCTAGCAAGTATGGCAAGCAGACCCAAGAAGGGGCAAGATGCAGACTCTTGCCTTTAGCATCTCAGCTACAAAATCAAGCCTGAAGCCTGCCTCACCTGCACACCTTTTACAGGATAAGCTGCTAAATTCCCTCTACTGTCCAGGCAGCTGGGGTTGGGTTTCCGCTTACTGAACGCTGAAAATCTCTGATACCGCTGTAGACAAGTAGCGCAGAGCTTTCACTGGTGTCTGACACATAGCCTGCGTGCCAAAACCAGCTCTCTGTAAAGTCATCCACGCTCTGACCACAATCTTATCTCTCCGCCAGGCTCGTAATCACTCCAGCCACGAAAGACCTCTCACCTCACAAACCTCCAGACCCTGGCCTCCATGCCTGCCACCGGCAGCCCATCCTGTATCTCCTCCAATCCCACAAACTTTCCTTTTCCCGTCTTTCTAGTGAGTTTCTTGTCAATGCCCTAACCTCTCCTCTCAGCTGGCCTTCTGTTGCGCCCTAAGAGCATGGCGCATCTGGCAAGGCAAGCCTAGGACACTCCAGCCACCCACTTCCTGGTGGAAGTGACACAGGAGAGTGCGACAGGGTGGGAGGGCTGCGGCCCAGGTCTAGGATTGCAGGGACCCCTCCCAGCACTGGGCATGACTACCCGCCCCTGGCAGTTGAACATGACCCTCCCTTGACTCCCCCAGAGCCAGTGCTGCCTGCTTCCCAGCCCCTGTGTCTGCCCAGTGCAGCCCTGGCTGACACGGGGCTCCCCCACCCCTGTGGTCACGCCACCCCGGGTCAGATGGGTGCCTGGGATGCTCACAGTGCACAGCCACCTGCGGAAGTCTAGCCGCCCTCCATGCACACGGGGCTGGGTGTTCACTGGGCTGCAGAACCAACCCTCTTCTCTCCCAAGCCTGCGGTCCTGGGAGTGCTCTGTGTCCGGAACGCTCACTGTGGCTCCAGCTGCCAGGCCGGCTGCTCTCTCTCGCCGCACTCAGGCGCCCCGGCCTCTTCCACCTCTAGGCTTCCACACATGTGGTTTACATGGCCAGGAATGCCATTCCCAGCTCTCTGCACCCTCACCTTGCTCACTGCAGGGCTCTGGCGTACGGATTACTCACCACTAGCTCATACATCAACGTGTGCGCTACTGGCTCCACTTCCTAGAGGAAGCACCCCCAAGTGTCCTTCACCCCAGGGTCGAGGATGGAACAAACACAACATGGTGTCCACCCCGGAATGACTTGGCAGCTATCAGAGGGCCCGGCTGTGACGTGTATGCACAGTCTGTGGACGACTCTACATGTGATTCCATTTACAGGAGCATGCACAAGAGACAGAGTCATGCAGACGGAACGCGGACAAGCGGGACAGGGCAGTGGAGACTGGTGGGGCCCGGGCGTCTGGTGAGACAAACGTTCTGGAATTAGAGTGGTGATAATTGTGCAACTTTATGAACAAGACCAACAACCACTGAATTGTGTACCTTGAAAGTGTGAATTTGTTGTGAACTCTATCTCAATAAAGCAAACTGAGGAGAAAGGAAAGCTATTTCTCAGGGAAGCATCCCAGACAGCCCAGAACGCCTGCTCCTTTCATCACCCTGCCTGCTCTTCTCCCTGCACGGATCACAAGGCAACTGGGTCGTTTCTGCCAATGTGTGTCTGTCTGCCACGGGGGGATGCTAGAACCTTCTGTACAGTCACCTGCTGAGCTTTGAGCTGCTGTGTTAAGAGCTCTGTGGCTGAATGGCCATGTGCTCGGGAGGCAGAGGGCACCCTCAGGCACTGTGCCTACTAGAGATGTTCAATAATAAATATTTGCTTAATGAAAATACTAAGTGACTTTTCAAGAACTATTACTTCAAGAGGAACAAGGATAAAGCCTTTTCCTACTGACTTTACAGACGTCCGCAGTTTCCTTGGCATCTGCTAAAGCAAAATTGGAAGACTAGAAAACTTTCCTTCAGGCTTTTCTTCTTCCCCCAAAGCTGGGCAATCACGGCAGAATACCCAGCTACTGAGAGCAGGGAGCGGCAGATGGGAGTTAGTCCTGCCCTGGGTGCGGGCTGTTGTCTGCGCTCACTCTTCCCCCGCTCCCTCCCTGACAGCGCCTTTCTGCACAGTTTCTGTTGGCTTCTGTTATCTAATGCAGCTGCCAGTCTCCTGGACCTGCTCCCCAGGGAGGAAGAGAAAGAACCTGCACCACCCACGGCTCGAAGGGCAGCTCCCCACATTCATACGGACACCAACAGGAGCATCTATGGGTTGCACTGATCCCCAGGATGCCCTCCTCCGGACCGGGACAACCCGAACCCTCTGCCCTTCCCTGTGCCCTGTGAAGCTCTACAGACCAAACCCCAGGGCTGGCTCCCGGGACTCTGGCCAGCATCCGACAACTTGGTGTAGAACAGGAGTCAGAATCCCTTTCCTGGAGGTGGCCAGAGACTGCATATCTTTGGGTCCCTGTCTGGCTGCCCACCTCTTCCATGGGCCCTGGGAAATGGGGAAGCATTGCCCAGCACCCCAGGGCATCACCCTGTCCTCCAGATTCTTCTCACAGCATAGGCACTGCCTCTGGCTGGCCCTCAGGCCCAGCTTGGCCCAGCCTTGACTGATCATTTCCAGCGTTCCGAGGACCAGCCTCGCACTTGAGTTCTGCACCCTTTCAAACTGTGGGTCCACCACTCTTTCACGAAAACAACTGTGTAAATATTTGCTTTTCATATCCATTACTTGTGCAATTTACTTCTCCGTCACTCATGAAATGAACTTTGTTCTCTGGAGAACTTTGTTCCCTATGTTCCTGACCCTATTTTTAACTTCAGAGCAGCTTTCCCTTATGACCTTCTTTGTTAGGGACTGACCTGAACCCATCTGCCTGATGGAGAGGCCTTGTCAGGCTCATTGTCAGGTTCTTCTGGAAAATGGTTGCAGCTTCAGGGGGTCCAAGCGGGGCAGGGAAGCCCTGGTGCCCTTGCCGGACTGCACTGAGAGCCAGACCAGCCACCCGGGCCATGGAGGTTGGTGCCACAGTGGGGACACAGTGGGCCCCCTGACTTCGTGTTCACACAGGAGCTCCCTTAACCCTTCCAGCAAACCAAAGACCCTCCACACCGGTAATTATTCCTGAATGCTCCACGCTAAAGAATGAACGCTCTAACACTCACAGGGCTTCGGAAACAACTCCAGAAGGAGGTACCCAATGAGGGCATCTGAAAATGCTAACTAATGCCCACTGAGTCAGACACGAAGTGAACTTCACATGTGGCACACGGGTCTACAGAAGGGTCAGTTGCCACCCAGACACTCAAACAGTCACTCTCTGCTTCCCGATCCCCGCACAGACCAATCTTCCCAGCTATCGTCCACACCAGCTAAAACACTTCATCTGGCAGGACCCATGAAATAAACAGAGGCTGCCCAGTGGCCCGGCCCACGTCCCTAACCTGAGCCACGGTTGGCCAGAAAATGCATCCCTAACACACACTCCTAACGCTCCATCCCTAACACACGGGTTAGCCAGCTCACTGGCCCCTCACAGGTGGGACCTGCTAGCTTTAGAGGACCCCCGACCTCCCAGCCAGCCAGGCCTGTCCCTGCCGTGGCACTTCAAAGGTTCCATGAAACTCGCTCTAGCCCCAGATCCCTCAGAAGTGCTGGCTGTGAGGCAGGGCAGCCCTGATCCATGGGCCATTCTCCCTTAAATAAAGGGCATCAAACTCTTTACTAAATTGTAGTGGCTGTGTCACTTGGCACTCTCCATTCAACAGTCAAGCCCTGTCTACCTTATTTCTGCACTATGTCAGACCCAAATGCTCACCTCCTCTGTCCCCCCAATCCACCCTTCAAAACACAGCTCAAAAGACCCACTTAAAACTTGGATCCCTTTTGGTGGCTTAATTCTGTTCGTGGCACCAAACCGTAGGTCCTGGATGACATGGCTCCTGCCCACGTCTCCAGCCACATCTACGCACTGCACCCAGAGCGGGGTTTGTCTCAGCAGTACTGACATTTTGGACTGCATCAGTCCCCACCGATGGGGGCCATCCTGGGCACTGTCAGGGGGCTACTGGGACCCCTGACCTCTACCCAAGAGATGCCAGGGGCCCTTCACGCCCAGTGTGACAACCAAAAATGTCTCCTGACACTGCCCAGGGTACCCTGGGGGCAAAATCATTCCTCCTGCCTCTGCACATCGTTCCAGCCCCGGACTCCACGGAGAGTCACTCATCTAGCGTACTGGACACTGGTTACGTGGCGCAAGCTGGGTCTGGAAGGGGTCTGCTCCCCCCCTTGACCCCACCCGCTGCCCCTTCGCCCGAGACACCCAGCTGCCCTTCACACCCGTGCCCGCCTGGCCAGTGAAGGGCCGTGGTACCACGAATCGCTCACGTTTACTGAGTGCACACTAGGCACCGGGCCCTGCTGTAAAACACTGAAAATACAGGAACGCATGTTTGATTCTCCTAACAAACCTGTGAGGCAGATCCCAACAGTATCCCTTCCTCGTGGATAAGAACACTGAGCAGCCAAGCGTTTACGGACCCTGGCTTCACCTCAGCTGCCAGGAGCCTGTCTGTGAAGGCGGGAAGCCGTACTCCAGAGCTCGCGCTTTCATCAGTTTGTGATGCCCAAAGGTCTCTGCCCGCCTCTCGCCTGGGATGGGCCGCCTGCCTACATGCTCCCAGAGTACCTGGACCTCCCTATCCACGTACTCGGCGCGATTCTGCAATGCTGTTTCCGGACCGGGTCTTAATTTACATCTATAAACATGCCCAAGGATGGACCTGTTTCATCTATTTTTTAAAATTTTATTTTAAAGATTTTATTTATGTATCGACAGAGAGAGCAAGTGAGCCAGAGAGCACAAGCAGGGGGAGAGGGAAAGGCAGACTCCCCGCTGAGCAGGGAGCTCAATTTGGGACTTGATCCCAGGAACCCGAGATCGTGACCTGAGCCAATGGCAGATACTTAACCGAAGGAGCCGCCCAGGCGCCCCCATTTCTTCTTTCTGAAAATCCAGTATTATCTAAGTCACACTCCCTCCTCTGCTACACTGAAGGGAAGCCCAATCTTCTTCATTTGGGGGGCTCCCTGTCCCACGGCCTGGGGTCACTTGAAGGTCAGAGGGGTCTTGGGCAGGGACCGTGTGTGTAGATGCTCTAGCTCCAGGAGAACGTCTGTCACCGAGGGAACCTCCATTCCCCCTCCCGTTCCAGGCCACCTGGCATTCTTTTCTCAAAGCGCCTCGGTTTTCACAGGCCCCAAGATGTCTTTGGCAACCTTGGAGTCTTCCTTTTCTGCATTCCCTCCAGAGTGAAGGTGGGACAAGGCTGGCTCTGAAGCGACCAGAGCACAAAGAGCCCTTGTTGTCACGCTTCGGGCGCAGTCAGGAACACAAAGGACAAGCAGCACAAGGGGCCTGGACAGTCCCCACAGCCATGTTGCCTACTCCTCCTAATGGCCCTCTGGTGGGGCCACCCGGGGACCTTTGGAATATTGGGGTTAGTATGTACAATTCACATCCGGAGCAAAACGTTAAAGAGTTGCTTTCTCCAGTTCCCTAGCGGGACCTAGTGTCTCTCACTAACCCTCACCCTTCCCCACACTGGCACCCCGGACGCACTAGATTCCAGACAGCCTGGCCTTCTGGTTCTCAGGCTTGCCAGCCTCGGTCTGGCCTCGGGACCTGCGCTCTGGCTTGTCCCCGCTCCGGAACCATCCTCCCAGACCAGAGCTTAACTGGCCTGAAACTGCCTTCTTTAATTCTGCGGACTCCCGCAGGCGCTCTCCCTGCTGAAATGTGCTTCCTCAGAGCAGAAGCCACAGGGCACCTCCTCCCTCCGTGAGCCTATGAGAGAAAGCAGGGGCACTGAAATTAAAGTGAAGGTAAACCTGTATGATGAAAATCCTCATTGTGAAATCCTAATTGTAAACCCCAGAAAACTACTTTCTCCTCTATCAGTCATTGCCACATATGATCTGGAGAAGAACTGTAACATCTTTTATTGGGAAGGGACATTGAACGGTGGGCTTTGCCCCAGTCACTCATTTTAATGATGGGGAAGCAGAGGAGAGAGGGGAAGTAAGTTGAGAAATTTCATGAAGAAAGTCAGTAAAAAACAAAACAAAACTCTCCATTAAGCTTCAGGCACTAATCTGCTCCAGGCCTGCCCTGAGGGGCTAATGTAGCAGAGAGCAGACAAAAACAACTAAGCATCTGACCAGACTGCTGCAGCCCAAGTGCTGGGAAGGTGAGCCCGCAGGAAGAGGATGGAACAGGGAATGCTGGGAGCCGAGTAGGGAGGCCACTCTGGGAGCAGGGCCCACCTGAAGGATGAGGGAGCGCTGGCATGTGTGCTGCATGCTGGGCCTGGAAACCCTCCCCAGCCCCCGGCTTCAAGGGACCCTCCTTTGCACTCAGCATTCCACGCAAATGTCACTGAAGCAGGGAGGCCTCCCGGGAGACTCTGGCCCAAAACAGCCCCTAACCCTGTTAGGTTATATACATCGCATATGTCACAGCAGACATCCCTGCATTTTTGCTCTCTCCGCCCCATGGCCATGTAAGCCTCACACAGACCTGACTGCGGTTCCCCTTGCTGAGTCCCCAAGCCTAGGGTGCTTCTAACACACAGAAAGTACCAGTGACCACAGGCGTGAAAGACATGGGCACATAGCAGCCTGGGCAGCCGGGCAGCCCCCGGAGCGCTTCCATTCCACTGTCCTGCCCCAGTGCCAGTTCCTAAGCGGGATTCCCCACCCCCCAGACAACCCCAGGGGCTGGTGGGGGCGCAAGAGGACAGCCACATCCAGGCGGGGCCAGGACACCGGCCTGGGGCTGGATCCTGCGCTCCCACCGCCCCCACCTCCCCGCGACCCCGCGGGCCGCGCGCCCTGCCGCTGCCTTTCTGCGTCCGCACAGGCCCCTGCGCGCCAGCCCGTCCGTTTGGGAGCGCCGTCCGGGCGGCCGGGTGTCCCCCCGGATGCCCCGCACTCACATCGCGGATGCTCGGCCGGCGCCTGCACCTACCGGATGCGCTCCGCCGTGACGGCGTTGCCTGTGTGCCGCCGCAGCACCGCCAGGAACAGGAGCCGCATGCCGCTGCTGTCCCCGCCGCCGCCCAGCCATGTACCGCAGGCGGCCGCCAACCAGGCCCGGGGGTGGGGGCAGGGGCAAGGACCGAGGGGAGGGGGCGGGGACACGGAGGAGGGTGAGAGGGAGGAGGGTGAGAGGGGGGCGGGCGGGCGGGAGCCTGGGCGGCAGGCGGTGGCGCAGATAGGTCCCGCCCGCCGCTCCCAAGGCCGCACCTGCACTTGCTGGTTCTGGAACGGGGTGCCGGCGCGCGGGGAGCTGGGGGCAGGAGGAGAAGCGAGACAGCTCCCACGGGACCAGCACCGGGGTTCCCCGGGTTCCCGCCCATGGGAGCCAGAAGAGATCACGGGTGGACTCTCAAGGCTTCAAGGGAGACGGTGGGTCCACTCCCATGGGGGCCAGGCCGTAGCTCTGCTCCCATGGGGACTAGCACCAAAGGTATTTTGGGTCCCCTCCCACAGGGACCAGCAGCAGGGGTGACTGCAGATGTCCCCCCCCCCTCGGGAACCACCCATGGCATCCCATTCACATCAGGGTGGTCAGAGTCTGCCCCTCAGGTATCAGGACCAGGGCCTCTAATATGGCTTGAAAAACCAGAGATGTGGCCAACTTAAGTCAGCATTTCCACAATGGACAAGCTAGATCTGAGGAGGAGCTGTCCACTCTACATGTGCGAAAAGATAAACGGGGGCATATGAAGATTCCTAAGTTTGAGCCGAAGTTGGCTCCAATGGAACAGTGCTAAACTGGAAACGGTTGGGGGGGGGGGGGATAGAGGAGGGGGCCTTCATACAGAAGATGCTAGAGCAAAGAAAGTATGTTATTAGGTGGCTCCAGCTGAAAGCTGGGTTGGCTGTTTGTGACTGGTTGTGCTGACGTGTCAACTTCCTAACCGTCACACTGAGGCACTGGCAGAGTTCTTTCTCCGACTGAGCACAGCAGCACCGTGTTAGAGCCCGTCAGTCCGGGGGCCTCCCGTTCAGTCCAGCAGCCGGGGCTTGGGCTCTTCAGCGCGCCACAGTGCTGACAGCTCACTTCGACGCCTCCACCATCTCCATCTGGATGTGAAGGAGAAACGGAAGTTCATGTCTGGCTGCACCGTCACCATGGACACAGGCCTCTAAGGCCAGCATCCCAGTGTCTGGCCTCTGCTCTCAACAGGGCCATAAGGCGCAGCACGCCTGCTGCAGCCCCAGCCGTCACGTTCACATTGCGAGGCCCGGCACAAGGGTGCACCCGAAATGGTCCTCTGAAGAACTCCTCCTGGCGTGTCCCACAGCCAAGGCTTCTCTTACGATGTACATGACCACATCTTCCATCCCCACAGCCAGGCACTGCAGTCTGTCAGCTGGGCACACTGCCACCCTGAGGCAAATGGCGGTCACTGAGAACACGGTTCTAGGGATTGGGACATGGACATCTCTTCTTCGAGCCAACCACTCTACTCACTAACTGGCCCATTTCAAAAATGAGTGTGTATGAAGGCCCTGACTCCCACACAGGGGACTACTTATTCCCCACTCCTACAGCCGGGGCTCTCTGACCCCTGACGGTCCCATTCTGCTTAATAATCAGCAGCCAGCCCTTCCCTCTGCCGGGTCTTCACGTGGGCTCCAACTTCAATGTGCTTGGGAAGAGGTTGTGGGTAGAGAAGGCATCCGTAGATGTTTGCTCAATGGCATCCCCGAATAAGGCACTGCTGTGAAATTTTATTCCTATGATAATGTAGTCCTGATGCCTTAATGGAAGTCACCGCTGCAATAGGATTTGCTGCTGAAATTCACTTTTATTGGATTTTTCTGGAATACACCTGTTCTGTAAGGTAAGAGGTTCTGACATATCTTTGAAGGCCCATTACTTTATTCATTCATCGCTTCAGTTTACCCATTTATAAGACAAAAAGACTGTATATGGTATCAGAGCTAATTAGTTCATTTTGGTGAAGTCTTTTATGACTCTCCCAAGTAGGTAATAGAAAAGGGTACAAAGACAAATATGTTACTGTGGGATAATATAGAAATAATTTTTGGGGGGAGGGGGGTGGCGGCCAGAACAGAAAAGGTTGTAAGCATCTCAGTATTTCTCCAGATGCTTCTAACATAAGGGTCTTAAAATATATGTAAAGCAAAATCTGCTTTTTCTTTCATCACGGTGTTTGCTCAGACTATTTCTCTAGTTCATGGCACCATGGAAAATGAAAGCTTATTATCTCCCCTGCATAAAAGTGATAGTATTTCAGGGGAGAGTACCCTGGGCATATTGACTTTAGAAATGGCTTATGATAAAAATCAGCGCCTGACATCTTTTTTCCTTTTTTGCCTTCACGACATTAACAAGTGGTGCACTCTCCTTCTCTTTTTCTAGCAGATTCCAATCTCTGTACCATTATTCTTCCCCACTGTAGTACTGAGAACTACAAATATTGGGGGGGGGTGAAGGAGAGAGAGAGACGGAGAGATCTTTCTAAATACGGAAGACAGAGGCAGAACTGCTACGCTCTCTTCTGTCCTTCGCTGACAGCACGCGGATGTGACCACACACAAGAGCGAGGGGTTGGTCTAAAATAACTAGTTTCTTCCAGCCTTGCTTAGGGAACATGGTCACCGGTCAACCAGAACTTAACAATTTTCCCTTTGAGCTTTCGGCTAAAAAGCGGGCCTTCCTTCCCACTGCTGTGCTGAACGTGGGTTCTTAACTCTACAGCACAAGGACTCACATCCCAGAGCTCTCATCACTGCCAAATGGGCCGGGATGCCTGATAGGCTCACTTCGACGCCTCCACCAGCTCCATCTGGATGTGAAGGAGAAACTGAAGTTCATGTCTGGCTGCACCGCCACCATGGACCCAGGCTTCTAAGTCCAGCATCCCAGTGTCTGGCCTCTGTTCTCAACATGCCATAAAGCACAGCACGGTTCTAATAATGCGAGAGACAAAGGTCCCATCATTGCACATAAGAGGTTGGCTAGAAGGAAGATATAGTAACAACCTGTTGTACGCGCTGACCTACACTTATTCTTTTAAACTTCTCTCTCTCTCTCTCTCTCTTTTTTTAAGATTTAACTCGAGAGAGCAAGCAAGTGCTTGACCAGGGGACGGGGCAGAGGGAGGAGGAGGAAATCTCAAGGCAATTCCCCACTGAGCACAGAGCCTGACGCAGGGATCAATCTCACCACCCTGAGATCATGACCTGAGCCCAAATCAAGAGTCAAATGCTCAACCGACTGAGCCCCCCAGGTGCTACTTTTTCATTTATTTTTATTAAACACACACATATGATTAATACACACAGATAAAACAGAATTTAAACAGCACACAGAATCCCACTGCCCTCAATACTTTGGTCTCGAGTTTTTCCAGACTGGATGGATGAATGGAACCGCGGCGCCCATCGCGCAGCTGGTGGTATCCTGAGCACTCCAGCCACCCTCCATCAGTCCATCCTCCAACCCCGGGGGGGGGGGGCAGGCACCACTGCTGTCGGCACTTCACAGACGGAGAAACGGAGATTCGAGGTGTACGTCTCCCAAAGCAGCGTGTGCCGTGCGGCCTCTGCGGTCCTTCAGCTCTGCTGTACAGACTGGGGCACAGCACCTTGTCGGTGACAGATGGCATCGCTTTGTCTCTGTCACTTCATTACTAAAAGTAAAAATGCTTTATATGGGTCTTTTGTCATTGTTATTATTTGCTCTTTTTTCAACTTAATCGTCATGGTAGGCATTTTCTCCTTTGGTGAGTCAAGCGACAGACGTTTATTTATAAGCAAGGACACAGACAGAGCTCTCAAGAGTGAGGGGTCCCGACAGGGTTGTCTGCAGCAGGCAACATTCTAACATGGCCCCAAGAGTGCCAGCCTCCTGACGGACACCTTCTTCCAGGTACTCATTCGAATGCCTGTCCAGACGATGAGGTGAAGAGAATTTTAAATTACATTTCCAAATAAGTCGCTCTTAGAATAGGGAGGTCGTACAGGGTGAGTCTTACCCAGTCACTGAAAGGCGCTGGGCCTTCCTTGATGTCTCCCGGCCTCCGCCGTCAGGACTCTCTGCTGCCGGAACTGGGGCCAAAGGCAGCTAGGTACACGGACCACGGGGGGCTTTCGGGGCCGAGAGCAGCCCCAGCTGCCAGCCAGCAGTAAGCGACCCCTCTACTCTGCACCTCACAGAACTATATTTGGCCACAATCACAGGAGCCACAAAGAAGTCCGGATGGGGCTTCAGCCCGGCCCGCACCTTCACTTCTGCTCTGAGACCGGGAGCTGGGAACCACTCGATCGTGCCTGGCCCCGAGGCTCACACAGCTGTGAGCTAACACACTCCGGTCTTGCCTGAGCCCCACAAAGCTGTGGCAATTTGTTTTGTAACAATGAACACGATGTATCTTGAATGTGTTTCCACCTCAGAATCTGGTATCATCTGAGTAACTACATAGTGCCCCAGTGTACCCATGCACTATAATCAATGCCTTGCTGTTTCCCGTCTTTTGGCTATTTTAAGTAACACTGCCATGAATATTTTTTTTAAAGATTTTATTTATTTATTTGACATAGAGAGAGGGATCACAAGTAGGCAGAGCAGCAGGCAGAGAGAATGGGGGAAGCAGGCTCCCTGCTGAGCAGAGAGCCTGATGTGGGGCTCGATCCCAGCACCCTGGGATCATGACCTGAGCCGAAGGCAGAGGCTTAACCCATTGAGCCACCCAGGTGCCCCCGCCATGAACATTTTATAAGTAAGTCTCTGCACACATTTCTAAATTCCCAGCAGTGGCGCTGCACATTCAGAGTGTGGGCAAACATGGTTTTGATACGAACAGCCAACTGCTAGAACCCTTGTACAGAATTTACCAGTTCAATGACCGCTTACGAGTACGCTCACTTCACTGCCTGACAATTGCCAACAAGGACTATTTTTCAGTTCAAGCGACGTGTCCCCTCTTTTTTCATTTTTAAGTTACTGGCGTAATTTGGCTTTGTTTCCCTTGAAGGGCAAATCCCCCCCACCCCCGTGTGCGTGCATGCACGTATATGCACTGCTTGCATTAGTTGCAACTTTTCCACTTGCAAGGGACTGAAAGTCACAACTGCTTAATCAGAAAAGGAAGTCATGGGCTCATAACTGAAATGTCCAGGAAATAAAGCCACTTTAGGGGATTGGCAGAACCTGGACCCAGAACACATCTTTTTCAAACAAGGTCTTTATCTCTTCATCCCTACCTTTTTCTGAGTTGTTTCATTCCTAAGTTTTACAAGATGGCCCATGGCAACTCTAGGCTTGTATCTTTAGAACTACAACTTGAGCAGAAAGAACAGTTCATTCCTGGTCCTCCAGAGTAAGACAAGGGATTGGCTATGATTAGACCAAACGGTGTCACAGACCCATCTTTGAGCCCATCACGGTACTCAACAGGCGGTATCTGGCCGTTGGATGGGCTTCCGTCACATGACCACGACTGAGCCAGCCTAGGGGCCAGCCGGGCCTGCCTGCACCACCCCAGGTGCCGAAAAGCACGTGTCCCTGGCAGAAGGAATGCTGAGCAGCACCAGAGGACCACTCTCTTCTACGACGCCCATCCACTTCGCCAGTTTTACTTACTGGATGTTTACCCAAGAATTCCCCTAAGAGTCCTAAGAACTCCTAAAACAAAGATATTAACTTTGTTGTACATATTTCAAATATTTTTTAAGTTTGCTGCCAATTACAGTTATCCTTTTTATAGGCAAAAAAGTTTTAAGTCTTTATGTAGCCAAATTAATTAATGTTTTCTGTTATGGCTTATGGCTTTGGTGTTAGGCTTAGGAAAGCATTTCCTGCCCTGAGGTTCTCTATTTGCCAACAGTTTCGCGTCACGCTTTTGATTTTTTTTTATTTTCATGTGGTAATATTTGACCCATCTGGAACTTATGCTGGTCTGAAACGCGAAGCCTTTTTCTCCCGTGCGTACAGTCACCCCACCAGAATTCACTGAATAATCCCTTTTCTCCATGAGTCAGACACGCTGTGTCATTTCACACATATGCTTTAGTGCTCGCTGAGTTCACCTCCACAGACCTCTTCTGTAAGGCCCAATCTAAAAATGAACACGCCGTAGCTGCTGACTGTTGTATGACCACAACACAGACGGAGACGTTTCCCCAGAACTCTAAGAGTGGAAGTCGAAAGGGAATGGGCAGGTGCCACCCCATGTCTTGCACTTTTTCAAACGGAAGGAAGCCAGAGTTCCGCTTTGGTCACCTGCCCTCTCTCACCCCTCCCCCTTTCTGCCAGTGAAGGCCTGCCTGTTGCAGATGTCTCACTGTCCTCTCAAGCCCAGGAGAAAAGGAACCCAAGAAGCAGAGGGTGCTACGCACGAGGGTCAAAGAAAATGAGTGTTTGAAAACAGCAAACCCAAACCCATCTTCCTGGCCACACTCACCTCCCCTGCAAAAATAAAACACAAGTCACTCTGAGAGCTGAGTTTATTCACACAACAGCGGGTTAATGCGACTCTGTTTGGGGCTCCAGAAAGTAAGGCCTGACTCCATCCCACAGGCCGACTGTTTTTACTTCTCATGTTTTCTGCTTCTACCTAAGTGCTCTGCAGCCGACGGAACTGTCACAACAGGGGCTCCCAGAGATAAAGAGAACTTACAACAACTCTGAACCTGAAAAGTCAAGAGACCGAGGGGAGGGCCTGCCTCTAACGCAGCTAAGGCCTCACACCATGGCCTGGCGTGTAGAGACGAGCTAGGCCTGCCGCGGTCCCTGGGATGGAACTGCAGGAGCTGAAAAGCAGAAGCATCAGCCACGAGTACTGACACAGTGGTCATGACGTGTGGAGAGGGCTGGAGAGTGATGTGCAGATGGCATACGATGTCCACAATGGGCACTTGTGAACCCATGTTTTGAGGAAGCAGAAACTATGAGTAAGCAGATGCAGCTGCAGAGGGCAGCCAGTGATGAGTCCTGCAGATGTGAAATGAGAGCAGAAATACCATGAAAAAGTCGATGCAGCCCCTGAAATGTCCTCAGTCCACACTGGTTTCTGAATTCACTCCATCAGAGAGCATCTCCTCTGGGCTCCACACTGAGCAGGGACAGGGTGGTGACGGAGAAGGGTCCTGTGTCAGAGCAAACGGTGCATTCCAGTCCACGCCACAAGCGACCCTGCAGTAAGGTCCCCTTTCCCAGAGGGCCCCTGAGGTGAAGAGACTGCCCACAAAACTGTACTTCGTAAGACAACGTTACCTATCATCCAGACACCAGCTGGATGAGTTAGGTCATTTACTTATTCATTTGAGGTGCAAAGAGACTCCCACGATTGCTTTTAGGGACAAGGGCCTATTCCAAGTATACATCGTAAGGTGGTGAGAGTTAACTTCTACCAATTCTTTTAGCGTTATCATGGCTGGGCCTTAGCACAGGGGCTCCAAACACATTGACTGCAAGGGCCAGGCGGAAACTCTAAAAGCAAATTGGAGTGTGAGGAAAAAAAATCAGGCTGCCCTCTCTTATTTTCCTGCTTTTTGATAAAACCATGACAAGTAGCTTTTGACTTCAACTAACAGAAAACCCGACACAGTGGCCTAAACAGCATCAGATTTCTGATCTTTACTAACTTCTCCCTGATTCCCTACTGTGCCATCCACATCCTGAACTGGTTCATCTCATGACTGTGAGACAGCTGCCAGCAGCAATTAGGCCCCTAGGCTTCCAAACTCATGCCCCGTTTGGATGAGTGTCTCCCTTGCAGTCATGGAACAAGAGTCCTTTCTTTTAGCATGACTGGGCCAATTCATGTCATCTGTACTCTGCTGGGCCCTGGGGGGAATGTCATGTCTTGAATGGTTATAGTCTGGGTTTCCTAACCAGACACTGTGAAGAGGCATGAGAGACTAGCATTGGTTCTGAATATTCAGATCCAGAAACACAGATGAAGTTAGCTTCTCCTGAGCTGCATGGGTGCAAGGCTGGGAAACAAATCAAGAGTAGGCAGAAGAATGAAATCAGAGTTCAGTTTGGAAGGAGAGGAGGGTGTGCACTCCATTGCCGGACGGAACTTCCTGCAACAGTGGGGTGATCTCTACTGTGCTGTTCACCTCGGTAGCCACCAGTCACAGGAGGCTATTGGGTACTTGAAATGCGGCTGCTGTGATGGAGGCACAGAACTTTTCCTTTCATTAAACTTGTACTAATTTAAGTTCAAATTGTCACACGTGGCTAGTGGCTACCGCACCAGACAGTGCAAAGAGAGAAAATTTCTCTGCGGTAAGAAAGCAAGGCAACAGTGAGCGGGATTTAAGCTGGAAACCGTACGGCCCACATCAGACAGCAGCCGCTACCTGGTGTCAGATTATGGCCCCCAGAGAAGACAGGTGTGCTTTCATCCAATGTTGCCTAACAAGCCTGCCCTGAACTTACTGGTTTAAAATAACAAGTATCTCATTTGTTCATGATTCTGCCATCCGGGCTGAGGCTCAGCTGGGCAGTTTCTGCTAGTCTTGCTGCTGGTGACTCGTGTGGCTTCCTTCAGCGGGGAGGTTGGCTGGGGTCATGGGGAACTCCTCTCGACATACTTGCAGACTCTTCTTCGACACGTGGTCTCTCCAGAAAGGTGCCTGGACTTTTTATGTGGGGGTTCAGGGCTTCCAAGGCACAAAAGCAGAAGCTACCAGACCTTGCTAAGGTTCAGGTTCAGACCGGACCCGGGGATACTCCACCACATTCTCTTCACCTAAGCAAGTCGTAAGCCCACAGCGTTTTTTTTGTTTGTTTGTTTGTTTTTTTAAGATTGTATTTGTGTGAGAGAGAGGGAATGAGAGAGAGAACGAGAGGAGAGAGGTCAGAGGGAGTAGCAGACTCCCCACTGAGCAGGGGGCCCAATGTGGGACTGGATCCCAGGACTCCAGGATGACGACCCAAGCCGAAGGCAGTCACTTAACCAATGGAGCCACCCAGGTGCCCATCCACAGAGGTTCTTAATCCCTGCCACATTCTCTTTACCAAAGTAAGTCATAAGCCCAGAGCAGTTTTTAAAAAAACACTGCAACCAAACCGAAACATTTCTTCCCACGGGACTGATTTTGTGACTTCACGGTGTCAGAGACTACAGGGTACACCCAACTTCCTACCCCAGGACCAGGAACTGCTCACAGTGCCTCAGGGTACACCCCTAACTCCGTAACTGCCATATCCACGTCGTTCCATTAGCTCCACACTTCTCAGCTGAGATAACCCGACTGAGTTAGTCTGGGGTCCTCCAAGATGGCCCATCTGCACTGAACAGAGCTTCACACTAAATCATCATGCGAACCAACAAATCGCTTCACGTTTACCCCGTTTACTCTGCACTTTGCCGGAGAGTGTCAGTTTCATCAGTCTTTTAACAAATACTTGGAGGTTCTGCCTCATGTTCCAGCCAGAATGTGGAAGAAGCACTGCATTGTACTAGGGATTGAGAAAAACCTTTTATTTAAGACTGAGCTCTACTGCCTACCAGGTATGTGATCTTAAGGGGTTTGCCTTTCTTCAGTTAAATTAGGAAACCAATATATGCTTTAAACATCAAGGGAGTCTCAAAAAAAATTACCATTTAAAAATCAACAAATATTCACTCATTCAAATCCACATGTATTTCCTGTTGGAGGGCTGTGCTGGATTAGGGAACACAGTAAAGGACAAACAAAATCACTCCTAGGTTTGAAGACAGATATTAAGTCATTTCACAAAACATATAATCATAAATGAATGTGGTGCTGTGAAAAAATCGTATAGGTACTCTAATGACACGGGAAAAGCGATCCGCCCTGTTCTGGGAGGATCAACTAAGCTGACAGCTGAGGAGGATCGGGCATTAATGGACTGGGAGGGAAGGTCCTATTCTGGCATTCCATAATTCCCTCTTTAAATACTTATTAAGTACCTACTGCCTGCTGTGTTGCCACCACCAGGTGGGGATGGGTCCAGGGGTCACTCATTTAGGAAAATAAACAGGAGAACACGTGCTACTTCAAGGAAGGACTTCTTACCTACCTGGCAAGCCGACCCCTCAGGTCACGCTGGCTTTGAGGACTGAGGAGGGAAGCAGCAATGGTTTCGCACCAACCCCAGCATTCCGATGCTGGTCCCACCGCTGTAAGCCGTGCTCGGGCCATTTCCCAGGGACACTCTCACTCCACCACGTGCCGGTCACTGTCGCAGGTGCTAGGGGTGCGATGAAGACGACACATTAGAACCCTGCCACAGTGCAGCTAGAACCTGTGCGGACCAGGGCAAGCCGGGGAGGGGGCGACGGGGGACACACAGGAAAACCGTGGCAGGTGCTACGGAGAGACTGAGAGGGCACCGGGATGGGGCGGGGGCACCTCAGACGGGATGGCCGCGACACGCTCACAAGGAGCGACACCTGAGCTGAGGGACGAAGGGAAGCGGGATGCCGTCCATGTGACAAGGACACGGGATCTGAGCCTGGCTTCTGGGACAGCGGTCCTTCGTAGGGACCCCGGGAAAGCCTGCAGTGTGGCCACCAGCCCGGGGGGCGGGCGTGGAGCTAGCGGACAGCGGACGCTAGGGGTGCCGCTCACCGTCCCGGCGCGCACGGGGCAGCCGGCCATACGGAACTCAGACCGGACAGTCAGCGCCGCGCCTGCAGACACCCCGTCCCGGGACGCGGCGGAGGCCGGGGGCAGGCGCCAGTTTCGCAAAGCAGCCTGGAGCGCGGGCACGGTCCAGGGCTACCATAACGGTCTACGTTTCCGTAACCGGGGGTTGGCGACTTGGCCGTGCCCCGCGACACTCCACTTTCAAAACTCTGCGGGTGGAGACGCAATGAACCCACTCACACCGGAAGCGGGGGCCCCCGGAACCGGAAATCGCCAGCGGCCGCAGCCAATAAGGGCACCGGGAGAGGGGCGGGCCGAGGCGTGGCGGAACGGGTATCGCGAGAAGGGCGGCAGCCAATAGGGGCGCCGCGGGGGCGGGCCGAGGCGTGGCCGGGCGGGTCTCGCGAGAAGGGCGGCGGCGGCCGGAGCGGCTGCGGAGCGGCTGGCGGAGCGGCGGCGGGAGCATGGAGGGCGCGGCGGGCGAACGAGCCCCGCTGCTGGGCGCGCGGCGGGAGGCGTTCGCGGGCCGGCGCGCGGCGTGCGCGGCCGTGCTGCTGACGGAGCTGCTGGAGCGCGCCGCCTTCTACGGCGTCACGGCCAACCTGGTGCTGTTCCTGAACGGCGCGCCGTTCGGCTGGGAGGGCGCGCAGGCCAGCCAGGCGCTGCTGCTCTTCATGGGCCTCGCCTACCTGGTGTCGCCGTTCGGCGGCTGGCTGGCCGACGCGCAGCTCGGCCGTGCGCGCGCCATCCTGCTCAGCCTGGCGCTCTACCTGCTCGGCATGCTGGCTTTCCCGCTGCTGGCCGCGCCCGCCACGCGCGCCGCACTCTGCGGGGCCCCGCGCCCCACGCGCCTCCGCAACTGCTCCGCGCCGCCCTGCCCCGACGCGCCAACCCGCTACTGTGCGCCTGCCGTGCTGGGCGCACTGGCCCTTGTCGGCCTGGGTGTGGGCGCGGTCAAGGCCAACGTCACGCCCTTCGGCGCCGACCAGGTGAGCGCCCGCGGGAGCGCCAGGTGCGCGCGCGGGACGCCAGGGAGGGACGGCCCCGCGGGTGGATGGGCGCTGCCTTCTGGGGAGGGGCGCTCCGGGAATGAGGGCGAGGTGCCGGTCCCGTGTCAGAAGAGCTGTCCCGGACACACTGGCAACAGGTGCAAAGGCCCTGGGGTCGGGAAGGGAGCAATGCCCTCGTCGCAGAAGCCGCTTCAGTGACAGTCATGCAGCGGTCTATAAATGGATCAAGTCAACACGGATGGTACACAATTCAATTCCCCAACGTTCTGTATCAAATACCTTTCGGAGGACCAAAAACAGAAGTGGGGAGAGCAGTGGTGGGCCAGGGCCAGGTCCTGTGAAGCTTTTAAAAGACTTTGAGGCGTATTTTGAAGAGTAAGAAGCCTTTGTGGGTTCTGGCGGGAGTCACATGATCTAAAAGAGGGGCTTCTAGAGTGCAGGTGTGTGCCTGGCAGCTGTGGCCTGACAGCCAAATCTGGTCCACTTCCCGTTTTCGGGGGGCCCATAAGCTAAGAATGTCTGTGGTTCTTAGGTTCCTGAGTGGTAGGAAAAAAAAGCAAAAAGAGTCTTTTGTAGCAAGGGAAAGTTTTACAAAATTCAGATTTCGGTCGCCATAGATAAAGCTTTATTGGAACAGTCCTGCCTGTTGCTTTTTGCACACTGGTCTGGGCGGGAGGCACTTTCATGGTGCCAGAGCGGAACGGGGAGTTGTGACAAAGACTGGATGTCTTTCAGAACCTAAAGTACTTACGCCCTGCTTCGTCACAGAAAAAGTTTGTGGCATGGTGAGGAGATGGGCAAGGGAAATGATGACCGCTGGCATACCAGGTAGGAGCCCTTTACACTGGCCCAGTTAGAGGGATTTGGACTAGGGTGGACTCCGTGGATGCGGATTCGGGAGGGTGCATTTAGGACAAGTCGTGTCATAGAGTCGGCAGCAGTAGGACAGACGATCCCTAGGTTTTTGTGCTGAATAACCGTGTGATTTTACCGATGGCTGCTGTCCGCTGTACCGTATTAGTCCTCATGATACCACTGCTGCTGTTGTGCCTATTTCACAGATGAGGAAACCAAGGCTCGAGAGGATAAAGCATTTGCCCCAAGTCACACAGCCAGTACAGGACTGAGTCAGGATGCAGAAGCCTGTCCTTTGAATGTGAGCTTTAGGTAAAGGACCTGTGTCAGGCTTCCCCTCGAAACAAGGTGGCACATTCTAAGGATGTTGGGAGTGACAGCTGCCTCATGTCCCAAATTCTTCCTTCTCTGCACCAGGAAATGTGCTTTACCCATGTGAACTCATCGGACCTCATGTGAATACATACCTACTTTTCCAGTAAGAAGACGGAGCTACAAAAGATGACTTCTTTTGTTTAGGGCGTGGTCAGGCCAGAGTGGTAGTCCGGGTCTGATTTCTCGATCTCTGCTTTAACCGTGGCTTCGAGATGGGCATTGTGGGACACAGTGCGGCTGGGGCGGACTTGGGTGTCTGGGCCCAGGCTGCTGGCTTCGGCCCTGCTGCTGTCATGAAGGCACAGCCTTAGCAGCACAGTGAAGCACCTTTAAAACTGGCCACGTGGGCCACGAGCCACATGAATGTTTGTTGTGCCCCTCAGTGTCCTTGTTATACTGCCTTAGCTGAGCCTCAGGACAGCTTATGGACTGAACTTCTCTTTTACCGGAAACACCTGGGGAGAAGGTTTGACCTGCCCAGAACCACAGCAGGGAAGTGGGAGCTGGGTTTGGACCCAGGCAGTCCAACTTAAATGTCTGGTCTCTCCCATCAGTAATGGACCAGCAGTTAACGTTTCATAAAGGAATGGTGTTCTTGTAGAGGTTATGGAGAATGCGTGACGGAATGGGAACTTTTTTCATGTGTAATAACACTTGGACATTAAAAAAAAACAAAACAAAAAACGCTTTCTTCTATGAGATAACTGGCCTAATCTCTTCAAATATTTATTTAAAAAATTTTTTTTTGTTTTCATTATGTTCAGTTGGCCAACACGAAGGACTTCATAAGTTCTTGTCGTAGCGTTCAACGATTCACGAGTTGCTTGTGACACCCAGCGCTCACTCCAACACGTCTCCTCCTTGGCTTTATTTTTAGGTTCCCGTGGAGTGTTGCAACTTTTAAATCATTCATCCTGAAGAGTATTTCATTTATAGCCGCAGCAAAAAGAACCAAGGATCTGGGTGCAGTGTCTGTAAAAGCGTGTTTCACTGTTCCTTCAGTTTTGGCATGAGATTAAAACGTTGAAGTGCACAGTTGAGGTCATCCCCTGACGTGATGCGTGGATAAAGTGATGGGGTCCCTCGGCGCACTGGCACATCCCCCAGCTGTGGGTGTTGGTACATGCTTCGGTGGGAATGAAGGCTGGAGACGCCATGCCAAGTGATCCAGACGTGAATGATGACACGTCCTTCCGTTCCTGTTGTATAAAAGTGCCTGGAATGGACAAACCCATAAAGACTGGAAGAGGAATGGCAGCGGGGGCCGGTGGAGAGCGAATGGGAAGTGCCCGTGAAGGAACTGGGTTTCTTGGTGGTGTGATGAAATGTGGAATTGGATAGTGCTTGTGGTTCCTCAAGTGTGGGGTGGCTCAAATCCACAGAGACAATTGTACCTCAAAATGGTGAATTGTTTCATATGTGGACTGCGTCAGCGACAAAGCATTTAGGAGGGAAATGTTGGTACCTTCTGCCAGGGTGCTTGCTCCGCAGCCAGTGGCGCTGGCTTGGTGGAGGGGGGTGCGGCTCCGAGACCCAGGTCGGGGCGGGAAGCCCGCTGGGCTGGACGGCTGCACAGGTCCTCAGGATGACTTAGCTGCTCATCTCCCGGCTCTTCTCATTTTGAGGAAGTCTGATTGTGTTTCTAAGGTACTTTTTATGCTCTCTGTCACTCCTTGCACCCCTTATCTCTGAAACAGGGCCTGTAGGGATTGTTCTGAATGAGAGACGGGCGGGGTCAGGCTGTGCAGCTTTGGGAGGTGTCTGCTGGCTTGGGACAGCAGGTAGGCTGCTGAAGACGCCAAGGTGGTCCACACGGACGCCAGTCGTGCCAGCCCCGTCATTCCCCCCCAGTGCCGCACCTGTTGCGGAGGTCACAGTGTCCTTTCAAACAGAGAACTGAAAGAAGAAAAGCTTACTACACACATATAGAGGGCAAATGATACATTTTTTCTTTTTTTTCTAATGGAAAAAAAGTGGCAGCCTTGCACATTTGAAGGAGTTTTTCCAAGCCAGCCGACTGTCTGCCTTACTGTGCCGGTCTCTGGTCTTTGAGCTGCGCTTTTCTGAGCTGACTGCAGTGGCCTCTGTTGACCAGTCACATGAGAAGCTGTTTGCCCTCTCTGGGGAGGGCAGGAGACCCCCCACGCTGGTGCTGATGTAATGTGACCAGCGACGGGCTCGCCAGCTCTGGGCACAGAAGCATGTGATTTGTAGTTTGTAGGAGCTGGCATCCCTTTTCTAGAAAAAAAAAAATCACTGGTGTGTAGTTATTTATGGCCTTAGTAAGAGGCTTTGATTTCTCGAGTAACATTGGAGAATTTGACTCGGACGTTCCAAGCAGTTGACTGCCAAGTTCACGCAGGACGATATGTGCAGTGTCACCGGAGGTGATGAACAGGGCTGATGTGCTTGAGCTAATAATGTACGTTTTCTGCATTAATTGTAGATGTTCTGTTTACCGGCCCTCCTCCTTTTAAGGTTTGCCGAGTCTGCTCCTCCCCCTCATTACTGGTTCTTACATCTTTAGTTACATTTTCTCTGAAACCATTTCTCAGCTTATGGTTTTTTTCTTTCTTCTGGTCTGTCTTTGGGTAACGTGAATATTTGTGAATATTTGCGTCCAGTTTAGTAACATTCATATGCTTTGTGTCCCCATGAAGAGCCATCTTAGAAATAAGAGAAATTCCCAGGATGACTCATTAATTCTGTCCTCACACCAGCATTGGGTCTAGGACCTCTGCCCAGATCTGACATAGATGGGAGACAAGTTGAAGTTCCTCCTGAGAACGGGTGGTTTATTTAAGACTCAGATTTTCAGTTTGATATGCTGGTTAGCATGTCATCAGCTCAAGCATGTCTCTTGCCAACACAGTAACTGTACTAAATAATTTTGGAATAAAAATTTTTTTTCTTTTGAGGAGCACACAATTTCGGCTGTTTTATACCAGCAACTTTGATTTCAGAAAAATAGAGATTACGATGTTATACCACGTTACAGGACTGCTGACAGGGTGCTTTTTTGTATCTGGCACTTGGTTGTCTGGGCACCCACTGAAAACCTTTGTGCTCTGCTGATGGAGATTGTTCTGTGGAACATGTCAGAACTGTGACCTGGACAGAAATCAGCCTTTTAATAACTTGTAAGGAGGAGACAATAAAGGTTCCTAGGACAGCAGGCCTAGGACTATCTTTGTATGAAACCTAGCATTGTCCTTTAGGTAATAAGCTTGTTGAGAAATTTGTATGAGATCACTGGCTAGTGTAGAGTGGTCTCCGTGTAAACGTGGACGTCGCGGTGAGAAGGGAAGGCATGTGGAATGCCTGCCCCCGCGTGGGGAATGTTACCTGGTGCTTCTGCTGAAGTTCTGGAGCTGAACGGTTGTCAAACCCTCCAGGAATCTCTGTCCTTAACCAGCACGTCTCCTGATTCCCTCCATAGCCTTCCTGGTCTGTGCAGTGTTGGTTTCGGTGTAGGATTTCCTCCGTGCCCCAGATTGATCAAGGCGTGAGCTATACAGCAGTGGTTCTGAAACTTGCATGTGAGTAGAAGTTGCCTGGAAAATGTTTAAAAGGCCTATTCCTGGCCCCCAACCCCAGAGATGGTGACTCGGTAAGTCTGGCCTGAGAGCCTTGTGAATTGGCACTTTCAGGCCGTGTTCCGGTGTTTCCAGACCACGTGGTCCCCAGATGTTGCTTTGAGAAGCTCCCTTGGATTTCTTGGATGTGAGCTCACTTAAGAAAAACACCACACAGACAGTGTAGTGATTGAAGCTGTCAGGTGCTCCTTTGTCAGGGATCCCAAGCGTATGTGTACGCTGACTGTGCTGTGTTTCCTACAGGTCGGCATGATGACCGTGACTCTCGTCACCTCGTTGTAAAGGCTTTTCATCCTCGAAGGTTACCACGTTTCTAAGTCTGTTTCCTCCCTGTTGCTTTAGGTTAAAGACCGAGGTCCAGAAGCCACAAGAAGGTTTTTTAATTGGTTTTATTGGAGCATCAATCTGGGGGCAATCATCTCACTGGGAGGCATCGCCTACATCCAGCAGAACGTGGGTTTTGTGACCGGCTATCTCATCCCAGCGGTCTGCATCGGCATCGCGTTCCTGGTCTTCCTCTGCGGCCAGAGCGTCTTCATCACCAAGCCTCCCGATGGCAGTGCCTTCACCTATATGTTCAAGATACTGGTATATTCGTGCCGTCCCCAGAAGCGAATCGGAGAGCAAAGTCAGAGTGGGTGAGTGCTGAGTTGTGATTGTAGGCTCAGCCCAACACGACTTCCCCATCGCTGTGAATAAAGTGCTCGCTTACGTGTGACACAGGCTGACTGTGTGCAGGGCTCCGGGCTCGTGGTTTAATGTCTCATGTCAGCTCGAGCGCATGCTGTGGCGTTACTGTCTTCCTACAGCCAGACTCCAGAGCTCATACTTTCAGTGTGTAACTTCCACATTGAACTTGCTCTCACTGCTGATTTAGATGGACCTCTTGCTTGTAGAAAGATAAGGGAGGTAGGGGCACCTGGGTGGCTCAGTGGGTTAAGCTTCTGCCTTCAGCTTAGGTCATGATCCTAGAGTCCTGGGATCGAGTCCCGAATTGGGCTCCTTGCACAGCAGGGAGCCTGCTTCTCCCTCTGCCTCCCCTCCCCCTGCTCATGGTGTGTGTGTGTGTGTGTCTGTCTGTCTGTCTGTCTTTCAAATAAATAAAATCTTTCAAAAAAAAAAGTGATAGAGGTAGAAATTGGCAGAGAGCACAGGAGAGATACTAGACATACTGTGCATACTGTGTATATTTGTCTTGTATTCTAGAAGTTTGGAGTTCATTTGAATGAACAATAAAGCAGTTGCTTACTTTGTAGGTGCCCTTCTGTGCTCTAAGCTGTTGTTTCTCACTTGTGAGTCAACGGCTGTGTGGGTCAGCTTGGACCCTGTCGTCCCATGGTCACTGCAGCTGCGCTCTGTGACAGAAGGACGTAATAGTATTTTGAGATGCAGGTAGGGGAACTACATCATCCCCTTTGCGTGGGACTTCCCTGTTTTAGCACCAAAAGCCCCACAGTCCTGAGGGTTTTAGCGCTGAAAGCCCCATGTCCTGGGGAAGTCCCGGCAAACTGGGATGGATGGTAGGTCACCGTAGATGCACGTCAATAAACGCAAGTCTGAACCTTAGCCCACGAAGAGACCTCAGCAGTCCTGGTGTTTGTTGAAGCGTAATCTACGGATAGTACAGTGCGTCCATCTTAGCTGTACAGTTCTGGAATTATGACAACCTTATTTAACCAGGGAACTGCGGTATAGTCAGGACAGAGAATATTTCCATCACCCCAGTGGAGTCCCAGGGACCCTTTGTGAGGGACTCCTTTGGAATATTGTGATCAAGGTGGGCATCCCTGAGGGGCAGTCCGTCCCAGAGCCAGAGACTGACCCCTCAGTGCAGCACACTCCTGGCTGGGTGGCTCTGACTGCTGGAAGCTTCTGCAGGCCGAATCCCAGACCTGCCTCCCCGTGGCTGGTCTGCTTGTATCTTACGTATGCCCTTGGAGTCACATGAATGTCTGGTATTTGCTTCCATGAGGGAGGTTTGAAGCTGTTCCAGAAGAGCTCTCGTGGCCCTGCCCCTTGGCTCCAGGCTACTGTGGTTCCCGCCGGTCTCCCAGCTGGTCCTGGAATCTGAAGGGCTCAGTGTGGCCTTCCGACTCCTCATTTAGCACTAGCCGTGGTGGCATCGCACTGGAGAACAGGTAAAGATTCAGACAGTGCTGCCTTCCTGCTGCAATGCCTGAACCTGACTTCAGGCAGAAGCAGGTTTCACATCCCAGATGCTTATCCTGCGGGTTGATTACTCACGAGCAACATACAGCTTTCTGTAGGACAGCCTCTCAAGTTTCAGTGTGTTGGTGTGGGTGGTACCTGGCAGACATTTCCACAGGAGGACAGTCCTGCTTTGTGGACGCTTTTGGGTTCTGAATGTACAAGTGGCCTGACGAAAGAGACTGGGACTTACTGCCACTCGGGAGTCTGATTTCCCATTAGGTTTGGTTTTGGACAGCTAGCACAGTTAAGATAAAACGGACTGTCTTGAGAGAGGTTGGCGGTCCAGAGAATTCTCAAATTACGCTCTCCTCGCGCACAGAGTCCAAGCTCCATGACCTTGGGCAGGTGAGTGACCTTGCCAAGCCTGCATTCCCGTTTTGTACAGGGGACGGGCTCATCTTACACGGTCGTTGTGAGGCCTGAGAAGCTGATGTGTGGCGTGTGGCTCATGATGAGTGCCCTGCTGACGTCAAGGGCTCGGTCAGGATGCTCTTGCAAACGGTCAGCTCCAGAAATCTAGGGAAGTGCAGCATTGCCCAGCGTTTCCTTCATCTGGCCCAGGCTGATCTGTGTCTCCAAGAGTTTAACGCTGACTTTACGTGAGAAGTCCACGTGTGTCTGTTCAGTTCATTGAACTGAGTGGGACGAGTTGTGCACCTGTCCTGAGATACATACCTCGTTGAGTTGAGAGTCTGAGAATTCATAGCCCCTCTTCCTGGGAGAGAGCAGCTGTGTGTGCACACAGACCTGGGGAGTGGGGACACTTTCTGGGTCCTGTCTGCGTTTCGTGTCATCTGTGTCTGTGGTTCCACAGTGAACCCTCATGTGTTGCAAAATAATACACCGACACCGTGTGTGAGTTAGGGAAGGCGTCAGGTGCGCGTCGATTTGGCACTTTTCAGAATGTTTTAACGATACGAGATGAGTAATGTGACCAGTTATGTGTCTGGGTGGTTCTCTGTGTACACATGGGTTTCCTACTGGACACTGACATGTTTTTGGAGAAACACACATAGGATGTAGTGAATCACTGATAGTATCTGAAATAGGTAGGTAAGGACTTTCCATTTGCTTTTGCCCACCCCCCAAATTGGAGAAGCTCTGAATATCTTCAGATAAAGTATGACAGTACCTTTAGAGTTTAGAGTTTCTCTCTGAGAGTAGTTTCGCTGATTACTTCCTGCTGGATAAACTACGGATGACTAGGAGTAGCATCTTTCTAAATTAATTTGTGTATCTCTAGCACCGGGTTGAACGGATCTGGGCATGGAGTATGTGCTTAGTAAATGTTTGTTACGTTGAATTTAGCTGTCCTGTCCAAAATTCGGCTAAAATACTAAGTTCCAGTTTTCAGTTTTTTGGTTCCTCCCCCCCATTCAGATGAAAAAATATCAATGTTTTATGAGACAAAAATGATTTATAATAGTTGTAAATTGGGTAGGAGTTTATAAACTAGAAAGCATGCACTGCCATTTGTATCTGAGTTCCAGAACGGAAGAAGGGAAGAATTCTTGAAGGTAATTATTCATGTCCTGGTATTTCTGGCTTTAGAGAATATTTGTCAAATACAACAGCTTTTCCTGTTTCATCCTTAAGAGTCTAAGAGCATGCCTCACTGTTAGTGTTTTGGAGCTACCCACTGTGACCTGTTCGTTTTATAAGTAGTGATACTGTCCTAGAGTAAGCGAGCACCACTGCTGATGCATGAGCTGTGACCGAAAGGCCTGCGTTCTGACCCGACACACCTGAGTGTGAGCGTGAGGCCTGTGGCCGGCAGCGGAGGGGTGGGTGGCGTCCCTGGTGCCTGAGTGTTGGGCTTTGTGGCCAGGGCCCTCTGGCTCAAATCCCAGGCCCGTTCTCCAGCTTTGTTACCTTGGGCACATTCTTGCCCTCTCTGACTGGCTTCCTCCTCGGGGTAGTGGGGCCAGAACACTGTCCTAATGCCTCCTCCCAGGGTCGTGGTCCAGGTTAATGAGCAAGCACCCAGTGGACCCAGCTGCCTGTGACATCGTCACGTTACCATCGACACCGCAGCTCTCCCTCCCAGAACAGAGCCCTTGCTCCCGGGGCCTTCCATGGCTGCACTTTCAGTCAACAGCTTTAGTAACAACATGGGTGTTATGGTTGTGAAGTTTTCACATTTGAAAAAGCCACCTGCTCCAAAATCCCGACAATCCAGCCCAGTTTTTTTTCCCCTCAAACGCTCGTCCAGCGATGTTGCTGGTGTAGTGGCCAGCCTTGCTCGGCGCGGGTGACGGGAGCTGGGGAAGAGACCACTAATGTGGCAGGAGCCCTTCGCGGTGAGGCGCTTTACCGGCCGCGTTGGCTCATGCACGTTTGCACAGCTAGTGAGCAGGAGGGCCGGAAAGCAGAGCAGTACAGCAAGCCGGTTCCCTGCCTCCCTGCTTAAACTGTTGCCACATACCTGATTTCTGGGGCTGGAAGAAAACTAACTCCTTCATTTTATTTCCCAAAGTGAAGGCCTTGGAGTCCTTCAGCACTCTTCTAAACACAGTCTGTTTGATTCATGTAAGAGGTCTCGCGGAGGGCCGTTTACGGAGGACACGGTGGAGGACGTGAAGGCCCTTGTGAAGATCATCCCCGTGTTCTTGGCTTTGATCCCCTACTGGACAGTGTATTTCCAAGTGAGTTGCGACTGTCGGGTAGCCATATCTTTCTGTCCCCGCCCTCGCTTTGGGCGCCACCAAAGTGCAGGGGTACTGTGCCCTCCTCTGTGGAGTCTCTGGGATCTTGGAATCCTGTTTCCAGTCGTGGAACGCACTCCTTTCCACGAGAGACACTAAGAGCGGGTGTGCTGCTGTTTTTCCAGGCCCTACCTTTGGGTTTAGTTCCTCCGTGACTTCTTTTCTAAAGTTGCTCTCCAGGGGACTTGTGCGATGACCAAAGAGTAGCTCTGTTCTCAGACCCGAGCCGCACGCGTGTCCTTGTGGGGCGGCCTGGGGTGGGCGGCCCGCTGGAGTGCTCCCACACCTAACGGCACCACTTTTCACACGCAGATGCAGACAACGTACGTTCTTCAGAGTCTCCATTTGAAGATCCCAGCGATTTCCAGTATTACAGCCACTCCTCATACGGTGAGAACAGCTGCAATGATGTGGAAATGCTCCCCGGAGCTTCTGTGAGAGGCGCTGCCTGCGGCCGGTCCTAGGTCCTTCTCAGGGCTCCGTGGCTGCTCCGGCCGGCGGCATCGTCCAACATTCCAACGGCAATCCATTGGAGTGGGACTTGTGCTTACTTTAGAGACTGTTCTCCCGTGGGCCGTGTTGTTTCCTAGATGGTTAACAGGTGCCAACCAAACACTAATCTTCCTACCTGACTTTTTTCTCCGTAAACGCACAGAAGAACAAACTGCAAATGCACTTAGAAGTGAAAATCTTTTTCAGTTCCAGTGTCTTGAAACTGAGACTTTTCCCTTAGGAGGTTATGCTTTGTGGGAATGGACTTCGCTAGAATAAAGATTTTCTCAGTTACACATTAGTTGTGAGGTGAGTGACTCACTCCTCCCAAGAACTAACCTTGTCTCCTGCATTTCGATTCCAGTTCCCGGCAGCCTGGCTGACCATGTTTGACGCAGTTCTCATCCTCCTGTTAATTCCCTTAAAGGATAAACTCGTTGATCCCATTCTGAGAAGAAATGGCTTACTCCCGTCATCCCTAAAAAGGATCGCCGTTGGAATGTTCTTTGTGATGTGTTCTGCCTTCGCTGCAGGTGGGGAGGCGTTTTGGTCTCATTTCTGGAGCTCGAAACTGGCCTTAGCCTCTGTGGGTGACTCAGGCCCTGTGACGGGCCCTTGGTCACTCTATGTAGGCGCACCCTAAGAGGACAGAGACGGGGTGTTGTGAATGGGTGTTGTTCGCTTTCTGGTTTCCATGATGTGAAGGTTAAGATTTTCTCCCTACGGTTCTGCTGTTTTTCTTCTAGAGCCAAAAGCAGTAAAGTGCTCTGGAAAGTGACTTCTGGCTTGGATCAGAGGAGGCTTGTTCTCTCCCTTCTGATTGCGATTGTGGGCGACGGTCGATTGCTGAATGGGTGAATTTTTGTATCAGTCTCAAAGTCGTGGGTTCACCCTTGGCGTTCTTAACTTGGGTCTGCAGTTGACTTTGGTCTGCCCCTGAACAGTCGCGTGTGTGTTTCGTGAGGAGAAAGGTTTCCTCAAGTCCAGGTTCACGACCAGCACCCACTCCCAGAGAAGGAGGGGATGCCGAGCCAGTGCTGGAAGCTCCCCAGTGCCGATGAGGGGAGTTTTCCTTTGGGGGCCTTTGGGGCCTCGCTGGGTTTTCATGGTTCTTACATTCTGGACTGTTCGGTTGGAATATCTTCGCCATTCTCGACTCGCTCTAGAGTTCTTCCTTCATTAATATTTGAAAATCATTGGACCATAAGACAGCTTAGTTACATAACAAGAACAGAAAAGCTGATCCTCCCGAACCAACCATGTATCACCCACTGTTATGAGGAATTTAACGGTAAGCACTGCTGAGACAGGATTTAATATTCTGCAGCAGTGTTTCCCAGCAGCCTCCGTGCGCCGTCCCCGGAGTGAACATATTGATATAGTACTTAATAGATATAAAGAAATGAGTCTCTAGGCTTAAGAAATCTATATTCCAGGGACCGGAACATTTTAGAAGACAATTACGTTTTCTCTTGATCAAATAGATAATTAAAGCGAGCTTGTGTCTCGATGAAGTTTTTCCTGTGTGCTCTGTTCATGGTTCTGTTTCTCTTCCAGTCCTGTGGCACAGGGGGAAATAAGAGCAAATAAAAACTGAATGGCAGTGGGGCTGTGACTGCGGGTCTCATTAAGCAGGTCCAGAGATCGTCAGGGCTGTCTGGAGTAACTGCTGCCCAAGAATGCTCTCTGTCCGTCCTGCCTCTCTTGAGCAGCTGCCGCAGGCTCAGCTTTGACTCTGCAGCTCCCTTCTGTCCCTGTACCGGTGGGGCCCTCTCTGCACCACAGCCATGCTGGTCACATGCCAAGGAAGGGGGTCCTAGTTCTCTCCCTCTGGGAAGGGAGGTGTCCTCGGTTTTCAGGCATTTCCTAGGAGATTCTGGGTTTGGGCTCCTTTAATACCATCTTGTCTTTCGATTTGATTGCTGGCTGGGTAGCTTCTGGGGCTGCTCCGAGAACCGGGGAGGGAATTCCTGTGGTCTCTGCATGTGTTTGTGTAGGAGGCAGCTGACAGCTGAGTGACCTCGGAGAATGCCCCGTGGGCATGGCAGCCAGCGCTCACCAGTGCCAGCGGAGTGCTCGGCACTTCTCGCCCAGTGCTGGGCAGGACGTGCTCTGCAGGGTTGCCTGTGCCTTGGGGTGGGGGCTTGGGGAAGTTGGTGTGGTCACACGGCCCTGAGGCTTTGGAGTTGGAGAGTCTCCCTTAGGAATAGGAACCACCTGCTATACTCGTGTTCTTAAACAGTGGAAAGGAGCCCCAGAGTCACTGGTTCAGGGATTTTAGGTCTCTGGTACTTGATTTAGGCACGGTTTATTAAACGTACACAGTGGCACGAGCTTCACGCAGCTTTACTTCCAGCTCGAGCGAGCATTTAATTGGAACATTAGTAAGCTTTGAGTAGAGATTGAAACTCTCCTAGCAAACCAACATTTTTTTTTCCCATTTTATTTATTTTTTCAGCGTAACAGTATTCATTCTTTTTGCACAACACCCAGTGCTCCATGCAAAACGTGCCCTCCCCATTACCCACCACCTGTTCCCCCAACCTCCCACCCCTGACCCTTCAAAACCCTCAGGTTGCCCCAACCTCCCACCCCTGACCCTTCAAAACCCTCAGGTTGTTTTGCAAACCAACATTTTAATAGAAAAGAAACTTTTGCCTTTGAACTTACTCCCCTCCCCCATAATCAATCAATATCTTCCATTTAGAGCCACGCCCGCTGGGAATGCTTCTTTCTTTCAAGTCTCTAGGACGAGAATCAGGCAGGTCCCAGGGGTTTCTCAAGCATGCATAAGGGAAAAGGAAGTGTGCTCGTTGGTTTGATTTCCTTTCCCCTTAAAGAACCCTGTGCCCCTGAAAGGACCGCGTGCGTACAGTCCTGGGTTACTGGAGCAGCAGATGCTCGCTGGAGGGAAGGCAAACTCGGAAGCATAAAGAAGAAATAAAAACCAGCTGTGATTTCCCTAGAGGCGCTCAGCATCAGGGCAGTGCGAACCTGCCTGGTCTTGTGTGTCTGCCCACACCCGCTCTGTGTTTTTGCAAGAATGGGATCCCGTTGCGCAAGCCTGATTGAGAAAGTAAGTGTCAGAAAAACCTGAGGAGCATAGTAAAAGCTGTGTGTGTTATGTGTAAGGAGGGAAAATTGTAGATACAGAGGAGCCATCTCACGCGTGTGCACACACACACTCAGGCACTGGTCATTCCATCACCTACGGAAATCCGGAAATCCGTGGTTACTGCTTTGCAGGCGCTGGGAAAATTATGGATATGATACATGGTAGATACATTGTATTTCCTTTGCCTCCTTCGAAGACCCACCCTGAAGCATCGTGACTGTCCTTCCCTGTCAGCCGTTCCTCTGCATCCTCTGTGGTTGGGGCTTGGGGTGCCTGGGAGCATGACTGGGCATTCCTGCAGGGGGTTTCTGCAAGTGTAAGCAGGGCGTCCCTTTAAGGCTTCGGATGAGCTGACAGAGTTCCCTTCCAGGAAGCCAGTGACTCTGCCGTCATCCCAGCTCATGGGGCCTACCCATCCACATGACATCCCCTCTTTACCTTGGTGGTGTTGTGGGTGCTGTTTGCACGGGCATAGGCGGGACTCTGTGCGCAGACTTCAGGGCCCGAGAGCATCCTGAAGTTGGGGCAGAGCATGCTGAGAGCCTTTCCCTGGCTCATAGCTGGCATTAGTTAAGCGCGGGTCCACAGCAGGTTTTCAAAAATTAGTATGACGCAGTCGATCTGTGGTCATGACAGACGCACAGAGAAGAGCCGGGGAGCCCCCAGAGCATCCGTAACCCCCGCTTCCAGGGTGACTGCGTGATGTCTTCCAAGGACATTCGCTGTTAACAGCTAAGTATGTCCTTTTTTAAAGAGAAATGAAACTGACTATTCACAGTTTAAAACTTAACTGTTCCTGATTCTGTTTTTCTATGTCAGTTACACATTTAAATCACGGTGTTTAACAGCTAAACGCGCCGTGTTAAATATACCATCAGTTCTTCAACTGGTCCTCTCAGTGCGTGGGGTGGCTCACTCCAGTCTGTCCGCACGTCAGACCCTCGTGCACACGCCCCCACCCATCTGCATGTCTGCCTCGGCTTTCTGTCACCTTGGCTTTCTGTCCCCTCGGTGGAAGGTGTTCAGGCCACGGGCATGAGTTGTGCTGCCAGCCCTCTTGTCAGTGCTCATTACTTGCTCTGCGAATCTCTTCCCTGAAGGATTTAAACACGGTATGTCTTTGTTTGGAGGCATGTTACGGTGATGACGATTCCCCCCGTTATCGGTCCCCAGATTCTGTGTGCATTTAGGCCCTGTGGCATTTTGTGCCGGGGTTTTCTTATTCGTGGTGACATGCAGTCAGACCTTTCATTGGAGGAATATTCCTTCTAGTATTTTCCTGTTTTCTTAAACTTTACTTACGGTATTTTGCAGTTTTACGCATGTCTTCATTTTAGGCGCTGTGCATTTTGTACTAGGTTTATTATTCCTAACCCCTTGGTGTATTTTTGCTTGCTCCTATAAGGAATTTTTTTAAAAGATTCTGAGTTCAAATGAATTCTTTTCAAACGGTCACTTGTTTTCTTCAGACAGTATGAGTTCCCTTCCTGCCGGCAGGTGACTCTCCCTCCCTGCGTCTCTGGTGGGCTGTGTTGGCGGGACTGTGGGTTAGTGCTGGGAGAGCTGGCGGTCGTGGAGAGCCTGCTGCCCCCTGGGCTCTGACGGGCGCCTCCAAGGCAGCTCCCGGAAGCTTAGAAGTTTGAGATGCATATTCACGGTGATGTTAAATTTCTAACCTTTATTTCAAGGTTACTGGGTCTATTTTGGTTTCCAAGAGGATTGAATGACCCCCCACCACCGTCCCTGGATATTGATGGTTTAGTTTTATTAAATTTCTGATACTCGGAGCTCCTCGGTGGCTCAGTCTGCCTTCGGCTCAGGTCATTATCCCAGGGTCCTGGGATCGAGCCCCGTGTCGGGCTTTCTGCTCAGAAGGGAGACTGCTTCCCCCCTCTCTCTCTACCTGCTGCTCTGCCTACGTGTGCTCTCTCTCTCTGTGTCAACTAAATAAATAAAATCTTAAAAAAAAAAAAAATTCTAGGGACGCCTGGGTGGCTTGGTTGGTTAAGCGGAGTCCCACATTGGGCTCCTTGCTCAGCGGGGAGTCCACTTCTCCCTCTGCCTGCCTGTCTGCCTGCCTCTCTACCTGCCTCTCTGCCTGCTTGTGCTCTGTCTTTCTCTGACAAAAAAATAAATAAAATTAAAAAAAAAAATTCTTGATTCTCCTTCCTGTATGTCTGAAACAAATGAGTCTGTCCGGAGGGCAGCCCGTGATGGTCTGCGTTCCTCCACCCCTAGCTGACAGCGGTCTGCAGTCTGGCGTTGGGGTCGTACGGCTTCAGAAAGGGAGTTGGTAGACCCCCCATTTCTATGGGCAGGAGAGTATCGCACCAGGGGGAGTTTCTGTGCTCCCGGGGGAGTTCAGGTCTTTGTCTTGAAAATCACATGAGCCTGTTACTCTCTCAGGAGAAATGGGATGATTTTTTCACCTTTTCCTCAATTTTGTGCAGATTGCGTTTTCTCTTGAATCACTTAAGTGTGTGTTTTTAATGTCCTGAGTAAACCATTCATTTTATTGAGTTTTAGAAAAATTACTGGACTGGAGATAAAAATTGTCTTTTAAATAAATGTGTTTCCTTCCTCTTTTCCAGTTTCGTGTATTTATGTGCTGGTTTTTTTTTTTTTTTTTTTTTAATTAGGCTTCCCAGAACTGTGTGTATGTGATGATTTTTCTGTAGAAGTGTGTCTTGAATTTATCAATTTGACTTTCTCTGTGTTTTCTAACAACAGAGAATAAGACAGGATTTCTATTACCTTGGGTTTGTTTCGTCATTTTCTCTCTCATGAGTTACTCCAGCCTTCATTTACTTTCGCTTTTTCTTCCCCATTTAATAGTGAAAACTGTGGAATGGCATGAATTTGCCTCTCACTGACACTTTGGCGAGTCTCATGTGCTTGGATTTGTTATAATTTTGTCGTCTTCTAAGGGGACTGAACCTGCGTTTTACTTTGTGACCCTGCATGATTCGGAGAGCGGTTTTCCTCGTACTAATGCTGATCCGTGGGTCGGTGGTGTCTCGTCTTACTGTGGAGTTGGGAGAGGTCATGGCTTTACAACTCCTGCCTTTGGACTGCAGGCCCTCCTTTCTGGCCTGGTGGCACTTTCTGGAAATGTTTGTAGGGAGCTGAACAGGGTAGTTCCAATGTTGGAGCTCCATGGGCTGTTTCATCAGATGCGTTCTATCAGGAGCCCCGAACTGCGCGGTCTGCAAGGGGCGCCAGAGCCCTGCAGATGAGCGCACGGCCCAGGAGCATGTGGTGGTCTGTGCATCGTCTGCTGAATGGGCCTGGGTCCCGACACACCCTCTCTCAAACACTGTATGGGTCTCCCAGTGCAACCCCACGAGCACACACCTTTGTGTCCCCCCCAGTTCACTGAGTCCTCAGCTGTGGGTCGTGGCCACAGGGGCCAGGGTTTGCCTTTGGGCCTCTGGATGGCAACCCTTGCACCAAGTGAAGCCTCGTGGTTTTTGTCCACTTGTTCGGCTGACAGGGACTTGGAGAGGCGTGTGTCTGTCACGGTGTCACTGTGTTTCTGTCTTCTCTGGGGTTAACTGTGTCCCCTGGGGGAGAAGCGGTCCCAAGCCCATGCCTGCAGCCAGATTTTCATGCTGCCCCCCTTTCCAGAGCGTGGTGCGTTAGTCTCTCCATTCGGGGAGGATGGATGCCATCGTGTCTGTGACGCTGTGGGCAGAGGGCCGCGCGTCGGTGCAGAGGGCACGTGTGAAATGGAGCGCATCTGTGATGTCCCGCAGGCTTCTCTTGAATCCTTTTCTCTGCTGGTGTTATGTGGCGTCACCTTGTCCGTTGCTGGTGACTGCCGGCTGTCTCTTGACTGGTCCTTCCCCTCTCCGCTCCCTGTAGTGCTGGTACGCCTTCCACCCTCGTCCTGCCCATACCCATGGGTTTGCTTTCCTCTGACCTCTGCAGAGCCATGGGTCACTGAGGAGTGTGCTGTGTCGGCCGTTCCTGCCACTAACATCATGTTCGTGTGGGTGCTGCCTTGTTAGTTCCCTGCTGTTACCTCCTGACGTCCTGCGCGGGGCCTCGGTGCTGGCGGCTCCCTTCCTCCATGAGCAGCTTCTGCAAACAGCGCTCCATGCCGCCGTCGTCTGCGTGGTCGGCCACGCGCAGCACACCTCCGGATCCTTCCCGACCCGCCACAGGAGAGCCCTCCTTCTTCGCAGGCTCTCCCCTGATCCGCACAGCGTGCGTGTCACGGGTCAGACCACAGAGCAGGTCTTGTCCCCATTGGCACCCCTGGCCCCACGCGCAGGCACACACGTCCTCTCACCGGTCTAGCCTTCTGTGCAGAGAAGAGTGCTCTCTCCAGCTTCAGTTGGCAGCCCTCAGGCGGGGCTGAGAGAGTCCTTCCTGCAGACGGAGCTGCACTAGAACTGCCCAGAACCTTCCAGCTGCACACTGGTGGCTGGTGCGGTGACCTTACAGTTTGAGGGGAAACTCTGCTGACCCAGAGGAAGCTGCTCACACTTTGTCCCGTGCCCAGAGGACAGCTGTCCCTTGTGGACAAGACCCTTCATGCCATTACTAGAGTCCTGGCAGAGAGAGCCATGGGCACTGCTGTGCCTCAGAGGCCCCGTCCAGAGCAGCCAGGAGCGCCAAGCAGACAGCTCTACACACCTGGTGCTCCCGTACTTCCTGCTAGCAGCTGGGGTGCGGAGGCGGGGGGATTGGGGTCCCCTCCACGCGCCTCCAGGGAGGGGATGCAGATCTTTCTGATGGAGGTGAGCAGAGGCCTGTCCTTACTGTGCTCCTTTGATAAGCACTCTCCTGGTTGGACATTCCATGTGACCTGTGGTTTGGGGGCCGATTCCAGAATTCGTCTTCCCCCTCCTGTTACTGGTAGCCTGGACCGTTCCCATTCTCGGGTTTCTCTCAGACAGCTGCCCTTCCTCGTTCTCACACTTTTAAATATATATGCGCTTGCATAAATATTAAATACTCCAGCCCATTATTCCATTCACAGAGTTCTTTCTTTTTTTTTTTTAAGATTTTATTTATTTGTCAGAGAGAGAGAGCGAGAGTGAGCACAGGCAGACAGAGTGGCAGGCAGAGGCAGAGAGAGAAGCAGGCTCCCCGCCGAGCACAGAGCCCAATGTGGGACTCGATCCCAGGACGCTGGGATCATGACCTGAGCCGAAGGCAGCCGCTTAACCAACTGAGCCACCCAGGCGTCCCCATTCACAGAGTTCTTTAGGAACAAGACCGGCGACCTCTCTGACCTAAGAACTCGCTGCTACGGCTTGTCTCTCCACTGCACTCTGAGCGGCCTGTTCCTTTCTTCACAAGGAGGGGCTGCTTGGGCGCTTGCTCGTTTTCCTGTGCGGTTTTATTGCCATTGTTGCCCTTGACAAATGACCAGTAATGGAGCGAGATCGAGAGCTGCTGAGGGTGCGGGCTATTTGCCGGGTTTCAGCGGGGAGACGGGCCTTGTCAGCTATGGCCGGGGCTGTAGGCTAATGCCCAGAAGTCAGCGGGCCAGCCTCAGTCCCTTAGCATGGCGAGAAAGACGTCTCAGAACTCAGTGCCCCCAACGAGTGAGTGAGTAATTATGCTCCTCACCGCAGGCAGGTAACAGAAGGCGATTGGGGGCCATCCAGACGCTGGGGTAAACCCCATGTGGGCAGCGTCCGTGGTGTGAGGCAGTGTGGAGACCCACCGGAAGGAGTCTGGTGGGATCAGTGTTGGAGTAACTGTTTAGGAAGTCACGAGTGCACAGCCCTTTAGGTCTGGCGTTTCCTGGGGCGCTGGGCCAGACCCTTCCACTTTTTTGAGTAGTCAGTAAGCATCTTGCAGCAAGCCTGTAGTGTTTTAGTTTAATTGCAAACGTTAATGAGTAAGTGTTCTATTAACCTCCTTATGAATTCCAGGAATTTTGGAGAGCAAAAGGCTGGATCTTGTCAAAGAGAAAACCATCAATCAGACCATCGGAAAAGTCGTGTATTATGCCGCTGACCTGCCGATATGGTGGCAGGTCCCACAGTACGTGCTGATTGGCGTCAGTGAGATATTCGCCAGCATAGCAGGTGGGCCTTCTCTCGCGCGGATCTGGGGCTGGCATGGTGTGGAGGGGACAGGGGCAGGATGTTTCCCTGTGTGCTCTGGTAGAATGCACAGAGACATAGGGACCCGTGTTTCACAGCAGCAGCTGTGGTGTTGAATGTGAGTCAGTAAGTATGTGGTACCGTGGCTGAGGCTCTCATTTCTGGGTGTAGAAACAGGGCTCCCAGAGACTTTTCTGTGGCTCCTCCACTACCGTGGAGGTGCCACAGAGAGAGAGGGAAGAAGAGGCCGTGGCTGGTTCCTCCCAGCTTGGATACTTCCTAACCACGGCTCTGTGGTTCTGCCATGGCAGCCCGGGCACTAGCCACTGCCAGAGCTCTGGGTGTGTCTGCTTTATGAAGGAGGCAGACCTGTTCGCACAGTCCTCTCTCCTCCCACGAGCCGTGTGCTGTAGGGTGTGGACAGGCACATTGTGTGCAGACCAGTTCCATGCTGCTGGAATGGAGGGACAGAATGATGACCAGAGCCTGGATCGATTGTGGGGGGATTGTGGTTCCCGCCGCACCTGTCATCAGACTCAGGCAGAGTGTGCTCATGACTCTGGAGGAAATGAACAGAGTGGTCCTGCGTTTGGAATACGCTGTGAATCTCCACGTGTGCTTGTTAAAAAAATCTGAATTTATAGATGTCTCATTGAAATTATCTTAAGATGTATTGCCTTTAAGATAGAAGTCTTACACGGAATCTGCATTTTAGTCTGTATATGTTGTTTATAGCTTCCTTAGTTGAGATCATAGAAGTTCGCTTTTTTAACCATAGAGATCAGTACAAGACCCAACATGTCAGACGTCACCGTGACGTGGGAGAGCAAGGACTTGACCTTTTGCTCCGTGACTGACTTGCAGGACTCGTGGTGATTAGAAGGGGCCCCTGATTTCTTAACCTTGTGTTAAATACAGTCTTCAGAGCAGGGAAGGGAGCTGCCCTGCTTACCCGAGTCCCCACGTGGGGCCCCATGCTAACCCTGCCACGTTCAGGCAGGGGCACTGTCAGCCCAGCTCTCACGGAAACAACCCTCTTCTTTCTGCAGGTCTCGAGTTTGCCTACTCGGCCGCCCCCAAGTCCATGCAGAGCGCCATAATGGGCTTGTTCTTCTTCTTCTCCGGCGTTGGCTCGTTTGTGGGCTCTGGACTGTTGGAGCTGGTGTCCGTCAGAGCCATTGGCTGGATGAGCAACCACACAGACTTTGGTAAGGGCTGCACCGCTGTTTGAACATGGCTACTGGCAGAACCCATGCTCGGGCTTCGGCGGGTGGCCGTGTTGGCAGAGGACGCAGGCTTGGGCTGTGTGTGGTCGCGTTAGTGGAGCTCAACCGCCTGGGAGCTGCCTGAGACCCTGCCCCGCCCGATCCCCTGCGTCCTCTGCATTTGCCGGGCACAGCTGAGCCTCTCTCTGGGTCTGTGGGGCTGCTGCACCTTCCTTGAAATACCGTTGATCAGTCCGGTCTGTGTCTCCAGGTTGTCTTCATTCACCTTGGTTTCTGTGTGTTTGTGTTTGTGTTGTTTCTCTTTTCTGACAGCACTTCTACATTTTCTGCTATTAAAGTCACCGGTAGGTAGTAAGTGCCTTTGTGGAGTCACAGCTGTGACTCTTGACTCTCAGGAGGGGATTTTACCGCTGATGCCAGTAGGGGGCATGGTGGGGCGCTGAGCAGAATCACTTACCAAAGAGAGAGTTTTGGTGTTCCCAGATTTATGGTAGCTTTTACCTGGGTGCAGGAGTTGAAGGTTTTCCTCTTCTGTTTGGCCTGTGAAAACCGCCTTCTTACTTGTTCTTGTTCAGTCTGCGGCATTTCCTCCGGTCCAGGTCCCTTAGCCACTTTTGAGTCCTAAACCCCCTTGGAACTCTGATGAGAGCCTGGGACTTGCCCCAGGAAAATACACAATTCCAAAGACCCTTTCCTGACTAAGCTAACATTCCCGTCGTGAGGGGTGAGTTCCAGCCTGTGAAGTCCCAGGGTGACTTCCAGAAACCACAGCTGCTCCTATGGCCCTGGGAGCCCCAGCCTCGCTGTGTTGCGGCTGTGGGAGTATCCCCAGGGCTGGCTCAGACCTGCTGGTTCTGAGGAGAGCAGGCCAGGCGAGGGCTTTGCTGTTGATTCCCGGACCCCTGAGAGGGTGAGCGGCTGTGGAGCACTCAGCAGGTGCACAGTGGCTTCTGGGAATTCTCACGGGTTCTTGGTGTCCCGTGATCTGTTTTTCTGTGCGTGGGATGGACCTTCTGCAGACAAATCCTTGATGCAGAGAGCAAAACCCTGTCGATTCTTCTGTTTCTTTGTCTTACTTTTCAGCATATCTTGAAGGATTGGTTGTTTTGATGATCTCGATTGATTGCTTTCCAGTGATTTCATCCCCTTGTCACTGATTTATTACCTCCAACTTTACCATCATTCGCCCTTAATTTCTGACAGTAGCTTCCAGCCCCCCACTGTGAGGCTCCTCTGCAGTCCTGGTGCCCAGCTTGGAGCTGGATCCTATGTACCCGTGTCATTTTCAGAGCGGTGTCTTAGGACAGCCCCACACCATGTCTAGTGCTGTCCTTATTTTCACACCAGTAAGGAGAGTTTCAGTGAGCTGTGGCCACCGCCCCCATGACCCCTGCAGCCCGGTTGGCAAGGAGGGGATGTGGATGTGGGAAACGCACAGTGAGCCAGGCATCTCCCTCCCAGCGCCCTCCCACCTGGGGATTTGGGGAGAGAATGGGACCAGGTAATCCCCAGCATACACGCCCTAGTAAAATCTGGCAGTAGAGGGAGTGGCAGGTGTCGTCCTGGGCACCGTCTATGCTTTTCCTGGCTCCCTGCTGCCCCAGTCCTTCCCTTCTGCACTTGTGTTCAGGCTGGTGGTGAAGCAGTGGCCTTGAGCTCGCTTAGCCTCTCATGATCAACACACAGAGTGGCTCCCTGTGTAGTTACAGGACTGCGGGGTGGAGGCAGAGCCCAGCACTCACTCCTCTGTTCCCCTCACGGCCTGTTCTCCCGGTTGGCTGGTTGCTCGTCGTCCTCATAATCATCGCATGGATCCGGGATGATTCAGACTGTGAAGCACACGGATCTTTTTTTTTCTTTTTAAGGGTTTTTTTTCAAGATTTCTTTTAGAGAGAATATGCATGAGCCAGGGGGAGGGGCAGAGAGAGAGAGAGAGAGAGAATCCCCAAGCAGAGTCCCCGGTGAGTGGGGAGTCCAAGGTGCGCCCAGTCCCGTGACCCTGAGAGCATGACCTGAGCTGACTGAGGTCAGGAGTCGGACGCTCCGCAGACTGAGCGCTGCTGACGCGTACAATGTGCAGCGCCTGTCTTGGAAGGTTTTGAATCCAGATCAGGATGCGGTCCATTTCAGGAGGCTGCCCTGGGCCTGCTGGGTCAGTCCGCTCACTGGCCCACTGGTTGCTTGCCGCCGCGACACTGGGACCACGGACTCCTCCTCTTGGTTGTGCCCTGTGCTCTCTGGCTCCGTTCCGCACATGCGTCTGGTGCCATCCCCTGCAGCCCGTCCTTTCTGACTCTGCAGAGAAGCCGGGCGGCAAGTCAGTCATGACTCACTGGTCTGTTCTGCTCTCGCCGGGTGTTGGTGATGTTGTGGGTGTGAGGCTGTCGTGAGTAAAGCAGCTGGCGACCTTCTCGCTCGTATGTCTCAGGGACCTATGAGCTCATTTCTCCGGGGCCCAGGAGCCTGTCTTGTCCAGTCCAACCTCCCAAAGTTCACCGTCTTCAGGGGTGATTGTCCTTCGGTTTGCGATCAGGCCCTAGAAGTACAGGGTGATGGTGGGTGGCGGACGGGTCTGAACACCCTTCCTGACCCCACACAGGCCGACCCTAACCAGGAAAATTGTTGTTCCCTTGGCATGCCAGCTTTGAGCTTCGGAAGTTTTAATATTTATTACATCTTGAGAGGGAGAGTGAGTGTGTGCCCGAGGGAGATCCAGGCTCCCTGCCAAGCAGGGAGCCTGAAGTGGGGCTCAGTCCTAGGATGGTGACCTGAACTGCAGGTGGACTCTCAGCCTACTGAGCCCCCTGGGCGCCTGCCCTTCGGAAGTTTGAAGTGACTCCTCAATTTGGGGGGCTCCTGTTTCAGTTTTAGCACATGGAATGACATCATTGGGGTCCCGCCAGCAAGCCTGCGCGGCACTGTGGAGCTAACACAGCAAGTGGTGACAGCAAAGTCTGGGCTCTGGGAGGGCTGTGTGGGCCTCCCAGTGCCCGGGCGGAGCCTGACACGCCGAAGGGGCTCGGTCACTGTCCTGACTACCGTGTAGACGGTAGGAATGCAGGTGCTACCAGATCCCTTCCCAGGAAACGCACGGGGGCAGCCCTCGTCTTCCGCAGCCTGCCCGAGCACTGGTTCGGACGTGTGCTCTGTCTGTCATTCATTGTGTGCACGAGTACGAGCGCCATGAAGCACTGAGTCTGTGAGTGTGTGTTCAGACACAGGGCAAGTTCCAGAACAGCCCAGCCTCACAACCCAGCGTCAGACGAACAGGAGCCCCCAGTTTTCATAAATGAATCAGAGCTGCTTCTGCTGCGCATGAGTGGGCGCCGCTCTGGAGACGCCACCGAGCGAGTACGTCTTCGCTCATCTGTTGAGAAATGTGTCTGCCTTTCCCCTGGGGACGGATGGCGGACGTGGTAAGGATCCTATGGGCTGTGGCAACGGGATCAGGCTTTTTAGAGAGCCCAAGGTGACGTGCTGTGAGCGGCTCTGGATGTTTCAGTGCATACATCGTGTTCTGCACACACCCTTCTTCACACGGAGCGGTGGTGGTCAGTGGTGGCTGGAAACTCCAGCAGAAAGACTCCTGCTACAGACTTGACGGTCCTGGACCCACAAGGACTGTGGGGATGACCCCAGGCAGGCGATGGTGAAGCCTTTGTGTGTCTCGGGTCCTCTGTGGGGTGCCCTGCGTGCACGTGCTCTGCTCGCTGCTGTTGCCCCCGTTGCACTGGGGGGAAGGGGTGCAGCCCACACACGGCAGGCCACTTGGCTCAGAGCTGCACTGGCTGAGCTTCAGGGTCTATGTCTGGAACCTCTTCGGGCTGGATGGGTGTGTTGGGAACAGAACGGGCAGTGCATGCAAAAGGCCGTGCTCAGAGCTTGGGGCAAAGCTGAGTGTCAGCTACGTTAGCTGTTGGGACAGAGCACGCACCCGTGTCACCTTGAGGATGCTAAAACCTGGACCTTTTCGGGGAAAATTTAAAAATCCTGTGTTAAAAGATTCCGTACATAGAGTGTCTGTCAGCCGTCCGCCCTGGCTTGTGAAGGGCACCCCCGCGTGGGAGGGCGCTTGCTGTCCAGGAACTGCTGCCCAGCACAGGACACCCGCAACTCCTAGGCGGATGCGGCATCTGGGCGGGCCCGCAGTGTGGCAGGTGGCATTGATGAGTGTCCCGATTCTAGACCCGAGCTGTGGAGAGCGTCACCTTAAGATCAGCCTGCGGGTGGGTCCTCAGGACAGCTGGGCGCACTGGGTCAGCCGCAGCCCCTGGGGATGAGCACCGTGGAGAAAGACGGGGAGGAAACACCACCCAATCCAGTATCGCTTTGTGGGTGGTGGGGGGGGGCGGTAGGGCCATAGTGGGGTCGTTTGATACCTTTCCCCAAACTTTCTGTACTGAAAAATTTAAGGAAAAAAAAGACTTTCTCAATTGTTGTTTGTATTTTAGCCAGTGGACACTCCCCTCGTTCACCTTGGACGGTTCCCTCCAGCCCGCCGGGTGGATTCTCCAGAGCCTTGGTCGGAAATAGGTCTTGTTGCTGTGCTTCCTGGGCCAGGCGCTGTGGCCTCATCTTCCTGTCGACCAGTGGGGAGACTTTTGCCGGGGGCGGGGGGCATTCACGCCAGAGACCCCAGTCCTGAGCCTGTGGTAGAGACAAAGCTGGCTTCAGAGCAGCGTTTGCGGCAGTTTAAGAAGCGAAGTACTTATGTATTTTGAATAATAGAGATAAGATTTCCCCCTCCTCCTCCTTCTTCTTCTGTTCTTTTTTTTTTTCCATTTTATTTATTTTCTCAGCGTAACAGTATTCATTCTTTTTGCACAACACCCAGTGCTCCATGCAAAACGTGCCCTCCCCATTACCCACCACCTGTTCCCCCAACCTCCCACCCCTGACCCTTCAAAACCCTCAGGTTGCCCCAACCTCCCACCCCTGACCCTTCAAAACCCTCAGGTTGTTTTTCAGAGTCCATAGTCTCTTATGGTTCGCCTCCCCTCCCCAGTGTCCATAGCCCGCTCCCCCTCTCCCAATCCCACCTCCCCCCAGCAACCCCCAGTTTGTTTTGTGAGATTAAGAGTCATTTATGGTTTGTCTCCCTCCCAATCCCATCTTGTTTCATTTATTCTTCTCCTATCCCCCTACCCCCCCATGTTGCTTCTCCATGTCCTCATATCAGGGAGATCATATGATAGTTGTCTTTCTCCGATTGACTTATTTCACTAAGCATGATACGCTCTAGTTCCATCCACGTCGTCGCAAATGGCAAGATTTCATTTCTTTTGATGGCTGCATAGTATTCCATTGTGTATATATACCACATCTTCTTTATCCATTCATCTATTGATGGACATCTAGGTTCTTTCCATAGTTTGGCTATTGTAGACATTGCTGCTATAAACATTCGGGTACACGTGCCCCTTCGGATCACTATGTTTGTATCTTTAGGGTAAATACCCAGTAGTGCAATTGCTGGGTCATAGGGTAGTTCTATTTTCAACATTTTGAGGAACCTCCATGCTGTTTTACAGAGTGGTTGCACCAGCTTGCATTCCCACCAACAGTGGAGGAGGGTTCCCCTTTCTCCGCATCCTCGCCAGCATCTGTCATTTCCTGACTTGTTAATTTTAGCCATCCTGACTGGTGTGAGGTGATATCTCATTGTGGTTTTGATTTGTATTTCCCTGATGCCGAGTGCCGTGGAGCACTTTTTCATGTGTCTGTGGGCCATCTGGATGTCTTCTTTGCAGAAATGTCTGTTCATGTCCTCTGCCCATTTCTTGATTGGATTGTTTGTTCTTTGGGTGTTGAGTTTGCTAAGTTCCTTATAGATTTTGGATACTAGCCCTTTATCTGATATGTCGTTTGCAAATATCTTCTCCCATTCTGTCAGTTGTCTTTTGGTTTTGTTAACTGTTTCCTTTGCTGTGCAAAAGCTTTTGATCTTGATGAAATCCCAATAGTTCATTTTTGCCCTTGCTTCCCTTGCCTTTGCCGTTGTTCCTAGGAAGATGTTGCTACGGCTGAGGTCGAAGAGGTTGCTGCCTGCGTTCTCCTCAAGGATTTTGATGGATTCCTTTCTCACATTGAGGTCCTTCATCCATTTGGAGTCTATTTTCGTGGGTGGTGTAAGGAAGTGGTCCAATTTCATTTTTCTGCATGTGGCTGTCCAATTTTCCCAGCACCATTTATTGAAGAGGCTGTCTTTTTTCCATTGGACATTCTTTCCTGCTTTGTCGAAGATGAGTTGACCATAGAGTTGAGGGTCGATTTCTGGGCTCTCTATTCTGTTCCACTGATCGATGTGTCTGTTTTTGTGCCAGTACCATGCTGTCTTGATGATGACAGCTTTGTAATAGAGCTTGAAGTCCGGAATTGTGATGCCACCAACTTTGGCTTTGTTCTTCAATATTCCTTTGGCTATTCGAGGTCTTTTCTGGTTCCATATAAATTTTAGGATTATTTGTTCCATTTCTTTGAAAAAAATGGATGGTATTTTGATAGGGATTGCATTAAATGTGTAGATTGCTTTAGGTAGCATAGACATTTTCACAATATTTTTCTTCCAATCCAGGAGCATGGAACATTTTTCCATTTTTTTGTGTCTTCCTCAGTTTCTTTCATGAGTACTTTATAATTTTCTGTGTATAGATTCTTAGTCTCTTTGGTTAGGTTTATTCCTAGGTATCTTATAGTTTTGGGTACAATTGTAAATGGGATTGACTCCTTAATTTCTCTTTCTTCAGTCTTGTTGTTGGTGTACAGAAATGCAACTGATTTCTGTGCATTGATTTTATATCCTGACACTTTACTGAATTCCTGGACAAGTTCTAGCAGTTTTGGAGTGGAGTCTTTTGGGTTTTCCACATATAGTATCATATCATCTGCGAAGAGTGATAGTTTGACTTCTTCTTTACCAATTTGGATGCCTTTAATTTCTTTTTGTTGTCTGATTGCTGAGGCTAGGACTTCTAGTACTATGTTGAATAGCAGTGGTGATAATGGACATCCCTGCCGTGTTCCTGACCTTAGCGGAAAAGCTTTCAGTTTTTCTCCATTGAGAATGATATTTGCGGTGGGTTTTTCATAGATGGCTTTGATAATATTGAGGTATGTGCCCTCTATCCCCACACTTTGAAGAGTTTTGATCAGGAAGGGATGCTGTACTTTGTCAAATGCTTTTTCAGCATCTATTGAGAGTATCATATGGTTCTTGTTCTTTCTTTTATTAATGTGTTCTATCACATTGATTGATTTGCGGATGTTGAACCAACCCTGCAGCCCTGGAATAAATCCCACTTGATCGTGGTGAATAATCCTTTTAATGTACTGTTGAATCCTATTGGCTAGTATTTTGGCGAGAATTTTTGCGTCTGTGTTCATCAAAGATATTGGTCTCTAGTTCTCTTTTTTGGTGGGATCCTTGTCTGGTTTTGGGATCAAGGTGATGCTGGCCTCATAAAATGAGTTTGGAAGTTTTCCTTCCATTTCTATTTTTTGGAACAGTTTCAGGAGAATAGGAATGAGTTCTTCTTTAAATGTTTGGTAGAATTCCCCTGGGAAGCCGTCTGGCCCTGGGCTTTTGTTTGTTTGGAGATTTTTGATGACTGTTTCAATCTCCTTACTGGTTATGGGCCTGTTCAGGTTTTCTGTTTCTTCCTGGTTCAGTTATGGTAGTTTATATGTCTCTAGGAATGCATCCATTTCTTCCAGATTGTCAAATTTGTTGGCGTAGAGTTGCTCATAGTATGTTCTTATAATTCTCTGTATTTCTTTGGTGTTAGTTGTGATCTCTCCTCTTTCATTCATGATTTTATTTATTTGGGTCCTTTCTCTTTTCTTTTTGACGAGTCTGGCCAGGGGTTTATCAATCTTATTGATTCTTTCAAAGAACCAGCTCCTAGTTTCATTGATTTTTTTCTATTGTTTTTTTGGTTTCTATTTCATTGATTTCTGCTCTGATCTTTATGATTTCTCTTCTCCTGCTGGGTTTAGGGTTTCTTTCTTGTTCTTTCTCCAGCTCCTTTACGTGTAGGGTTAGGTTGTGTACTTGAGACCTTTCTTGTTTCTTGAGAAAGGCTTGTACCGCTATATATTTTCCTCTCAGGACTGCCTTTGCTGTGTCCCACAGATTTTGAACAGTTGTGTTTTCATTATCATTTGTTTCCATGAATTTTTTCAATTCTTCTTTAATTTCCTGGTTAACCCGTTCATTCTTTAGAAGGATGCTGTTTAGTCTCCATGTATTTGGGTTCTTTCCAGCTTTCCTCTTGTGATTGAGTTCTAGCTTCAGAGCATTGTGGTCTGAAAATATGCAGGGAATGATCCTAATCTTTTGATACCGGTTGAGACCTGATTTGTGACCCAGGATGTGATCTATTCTGGAGAAGGTTCCATGTGCACTAGAGAAGAATGTGTATTCTGTTGCTTTGGGATGAAATGTTCTGAATATATCTGTGATGTCCATCTGGTCCAGTGTGTCATTTAAGGCTTTTATTTCCTTGTTGATCGTTGGCTTGGATGATCTGTCCATTTCAGTGAGGGGAGTGTTAAAGTCCCCTACTATTATTGTATTATTATTGATGTGTTTCTTTGATTTTGTTATTAATTGGTTGATATAGTTGGCTGCTCCCACGTTAGGGCATAGATATTTAAAATTGTTAGATCTTCTTGTTGGACAGACCCTTTGAGTAGGATATAGTGTCCTTCCTCATCTCTTATTATAGTCTTTGGCTTAAAATCTAATTGATCTGATATAAGGATTGCCACCCCAGCTTTCTTCTGATGCCCATTAGCATGGTAAATTGTTTTCCACCCCCTCACTTTAAATCTGGAGGTGTCTTCGCGTCTAAAATGAGTTTCTTGTAGGCAACATACTGATGGGTTTTGTTTTTTTATCCATTCTGATACCCTGTGTCTTTTGATTGGGGCATTTAGCCCATTAACATTCAGGGTAACTATTGAGAGATATGAATTTAGTGCCATTATTAGCCTGTAAGGTGACTGTTAACTGTATATTGTCTCTGTACCTTTCTGATCTATTACTTTTAGGCTCTCTCTTTGCTTAGAGGACCCCTTTCAATATTTCCTGGAGAGCTGGTTTGGTGTTTGCAAATTCTTTCAGTTTTTGTTTGTCCTGGAAGCTTTTTATCTCTCCTTCTATTTTCAATGATAGCCTAGCTGGATAGAGTATTCTTGGCTGCATGTTTTTCTCGTTGAGTGCTCTGAATATATCATGCCAGCTCTTTCTGGCCTGCCAGGTCTCTGTGGATAAGTCTGCTGCCAATCTAATATTTTTACCATTGTATGTTACAGACTTCTTTTCTCGGGCTGCTTTCAGGATTTTCTCTTTGTCACTAAGACTTGTAAATTTTACTATTAGGTGACGGGGTGTGGACCTATTCTTGTTGCCTTTGAGGGGGGTTCTCTGCATCTCCTGGATTTTGATGCTTGTTCCCTTTGCCATATTAGGGAAATTCTCTCCAATGATTCTCTCCAATAGACCTTCTGCTCCCCTCTCTGTTTCTTCTTCTTCTGGAATCCCAATTATTCTAATGTTGTTTCGTCTTATGGTGTCACTTATCTCTCGAATTCTCCCCTCATGGTCCAGTAGCTGTTTGTCCCTCTTTTGCTCGGCTTCCTTATTCTCTGTCATTTGGTCTTCTATATCACTAATTCTTTCTTCTGCCTCATTTATCCTAGCAGTGAGAGCCTCCATTTTTGATTGCACCTCATTAATAGCTTTTTTGATTTCAACTTGGTTAGATTTTAGTTCTTTAATTTCTCCAGAAAGGGCTTTAATATCTCCAGAGAGGGTTTCTCTAATATCTTCCATGCCTTTTTCGAGCCCGGCTAGAATGTTCAGAATCGTCATTCTGAACTCTTGATCTGACATATTACCCATGTCTGTGTTGATTAGGTCCCTAGCCTTCGGTACTGTCTCTTGTTCTTTTGTTTGTGGTGATTTTTTCGGCCTTGTCATTTTGTCCAGATAAGAGGATATGAAGGAGCAAATAAACTACTAAAAGGGTGGCAAAGACCCCGGAAAAATGCGCTGTAACCAAATCAGAAGAGACCCCAAATTGTGGGGGGGAGAAAGGGGATAAAAACAGGTTCTGAAAAAAAAAAAAGAAAAAAAGAAAAAAGAAAAAAATTTTAAAAATAAAACAAATAAAAAAATATAAAAAAGAAATAAAAAATATATATATTTAGATGTACTAGTCAAAAAATGTTAAAAAAGAAAAGGGTAAAAATTTTAAAAAATTTAGCAGAAGAAAAAAGAAAAAAGAAAAAAAATTGAAAAAAGAAAAAAAAATTGAAGTAGCCGCAAGACTAAAGAATCATGGGGAGAAAGCCATGAGTTCCGTGCTTTGCTTTCTCCTCCTCTGGAATTGCTCTGCTGTCTTAGGAATTGAACCTGCTTTCTCCTTGATAGATGAACTTCGTCCTGGCTGGATATTTTGTTGATCTTCTGGGGGAGGGGCCTGTTGTAGTGACTCTCAAGTGTCTTTGCCCGAGGCGGGATTGCACCGCCCTTACCGGCGGCCGGACTAAGTAATCGGCTCGGGTTCGCTTTTGGGAGCTTCTGTTCCCTGAACGCTTTCCGTAGAGTTCCGGAGGACGGGAATGAAAATGGCGGCCTCCCAGTCTCCGGCCCGGAGGAGCCGAGAGCCTGGGGCCCCACTCCTCAGTGCGCCCCCAGAGGACAGCACCCAATCACTCCCGTATCCCCAGCCTCTAGCCGCGCTCCGAGCTCACCCAGCCCGCGACCAGTTCAAGGTAACCCCGAGCTGAGAGTTCAGTCCTCGGCTCTGTCTCTGCAGCCGGCGTCTCCATTCTAATACCTGCGAGCTCTGCGACACTCCGACACCCCCGATCCTTCTGTGACCCTGCGGGGCCTGGGGCCACGCTGGCCCCGCGTGGGCTTCACCCCGGTTTAGCCCCTGGAGTAATGTCCCTCAGTGGAACAGACTTTTAAAAGTCCTGATTTTGTGCTCCGTTCCTCCGCCGCTTGCCGGGAGCCGGCCCCTCCCCCCGCGGTCTATCTTCCCGTCGTTTTAGATTCACTTCTCCGCCAGTCCTACCTTTCAGAAAGTGGTTGATTTTCTGTTTCTAGAGTTGCTGTTCTTCTTCTCTTCTCTCTCCCGTTGGATTTGTAGGTGTTTGCAATGTTTAGATAAGCTATCGAGCTGATCTCCTGCTACCTGATGTAGTCTCAGGCTGCTACTTCTCCGCCATCTTGACTCCTCCCTTCTGTTCTTTTTTTAATAACCGCAGTGAAAGATCACCGTGACCTTGCTAGGAACCGAACTTAATAGCTGAACTCTTGAACAGTCCCTAAGTGCGGCTGATGAACTTTTTTCTCCCTCTTTCTCCGCAGGCAATATTAACGGCTGTCATCTGAACTATTACTTCTTTCTTCTGGCCGCGATTCAGGGAGCCACCCTCCTGCTTTTCCTGATCGTTTCTGTGCGGTACGACCGGCAGCGCTTGCGAGCCAATGGGGTGTCTGCCAGTAGGAGGACCTGATGTCCGGAGGCCACAGTCTGGACTGAAGGTGGCCACGTACTGAGCAGGAGAATCTTCTCCGATTTCCTAACCACGTGCGTGGTCCCTGGATTGCGTCTCCTCTTCTCCCAGATGAGCTGGGTAAGTGCCTTTCCTGGAGCAGATGCAGGCTCCTCATCTGGACCGCCGTGAGCCGCAGGGACAGAAGCCCGCGGCCAAGCCAGTGGGGCCTCAGGAGACTGCGTGTGTGTCCGTCGGCGTCCTGATGTGTTTCCTCCCTGTAGACCGAATGAGCCCACTTTGTTTTCCTTTTTGATTAATGCACGTTTGCTTGTCCGGAGGAGTGGGAGGGCTTTTTAAGAGGTAAAAGTCCAATGCTGCAAAGATGTTGTGCAAAGGTCACGTTGACGGTTTCTGTCGTGAGATGTGGGCCCGCCATTGCCCCGCTTGTGGGTGTGGGCCAGTAGTGAACCTGTTGTGTCTGCTGCTTCAGAAACAACTTCTCTTTTCAGCCATTGATGTCACATTTTTTTCTTAAGAAAGAACTCGCATCAGGAAATATTTAAGACTGTGTGTCCATCTCAAGCTACAAAACAATGTACAGGGTATTTGAAACCTCGCCTAGTCTGTGCTTCTGGATCACTTCCCTCTGGACACCACTGAGGTTGAAGACCAGTCGTGGAGGACTGTTAGGGACATGTGACTAGGAGCAGAGTCTGTGTCATTCGAGACCATTGGCAGTGTTAAGCGTTACCTGTAGACTCGAGCTGTGTGATGTCACCGGTTCCTGGATTGTTCCGGTACTGGATGTGGGGTTGCTAATGTTGTGAAATAAACTGTTCTCTGTTTGTTGCTGTATTTTTGGTGTAACATTATTACAAAAGCCCCACAAATGTGAAGCCGTTTGACTGTTCATGGGGGTTCGTACACTGCCACATGGGAGGTGCAGTTTCCGGAGTCAGCAGGTGACAGAATTAAAGTGAAATCATTTGCTCGGTCACAGCTCTTTGATTTTTCCCAGATAGTGATTCTTGCGCCTGCTCTGTATTAAGACAGTTTTATTAATGGAGGAAGAAAATGAACACAAAAACCCTTGCACTGTTGTTTGTCTGTAATACACAAAACGGAAAGCTATAGGGAGATCCTGTGATGTCTGGAGTTCTGGCACAGCGAGACAGACGACTGTTCTCAGTGGGGCTGACGGTGTGAGTTTGGGTTCAAAAACACCGATCTCACAAGTACAGATTCTACTAGAGGTATAACTTAATGTCTTCAGGATAGACTGAAAACTGTTAACCTGTGCTGTCGAAAATATATCCTCTCTGTTGAAGAAAGTAGTAGGGAAGGGGAAAAAGAAGGTCGAATGACGGGGCCGGGCTGTGTCCGCCTCTTGCACCTCGCAGTGTTCACGCCCTGGCACGGGGAGGCGGGACACGGGGCACCCTCCCGGGGGTGTCCCCATATCTTTGCGGGCACCGTCCAGGAACGTCTCCCACGTTCGTTGGAGGACTGGCAGGTCAGAGCGACAGCCCTGTCGTTTTCCAGCTGCACTTGGGTTTGTGGGGGATCGCGTTCACCCTGTGACACGAAGCAGTCGTCGAATACCACTATCCAGTCGCGGGAGGTTGTCGGACACCGTGGGCCCGCCCTGAAGGCTTGCTGAGTCTGCAGCTTGCGTCGGCCTCGGAGAGCACAGGTTCGTGCTCTGTTGGGAGAGCTCCCGCCTGCCTTCTCTGTTGAAGGACGACAGGAACGGGGCTCTTTATTTCCCCCCAGTATCATAGGCAGATCCAAAGAGCAGGTTTTAAGAGGACGGAGCTTTCCCACATGAGCTTGTGGGAGCAGAACCTTAGTCTGGTTTCAGGGGGGCCTGTGAAGCCTGTATGGTGCCGTCCATATGTCCCGCTGTTTCTCTGGGACCCGGGGAGGCGTGGGGGGTGCCTGCTGGAGCATCCCCCATCTCACCAGGGGGGGATTGAGATGCCCCGTGGTGGTGGGTGGGGACGCTTTACACTCTGTGTGTGATGTTACGGAGTTTCAAAACTCCACCAGGCTCCCGTGGCTTCTAGATGCTCGGTAATGCGGCACGGACACTCACCAGCGCTCCCGAAGTGTTCTGCCTGGTACAGGACGGCCCCGTCACGTGGAAATGAGAGCACGTGAAAGAGGAACAAAGTGCTGTCATAACCCAAAAGTGACTCACTGTCATTAAAATGGGCCAGATACTTTATGGGCACTTTCGAGTTGAACGAAGTCACTGCAGTAGACGCTTGAGAACATTTGTCGTAACAACTCAGTCTTACGGAAACGGGGCCTTTTCGAGGAAACGGGATGTAAAAAGTGCCTGGTTCAAATCAAACATGTGAAATAAAGGAGAAGCACAAAATAGAAAGCAAAGGGGGAAAGGAGGCCCACGAGGCAGGGCTGCATAACTGAAAAGTCAGCGTTTACCGATCTCCGTCCTTATCAGCCGCATGCGCAGGGCTCCCTGGAAGCGAGACCAGTGCGGTGCTGGGGGATCGTTGCGCTCGTCCTACTGACTGGACCCAGCCCCCCAGACCCGCGCCCCACCGGGAGCAGCTGAGTCACAGGCTCCGACGGGGGGTGGGGGGTACCCAGCAGGACCCCCCCAAGATCCCCCTTGTCTCTCCTCTGTGCTGTGCTGATTTTTCAGAGTTCTGGATCCAGCAAAACGGGTCCAATAAGGAGCCAAGGAGGTGGCAGACTGCCTGGTGTTTTCAAGAAACACAGGGTCAGGCCCTGACCTGGAGGACTCCTGCGGTCAGGGCTGAGCTGGACAGACGGGTCTGGGACCGGTCCCTGGCTCAGCCTCCGCCTCCTCCTCTGGCTTCCCCAGGCGGAGTCCCAGCCGCCCTCTGCACTTCCTCGTAAACATCGCTCAGCACCTTCGCCTTCGTGGTTAGTAGCATCCACGGATCCCAAGCCTGGAGACCTGCCTAGACATGCCCAAAGGGCTTTCTCCCTGACTGATGACTCCTTGGGGCTGGAGACCCAGGTTTGGAGTCATTGCAGAGAGGTGATACTTGACGCCTGAGCGCGCGAGCCCCCCAGAGGAGGGACGTGACCGTAGCCGCTCGTGGGATCAGAGGTTGAGGAGGTCAGGGTGCACCTCGTGTACCCCATGCCCCTGCCCAGTGAGATGACGCCTTCTGGGGAGTGGTGAGCTCAGTTTCGGGGGCCCTGGGTCTGCATGTGCATGAGGCACCCGCTTGTCCTGCAGGGTCGCAGAGCAGAGGGCCTGTAGCAGGGGCTGTGGGGCATGGACGGTCCTCACTTCTGTCCCTCCCTCCGACTTCCCTTCTTTTCATTTGTCTTCTCTGTGCCCCTCTCACCTTCTAAGAGTGCCAGGTGCAGGGAGGTTTTCGTGTTTTCTTCCTGTTTTTGGAGTGGGGAGAAACAAGCTGTAGGGGTGTCGCGTCTGTATAAGGGGAGAGCAGGGGCGGAGAGCTCTGGACCCTGAAGTAGCGTCCTCACTGCCTCGGGTGGGCCGGGCTGGGCTGGGCTCGGGTCTCCTGAGTGGGAAGAAGAGTCACGGTGGGGTGGTTTGGAGACCCCTCCCCTGTGGCAGGGCACAAACCTACACAGAGGGCCCCAGTTCGTGGAGGACGTCTCCGTGTCCTCACCATCAGCAAAAGCCTCGGGCAGAAAGGCAAGGGGTGGAGAAGGGTGCAGGAGACGCTGGGTGCCCCCTACATGTGCGCGTGCCACGTGAGGACGTGAGAGCCCGGACGTTGGTCGTAGTAGGTCCATCTCTCGGGGTCTGTCCTGGAGTAGATCCACCTCTCGGGGTCTGTCCTGGCAGAGGAGGACCTGGCTGCAGTACCGGAGTGCATGGTGTCCCCCAAAAGCACGTCCACCCAGAGCCTGTGATTGTGGCCTTCCTGGAAATAGGATCGTGGCAGGTGGAGCCGAGGGTGGGTCCTGAATCCAGTACCACTGTGTCCTCCCGAGCAGAGGGATGCTGGACTCGGGCACTTGGGAGACAGAGGCTGGAGGGACACGGCCACAAGCCACGGAAGGCCGGGACTGCCCACAGCACAAGGGCAGGCAGGGCTCCCTCCTGGAGCAGGAAGGGGGGATTTCTGATGTCTCAGACCCCCACTCTGTGGGAAAATGAGTATGCTGGCCCTCCCTGGGCAGCTTCCCGCCCTGGGGATGAATTCTCCGACCGTTCTGCAGCTGAGGAAGCTGCGTTCCCTTCCAGGGGCTCCTGGGGAATCTGTTTTCTGGCCTTCTCCATCTGGCTTCACGCGGGCGTCCGTGTCCCCCGTCTGCCCAGTGGGCAACACAACATCACCCTGGCTACCTTTCTGCCGCCTCCTCCCACTCAGAAGGTTCTCATGGTTACACCCTCCGACGTGGCCGCTCAGGACCATGTCCCCTCTCAGAGCTAGCAAGGCAGTGCCCGTATGCCCACATGCACAGCGTTCAGGCGTCTGCACGTGGACATAGGTGGCGGCTGCTCCTCTGTGGCCGGCCACCCACATTCCAGAAGGCCGAAGCCACTTGTGCACGTGAGGCCCTGTCACATCATCACAGGAGAAGGTCCTGATGCCTCCAAGTGCCTTGCACGCACACTCGGCGGGATGCTCCCATCGCTCCCTCTAGGCCCAGTGGTGCTAATAGCCAACAAAATTAAAGATTTCGTGGCAGATCCAGACATGAATTTTTATGCTTCCTATTACCATGTACATTGGCTTGGTGCAAATGTGGACAAGAACAAACTAGCATTTGCTGCAGAAACAGAGTTAGGAAGCGAGCAGGTTTGCCCATAAACCCCATGCTGGGAGGGGCTTCCGGTGCCGAGAACGCAAGCACGGTCGCGTCCACATCGTTCCTTCCCGTGTTCGGTCCCGGACTCCCATTTCGCTCCATCCTGAGCACGAAGGCAGCCGTGTTCCCGAAGTCAAGAAAGCTACAGTAGGCCGTTTATGCCAATTGAGAGTTAAACATTTACCCTGCTTATTAAGGCGCGTTAAACAGCGCTTCATTGCGCACGCCGCTCCAGCTAGGATCCCGTCTCCGCCAGATGGACCACTCACCCGCTCGGCTGCTCTCGCTGTCCCCCCAGCAACCTAAGATCCATCAGGGAACTCGGCAAGAGGAGCCCCGGGGCTGTGCTGAGTGACATCCGTGAAGCGGAAATGCGCAGAGATGGTCCCGGCTCTCCTGCTCTCTCTGCCTTTCTGGGGGGAGGGTTGGCCTTCACGGGGAACCCAGGCTTGCAGAGAGAGGACAGGAAGTGCGTCAGGAGAGGGAGTTTCCTTAGGAAGAGACGGACCCATTGTATTTCTCGGATAGAGCCCTCAGTGTTGCTAAGGCCCCTTTCTCCTGAACACACACTCGGCGGAGCTCCTTGGACCTGGCGGATCCCCCGTGCTCAGGCTGCCTGAACCTTCCTTGAGCTACGGAGTTGCCAGGGCCCCACCCGCTGACTGGCATCTTCGATGCCACTCTCACTGCTCGCAGGCTTGGTTGCCGGTGCGGGCGGGGCTGAGGTGAAGCAGTCCCGCCCTGGGAGCCATTCTCGTCTCCGGTCACACCGGGACCAGCCTTCTTGTGCCAGCGGGCTTGCCTCATTGCCCTCCTTGTGCGCAGTCACTTGATTCCCTGATGGTGCTGGTGGTGTCTAGCCTGTTAGAATGTCTCCCCCGGGGTGTTTGACATTTTAACCGAACAGGTGCACGTGGGACAGCCGGCCTGTGGCTGGCACAGGGCAGTCAGGGTTAGAAATGGTGGCATGTGGCCCTCAAGGTGGCCTCTTACAGCTAGTGAGGCTGCTTGGGTGCCAGCAATACACCATGAGTCTTTTCTCCATTCTCTATCAATCATGGGCTAAAATTCAGATCAGCATCATCACAGACTAAATAATCCCCACCCACTACCCACAAAAGGTCCCTGTCTTTATGCTCAGAACCTGTGATTATGTTCCCTTATGTGTCCAAAGGGCCTTTGCAGATATGATGAAGTTTAGGATTTTGAGATGGAGAGATTATCCTGGATCATCTGGGGAGACTTGGAATCACAAGGGTCCTTGTAGGGGAAGGAGGGAGGCAGGAGATTGAGCATCAGAAGAAGTGAGGACAGAAATAGAGGGCAGAGTCCGGCATTCCATGCCAGCTTGGAAGATGGAGGGAGGACAAGCCCCCCTTGCTCTGCAGGACTCAGCCTCGCTGTTCTCACCCTCCTCCCGGCCCTGCTGTTCACGTCCACCTGCTTTCTTAGTCCACGGGATAAAACACGCACAGCAGGCCCCGGGAGCCCAGCTACATCTTGGACTGCTTTGACTAATTGCAAATGGGTGATTTATCTAAAGAAATCTCCGTTCACTAGAATTTACAGCTCCGCTGCTCCATGAGTCACGTGTCAATGCTGGAGCTGGAAGGGACGGAAGCCCTTCAGGCATGATCACCGGAGCCTCCGAGTGGATTTATGCTTGCTGTTTTTAACTTTAAATTCGATCCAAACTGGTTAGACCCGGAGGACTTCTCGCTCGCTGCTCCTCGGGGCTTAGATATGTCAAAGACATAAACCAGACCACCGAGTTTGGCAGTTTGCTAACATCCTGGACGCCATACTAAGTGCAGATTGTCATTCACGATGAGTCGTGGTGCCTTTGGAAACAGGGAAGTCAGAGGAGACGTGGCCCATTGCTGTGGGTCAGATGTCACATTCTTCTGTGGCTCCTATCATTCTTCCATTCAACAAATACCCCAGAGCTGCCTGGCTCTCTTTTACCTCGGGGGGAGGGGGATGGAGAGTGGTGCAGCCATGAACAGAACAAAGTCCCAGCTCCTCTGGAGGGACACGGACAGTAAACACATAGGCGAACAATAACACAGCTCAAAGTGTAAGGACTGTGGCGAAAATGGTAGAGGATGATGGTGTAGCCTGATGCACTGTGGTGAGGCAGTTAATGCAGAGCAAGACCTACTTGCCCCTAGGTCCCTGCCCCTTCTTGCCAAGCAGCTAAGCCCATCAGTGTCCATCAGTTCTTGTCTGTCCTGCCATCTAGTGACTGAAAATGGAACTACAGGCTACTTTAAAAAACTGCTGAGGAGTTTTTCCAAAGGCCTCTACTAGGAAAAAAAAATGGTTTTGTTTGTTTGTTTGTTTATTTTCAGCGTAACAGTATTCATTGTTTTTGCACCACACCCAGTGCTCCATGCAATATGTGCCCTTTCTATTACCCACTACCTTGTTCCCCCAACCTCCCACCCCCGCCCCTTCAAAACCCTCAGGTTGTTTTTCAGAGTCCATAGTCTCTCATGGTTCATCTCCCCTTCCAGTTTCCCTCAACTCCCTTCTCCTCTCCATCTCCCCATGTCCTCCATGTTATTTGTTATGCTCCACAAATACGTGAAACCATATGATACTTGACTCTCTCTGCTTGACTTATTTCACTCAGCATAATCTCTTCCAGTCCCATCCATGTTGCTACAAAAGTTGGGTATTCATCCTTTCTGATGGAGGCATAATACTCCATCGTGTATATGGACCACATCTTCTTATCCATTCATCTGTTGAAGGGCATCTTGGTTCTTTTCACAGTTTGGCGACCGTGGCCATTGCTGCTATAAATATTGGGGTACAGATGGCCCTTCTTTTCACTACATCTGTATCTTTGGAGTAAATACCCAGCAGTGCAATTGCAGGGTCATAGGGAAGCTCTATTTTTAATTTCTTCAGGAATCTCCACACTGTTTTCCAGAGTGGCTGCACCAACTTGCATTCCCACCAACAGTGAAAGAGTGTTCCCCTTTCTCCACATCCTCTCCAACACACATTGTTTCCTGTCTTGCTAATTTTGGCCATTCTAACTGGTGTGAGGTGGTATCTCAATGTTGTTTTAATTTGAATCTCCCTAATGGCTAGTGATGATGAACATTTTTTATGTGTCTGCTAGCCATTCGTATGGGGTTCTTTCTGATAAGGTTCTTCCTTTTATTTGCTTTTATATATATATATATTTTTTTCTCTTGTCATATACTTTTATAAGTCTTTTTGTTTGTCTGGTTTTGTTTGTATACTTCATAAATCTTACCTTGGGACCCATTTGGGCTGAGCCTTCTCTTTTATTTTCCCTTTTTTCCCTGTCTCTCTCTTTTTTTCCTTTTTTTCTTTTCTTTTCTTATTTCTTTCTTCTTCTCTATTTCTTTTTCTTTTCTTTTTTCTCTCATTTGGGTGGGGAATCCTGATTGCACAGAAGCGTTCCAGGGTGCACCTTGACTGCACCACAATCGATACATCCAGCTGCATCCGTTCAGTCATCTCTTACCAAAATGACTAGGAGGAGGAATACCCAACAGAAGAAAAATACAGAGGATGGACCTTCTGCAACAGAGCTAATGGCTATCGACATAGACAGTATGTCGGAAAAGGAATTCAGGCTAACAATTATCCAGGCAATAGCTAGGTTGGAGAAAGCCATGGATGACCAAACGGAATTGATAAGGGCAGAACTGAAAGCCACCTGGGATGATGTTCACAATGTTAGGGCAGAACTGAAAGCCACCAGGGATGATGTTCAAAATGCTCTCAAAAAAATGTTTTTTAAGGCTACACACTGGGAGCTAGTAGATAAATCCGTCCTGGGGAGGCAATGCACAGCACTGTGGTTATAGCCGACCATGTTGTATTATCAACTTCGAAGCTGGTACGAGACCGGATCTGCCTCTCTTCCCATGCCCTCCCCTGTGTGTCTCAGTGTTCTCTGCAGTCTCTGACAAGGACACTTGCACTGCGGTTAAACCCCCCACCCCGATACAGCGTGAGCTCCTCTCCATCCTTCCCTTAATTACACCTGCAAAGACCCTGTTTCCAAATATGCTCACATTCTGAGGGGCTAGGTTGTTGTGAATTTGGAACAACACCACTCAAACCACTGCAGCCAACAGTGGAAAATCAGGACATTCTACATTTAAAAAAAAAAAAAAAAACGACTACTAAACCCCTGAAGACATCAGAAGATAGGTCAAGATGGTGCTGGGATTCCAGTCCCTAGGGCCTCAGTGGGAGCTGCCTCCCTTGGAAAGGTGTCTTTCTGATTTGTCACGGTTTCTCCCTCTCCGAGGAGACACACATGCACCTCTGCCGCGGCTGGGTGATGCGTTTCTTTTTTTTTTTTTTTTTAAAGATTTCTATTTATTTATTTGACACAGAGAGATCACAAGTAGGCAGAGAGGCAGGCAGAGAGAGAGAGGAGGAAGCAGGGTCCCTGCGGAGCAGAGAGGCCGATGCGGGGCTCGATCCCAGGACCCTGAGATCACGACCCGAGCCGAAGGCAGCGGCCTAATCCACCGAGCCACCCAGGCACCCCAAGGGTGATGCGTTTCTATCACCTGCCTGGGCCGAGTAAGGTCTGTGTTTCTGGCCCTTGGTGCGAGAGAATCAATAGTCAGCAGAAAGCGCTGAATAAGCAGCCGGTCCATTATGGCAGTACAGAGTGAAACAAAAGCACCTTCTCTCGGAAAGTCCCTCAGCATGAAAAATAGACTGTGCGGCTGTCTTCAGGGCCTTCGTAACGCTGGGGCATAGGTTAGAGCATAACACCTGGGTGAAATTCTCTGTCTCCAGCAGGGAACTCACGTTACAGCAATTTTTAACATGTCAACGAAGAGAAGCCTTTCCTTCTCACACTCATTAGCCCAAATTTGCTCTTCCTTTCTGGAGGAAGGCTCCTCCAAGAGACAGACTTTATGCAGTCTACCTTTCTTGGTTCTTGGCTAGAAGGAATCTGACTTGTGTTGCCAGTTAGGCTACAAAGGCACCATACTGGAGAATTACATTGCTGACATTAAGTTGTATGTGATGGAGTTCATTGGTTTAAATAAACAAAAAGCCCAGATGTGGATTTCAGGTACAGCTGGATCCAGCAACTCACATTATGTCGTCAGGACTCAAATTCTTTTCACCTTCTTGATACAGTTTTGTCTGTGTTGACTTCACTCTCAGACTTTCTTTCTCCCACAAGATTGCAAGACCTTTTGATCCCCAGGAATCTCAGGTTTTCATTCTACCAGCTTTGAGTCCCGTGAAAAAAATGTTCCACCAGAAGTCTTAGCATTGACCTCACCAGCTAATCAGCAGGATTTAAGACACATGCCCAGGAAGGTTCAAGGCTCTGGTTGCCCAGCACCAAGTCACATACCACCCTGGAGAGGGGTCAGAATCAGTTCCCCTAATCCACACAGATAAAGCCTGGAGGAATATGGCTCCCCAGGGAAGATCAAGAGGACTGTTCCCACAATATGTAACATACATGTTACATATTTCTTACACATTCTGCTTACTTAGTGGTCCATGTCCCTGCACTCTGGAATAGTTCTCCAACTTCATTCACGGATACGCCTGCCTGCATGGCTCTACCTTACTTTCTAAGTAAGATGTCCAGAAACCAAAGCTGCCTCCCCCCATGAGTTATCGTCAGCACCAAACAAGATCTTTCTATTAAATTGCCAAGCACGGTGCTGGGCACCACACAGGTCCCGCCCTGGGGGTGGTTTTCTGTCAGCCCCATGCACCTCTGCGTGAATCTGAGAGGGCCCTCCTGGGCCAAGGGACCAGCTTGGCAGTGGCCTCTAACCGCGGGCGGCATCCTGCGCAAATAGTGACAAAGCCCAGACTAATGCTTGCAAGCCGGCCAATGGGGTCACCGGGGGGACAAGCCCAGGGACCTGGGACGCTAGGATGTGTGTCTGTGTTTGGGGGAGGACAACTGGACCGGGACCCTGAAAATGATGAGGTGGTCCTGGAAGGGGGACCCGGAAACCAGCAGGGCCCACAGTGCTTCCAAGTCCCAGGCACTCGGGCACCACGCAGCTTTGCTGCTCCAGGCTTCCTGGGGCTGCTCTCACAAAGTGTCGTGAGCTGGGGGCTGACACAACACAGTCATTGTCTCGGGCTTCCGGAGCCCAGCTGTGCCAGATAAAGTCCGGTGGGCAGGACCGCACTCCCTCTGAAGCCTCTTGGGGAGGAGCCTGCCTGGCCTCTTCCTGTTCCTGCTGCAGTCCTTGGTGCTCCCTGACACCGGGACACATCACTGCAGTGTCCGCCCCCGTTGTCGCCTGGCTGTCCTCCCTCTGCCTCATCTTCTCTGCCCCTAATGACCCCAGCCACTGGACTCAACCCACCCCAACCCAGCAGGTTGGACCTCCCCACCTGATTCCACCTGCACAGACCCTGTTTCACAGCACACATCTCTGGGTCTTCTTGGTAGACGCGATTCATCCCACAATGCCAAGTATCACTAATACTGTTCTCGAAACCGTCTGTCTTGGTCCGACCTCCACGGCAGGGGGCACAGACTCCCCAGGGACACGTCCTAGGCCTTCTACTTTCTAGATGAGAAAGGAGGCACATCGTGTTACTCCACGTGCTTGTGGCCTGGGCTGAGGGGGAAAATGATCGGACTGCCCCTTAAGGGGTTGGGGGAATTCTATAAGCAAGGGTGTCCTTACATGACATACTTGAAAAGACATTGCATCCTGCCCGTCAATGGAAAGGCACCCACAGTGAAAGACAGTTGTCAAATCAAATGTCACAGAAACAGCTACACATGGTCACCTGCCGAAGCACCCAGCCGCACTGGAGCAGCATTAACGCCATGCCGGCCCCTGTCTCACACCTTCTCCTTGACCTCCAGGGAGCTTGGAAAGGAATGATTCTGTCATCTGGATTGTGTGGGTCAGTGCTACTAAATGCCATCATGGGCGGCCTCAGACTGTGGTCCCAAGCAGTGGACTCGGGCTTCCTTCAGGCCCCAGCTTCCCGTGCCTAGGGTCGCGGTGGAGAGAGGGGCGCCATCTGTGCGGCTCCTTCCGAGAGGTTGAGCGCGCCTGGTGCCAGGGCCCACTCAGCCATCTCCCCGGAGACCAGAGCCCTCAGCTGCGGCAGGAGGAGCGACGGCTGCCCTGTCAACTGTCGTCGTCTGTAACATAAAGCCCATTGTCTTCAGATTCCGCCCTGAGAGGGGGACCTGCCAGCGGCAGAGCTTAGCCACTGCCTCTGCACACGTATGTGCGCACGGGCGCACACACACACACGAGTGCATCTCTCAGCACACACCAGAGTGCGGGCTCTGCACGAGTACGCACTAATGTGTGCACACTCAGGTGCACGCACCCATATGCGTGCATCTCAGGGCACACACGAGAGTGCAGATACGTGCACAAGTACACACTTGTGTGTGCACGTGCGTGCATGCACACACGAGTGCACATTTTAGGGCACACAGCATAATGCAGACTCGTGCACAAGTACGCAGTAATGTGTACACACACACACACACACACATTCACTCACACCTGAGGCTCAGCTTTACCTCTTGGTCCACCAGCCTCTCCAGACGCCAGCCTGGAGCCCGGGCAGGAGAGGAGCTGAGGCTCACTCACTCCAGTCCGAGGGATTACAGGAGAGAGGGGCCGAGCTCGCCCGTTTCACCGTGATTCTCTCCAGACTTTCTAAGCCTTGCATGCACGGGTCATTCTACACAGCAGGCCCCTCCTTTTTAAATGAAACGGCACAGAATTCCCTATTTAGAAAGTAATGCAGAAAGCATGGCTGTGGTGTGAGGGTGAGACAAACCCCCGTGTCCCCATGCGGGGACGGAGATGCCTCGGAGCCTGCCGCATGCCCGCCGAGTCCTCCCCTGGGAAGTCGGCGGTTTTCTCTCTTTCTTGTCTTCATGATTTTATGACACGTGTTTGTGTCCTAAAACATGTGTTTTAGATTTGTGTGCGGCGAGCTGTTGCACGGAGGAACGTGCTTCGACGTCAGTGTTTTGGACGCAGACGCCGCTCTGCCGAGGCACCCAGCTGCTCATTCTCACTCCCACGTGGCTCTCTGGCACGTGGCTGTGGCACAGCCGCTTTATCTGCCGTCTGGCTACCGGCATTTGGGGGGACCCAGAGTTTTGCAGGGGCAAACGGACCTGCGTACGGAGTGGTGGGGACACGTCTGTCACACCTGTATCTCCCCCGGAAGGGACGGGGTAGGCTTCCCTCTCTGTTCTACCCACTGAGCATCTGCTCAGCCTCTAGGACTCCGTCCGAAGTTGTCTGTTCTGACGGGTGCCCCCTCGCCGCGCCACGGGCCAGCAGTGAGGACGTCAGGGGGCTTCAGTTTCCCAGATTGATGTGTGTGGTAGCAGGAAACATGAGCTCTGGAGATACCCTGCGGAAGGTCAAGGCCCAGGCTACCCCTGGGTAAACTGCGCCCCGAACAAGTGACCGGGTTAGGATTAGCTTCACCTGTCTCTGCCCTGAGACTCAGAAAAGGACCTGCAGTTCCCTGAGGGAGGTGCATCCCGGAGTCAGGCAGGGGCACTGAGGCCATGTCAAGCCACGAGAGCCCATGGAAGACCTCTGCCCGGGTCTGGGGTGTGACAGGCAGCCCAGAGCCATCACGTGGCTGAGCCCGGCGTTGGGTGGAAAAAATACATCCCACTTGCAGGGACACCTTAGCGAGGGGGGTGGGGGGAATGAGAACACATGAATTCCCACCACCACCTCATTTGTGTTCCCAATGGCCGCAGGTCAGCCCCCTAGAACTATGGGTTAGTCCAGCCCCAGAAGGAGTCTATGGGGGCAGCGTGGCCGCAACAGAGGCCTTGAAGGAGAGAGGAGCCCAGGGAGGTAGGGAGAGGTGTGGTCGCATGGCGCAGGACCTGCAATGTTCCTCGGAGTGAGCCGGGACGGCTGTGAGTCGGGCAGTGGTACAATCTGCGGTTTTAAAGAACGGCTCTGTTTACCAGGTGGAGACTCGGGGGGAAGCGTGAAGTCAGGGAACACCAGACACTGCGAGAGGAGGGGAGGGAGCGTTTCAGTCCTGGTAGCTTCAGGCCCCCTCCCTGGGCCACCGGGAACCAGTGAGCACTCTCGGGGGGTGGGGGGCGCACTCCGCATTTTGGCCTGGAGGACCATAACATTTCAGAGAGGACGTTGCGTGGGGAAGAGAGAAAGTGAGTCACTGGTTGGGGGACCCGTCCTGTAGCGAAAGCTCAGAAGCCGGAAGGAGTCTAGAACACGCACGTCTCAGGAGCCGGTGGGGCGTGCCCACCAGGAGGGACAGCTCTCCCCGCCTCCTGGTTTTGAAAAGGAATCGTCCATCCCTTTGCTCAAGAAGGATGACCGCTCATTTATCATCTAAGCCAAGACATCCTTGAGACTGACAGTTTCAGAAAGAACTAACAGCCCGTACTTTTGGTATTATCTTTATGGACTGACAGATTGGTTTGATGATGTCCGGTCCCTGAGATGTACTCAGAAACTGTTTTCAAAACTACAGTGTTTTCGAAAATGCAAGCTGCGAACGTTCCAGAAGAAAGGTTAAATTGTTTATATTTAAAAATCTGTTATTACATTTTACATGAATATTTTATATTAATTTTAAACGAATGTAAATTAGGCTAATTATTCTTGGTGGATGTATTAGAGTTCTCCAGAGAAACAGAACCAGTAATGCGTGTCTGTGTAAGTGTGTGTTGGTGTGTGTGGGTGTGTATGTTCCAATAGAGAGACACAGAATGACACGTATATTATTTCTACACATAAGCAGAATATACACGCTTGTGTAAGTATACACATACATAAGTACATATGTATACGTTTTGTTTATATACATATATATTAACATATGTATGTATAATATATATGAAACATGTATGTAAAGAAATATGATGATGGGGGTGCCTGGGTAGCTCAGTCCTTAAGCATCTTTTAGCTCAGATCATGATCCCAGGTTCTTGAGTTCGAGCCCCACATTGGCTCGAACGGAGCCGTTCTTTAAAATCTCATTCTTTAAAACTTCCCGCTCAGCGGGAAGCCTGCTTCTCCCTTTGCCTCTAGCTCTGTGTGTGTTCGCTCCCTCTTTTGCTGTCACTCGCTCTCAAATAAATAAAACCTTAAAAAAAAAAAACCGAAATAGGAGGAATTATCCCATGGAATGACGGATGCTGGAACATCCCAGGATCTGCTGTCCTGTCACTTGCAAGCGGGACGCTCAGGAAGGCCAGTGGTGTGGTTCTAGTCCATGTCAGAGGGCCTGTGTTGTGTGAACGTGCCGTTCCGAGGGTGGGAGAGGACAGACGTGGCAACTCAGCAGCAGTCCAGCAGAGAGAGAGAGAGAACACTGCTCCTTCCCCTGCCCTTTCCGTCCCTTCCAAGGCCCTCGGTGGATTGGGCGAGGCCCACCCGTGTTGGAGAGGGTGGTCTGCTTTTCTCTCAGTCTATCAATTCCAAGGTCAGTCCCTTCCAGAAATACCGTTGTGGACACACCCAGAAACAGTGTTTAACCAGCTGTGTGGAAAATCAGGCTGACGGTGAGATTAATCATCATGGGGCATATTCGTGTCATTTTATCTGTTTCTCTAGCATATCTGTCCCTAATACTATGCCACGGTTATTTTTCTAAAGAGCATATTTTTTTTTTTTACAGTAAAGTCTATCTAACAGAAGTTTGGAACCAGCGCAACCACAGAAAGCACATTTTTATTAGGTATTAAAATATTGGAATTAATAGGTCATTCAGCCCAAATATTTTCACCGACTGTCCTCTTGGCCTCCATTCAGATGACCTTCCTTTGACAAATATTCTTACAACACAACACCTGTCGAGTCATTGACCTCTACCTGAAGTTTCTTTCACTATTTTACCAAATTTGGACCCTACAAAATTGCAGCCTTTCTCGGTTTTGCTCCATTCTGACACAGAATATAAGTTTATCTAATGAAGAAGATGAGCTCTATCGAAACATTCTTCTCCCAGATCAGGATATCTCCCAGCACAAACCCGTGACTTCAGAATTCAATCTTGCCCTTTGGCACCATCACTGTTGAGATTCTCCTGTTCCTCCCTTTTTCTGGGGGCACACCCTCCGACGACGCACTCCGACGGCTTCCTGCTCTCCAGCCTTTCCCCTCTCCCCGCCATGACTAATTTACTGAAAACTTTAAAAGCTAAGGTTTGTGGTTCTCTTCTGTTGTAACGCTCTGCCCGAAGGGTTGCTCTGATTTGGGACAGAATGCAGCCTGAGTCGGCAGTTTTCAGCAAACTGTTCAATGCCATCGCAGGACGCTTGGGCGAATTTACAAAGCGGTTCTCCAAAGACTCAGACATTCCAAACCCTGATGGAGTCGTGGCACCGAGCGAAAAGTGGGCTCTGTCCCGGTGACCTTTGCATACTCCGGTCACCTTCATGGAAATATGTTGAGGTCCGCTTCCTCTGCATATATACAAAATATCTAAACTTTTACACTGAGAGTTTTATGTCCCTTATCTAGTGCCTCATAACAAGTGACCCCCAAACTTAGTGGTTTAAAACAACGAACATTACATCACGGTTACCTTGGGTCAGGGATCCAGGCAGAGCTTGGCTGTGTCCTTCCACAGGGTTGCAACTGAGCTGTTGGCCAGCATTGCCGTCATGTCAAAGTTTGATGGGGCCAGGGAGTAAGATGCTCTCGTAAGCCCACCCCTGTGGCTCTGGGCAACCTCGGATTCTCACTGGCGACTGACTAGAGGTTCGGGTGGCTTGTCACACGGCTTCTCCCTAGGGTGCTCGCAACACGGCAGCTTGCTTTTCCCACATGGAGAGGCTGGAAAGAGATGGAGCAGAGCAGAAGGCAGAAATCTTGTAAAAGGCTCAGAGGTTACTTCCCTCTGCTTACGCAACATTCAGTTTGTCAGGAGTCAGTGCCTCCATCCCGCCCATCGTCCGGGAGAGAGATCCCCAAGGGCTTGAGGACAGGTGGTGAGGACCACCCGGGTCCACCTAAAGGACTACCTGCCTCAGCATTCACTGATCTGGGAGGGCAGTTTCCTGCGATGGGACAGAACGCGCTTGGTTTTTGCAAGGCAGGTTCAACGCAATGGAGTTCGCCATATGGTTTGCCGACTTAGGTCACCACTGCTTTCCTCTCGTGACTTTGTGCTGCCGCAGAGTTCGTGTTCCTGGAATTCCTGTGAAAACAACTACATCGTCTCCAGCATGGAACGCGGGGAATTGACAAGAGCGTTCCCGGTTGTAGCCCCCATTCATCTTCCGCTGAACGCACTTCCAGAAGTTTTGCTTTGATTTCAGTAATTGGGAGAAAAGAAATCGGGCCCTTACTGTACGAACCGATGTCTTATTGGGAGCATTCAGTATAAAATCGGCACCATTTATCTGTTTGAGAAGCTCGCTTCTGCTAATGGTGCTGACGCCCCTCACGTCACGGCTTGAACACATGCGGGAGCACAAGGAATCAACCCCGAGCAAAGGCATTTAGAAGAGCGACTACTCCATCTAACAAAAGCCATAGTTCCCAGGGAAGTGTCAGTGTCCCTAATTCAGCTGTGTGTGGGAAACCCTCATCTTGGGAAGAGACCATTCAAATAGCCGCTAATCATTCTCTTTGTTATGGGAAATGTCAAATACACATACATTTCAAATCAAAACCCCCATGTGTTCCAAACCCAGCCGCCACAATTACTATTTCGTGGTTACTGTTGTGTCCATTGTACCCCCATCTACTTCCTTCCTACTTGTGTTATTTTATAGCAGACCCTAGACACTGTATCATGTTATTCACACATATTATGTCTCTTTGAAAGATCAGAGTTGTAAAAAAAAAAAAAATTAACCCAGAATACTGTTTTCACACTTAAAATAATTCACAGGGGGTCTATCATCAAGGGGCTGAGAGCTGTTCTGAATTTTAATTGATCTGTGTTTTACGTACACGCTCATTTTTGCAGTTCGTTTGAATCAAGTTGCAAATATGGTTTGCGCTGCCACTTAGTGATGGGCCAACTCTGATCAGATCTCCAGGTCCCGCCGCTAGGGCTCCTTCACTTCTGGTCCCACACAACCGGGATTCACCCAAGCATCGCTAAGTCAGGGCTTCTGTGGCATTTCATGAGGATGAGGACCCTGATTCTTTCCACCCCTCGGCTCTTTCTTTTGACATCTTCCTCCAAGGGTTGACAGGGTGACTACAGGCTCTCCATATCTTCCCAATTCCATGTGTGGGAAAAAAAGCAGTTGTCTTACTTTTGATGAAGAGGCGGGGGCCTCCTGCAAGAGTTCTGAGATTCATGGGGGTGTGGTCCACTCAGATTACATGCTTACCCCCCCTTTTTTAAAAGATTCATTTATTTATTTATTTATTTATTTATTTATTTATCAGAGAGAGAAAGAGAGAGGGAGCTCATAAGCAGAGGGAGCAGCCTGCAGAGGGAGAACCAGGCTCCCTGATGAGCAAGGAGCCTGATGTGGGACTCGATCCCAGGACCCTGGGATCATGACCTGAGCCGAAGGCAGCCACTTAACTGACTGAGGCACCCATGCGTCCCACATGCTTACCCTTGAACCAAGCATTGTGGCCACAGCCATGCCACGTGCCGATTGACTTATGTGTGGACGCTGTCCCCTGCCCGGAGAAGCACTGGGCTAAGCGGGGGCTGTGGCTCCACACAACAAAACAGCATCTTTTCCTGGAAAACGGGGACAGAATTCATGGAAAACAATCCATTGTCCGTGGCATCCTTTCACTACCTTCCTTTGGGACCAGATCTTGGCCCTCGCCCTTTTCTTAGGTTATATAGACAGAAGGTCAGGGGAGAACCAGGACCGCAGGGCCTGGGCCATCCTGGGGTGTGACAGCTCGCCTCCCCAGGACCCGCAGAAGGAAGCCCCCGTCCCTGTCCCCTCCCCAGAGTGGTGGATGCCTTCTTGCTGGGTTATTTTTGTTCCGTTCAGGTGTTGTGTAAATACTGACTTTCTGGGAGCAGCAGTCGCTGGAACGACCTTCAGAATTATTTTCAGTCACTTGAGATTAAGAAAACCTGTGCAAGGAGAGAGGAAACCCTATGGAGAGTGATGGCAGAGAGAGGAGAGACATACTCTGGCTAAAGGGCTCCTTCGTCAGGTGGACTCCGGAGCCTGGTACAGCGAGGCTGGCCGATCCCGCAGGGGCAGGAGGATGGCACGGACAGGAGGACAGCTCTCAGTGAGCTGGGAAGGAGGGGGAGTCATGGGGGGGGGGGGTTGCGGCAGGCGGAGATTCTCTCAGAGAAGTTACAGAACCTCAGCGGCCAAGTCCCAGGGCTGGTGTGGGGGACGCCAGCACGCCCGAGCCCCTGCTTTGTGCGGCGAAGCATCGGCACCTTGCAGCTTCGTGACGTGGGGATTGTAACCCCCTGTTGTCTTTACACAGTCCAAGGAGGCGGCAGGTCCTATTCCATGTTGACAGAAAGAAAAATTGGGGTCCAGAGAAATGTACATATTCCTCGTTCATCCAACCAACGTTTGCCGAGCAGTCTTCGTGGGCCGGGCGCTGGGGATGGTGCCGGAGAGGGGCCAGGCCCAAGTCCCTGCTCTCATGGGGCTCCAAGCCCAGTTGGTGGACGATTCAGGTGGACAGGAGACGAGCCAGCAGCTCCAGCCAGATGCCATCACAGCTGGATCACACAGCACGGGGAGGCGATGTCCTCCGCTGGGGCTGCTGGAAGTTAGGGGCAGGACACGGGAAGGCTGAGCGTGACTGAGTATGAGCGCTGACTCCAAGCGTGCGGGCTTATGCCGGGAGCGTGGCCGGGGCTGTGGACGGATGCTCTGTGTGGCTCGGGTTCCTCACAACTTGGCACCTGGATTCCAAGGGCAGGTGCCCCAGGTGACAGCCAAGCCGAGCTGAAGGCCCTCTACTGACTGGACCTCAGAGGCCATGAAGTGCCCCTTTGGCTACATTCTGTTTGTTCGAAATGAGCCACTGAAGCTGGCCCATCAGCAGAAGGAAGTGGCTTCCGCTTTTCGACAGGAGGCTATTGAAGCATTGGCAGACCTGCATGAAAACCATCACAAGTACATACAGATAAATCCTCAAATCCCAGTGTCTGTGCAAGTTAAGCCAGTGCCCAGGTCACAGTGCTACGGAGGGCTGTGCAGGGTGTGTCTCGGCGCCATCCCTGTATCCAGGGTGGCAAGCTCCTCCCGACTCCTGTGTCTCCTCCTCTGCATTCTCGGGGTCCCTTTCCAGCCCTCGGAATTCTGCGTGGACATCCTTCTGCTCACCTGTCATGGATGGAATGCAGCCCCATGGCGTACTTCACGGCAGGGGAACAGAAGGTTCAGCCTGTCTGAGTGTCCGTGTAGCGGACGAACGTTGGTGGCAGGTACTCTGATGCTTGCATCAAGACGTGGGATCTGTTCCCTTCACCTTGAATCCGGGCTGGGCTGAAGGACTCCTCCTTGACCGAAGGAATGGAGCGGAGCGGACGCTAAGGAACAGAGAAGGCAGCGTCTCTTGGTCTCACCAGAGCCCCACGCCCCATTTTAGAAGCCCGGCTGCTCTGAGATCCCCATGTCCTGAGGAAGACGGGGAATGAGCGAGATACTCAGCCAGACTCAGCTGGAGGAACAGTGTCAGCTGGGCCTTGAAACACTGACCCCCCAACACACACACACGAAGGACAGTAAAAGTAATGCAGCCACTGAGATTTGGGGTCATTTGTTATGCCGCGGTAGGTGACTGATACAGCAAGGAAGGAGGAAACGCAGACAGTGGCAAGACTTGCCAGACTCCGCCCCCGTTGCCCAGCTTCCTCGGACACGAGGACCGTGGGCTCTCCTGGGAAGTGGTGGTGAGCCTGACCCGTGGCCTTCACCAATGACAGGGTGTAAATCCTCGTGTCCTGGCTGATTCTGAGCCACCAGCGTGGGATTTGAGGGATCTGAGCAGGACAGCGCGCCTTTGGACTTCATGAGCTCCTGATCTAGCTCGAGGACCACCTGCTTCGAGTCAGAACCTTCCTGAAAGGGGAAGTCACCTCACGTTTAGCACTCAGGGGCTCCCATGCTTCAGTTTGGTTACATTTGTTGAATCAGGGAACACCCAGTTTCCAGTGGACGCTGCTGAGAAGCAGGAGGGAAATGGCATACAAAGGACATTCTCTGTTCGGAAGCTTTCAGTGTCTTCCCATCTGCCTGGGACTCAGACAGAATCGCCTGAGTGGCCTGCACCAGGGGCCCCTGCTACCTCTTTGACTCTGTCTGAACCCTGACCTCTCGGCCCCAGCAGGCTGGCCTCCTGGCATCCCTGTAACATCCAGGCATGATCCTGCCTCAGGACCTTTGCACTCGCTGCAGCTCCTTCTGGGTAGAATGCTCTATCTTCAAACACTCCGTGATTTGCTCACTTTCTTTAAGGCTTTGCTAAAGTGTGATCTTCTCAAGAAGATTCCTCCTAAAACCCTGTATCTAAAATTGCGAGCTCTCTGTCCTTGCCCTAGGAGCTCACTGTCCTCCTCCTCTGATTTATTTTCCTCCATAGCACTTAACCACATTTGAACATGCTGCATAAGTTACATGATTTACTGTAACTGGGTCTGAGGGTGTGGACCTGCTCTGCAGGGCGCACACAATCCCCCTGCCAGCCATGGGAGGAATCCTCTGGAGAAGGCGAGGGGAGGGGAAGAGAGACGAAAAAGATGGATTCTTCCCTTCCGTTAAACCTTCCAGAATTAGGTATTCTCCCATCAGAAGCCCAGGAAGAGACGCAGAAAGAGGAGAAAACAGTCTCTTGTGGTTTGTGTTTGACCCACCAAAAGGAAATACTAGAAACACAAACAACAAGAGACATCTCTCTCTCCTCCCTCGGAGGCTTCATTCTTCTTCATGGGACTCCAGCCAGTGTTGCCTCTCTGCTCGGTGAGTTTCTGGGTACACTCCTAGGGGCGCAGACCCTGGCGCCTGCGCCCTCCCGCCAGCTCAGCGACATTAAGGTCAGCAGACGTCCATCCGTCTCGTCTTCCTCCGAAGAGCCTGTTGCTAGCGCTGCTGTCAGCGGCATACTTGGCATTTTGAGGAGACAGCCGGAGAGATGTGGAAGCCTGTTTGCCCGAGGTCATGCCAGGCCGGTGGAGAGGCTGGGAGACACGGAGGAGCCCGAGAACGTTCTCTCCATCGCCCAGCAGTGCGGGCAGCCCAGGGGGTGACCCAGGTCAGCAGAACACACGCGGGGTCATGGTTCTTCGTTTTGGGTGAGGGACAGCGGCTGCTGGTGTGTGTTGAAGGCAGTGTGGATGAGCTTGGTCCCGAGACAGGTGTCCAGGGTCCAGCACGAGTCAGGACTTTGGAGAAGGCTTATCTTTGAGCCTGAGCCCCACTCAGAATGTCCTGGAGGACCTTGGCACTAATGTAAAATGATTCCTCCCTTCCTTCCCTCTTCTCCCTCCTTCCTCCCCCCCACCATCCCTCTCTTCTGGTCCATCTTCCTTTTCTCCTAAGTAATGTCTCTGTCTGTCCTGCTTGCAGTGAGGGGCTGTGTCTCTGCTCCTCACCGGCCTCGGCATGCCTCCTGCTCTGTGCACAACTGCGGCTCAGCACAGAGAGGTCGGATCAGCAGATGGACCTGGCGGTGGGAGTGGAGGCAAGATCTCCCAGTGAGGCGTGGTCGGGAGGCTAAGGCACCAGGAGTGAGCGCGGCGGACACCGCCTCCCTGGAGGCTCGGGAAGTGGGGAGGGTCTGGCCTCGCCCCAGACGGAGATACGGCTACCGCAGCGGTGACAAGGGCTAAAGCACCGTTCAGAGCACTTGACGTCCGTCCCTTCTGTCCTCAGAACAGCCCTATGGGGAAGGACCTGTTCGCATCCCCATTTTACAGGTGGAAAAACTGCAGCACAGGCAGCTTCCCTGAAGTGATGGGGCCAGTGAGTGGGGCAGCCTGGTTTCCTACTGAGCAGGTTCCCTTCACCACCAGAGAGAGAGAGAGAGAGATCCTTGTCATCCGTGGGGTTCTAGGCACGGATTCCTGCCCTAGCCAGTTACTTGTAGGGGGCTTCTGCTCTCTGCGTTTTTAAAACTAGTAACTATCTTGAGGTGTAATTTACAAACAGCGCAGTTTAAGTGTCCCGCTCGATGCAGTGTGATGACTGTGCGTGCCCGTGTGATAGGCCACATTGTTTTCTGTGGGGGTTATGGTTTTAGTGCTGATGTCATACAGCTGGGCATTGTGGCCTCCACCTCGGAGACGGAGAACGCGGGGGCTGAGAAGCTGGGGGCTCACCTCTGCTTGCAAGAGCAAAGGTTGAAACCCGGTTCTGACTGGGTCTACACATCCTTCCTGCTGGTTTTAATCAACTCCTACTCAGCCAGCTGTCGAGGGAGGGATTCCTGCCTGGGGACGCAGGGATGACTGGACTCATGTTCGTTGATGAGCCCAACAGCAGCTTATGGGTTGTGTGTACCCACGCTGGGTGGGGGGAGGACGCTGGGGACCAAGCCAGACCCGCAGGGGCTGTGATGGGGACGAGAACCCGCAGGGACTGTGGGAAGCTGCCTTCCGAGGAACCGGGGGAGCATGCAGCCCCCCGGGAGGGTGTGATCGGCCTGGATGGACAGACAGATGGACCCCGCTGCTCCGGGGTGAGCAGGAGCTGCACCTGGTCCCCGTGCTCCCCACCTTATTTGGCCAGGGGACCTGATCTGTGGGAGCAGAGCCAGGGAGGCAGTTTCAGGGAGGACTCTCAGGGCCCCTCTGGTTTGCCCCACATGCCCACGCAGCACCAGTATCAGGCCTGACATCAGACCAGGCCATCCACTTGCCACGTCTTCCAGGCGACAGCCCTCTGCCTCTCCCCCAGCACAGGCTTGCCGTCTCCTACTGGGATACTCGGTTGGGTCCCCGTCCCTGGCGAGGATCCTGCTGCTGTCATCCTGTGTATCATTTTGCACACAAACATGCACTCTGGTGAATGTGACTCCGCATCTGGTATCTAACAGAGTTCTTACAGCAGCTGTGTGGGGCAGCTTTTTACCGGAGAGGAAACGGGTTTCAGGGAGTTCAAATAGCTCGCCTCTGGCACGTGGCCAGCAGGGGGCAGGTGGGAGCCTCGATCCCCCCCAGACCTGAGACCCAGCTCCTCCCCCACACTTGTCACTACCCCCCACCCCGAACATCCCACTATAGCCAGAGTTCCATCCCCTGCCTCATTCAGGGACGGAATCCCAAGCATCCTTGAAATTGAGATGTTTCCATTCAAATCAGATTCCCTGTGTTGGGTATCCGCTGGGGACCCGGCAAACCAAGTTTAGCCGTAGTGAGAGATGATTGAAGCCATCACTCACGCTTTCACTGAGTTTCAGCCTGGGAATCGTCCAACTGTGTCCCCCTGGACGGGCTCTCCGTTTTGCAGAACTTTCCACATGGAAGCTCGGGCCTGCCCTCTCGTGGTGAGGGCCCACGCCACTCTGTCCCTGCCTGGACGGTTAGCAGGCTGCAGTCAGAGCTGCGGCCACGCTCAAGGGGCATGCACGTGGCCGGGGGCCTCGAAGGAGAGCACGATTCGTGCGCGCCATCATTGCCGGGCCGTGGGATGCCTACTGTGTGCCGACGCTCATCCCAACGGTCACCCGTCCACTCCCCGAATCCCCATATCAGCCCTGTGAAGTAGGTCTGTATCTCAGACACCTCTTCAGATGGGGAAACTGACATGGGGTCATGGGGCCTGCACCCCTTCCTGGGTCTGAGCCCCGCGTTCCTCCTGCTGGGACCTCCCTGGACCTTCCCTCTCCTTGTAGGACAGAGAGATTCCAGGCCGAGGATGCCTGGGGCCTCTCTGAAAGGGGCGACCCCTGAAGGGAAACTGATGGTTACCCTGCCAGACGCCTGCCGGTTCAGAGCTCCCCATCCCGCGGGGTCTGGGACAGCCAGGTCTTTGGTTCAGTGACTGCACTGCTGAGGCTATTGATGGGGACCGGTTCAGGAGCCCGACTGCCTGATGAGAGGGTATGGATGTTGGTTAAACTGCAGAATGTCACTGCGTCACAGGCCCGGAGGCAGAGGCCCCGGACGCAGGAGTCTGTGGGGTCGGTTCTCCCGAGGCTGCGAGGGATGGTCTGCCCATCCAGCCTCCGTCCTCGGCTTGTCCACACCGTTTTCAGCCTGTGTCTTCCCATCGGCCTTCATCCCCAGGGGCTGGTGGTCTGCTACGGCGGCTCAAACACACCGGCCCATGGGGCACAAGTCCTGGCGGCACGGGGCTGGTTCCTCCTTGAGGCCCTGAGGGGGTGTGCCCCTGGCCTCTTCCAGCTTCCAGAAGCTGCAGGCTGCCAGCACCCCTCAGCTCTGTGGTCCACACGGTCTTCTCCCCGCCACCCTCCCGTATGGCCCGTGTCCTCTGCCTCCCTCTCAGAAGGATTCGGCCCCTGGAACCCAGGACCACCCTCCTAACAGTGATGTTTGATTCAGTTCCGCCGGCCAGGTAAGGTGACCTCGGGCTCCAGGGATTCAGGTGTGGACCTCCTGGGGCCCCTGCTCATGGCGCCCACTCGTTTCCTGCCGTAATGGCATGCGTGGCTGCAGGGGGGGGGCCTTCCTGTCTTGCCTCAGGGGACAATGTGAGGGAGAAACCCGTCTGTGTCTTGGCAAGCCGCTGAGATTTGAGAGTCGTTACCACATTGTGGGAATCCAGAATGTCGCCATCAGTGGCCTTCTCTAGTGAGGGCCTGAGCTGCGTGTCAGGGGGCGGGGGGCAGCAGGAGAGCACGCACGGTGTGCACGGGTGCGCGGGGCTTGCCGAAGTGACGGGGAAACCTTTATGGCTACGAAAGAGGGTCTGGGTCACGGTTAACCTTCTTGAAGGACAGGAGGGCTGGCCGTGCTCTGGATTCCATGTGACGTGAGCTCAGCGCATAGTCGACTGTTTCACACCCGTGTCTGGTATCTCTGTCCCCCACCCCTCCTCGCTGCAGGCCTGCCCCGCGCTGCCATACTCACAGCCGTGAGATTGCTTCTTTTCCTTCCGTGAGAAAGGATGATTTCCTTCCCCGAATAATTATGCCTCCATCCAGTATCTAATTCCCTTGATTGCCATATCCAGAACACTTTCTTCCTTGCCTCAAAGGAATCCTCATGCCTTTGCTGATGAATCACCTGGCAAGCCACAACTTCTGAGAACGACTGCCTAGGCTCCCCCGTAATTATTTCCCCGACACTACATGATCCCTAATTACCTCTCCATCGACTGCTCTCCCTGGGGGCTGGTTGCCGCTAAGGTTACACTCAAGGCTGATGGGAAACTCAGTCCAATCCACACACTCCCCACCCTGCTGAGGACGTTAAGAGATAAGAAAGTGTGACTGTTTGGGCACTTAAGTTAAACAGCCGAGAAGTCTTTGGACATCTGATCAAAGTGGCAAAATGCTGAACACGGACAAACACCTTAAAATGCTGGTCAGGAAGAGTGATCGGCGCCAGTGAGTCTGGGAGGAAGGTTAAGGATTTTCCAGCCTTAGAACATCTCAGCAGAACCCATCCATGAATGGCTCTGCTAGGACGTTTTCTCCCTCGTTAATCTTTTCCTTCTGAGAGCAGCTCAGCTCAGACCTGCCCAGCAGAGTCCCCGCAACTTTGGCACCTGCCTTCCTTCTGCGCCAAAGGAACCTGCCATTTCTGGGCTAATGCTCCCTTCCCTGCAGAGCTGTCTGCTTCCCCGGACCAGTCGTGAGAATCCCGTCTTGCTCAGCAGGGGTGGTTGGGGAATGTGGCTACAAAACCAGTCCCGCCAGAAGAAAGTCAGATGGGACTACTTGGAGGCATCAGGCAGTGCTTCTGCTTTTAAAAAAGAGAAAGATGCACGGCCGCCAACGACTCATCCCTTTACCTGCCGTGTCACTTGGCGATGCCTGGAAACCTGGCTGCCATCTTGAAACCCTGGAGCGAGCTTCCTGAGGGGACACCCACGCCCTGAACGGGAAGACGGAAAGAGCCCATTCCTCACGGGCCCTGATGATCATCGGAGTCGCGAATTCTGCCAGCTTCCCAACTCCGGGCCTTCTGTTGCAGGAATAGATACAGGAGTACGTTTTTCTATCATTGAAGCCGCTTGGAGGTGGGCAGGCCTGCAGGAAGCCCAAATGTGGGTCCCTATGCTGGACGGGGCTCCCTCCTCTGAACTTTCTGGGCCTGCTGTGACCCCGTGTGGACACGTTGGAAGGTGACCTTTGCATCCCCGCTGTGTTTTGCTCAGCTGAGTAGCCCTGGGCAGCAGGTGTCTTAGGATCCACTTCCCCACTCCTCTAGTCCCCAGGAGCAGCTCTGAGTGGACACAGCACAGGACCTACCTCATTTTAAGGAAGTTCTGACCATGTGAGTTACTACGACCTCAGCTTTCAGGACCACACAACTTAGTGGCATCAAACAGCCATTGGTTACATTCATGGGTTTTGTGGGTCGGGAATCTGGACAGGTCATCTCTGCCGTGTGATGTCCAGAGCCTCAGCTGGAAAATTCTGAGTCAGGGGCTGCTCCCCTCTGAAGGGTCGTTCCCTTAGTGGCCTGAAGGCCAATGTCAGCGGTTGGCTGTGGGCGTCGGTCCCCTCATGTGGTCTCTCCATGAAGTGTCTCCCTCTGTGTGGTCTCTCCTTGCGGGTCCCTCTGTGGGGTCCCTCTCTGGGGTCCATCTGTGGGGGTCTGTCCCCGTGGGACCAATCTGAGCTTCCTTACAGCCTGTTGGAACTGTTGTCCCCTCCAGAAGGAGCATTGCCCACAGAGAGATCCAGGCGGCAGCCGCATTCTCTTGAAGACCTACATTTGCAAGTCGCGTACCTTCACTTCTGCTACACGTTGGTGGAGCGGTCACTGGGTCCCATCACGATTCAGGAGGAGGAGACGTGGTCCGCATCTCGGAGACGGAACGTCTGCTCCCTCGTAAGAACAGGTGGGAGACGGAGGCCGGGCACACGGGCTTGGACAGGCACCCCTAGTGAATGACTTCAGCTCCACGACCACATGCACCTGGGGCCTTGTCAGGCTCTAGCACGGGCCCCCACCAATATTTTGGGGACTTCACCGTCTGCCGAACGGTTCTCTCATGGAGACAGTCCAAGTTCTCAGCAACAGAGCGGGCTGACTTAACTATGGTCCGTAACGTATGTGCTCACAACTAACGGTGCTTTTTTGTAGTCACTTCAGGATTTAAAGTGGAAAATTTTTTTCCTGCTGTATCCCTGCTTTCAAGTCGAACCATTCTAGATAGTTTAAAATTTGTTAGGGATAAGCACACTTTAATAGATGTTTCCTAGCCCTGAATTTTGGGAGATTGGGTACTTAATTTGGAATACACTGGCTATTGAGAACAAGACTTTGGGTTGAGGAGAGAGGGATAGTTGAGGCCATTATGAAATGGGAGAATCTGCATTTTAAACATTTGAACGTAAAAGAATGCTTGCTTCTGCCTGCTGTTTGCAGAAACTCTTTGGGAAGATCTTTCACAAAGACCAATTTTTTTAAACGTGATTTACCTACCGAGTATAAGTGTCCTAAGACATGTATGTAAACTTCCAAAACGGTTTGTCTGTGTACTTAGAAAATATACAAGAATCTTTATCAAACCTAGAAATAAAAACCTAAAAATGTAAAGTTTTATATAAAATATTTTTTTTAAAAAAAGGCTCTCCCATACAGTGTCCTGCTAGGCAGCTCTTAAACGGAACATACTTTGTGTTAGAAAATGAAGGATCATCAACCTATAGAGTAATTGACAAAAAAAAAAAAAAAAGGATGTATAAGAAGGTGGCGGCTAGACTTCAGGAGAAGATGGAATTCTAGTTGTGTGGGGGCCCATGGAAGGCTGCTGGTTTGGATGGTACGGGTGGTGCCTACAAGGGTGTCCCTCTTACAGCAACCTACTGCTTAGTGATGAGTGCATTTCTAGTGCATTCTAGTGCATTGTAGGCTTGCGTAAGTCTAATCTAAGAATAAATAATTCGTTAATTGTTTTTTCAACATTGTGCATTTGTGTTCTATTTCGTTATAAACACTGGAGCTTGAGTGGCTCAGTCAGTTGGATGCCTGCCTTTAGTTCAGGTAATGATCCCAGGGTCCTGCTTCTCCCTTTCCTGCTCCCCCTACTTGTGCTCTCTCTCCTTGTCTCTCTCTCTCTCAATAAATAAATAAAATCTTTTTAAAAAAGAATGTTTAACCTAAAAAAAGGTCAAAACTGTCTGGCAGTCCGTCGAACAGTTGAACATTACCTCATGGCCCAGCAATTCCGCTCCTAGGAACACACCCAAGAGAGGGGAACCAGTGTTCAAACAAAAACTTGTACAGACACACCCGTGACAGCTCTGTGCATGACAGCAGAAAGGAGAAGCAGCCCCATGTCCCTCAGCGGATGAACGGATAAATAAGACGAGGTGTTTCCACGTACACGAACCGTATTCAGCTATAACAAGGGATGAGACACTGAGCTATGGGGCAGTATGGATGAACTTGAAAGCATGCTGCTGGGGAAGGAAGCCAGATACCGCAAATGGCCACACTGTGTCCTTCTGCTGATACGAACTGTCCCAAACAGGGACAGGAAGCAGACTGCTGGGGGCTGGGGGCTGTGGGAGGGCCATGGTGGGGGGGCCCTGCAATGGGCACAGGGATTCTTCTTTGGTTAATGGACTGTTCTGGAACTAGATGGAAAGGATGCTTCCTAACAATGCGAACGTACCAAATGTCACTGCGCTGGACATGTTAATCCAGGTAATTTTATTCCACGTGACTCTCACCCCTGCAGCATCAGACGGCAGGGTTTGGAGGGCCATCTCGTGGTAGACAGCAGTAATGATGCCGAGGGGACAGTCATGGACTCACGCTTACTACACCGTGAAGACATGTGAATCCATCTCCCAGACCCACAACTGTGTGCATGTGTGTGTTTGTGTGTGTGTGTGTGTGTGTGTGTGTGTGTAGGGGGGTTGAGCAGGTGCCATCTCTGCCGGCCCCCGGAGTACCGACCCACAAGAGCCACTGCCCTCCTGATCCCTCTGTCCTTGCAGATGACAGCCACGTGCTCCGGGTTCCCTAGGAAGGCAAGGTGGCAATAGAATTCGTGTTATTTGCCAGGATCTAGGTCTTTCGTCTCGTGGGATCCTCTCTTTAAAAGAATGTCTGTGCAATCCTCATGATGGGTGGGGACCCAGCGCTCGATCTTGGGAAGTCCAGGTTTTAACTGTGGTCCTCTGTGACCGACCTCCGGCAGGAGGTCATCTGAGAGCAGACGAGACGGTGCCTGTTGTCTGCGACATTGGGAGCATGTGGTCAGCTAGTGAGAGGTGCGTGTGCACGTCTGTGTGCCCACGTGGGTTTGTGCGTGTGTGTGTCTCCCATGTATGCGTGTCCGTGTGTCCACACACATGTATGTTGATATGTACAAATGTGCATGTCTCTCCATATATACACATGTGTTACATGTAGAGGCAATGGGTGTGAGTTTTGCGTGTCTCTCTGTGTGCTTACCCATGTGTGTACGTGTATTTGTGTGCATGCAAGCTCACTCGTGTGTGTGTGTGCATAGGGGCCGTGACTGTGGGGTGTGCATGTGGATTTCCACAGGTGTGTGCACTGATCAGCTGAGTTGCCCCCGTGGGGACGAAACCTCAGGAGATCATCACTTGCTGGCATACCCAAAGTCATCCCAGTTCTTCTCCCCATCGTACGTAATTAAATGACCTCGCAGAGACATGACAAGTCCTTCATTGTCCTTGACCAAAGCGGGGAAAAGAAACCTCATCCCTTCAAAATACTAACAACGTCTTTTTGTCGCCTCAAACCAAACTGCTTTATAATAAAAAAATAAAATTACTTTATTGTATGCAGACCTGCAGTCATTCACTTTCATTGCTCAGAAATTTTTATATGCTTCTAACATATGGAAAGCAGGCATCAACGGCCCATAATCCTTTAAAATGAGAAATCGTATATTTTCTCTCTGACGATAAAAAGGCTCGGCTCTGCGAGGATAGTGGAGCGTGCAGGCGGCTTTCCGATACCTGTCATGCTGAAGGTCACTTGCTGTGGGCGAAGCAACGTGCTGTCCTGGGAAAGGGCGCAAAGCCTCCCGCCCGCATGGCCCATGTGAACGCGTGGCAGAGAACAGGTGTTCTCTGCAGCCTCTGTCTCTTGGACCCCTGCTTTCTGGACCAGCCCCTGGAGGCCACTTCCTTCTCCGTGGTTTGTTGTGAGAAGCTGGACTACTTTCCAAAACAGTGGAATGACATAGGGTCTTTGTTCCCAGGGCTGTCCTGACACAGGGCCACTGCAGAATGGCAGTTCTGGGGGCGAATGTCCAGAACTCAGGTGGCAGCAGGCTGGGTGTCCGTCTTGGGCTGTAGACACATCACACCACTTCCGTGGCCACGTGGCCTCTTCCTGTGTCCGAACCCCGTCTCATCAGAACACCAGTCCTCAAATGACAGACCCCCCATTCACGAGGTTACAGCTATAGAGAGCCTGTTTCCAAACCGGGTCATGATCTGAGGGTCCGGGGGCGCGTGCGCTTAGGGGACACAATGTGCCAACCCAGGACACACGATGAGAATTCCACAGGTGACCCATGAGGCAAAAAGTCATGCGGGGTCACAACGACCCTTCAAAGCCCCTTGGGAAGTAGGCAGAGAAGTCACATGCAGCTCTGTTTATGGAGGGAGAAACTCTCTCTGAGACCCCCAACAGGCTCCTCTTAATGGTCAGTTCCCAGAGCTGTGTCACGGCTCCCCTGCCACCTCCCACTGCCGCAACAAGTTTTGGTAAAAGGACGGGGATTCCTGCGCTTGGCCTGGACCAGTCGTGGTTCCGCATCACTCTGTACCATCAGCGTAGCAGAAGCAGGGATAACCGCTGGGAGGGGACCCGATGCCCACCACAAAGGGAACACACGCTTCACCGGATGCCACCAAACTGCTCCCCAAACGACACGAACGGATCTGTGCTGCGGGGGAGGTGGTTTGTAAAAACGGTCTCCGTTCTCTGCCGTCCTGTGTCTGTGCTTCTCGCAGTGTGATTTTGCTGCCCTGTATAAAGAGGGGGAGTCTAGAGCCCTTACGTGTGGGCCGTTCCTACCACGGGAGATGGCGAACAGTGAGGCCCGGGCACCTGCTGCCCCACAGAGGGTGCTGAGTGCGGGAAGCCCCCGCCCCCACGGCCGCCCGCGGTACGGGTCCCTTCGTGTGACGCGTCCGGAGTAAGTAAATCCCCAGAGACAGAATGGACACGAGTGGTTGCCAGGGGACGGCAAGTGAAGGGGTTGAGGCAGAGAGGGGGGCGTGTTTCTCCGGGGAGTGACGCGGCCGTGCTAGAACGGATAGCCGTGATGTCAGTGTAAGAACAGATACCTAGAAGATTTGGATGCGTGCACTGTAATGAGCAAATCGGACGACATCTAAATGACAGCTTCGCAGGGCCCCTAAAAGGGAGGCTGTGGGTTCGATTTAGGGCTAATTTCGTAATTGAAGGAGCAGAGATGAGGCCCTGTCAGGTCCAAGTCCAAGGCTTCCGGGAGCCTCGCAAGAGGCGGGTGCCTCTTGCTGAAGCACCGCCCCACACCACGGGAGATGGGCATGGTCCGGTCACCCCCTCGCCCAGCAAGGCAGCCAGCAGACGGGTGAGTGAGGCTGGCTGGGTCCGCAGTCCTGAGCACCGCTTCCGCCGACCACAGACCCCCAGTCGAGATCAGCCAAACCACCCGCCAGCGCCCACACTCAGAATCTGGATAGAGCAGTCGCCACGTGGCCTCTTCCCGGGCAGCGTATAGCTCCACAGTAACACGTGGCCACCGTCCTAATTTTCCTGTGATGAGCTTCATGGGGCCACAGTGCACTTGCACGGCCACTCACCCTTTTTAAGGTGTACGACTCAGTGACGCTGGGTATGTTCACAGACTCGTGCGTCTGTCAGCACCATTGAGGTTAGGACACTTCGTCATCAAAGAACCAAAATGGGCATCGCTAGCAGGGACCCTGCCCCTCACCCCATCTCCCCTCCCCGTCCGCTGGCACCCACCGGTCTGATTCTGTCTCTGTCACTCCACCTCTCCAGGACATTTCATATCAGTGGAATCATTCAGGACGTGGCCTCTTGCACGGGCTTCTTTGATTTGGTGTAACATTTCCACGTTCTCCCAGCCTGCTCGCACAGCTCATGACCCTTTATTAAAAATCCTCCTTGGGGCACCTGGGTGGCTCAGTGGTTTAAAGCCTCTGCCTTCAGCTCAGGTCATGATCCCAGGGTCCTGGGATCGAGCCCTGCATTGGGCTCTCTGCTCAGCAGGGAGCCTGTTTCTCCCCGCCCCCCCACCCCCTCTGCCCGCCTCTCTGCCTACTTGTGATCTCTCTCTGTCAAATAAATAAATAAAATCTTTAAAAAAAAGAAATCCTCCTCGTTTGTCTCCTTATCAGCGATCGGTCTTTCTCCGGTCGACTGTAAGCCCCGTAAGCACGGGGAGGCAGCTTGTCTGGTTAGCTGCCGGCCCTGCGCTGCCCGGCACCGAGCAGGGCACCTCTTGAATGAATGAGGGGGTTAGCGGGAGATTCAGAGACGCAGCGGGTGGATATTTAACAACCCTGAACAGGCTCTGGGTTACAAGCCCGTCCCAGGGCGCATCTCAGGAGGCCACAGTCACACGGCGGCCCCCGCCACGTGTGCCACCAAACCAAGGTGCCCGCTGCTCCCTCCTCAAGCCGCAGACATTTTGGTTCCAGTCCTTTGCCAAACAACCCCCTTTCCGTGGGAAAGAGAGAACCTTTGTCTCTGGTTCTGGCGACATCCACAAACTGGCAGTGGAGAATGAGGGAAATCTTACCTGGTCACGGGACTAGTATAGCCTCAGGTGCAAAACACTCCCTGGCCGCCCTCTCCTCCGGCCGTGCAGGAGGACAGTCACCGGGTGCTGGGTACCGGCGCCTTTTCTGTGCATTTGCCGTAATGCCAGGGCCCTGGGTGGGAAGGGGTTACAAGGTTATTTAGACCTACTTTGCCATAAACCTTGACAAAGTCTTCTGTTTAAAGAAAAAAAATGGCCTTCATTTTGGAAACTCACCATCGGCAGTGGTGGGGCCAAGCCCGTGAATGGTGTTCCCTGCTACCTCGTCTGTTCTCCCCGCCGTGTGATTGGACACGTCTTTATGGGCGTTGCTTTATCAAGCTGGGGAAAACGGATCCAGCTGCAAATCACCTGGATAAAACCCTCATTGCAGGATGAACCAACATCGGGGCCCCGGGGTTGGTGTCGGCTGGAGGAACATTCCGGACTCTTCCCAGCTCTAAGGGAACCTGTGAAGGTCAGAGCCTGTCTGCTAGGAGTGTGTGTCTGTTGAAGGGCAGACACGTGGGGGAGAGTAATAATTTTCAGGCCTCTGGAGAACCATCCTCATGCCTATAAAAGCCTGTTAGGACCTAGGGCGAAAAGGACACGTTACGAAGAAGAAAGGCGTGAATTTGGGTGAAGAGAGTCGCACCCAGGACTGACCCTCTGGGAAGGTGGGGAGGGGGTAATAGGAGACGGGCCGGTCCCTCGGGTGTGTGACTTCCTTTGAACCTCATGGTCGCTGGGCAAGGGGGCTTGGAAGTGGGCGACAAGAGCTGGGCTCCTCCTCTGACCTCTTACTGGTGGCCGACTAGTACTAGCTCTACTTATTGGTGAGAAGGGGCTCCGGAGTGTGTCCGTACATAGCGCCTCGGTCGCAGTGGACTGTGTTCCACAGATCGTCAGTGGCACCTTAAAAGCCTGGGTCCCCTATAGGGAGTGTATCGGTTCCTCATTGCTGCTGCCACAAATCAGCCCAAATGTAAGTGGTTCAAAACAACACACATTCATTATTTTCGAATTCTGTGGGTCTGAAGTCTGAAATGGGATTCCCCGGCTGGAAATCAAGGTGTCAGGTTGGCTGTGTTCTTTTAGGAGGCCCCTGGGTGGGATCTTCTTCTTGTCTTTCCCAGCCTCCCCAGGCTGCTTGGCCCACAAGGTCAACCCAGATAATCGCTTCATCAGCGGGTCCTGGATCACATCTACAAGGTTCCCTTTTGTCGTGAACGTAACATATTTGCCAGTTCCCGAGTCTGGGACAAGGATGTTGTTACTCTGCTCGTCTCAGGGGAATTCTCCCATTGTGGGCCTCGTTTTCCAGTTTTAGGAGGCAGAGCCCAAGTCCCCAAGCTTTCCACCTCCCGTCTTGCTGCCAGGATGCTGCTGCTCAGGGAGGAAGGGCAGCCTCCTAGAAAGGTGGGGAGAACCAAGACTCAGGAAGACCATGAAGGAGGCAAGCTGCTCGCGTTGCTACAGTTGTAGGATTGCTAAAGTAGACAGCCAGACCCGAGGGGCCAGAGCCCGGCATTTACCTCTCCTGACCCAGGAAACAATGTCAGCTTCTGCATCAGTGTGCCCATTCTCCTGCCCCAGGTCCCATGAGGCTGGCAGCCATGCACGCACACACACACACACACGTGCGCGTGCGCACACACACACACACACACACACACACACACACCAGTCAGGAAACACAGGGCCAAGACCCACAGCCTTTGGCAGAATGTGTGGGGAGCCAGCAGGGAACGAACAGAGAGAGAGTGCATGCTTGGGGAATGAGTACACAGTTCCCTCCATGGGCACCTTGACCGTCTCCGTTGCCGATATGATTAGCTCCTGAGAGTGCCCGGTATTGGGATGGTGAACTTGCAGCAAAGACACACAGAGATGCTCCAGGACCAGGGCAGCGTCTCTCCCAGCACAGGCCTGGGCTCCACCCGATGCAGGGAGAGCCACCTGGATACGACTTGAGTCCCAAGGCGAGCCATGGGGAGTAGCTCAGCCCCTCGGCTGCCATGTTCGTCGGCCCGGTTGGCTGGAGTGCGTGCGGGTCCGCTGTTGGTGGCGGGCTGGCCCCCCTCCGTGATGCAGGGCAAGTTCCTGGGGCAGATGTGGAATCACCGAGGGGAGCGGACGTTTGCACCTGCGTGGGGGCCCTTCTCCGGGGCTCAGAGGGTCGGTGACAACACTGCCCGTTTCTCCAGCCGGCTGGCTCTGCTGCGGGGTGTTGGGGAGCTTCCTGGAAAGTTAGCTTCCGTGTTGGTTCTGTAGCCCTGCAAGGATTCTGTGAGCCCCCAACAGCCTTGAAAGAAACTTTTTTGGGGCTCGGTGGTTAGATTCGGCTTCTGATAATTTGCCTAAGAAACTTGATCTTCATGAAACATATTCTTAAAATACAACGTTTTCTCTTGTCTGTTACTGTGCGGCACTCGAGAGGCTGAGCTCTCTGGGACCCTGGGATTGACGCATGTACGTGCATGCGTGTGTGTGTGTGTGTGCTTGCGGTGCGCGTGTAAATTTAGCGAAGGAGTACCCTCGGAAGTTAGCCGAGTTGTGTACCATCTCGATCCCCACAACCACAGTATAAAGTGTGTCTCAACGTCCTGCTGATTCAGTAAATGAAAATCTTTCCAAATACACTTGTCTCCCTGGAGCGGGTGGACTCTTCTCCCAAAAGCACCATTTCCTCTGCGAACTCTTCTAAACCTGTGGCTCCAGAGATGCCAAAGGGAATCAGAGAGGAGAACATTATTAACATTTTCTGCCTCTGAACCGGGAAAACCCAGCCGTCAACCTCTACTGATTTACTATCTGTTTGGAGAAGTTGTTATTTGCTCTGATGAAGGCTGAACATAGCTGTATAAGCGATGTCTGTGTTGCCCGGGTGAACACACACAGCTTCTTCTTGACCGACCCGACAGCATCCCAGAGCTGTCCACCTCAAAACCCCATATATTTATATAATGTCCGGAATCTTGTTATCTTTCCCAAGCACCTGGGCTGGCTTAGGGGAGGGGGTGAGAGAAGGGAAGTAGAAAGAGAGATTTGCTGTTTTCTTAAAGACAAGATGTCAAACCCACAAAAATAGGAGCTAGGGCAAGAGGCAAGGACAAAGCTTGGGCTCCGTTGTGTTCGGCAACCCCTGGGTCCTTTCTAAGGATGCACCGCATTTGGCTAGAGCCTGTGTGTGGCGTCTAGCATCTGAAATTGTTTCTGCTCTCTCCATGGCTGTGTGGGCAAAGGAACGGAAGAGAGCGGGGTCATGCATGAATCCCCGGGCTCGCGGGGGAGTGCTGTCCCCACCTTGGAAAGGCTGATTCTCTGAGCGCTGGGTTGTTTTGTCAAGTCACGCCGTTTTCAACTCTTCTCTGCTCAGTCCTGCATCCATGCTTCCTTCTTCTGGTGACAAAACCATGTAACGTGGGGGGAGAATGCACCTACTTTTGGTCTCTGCATTTTCATTGGCTCTGGCGGGAGGCCTCGGACCCAGGCAACCAGGACATCGAATGCCCAGAGACTGGCAGCTTGATCCGTAGACATGTTATGCAATGGTCTAGGGAGACCCGATTCTGAGAATCTGGTTTGAATGGATAGCGAAATGAACAGTTCCTTTCCTTGGAGGCACTGGGAGCCTGAACCGATGCTCCTGATGGCCACCTTTCTGCCTGCCTGGCCACGGGGTTAACACAGTGAAAGGCAGAACCGAGAGCCCAAGAGAATCACAACAGTCCTCTAAGGACCTCATAGGAGCACCTGGATCCAGCTCTGCCTGAAGCTTCCTGGACTTTAATATCAGCCAGGCACCCCCTTCCCTTTTTTCCTCAAATAATTTTGAGTTGGATTTCTTTACTGCTTGGAACCCAGAGTTCTGCCTCCTCCAGAAATCATGTAACATTTCTCATTCTTTCTTTCCCCTCCTTTGTCTCCCCTTCTGCCTCGTATTGCCCTCACATCTTCACATTCTGTTGTTCTTTTCTGTTTCTCTTTTCATCTGGTTTTTCCAGCCATCTGCTAGGAGATTCCTAGTGTGGCCTTTGGGACCATCTTGAATGTGTCAGGTGTTGGTGCCATATCCCAGGTGTTCTCGGAGCTGACCCCACGCACAGCTGTCCCCAGTCCCAAGTGAGGGTTCCCTTTCCAAGCTCAGACATCTCTTTCAAACGCTGATTTCCCACATACGGGGGGGTATGGACTGAGGGAACTCTGTAAGGGTTGGGGAATTGTTAACTTTCCAAATTCCCCCAAGTTTAATATTTGTCCTCGAGTTCACGCTTCCAAGGGACAGGGCATAGTTTCCACTCTCTCCGTTTCCAGGATTTTTACCAAAGTGAATTATCGGTATATGATCTCGAAGCCTGAACTTAGGAGTGAACAGATTCTATCACTGTTCCTGGTGTCTGTATGATAAACATCCCACTGCAATGAAAATGCTCAGTTGGTCACGTCTCCTCCTTTCTGCAGAAGAAAACCCCTACGGAAGCCCGCAGAAGCTGGCCTTATTCCAGGCACCCGCTGGACAATACCCAGATCCTCTTCTTATTCCCAGAAGAAGAGGAAAGAGAGGAATCCGGACCCTCTGTTCTGGGGCCGTATCTATGAACATGGCCGTGAACGGTTCCCAAGCAAGGCCCGGTTTCGCTTTGAACTAGAAGGGCTGGGGATGTGCCCTTTTATGGGGACATCAGTGATGGAGGGAGCAGCTTTGGAATCATTAGAACACATTAAAATTTTTATAGAATAAAAATCTGGACACCGTGGATGACAAGAACCTGAGTACGGGCCGCACAGCCTGAAAGGGGTTTCCATGGTAACCCGCCGGCTGCGGCTAACCGCAGACAACCGCAGACTGGAGGCTGGCTCTTTACAACTAGACCCACCAGCCTGGCCCACCAGCCGCTTCTGTGCTGTGCTCCTGAATTTGCTGGGCCCGACTCACATTTTTTTCCAAGCACGCCTTCAGCAAGCACCGTTCATGACTCCCGAACTGGTGTGTTTGGCTGACGTTTCTATTAAGGTAGCTGGAAAAGGCAGGCTGAGAGGGTCCACAGACTGTCTCCCGGCCCTGCTCCCCATCAGGATGGGGAAAATGAAAGGGGGCCACCCGAGGGCCGGCGTTGGTCAGCTGCTGTTGGCCTCGTCCCCAGCACGTATGGCGTCCCAACACAGAAGCTTTAACGGAGGCCCACATGCTGGGTGCAAAGGCACAAACGTTACTCATCAGGCTGACTATGAAACGAAATGTCTCCCATCCCTTGCCTGGACACTCTGTCTTCATGACTGCCCAGATGGCCGGGCTTGACTTGCAAGTCTTTTGGCTCTTTTTGAGTTGCGTGCAGAAAATTCTGGAACAGGGAAAGCAGCCTCTGACGCCTGACCCCATGTCCTCCAAACTCTTCTCCCTTCCCATGCCTTTCTCCCACTCTTGCACACATGGGGACACGTGTCTTGCAGAAGCAAGCCCTGTAAACAACTGCCCCCGGGAACCTCTCTGAGCCAGAGCTGGGCACACAGGCTTCAGGTCCTCCCTTAGGAGGCTGGCCTCATGGGAGAGGCCCTTGCTGGCCTGGAAGTGGGGCTGGGGCTGGTATGCCAGTGATCCTGGGATCCAGGTACCAGGAGCATGGTCAAGAAGGAGGCCCTAAACTCCCAGCGGGCACATCCCATGGGCCTCTGTATTAATTTCCAGCCCAAGGTCGGCAGGTGTTTCTTCTGAGGCCCCAGTTGCTGGCTTGCAGGGGGCCGCCTTCTCTCTGTGTCCTCATCTGGTCATCCCTCTGTGGGTGTGTACCCCCAGTGTCCCCGTGTGTCCACATTTCTTCTTGTAAGGGCACCAGGGATGCAGACACATGGCTGACTTGTCAGTCCGGCCAGCCAGGAACCTTGTCTAACAGGTCCCTCAGGAGTCCTGACCCTCCGATCTTACCTCCCAAGAACAAAGAGAAAACAATGGGATCTGCTGGAGGTGGGTCCTCAAAAACAATCCCTCAAAGACATGGATCCTCAAAGATAGTCCCAGCCTGTGTGTCCAAGGCCGACCTTGGAGGCTTCCGACCCCCTCTCAACACAGTCACAAAGAGCCAGGGAGTATTTGCTTATTGTATCAATTTGGAGACCGACCGGTGTGACCACCCTCTTTGGAGCACTTCCCAAGCAAGCACTGGGCTTTCTCGCCGACTATAAAAATGAGAGCATCGCCCCAGGGATGCGGGAGGCGGGCATTATCCTCATTTTGCAGTGGAGCAAACTTGAGGAGGAAAGTCACCAGGTCGTTTGCCGAAGGCCATTCAGCTCATGAATGCCAGAGCGAGTGAGGCTTGTTGAAGCGTTAGGATTCGGTGGTTTCCAGCATCTGCCCGGGGTTGTTCACCCCTTGGCAACATCCTAAAGCTTCCCGTTCCCACGACGTTCCCACGTTCCCACCCCATTCCCACGACGACGACTGCTGCTGCTGCTCATGGCAAAAACACTGAAGACGTACTTGCTTAGAGAATTTTATTTTCAATGCTCTATTGTTGGCCACAGGTGCGATACTGTGTGATAGATCTCCAGAACCTTATCCTGCTTCGCTGAAGCTTTGTACCGCTTCGACCATCACCCCATTTCCTCCGAGCCCCAGCCCCCTGGCCATCACCCTTCTCTGCTGCAGTCAGTTTTGACTATTTTAGATTGCGTGCAGGAGTGAGATCACTACGGGTTTGTCTTTCTGGGTCTGGCTTATTTCCCTTAGTAGAATGCCCTCCGGGTCCATCCACGCTGTTACAAATGATCAGGTTGTCTCCTTTGTAAAAAGCGGAATCCTACTGTCTTGCAGACACAGACCTCCTGTTCTTTATTCATTTATCTGTCGATGGACATTGAGGTCATCTCCGTGTCTTGCCTGTTGTGACTGAGACGGTAACGAACATGGGGACACAGATGGCTCTTTACGTAGTGATGTCACGGTCTTGAATACATACCCAGAAGTGGGATTGTGGGGTCACAGGGTAGCTTGCTGTGTTAACGTGCTGGGGAGTCTCCGTACTGTCTTCCGCAGAGGCCGCACCAGTTTGCACGCCCACCAACGGTGGAAGGGGGCTCCCCTCTCTCCACATCCTCTGCAGCTCTTGCTGCTCGTCTTAATGAGAACCATCCTAACAGATGTGAGATGATAGCTCAGTTTTTGTTTTTAAATGTGCCATTCCCTGATGCTTAGTGACGTTGAACACCTTTTCCTATACCTGGTGGCCATCTGTCTGTCTTCTTTGGAGAAATGTCTCTGTGGGTCTTCTGCATGTGACTGTCCGGTTCTCCCAACATCGTTGATTGGAGACCATCCTTTCCCCATTTCTTGTCGTGGTGCACTTGGCAAAGATTAGCTGGCTCCCTCTGTGTGCGGTGAGACCACCTGTGCTCTGTTCTCCTGGGTGTACACCCAGGAGCGGACTCTGAGCCAGGGTTTGAGCAGTTCTGTCTGTCTGAATGCCTGCTGAGTCTGTGCTTCCAATCAACAACCCTGCCGATACATCGGCAACTGACAATCAATCGATGATCCACGGGTCCAAACCCACAGGAGAACGAGTATTGAAAAGCACTGTTGTTTCATACCTGCCCCAACCATTGTCCAGTCTTCCTCCCCAAGGTGCTGACTTCTACCCATTTCCAATGGGAGCTGTCGGTGAGGCTCCCCATGGTTCCCCATTGTGCCCCATGATTTCTTGCTTTACCAACTTCAGACATTCCCTAGAAGCTCCCGGCGATTTGAGATCCCCCTTTCCTTGTTGCATACCACCCTGCCTCCCCCCTCGGGTTGTTGATGGCCCTGTAGTATTTTTCCATCTTGAGTTGGTTCTCTTCGTAACATCAATAATATCCAGCAATCTCTACCTCTTGATACAGCCACGTCAAATTTTATATTATCGCGTCCCCATGACTGGACGGGATGCTTGGGTCAGCTCCGCAACTTTGCAGGGCCCCCGGCCTCCTTAGGGTTCCCATCCCTGTCCCCCGCAGGTCCAGTCTTCAGAAATGGGCGGGGCTTGGGGGGGCGTTTTCTACCTGAGGAAATGGCTTCATTTTTCACTCATCCGTGCATGGCAGTTTGCCTCGGCTTGAATGTCAACCTCCAAAATAATTTTCCCGTAGACCTTTGAAATAATTATTCCACATTTTTGTGGCATCGAGCATTGCTAACGAGCCGTTTGCTGCAAGCCTGATTCTTAATTCATTTACAGATTTTTTTTTTCCTCTTTTGAAGCTTCAAGGATTTTCTTTTTGTCTGTCAAGTTCTTTAAATTTCTAAGCACGTCCTGGATGTGGGCGTTTTTAAAAATGTGCTGTGTCTGCTTGAGATGAACTCTCTTGTTCTAAAGATTCCTATCTCTCCACTGGGCTGGCAACTTTTCTTTTATTATTTCTCTGATATTTTTCTTCCCTCCATTGTCTGGAGTGTCTCTCGAGCGTCTCTTGAGTTCTCTGTAACTTCTGACTCGCTCTGTAGCCTATAAAAATCCCTGTGGCGTATCTTCGAGCCGTTCAACTTCATTTGTAACTTCATCAAGGCTACTTTTAAATCTCCAAGAGCACTTTTTTTGGGGGGGGGGGGTGGTCACTATTGGTTTCTGGTGGTTTTTTCACCTTATTCTTGTGCTCCGGGTATGGCTGGTCTGAAAATGCTCAGGAGAGATTCTGGATTCCATCTTCTGTTCTCTGAAATATTTCTGTTTTCCACACGGCCAGGTGATCTGCTTGCTGGCTGCACTCACTTCTCTTGGGCAGTCCATTCCCATTTTGAAACAGATTATCCACATTTGCAAAATTTGCCAGTTGCTCTGCAGATGGTTCTAACATTTCAACCCCCGTCAGCCTGCGGGGTTGTGCTGGTCTCGTTCCACGCCCCTCCAGCCCCCGACTTGGAGCAGCTTGCGTGCGACAATTCAGCAAAAATCACTGCCGCTCTGGAGGATGACAGATGATGGACTGTTCTCATTTGCAATCATGTGGCCATTTTTTAGATGCTTATTGATTCTTTGTGTTTCTTCTTTTGCCAGTTAGGAACCGGTCAATACATGAAAATGACATCCACGTAGGGAAGAGGTCGCTGAGAAGCTGATAAGAGAAGAAATTCCCCAGCACCTCTGAGTCCGCATTAAATACCGTCCTCTCTCCGCGCCCCCAAGCCTGAACGGGCTGTGGCCCCCTTTTCTCCCTTCCTTCCCCGATAAGCAGCCGACCGCGGTGGGGAGTAACTCTACTCGTCCGGGAAGGGGGACGCATTAGTCCCGCCCGACTGTGACTTCTGTGGAGTCGCAACACATGCTCGGCTGACGGGAAAGGAGACCTTGCGGTGGCTCTTCTCATTCGTCTTCTCTGCTCCGTCCGGCCCTTGCTTCAGGAATTTCTCCCTTTTCCATTAAAGCGCTCCAGATGAAGACAATTCACCAAGCCACGGAGCACCTCTTTGGAAGCCACAAAGCACGCAGGCACAGGCTGAATCCGACAAAAAGCCCTCATGACCTGGGCTTGCTTAAGACGTTCAGACCTGAGTGCGTTGATTGCGGTCAGCAGCAAACCCGGCGTGTCTGCAGACGCCTGGGTTCACCGTCTGGGGTCCCCACAACTCCCCCGGGGGAAGGCAGATTAATGAGAGACAAACCAACCGAAGTTTATTAACACGTGCGTCCGCCGATGCATGGGAGAACTCAGTGATGAATAACTCAACGGGGCATTTAGAACTTGACCATGAAGCGTCTTAACAGAAAGAGGAGTTTTGTGCAGAAGTGATAAGACAAAGGGCGGGGACCGAGAGCTTCTGGGGCCTCTTGTGGGAAGGCAACAGTGTGAAGGAAAGTGAGGGGGAGATCAGAGTATCTGGGGAGGCGTGTGCTGGTTCCCCTCGGTGCCGTCGCTCCGCCGGTGAGAGTCCCAAAGCTGTGTCCCATGAGGAAGATCGCCTGGCCTTCCCGCTGGAGGAGGAGAGGGCAGAGTTGTTCCTGCGATGGCTTCTTTCCAAGTGCCTTCAGCTCAGAGTAATCGGGGTACCGTACTCTGAGCCCCTTTACATGCAACTGAGCGCTTGGAATGTGGTGAGTGCAAACCCAGGTGTGCTCTCAGTACTTTCTGTGGATTTACTGTATTTCTACAGTATTTACTGGATTTTGAAGACTCAGTTTAAAAAAACAAAATCTCCATTAGTAGATATTTTTACTGATTGCATTCCAGAAGGATACCATTTTAGGCAAACTAGGTTAAATAAAGCATACCAAAACTAAGTTGTTGTGGTTTTTTTATAAGATGTGGCTCCTAGAAAATTGAAAATTGCACGTTCGACCTGCATTATGCTTTGATTGGGCAGTGCTGGTCTAGGATCGACGTGAAGTATCTTCTCTGTTCATACATCTGACACATTATCGAGAAGCTACTATGTGCAAAGCACAGGAGACCCAAGAGGCAATGAGAGCAGAGAGAATAACCCTCTTGCCGGTGAGGACCTAGGTCTAGGGAGTATGCTGGAGCAGGAAGCCGGCGCCGGTGGGTCTGTGTTTCCGCGTGCGTCAGGGCGGCGTGCCCACGTGGGTTCCGTCCAACCCCGAACGTGCGGAGGGAGCAGCCTAGAACCCAGAGCCATCAGCCTCCCCAGCCCTCTCCCGGCTCCGGCCACAGCAGCCCGGGACCCCTCGCGATGCTGCGGGCAGGCGCGGTCGTCTGATAGCTAGAGGGAGGACTGTCTCGGCCGTCAGTCCAGGAGAAGCTGAGCTCGCCTGAAAGTCCGCCTGTCTTTAAGTAACCAGACAGAGGAAACAGGGGCCCAGCTAGGGTGCTGGCTGTCCGCACACGGTGGAACAGGATGCAGGAGGGAGGCCAGCCGTGGGGGCGTGCGGGGTGGCAGAGATGGGCACCATCGTCGGGTTCAGCCCCCACTTTTGGCTCTGGGGTTTGCTCAGCGGCAAAGCAGGGCTGTTCCCTGCAGCACTGAGAGGGGGCCTGCCCTGCAGGACCTGCCAGGCCAGGAGAGTGCGGGAAGGCATGGCCCACCGGGGTGGACAGCACCTGCCCCCGAGAGATGCACTTGTGCTCCACGGGGAGGAGAAGTCCGTGACCGGCTGCCTACTGTCTCTCCCTGATTCAGGAGAACAGAGCAAATGCACAGGGAGCCCACACTTCTGGAACATCCATCAGGCACCCGGAGCTCAGGATGTAACTTGGAGACTGTTTCTGCGTGAGGGGCAGGGGATGCTGTGGCTAGGACGGACGCCGTCTCGGGGCACATCGGGGTGTGCTTGGGGTGACCATCCCTAATCGGCATGGCTCCTCCGGACTCGTTCTCCTCCCTTGCGAAACTGCGTCTGCGGTAACACTGGGACTTCTCTCGTGACGTTTTGTTTACAACCCTCTGGCCTCTGCTCCCGTTGTCACATCTTCTCCTGTGTCCCTTGTTCCCTTATCAGGACCCTCGCGAGGCCGGGTACGGCAAGACACTCACAGTGTCTGGGAATGAGAATGCAGACACCCCTGGGGAGTTGTTAACGCAGACGATCAGAGGTAGACAGTGTCACTCCAGTTACCCCAGTCCGTCCTTCTGTCTTCCTTAACCGTCCCCGGGAAGGCTTGTGTGGCCTGCAGCCCACCAAGGGGACTGCCTGCGGTCTGACACAGCCGTGCTGTTGCAGAGTTGGTCTGGAGCGGTCCTTCCTTTCAGGACAGAGATGTATATCCTAACCCATTCAAGTGGCTGAATTGGGGTTTTTACCAGGTCTGTCTGGTTCCTGAATCCTCACCTTCACCCCCATGCAGGTGGGGAAGGGGTTTTTAGGGTCACATGAATGCTGAACCAAAAAATTAACTGAGGGCCAGTGACTCACCTGGACTCACTCTCGTTTTCTTTTAAAATTTTTTTAAATGTTTTCCCCTGGAGGCATTTTAGGTACCGAGTGTCGTGCCGAGAGTATAAATGCCATATACGTTGGCAGAATCTGTCTTGTCCTTCTACTTGTCCCCTCTAACCCGAGTATTTTGCTCTGTACACAAATGTGCTCCGTTAGCTTGCGTGCCCAGTAAATCACATTTCAAACACAGCCTCTGTGCCCTTACTTTTTACAGACTCTTCTCATGGGTCCTTTTGCAAGGCAAAGCTCTGGGGAAGGTGACCAGCCCCGTGCCTTGTTAAAAAATTAAACGGAGCAAATACAAATTTCCATGCTTACACTGGAGCCTGTGCGACACATGTCTTAGTTTGTATTCAATAAATTTGATTTCTGCTGGGGCGGACGTCCCTACAAGCCTACATCGGCGAGTCCCCTTACGCTCGAAGTGGTTTGGTCCTAAAGGGTGATGCATGCTGAAGTAGTATGGGGGTGGGGAGGGGTTTTAAGCAGCCTCCAGAGGTCTCCTCCAGGCCCCACAGGGGGGTGGGAACCCTAGAATGCTCCTGAGAATTCTAGAGCAGCCTGGGAGCAAGTCCTGGAGGGTGTTGTGCTGGGTTTAGGAACGGCCCGGCAAGTGCCTGTGTGGGTAGACAGGGAGCCTCCCAGACAGGCCCTCTCCTCACATCCTCAGCCCGTTAGACCTGAGGTGCATCCCTGGGGAGCAAGGAGGAAAATATGAATTGTTGAAATTAAATTCTTGTTCCTAAAGGTAAAAGACTTCATAAGAAAAATTAATTTCAGTTCTAGCAAAAAAAAAAAAAAAAGGAAAATTATATATTTTTTACATACCTGAATTTGTGTCTGGAAGTAAGTTTTCCTACCTTGAGGTCATTGAAATTAGAGGTCTGTTTCCTTTGGCTGTATTAAGTCATTGATGTATTGTTTTGGTTATTTGTTAAAAATCAGAGGATCCTGGGGTGCCTGGGTAGCTCAGTGGGTTAAAGCCTCTGCCTTCAGCTCAGGTCATGATCCCGGGGTCCTGGGATCGAGCCCCGCATGGGGGGGGGGGTTTCTGCTCAGCAGGGAGCCTGCTTCCTCCCTCTTGACGCCTGCCTCTCTGCCTCTCTGTCTGTCAAACAAATAAATAAAATCTTAAAAAAATAATCCCAGGATCCTGGAGCCTTCCACGTCTGCCTGAGGCCGTGAGCCTCGGATCAGACGGCCCGGCCTCCCCACCGTGCCCTCACTCAGCGGACAGAGAAAATCAGAGAAAATGTAAATCTTGACCCCGAACTTAACCTGCATTTTTAAGATCAATGAAATTTCACAGTCTGGTAATTTCTTTCCACCCAAATGCCCTTTCTGACAGGAAAAAAAGGTTTTCGGACATTCTGGTCGGTGGAATATAAATTGAGAAAAAAATGTCCTGATTTGCTTCATTCTTTGACACATTATCTAATGTTCTCCCTGAAAGAGAAACGGTAATAAGATAACCCGACTTTCTCCTTCTTCTCAGTTCTACTTTATACCGGCTCAATCCAAATTTTCAAATGCGTCTCAAAGAACTCCGACGTCAGAGCCCCCTGGGGTTTCCTTTAGTTTGCTGTGGCGCAGAGGAGTGCGTGAGCCTGTCCCAACAGGCAGACTCGTAGGAAACCCACCCAGGGCCGCCTTTTCTAGCCGGAAATGTCCAGAAAAGCAACGTAAAACCTCAGTATTTTGTCAAAGGTTCAACTGCCTTGGGCTGCTCTGAAGGCCGTGGCTCAAACGCGCATTTGGGACGCTGCCGCGTCTTGTGCACGTGGCCCGTGGTCCCAGCAGTGCTGTGTGGGAGGAGACTGGCTGGCTTTTGCTGGTGTGAGCCGGGCCCCGTGCCGGTCATGCCTGGCTCTTATCTGCCCTGCGGGACTCTGTCTGCATGAGCCAGCACCTCGAACGCAAGTTGAGTAGCTTCACTGAGCTCCATGGCCACCAGAGTGCCCCCATCAGAGGCTGTCTGGCACCTACCTCTGTGGACAGGTGTCCCCGGGAACGGTCGGCGTTGGTGATGGATGGCCGGCACGCCCGCCCAGCTCCAGAGCTCTGGGTCTCACCCAGGGGCATCCCTTCTCCCCCATCTGCCAGTCTCTGCTCCCCACTCCCTGCTCTGTCTTAGGGGAACCCCTGCTGCCTACCTGCGTGGAGGCCACGCAGTGTCTGGGGATGTCCACCCTCCCAGGGCAGCCCGTCACCAGAAACGTGACTTGTCAGCTGAGGCTTCCGCTCTTCTGTGTCTTCAGTTTGGCTCAATTTCTTAGTCATCACCCTGTTCATGTCCAGTGCGGGGACCCGCAAATGTCTTAGGACATGTTACATGCTGCATCGAGGGCTCATGTCTCTCCAAGCCCCCTTTCTAGGGCATCTGGGGCCACAGGTGCTTGTTGCCTTCCTAGTCCTGGACGTGACATTTGTCTGTGCCGCCCGGGGACCCTGCTCCGAGCTCCGGCTTTGCCTTTTGGTTCAGTCTCCGAGCTCTGCAAGGTGAACCACTAGGGCCCCAGGCAGAAGCGTAGTGGCAGACAGGGACTCAGTACGCGCCCCATCTGCCTGGGGTCTTTGCCCTTCAGGGCCGACCCCTGTGTGGCTCTCCGTCACCACGAAACAGCTGCTTCTCAGCCTTCGTGAGACTCACGCCGTTATTCTCTATGGAGCCGTCAGTCCGATGGAGCGAACCTTTCCTGGGCCACAGAAGCTGAGTCTGGCTGTCACGGCGACCCCTTTCATGTTGCCCCCCGGCACCTGTTCTGCCTCTGGGTGCAGAGTGTGGCCCGTAGCCTCCTCCGGGAGGGTGCAGGCCACATGCCACACTCGGCAAGCAGATGGTGCTCTTGCCCAAATTAGTGCCATTGGCCTCTCCTCCGGGAAGTCGCTCACTGACCAGCAAAGAGGGGGCTGGATTTCCATCCCCAGGTCCCCCCTCCCCGGCGAAACCCCGCGTTCACCTCCCGGCCTGCGCCACCACCCATGACTTACATGACCATCCATTTTCCTCGGAAGGCTGCAGAACTTTCCATGTTCATTATGCTTAAAAAAAAAAATCAATATTTGCACTTTGATCTCCACTAGGGAAGAAAAGAGAAATTCGAGAGCAAAAACCTGTAAAGGCCATATCCAAAGCACCAACACAGGCAAATGCAATCATTTTTATAAATATTTTACTACGCTGGTGGGCTACTAAAATTGAGAAAACAATTTAAAAGTCTGCAATGGTACACTTTCAAATTATAAAGCCAACCATGCACAATTGTATGTGCTATAAAGAAAAACAACAACAACAACACCAAAACACCAAAAAAACAAGGAAGGGTACAGAAGGCAAGTTGCTAATTTTTATTTCTGGGAGTGGGGGGTGGGGGGCATGAGGCTAGAGGGCTTTCCCCCCTTTATTTCTTTTGCTTTTCTTTGTTTTCCAGATTTTGTGTAATGAGCCCAAATTGCTTCTTAGACAGTTTTATTACATTTTTGACGCCAGAAAATATACATCCAGCTTGTAGGAGTATAATAATTAGGACCACGGTCTTTGGGGATCTGAGCGTGGGTTTGAGGCCCAGCTCCACTACGCCTCAGCTGTGACCTTGGGAAGGACACCGTGAGTCTGTTTCCCCGTGTGACACGGAGGTCACGCACCGGCCTCAGAGGGTGGCTTCGAGGGGACAGACCAGGCCTAGCACAGACTTGTTCGAGGGAGCGTCTCACCTTTATGATCATAGTTAGGGTTAATATTTAAAAAACATTAATGTCAGTAAAAACAGTACCCATCCACGATTGCCAATATTAATAAGATGAATGCTCATACGCTCTGATATTCAAGATGTGTCCACACGCGAGCTGGAATGGTTTTGAGTTCTGAGAGGCCGCGCGGGGCGGCTGGGGCACACAGCAGGGAACTGAAGAGCAGGGGTGGGGAGCCCCGGTCCAGCACGCACCAAACTCGTCGCTGCACCCATCTCTGCCTCCGCCCTCTGATGGCGAGCACTTGGAGGTCCCCTTAATCACTCCATCCTTTGCACCCTGCCCCGGGCCAGGCACAGAGCAGGTGTCCAACAGGTGTGTGCTACGTGTATAATGGGACCTGCACCTGCGAGCCGAGCTACTCTTGTTCTCGCTGATCATTTGGGCAGGAACGGTCTCCCCGAGGCCACCAGTGGCTCTCCAGGCTCCGACGCCGGACACTGTAAGGAGACGGTGCCTTCCAGGAGACCGTCCTTGCACATCTCGCCGGTGACCTTATTTGCAGGAGGAGCTGACAGACAGCCTTGGGGGTACATCAGAGGCCGTGTGTCTACCAACTGGGTCTGTGGGGACGCGGGCTCAGCTGTCAGGGGGCGGGTGGGTGGCTTGCAGGGTGGGTGGAAAGCACGCACGCTCAGGAAGGACGGTGGGGAATCCTGATGACTGATCCAGTGTGTTTTAGGGTCGGACAGATGGTTTTAGATTACATTTATTTAGCACAGGGACACGTAAAGGAAAAATCGCCCTCTGACCCTGCTCAGCACAAACCTGAGGTCTGTGCGCAGGGAAGGGGCTCAGGCTCCAAGGGAGGGACTGGAATGGTGCATTCCCGAGTCAGGGCCCCTCCGGGGGAGGGCGGGTCAGATGTCCTGGCCGGTGGCGGCCCCTGCTGAAGACACAGTTTACCCAGGAGGGAGTTGGTGTTGCTCCCGCAGACCAGGGGGGGCGGCTAGCCCGGCCTCCCCGGAGAGGCTTCATGGGACATGGGTCTTCTGGTTTATTTTTTTTAATTAATTAATTTTTTAACTGAACTGTACTTGACATAGAACACAAAACCAGGCCAGCCCCAGGGGACACGGGAACAGGCTGCCACCCCAGCCTGGACCTTTAGAAGCCCACCACCAAGGGAGGTGTTCCTTGAGCCTGAGGAGGAAGCCTTCCACTGCCTTCGCTGTCTCAGGAACCCAGACCTGGTGCAGCCCATGGGACCCGAGTGGACCAGGGGGCTGTCTGCCCCGGGCAAGTGGCCAGGGGGTTGGGGGTGGGGTGGCCAGGACGTGGCTGGTTCCGATCCATTTGTAATTTCGGAGCAGAGATTAAGCACCCAGCATTGGAGCCCGCCACAAACCTCCTTCCTGTTCTCCGGAGCCTCCATCTTTTAAAGAAATGTATGAGCTAGCGAGATCGCTGGCTAGATTCAGGAGTAGACACAGAAGGTCTTGAAGACTGTGCCGTCTCTCCCCCCGCGCCCGTCCAGCTGTGTTGAGGCACGCAGAGATCCCCTAGTGCCTTGATTAGGAAAATGTCACCACGCATGAAGCCATCAGCCCCCCACAAGAACAGCTGTCCCTTGATGACGTCGTGGGGATGAGGATCCCACGCGGGGAGTGGTCAGGAATCTCCCAGGGGGATGAGGCAGCAGCGCATCTGGGCAAAGCCCACGGAGACAGAGAGGAGACCGGTGGCTGCCCGGAGCTGGGGGTTTCCAAGGACTGGGGAGTGGTTCTAACGGGTATGGAGTTTCTTCTTGGAACCATGAGAATGTCCTACAATCAGTATTGTGCCCTTGAAATGGGTAAATGTTACAGCCTGTGAACTGTGTCTTGAGTAAAGCTATTACTTAAAAAAAAACAAACCCAAAAACAAACAAACAAAAAAAACCCACCACCTTATTTTCTACCCAAAAATGCTCTACCCCCAGCTAACCATCAGCAGCAACAATCCCATGGAAACCTCAAACGACAAACACAAAGACTGTCAAAATCAAAGAAGACCTTTTCCCTGGCTTTCCACCCTCCCCTCTGGCGGGATCTCAGACCGGCGGCCTCCGTGTCGTCCTGGAGCTTGGCAGAAAGGCACACTTTTGGCCCCACGTCAGCAATCTGTTTCATTGGCCCTCCTGGCAGTTCTGGACACGTGCAGGTTCGGGAACTGCGGGTGCCCAGGACGGTGGCCGAGAGATCCCAGGAATTGGGGCGGCTCCGTCACAGAACCGAGAGGAAGAGAGAGAGGTCAGCCGCTCGAGCCCAGCGGACAGGAGCTTTCTCCAGCAGGTTTCTCTGTCTGTTTGGCGGGGGAAGAAGAAATGGGCATCAAGGGAAAAAAGAAACACCCCACGAGATACTTGTCAAGCCATGGAAAAGCATTTTAATGACAATCGGCATCACAGGTATAAATAAATATCTCCTCCTTTCCGTCTATAACATGTGCTAGAAATATCTTTTAAAAGGTCCAGCTAAGGTTATGAGGCTTTCAAGGACCCTTTCTTAGCTACTGATTTTAGTAATTAAAAAAATAAAAACAATGCCGAGAGCAGGACGAGCCGGCCACGACCTGAGCCCGGCCGTCCCCCGAGGGCCCGACGCACATCACCGTGCTCTTCTCTGCTGCGTACAGTTGACTTTGGATGAATGCGTTTTGCAATGTGCTGCTACACAGTTAGGCTGTTAAAAACCACCGTTGATTGACAATCTAACATAGATTTTAATCTCTTCGGTACATGCTGGTGGGCTCCACCCAACAAAGTCAGAGAAACAACTCGAAAACCCTCCAGCAGTTTCCAGCTGGGTTCTTCGCTCCGTGGTCAGGAGGTCCCATAACAGCTTTACCGTGGGAGGCTGCGAAGATTATTCCTGGGTACGGCCTATTCCCCGTGGAAGGGACCCGACCTCCCCTCGTGTGGGGTCTCCTCGCATCCCCAGCGATGGTGGCCCTGGGACCGGGCCGGCTGTGTCCCCTTGGAACAGCCCCGGGCAGCGTCCTGCCCACTGGCTGTGGCCCTGGGGCCCGGCTGGTGGGGGTGGTCGGGGGTGGGGGGTCAAGGCAACGCCCCCTCCCCCTCTGGTGTTTAGATACCCGCGAACACCAAGGCTGTAGGGCTACAGAAAAGCATTGAAACGTACTACTTCAAGGATGGATTCATTGAGACTGTTGCTAAGAATTCATCTAACACATAGGAATGCAATGTACGCTTAATTTAGGAAAAATATACCATTTGACCCTTGGAAATGACCATTAAATACAAATCAAGTGGACTTGCAGGACACAGAAAGAAAATGTGGTGGGGGATGGGGGAGACAATGTGGGAGCACAGAAGAGTCATGTGAAGATTGAAAACCCTCAGGTTCACCCCGAGAGGCGCTGGGGCTCTGACCCCCTCCTCCCCGGGGCTGACGGATCGAGGTGTCCTCCTAAGGGGGCACGGAACCAACAAGGAAACTGTCCCTCCGCAGGCCCTCGCTGTGCATTTTGCTCCTTTATTAGAAATATAAAGAGATGATTGCTTCTGTCTTTTTGTTTTTGCATTTTTTAACAAATAATTTTTGGTAGCTTGTCTGTGTTCTGTTCTGACTCATAAAATTGCCTTCCCACGGCGGCCTCGTGCACAGGCTGGCGTCTCGGTCAGCCACTTGCCCAGAGTTCACTCCGCTGAGTCCCGGAGCTCTGCCGTCCCCCGCCGCTGAAACCCTTGCTGTCGGGGACACAGGGCCCTTCCTGGCTCCGGGACCTCCGCGGTCTGTGGCCCCAGCGTGGCCTGCTCCGTGCCAGGCGTCCTCGGACCCACTCTGGGACCCGCAAGGCGCCGGGTGGACGCGGGGACCTACACCTGGTCCTTGAGCTTGTCCAGGTAGTTGCTGAGGTCCTCGCCGCTGCCCAGGATGGAGTTCACGGTGGGGCAGCCGTCGTCCGGCGGGACGGTGGTGAAGGTGGTGAACTTCACCTTCTTCCTTTTGGAGGTGGGCGAGTGCAGGGGCTCGAGCCTCGGGTCCCTGGCCGGCCTGGCCGCCACGTCCGGCCGGTGAACCTGCCCTTGCACGTGCTGCTGGACACCGCCGTTGAGAAGCAGACAGCTGCTTTCCTCGCTGCCGCCCGGCGCATGGTCCAGGACCGTTGTGCGCTCGTCCTGCGGCGGCGACCCCCCGCCCGCGTGCTCCAGCAGCTCCGCCTCGTTGCCCAGCCACACCCAGTCGTGCGCGTGCGTCACCGAGGCCTGGCCTTCTGGGGGCACCTGCTTGTGCCGGTACCTGAGGGCGAAGGTGGTGCAGTTGACGAGGAAGACGAGGATGGCCAAGCAGAAGACGCCCAGCAGCGCGTACATGCCGATCTCCAGGTCACTCAGGCCCCGCGGCGTCTGCACCAGGTCGCTGGCCCCCAGCCCACCCCCCGCCCGGGGCAGGTCCACCTGGGCCGGAAAGTTGGTGAAGTCCAGGGGGATGGTCTGCAGCTGGCCCTCCCCGGACGGCCTGCCCCCGTCTGGCCGGCTGCTCTTCACCACCCTGTTGTCCAGCAGCGGCCTGGCCGTGGTGCCGCCTCTCCGGAGGGCCCCTTCCTCGCGCTCCCCGGAGGAGCCGCCGTGGCCGGGCCCCTCGGGCTCCTGGCCCTTCGGCCGGCGGTCGCTGGCATGGTTCTTGATCTCGCCCTCGTCGCTGTCCCCACCGCCGCCTCCGGGACTGGAGTCAGCGTCGTTCCGGCCAAACTTGACCCTGACGCTGCCCACGCCCACGGCCAGGACGCTCTTGCGTTTGGACTTTTGGCAGGCCTCCGCGATGGTCATGTCCACTCGGACCAGGGGCCCCTGGCCTTCCCCTTCGGCCATCACCACTGGCCACCTGGGAGAACGGGCCTGGGGGATGGACACGACGGCCTCGTCCAGGGAGGTGGCGGTCAGGGTGAAGTCCCTGGTGTCGTAGATGTCCAGCGGCGTCACCGAGCCATCACTGAGCTGGAGCCAAGTGCTGAGCACGGCCTCCTGTGGGGACAGAGGCCGTTAGGAGGACACAGCATGGGGGCCCGAGAGGCCTCTCCAGAACCTGCCTGCCCTCCCAGAACAGAACCCAAGGAATCAGGGGCTGGACTCCGGTCCCGATCTGGTGACTGATGAATCCAGAGAGAAGGCATGCAGGTCTTACATCAAGATCAGAGAATCGCTGTAATTTAATAAGAACAAATGGAGACGTGCTGTGAATGGCCTGTGTCATCCTCACCGGGGACACCCACAGGGACACCTGGCCGAGACCCTTCCCAGGCTCTGTTCGCCCAGATACTCCCGCCTCCTTGCGTCAGGGCTCAGCCTGTTACCATGTCTGGATCATTCGCGATAGCCTTCCTAACTCGGGATGTCACTCCCGTCTGCAAAACCCCACCCCCTGAGCAAGGTTACACACGCCCAGGGTCTGGGAGCTGGGACGCGGCCACTCCGTGCAAGGATAGCTGTGCCTCCTGGGAACCCACCACGGTCCTCAGTGTCATTGGTGCATGGACTCCCTTGACCCTCACAGCCACCCCCAAGGCAGATGCTGTGACCATCACCGCTTCCCATTCTGCAGGCGAGGAGACTGGATGGCGGGGAGGAGGGGAAGCCCGCCCGAGCTTGCCCAGGCAGGTGGCAGAGCTGGGGTTTGAGCCCAGTGCTCTGGCCTTGAGTCCGGATGACAGCGGCTGCCCTGTCTCCTGCCAGTGGGGGCTCTGAGGTCACTGTGCGGGCCTGGGGCTGAAGGAGATGATGTCGGTGTGTCTGGAATTCTCCCCTGTTGTCTAAAACCAGGATTTAGTGACGTGTGTTAGAAGCCCGTGCCAGACACCCAGGGGCCTTGGAGAGAGCTGCCAGGGCCAGGGAGGGAGAAGGGGCACCCGCGGGTGTGGGCCTTGGCGGGCCAGCAGCCAAGTCTGTGCCGGTCTGAGTGTGCTCGCGTGTGCGTGTGATGTGTGGTCGGGGAGCCTTGGCAGGGGAGGAGGGAGGGTGATGGGAAGTCTGGAGGGGCGGGGGGGAGGGCACTGGCCATGACAGGGGCCCAGGCTGACCTCCGTGGGACAGTCCGCTGGGGGCGATGAGGGGAGATGCAAGGAGCAGAGTGGGGAAGGCAACGGGCAAGGTTTGCAAGGCTGGGAAGAGCCAATGGAGGCCCAGGGGTCTGTTCTGGGAAAGGATCCAGGGTCTCCTCTGGTCCTGGCTTCTGGGCATGACAATGAAGGGCAGCAGATTCAACACGAGTTTTGAAATCAGTACGCAGACCCACTACTTCTCCTGGTCCATTTTTAAAAAACGATCTTTCTGGGCCTATTTCCCTGACTGAAAGTGGGAATGTGAACCCTTTGACCTCAGGGTCTGAGATGGACATCTCTGGGGCTTGGCCACTGTCGATCCCTTCTTCCTGGAAGGGACTAGAACACCAGCTTGGGAGAACCCAGTCTTCCCCACTCAGGGCATGTGATTGCGATACAGTGGGGCTGGACCGGCCCCTCCAGGCCCAGAGCTGGGCATGTGACCGAGGTCTGGCCCATCGCAACATTCCACCACCCCATCCATAGTGACTGCCCTGGGCAGGGGCTTGGGATGGAAATCAGCCAATAGGACGGGATCCCTGGGCTTTGGCTGAAACACAGAGGAGAAGCTTGCATTCCCTGGGGCTGCAAGCCTGTGGTGCTCATGGCCTGAAACTTAAGGGGGATCTGCCGGAACCAAGGGTCAGCACAGGGAAAGGAAGAGTTACGAAATGGAGAGAGAGAGGGAGGGAGGGAGACTGTCTTAAGAACACGTTCCAACAACAAAGACTGGCTGAGGATCAACTATTTAAAAAACTAGGTAAAAATACACAAAAAAAGCAATGCAAATTCCTGAGACTCGAAACAACGAGGGAATGTGTACCAGAGGGGGGCCTGCAGACCAGTGCTACTGAGGGAGCCTAGCGGCAGGTGTCAGAGTGGCTCAGAAGGCTTGCCAGCCAGTGTGTGGGGGGGTGCTGATGCCCACCCAGGGACTGTCAGATGGGGATGCCTAAGGCCAGGACTGTGGAGAGGCGACCATGAGAGATACTACCCCCTGGGCCAGAAACAGCCACGAAGCTCATCTGTGCTCTGAGCATGGCTGGGGAAATATGTCCCCTGGAAATCCAAGCCCCACCGATTCCCCACAGCTGGGTGTGGGGTCTGGGGTTACATGACCTGTGTGGGGCGTGGCTTCCAGCAAAGAGGGGCCCGTGCAAATGCAGGCCTGCAAAGAATTCCTACCGGGAGAAAAGCAAAGCAGACACCAGCTCAAGAGGTACTCTGATTAAAAAAGAAAGAAAGAAAGAAAATTACAGTCCCTGAGAGGGAGGGATTTACCATAAGAGGAGATCATAAACAATTCATGTTGATCAGCACACCAAGGATTTTGGACACTAGAACAACTGAAAAAGATGACAAAGTAAGATAAACCAGCAACAAGAACAAAACGGCCCATGAAATAAAACCGTTCACGGGACATGGACGGAGAGGAGGGCCGAGCAGAGAAAGAACAGGATGTGCGGAAAGAACCGCCTAGACCTTCTATAAACAAAGAAGGGCTCCACTGGAAATTAATTACCCGATGGCTGGCTTGCAAAGTGGAGTGGAGTAGACACATCTGGGGAGAGAGTCAGTGCCCAGGCAGACAGAGCCAGGGAACTGACCCAAAACACAATCCCAGGATGAAATATACAAAAGACAACTTGGAAGAAATGAGGGACAGGATGAGAACAGCCAAGAGTTTTTGGTGACAAGTTCAGAAGGGAACCAGTGGGGGAAGTCAGGAGTCCACGAAATAGTGGCTGGACATTTTCCAAACTTGAGAACAATTGTGGGTAAGAAACATGAAGATTTGTGGGGGCACTGAGCAGCTGGATCCAGCTTGACCTGAAGGTACCAATCCCTGGGCATGATCTGATCAATGCTGATGTCTTGGGCCAGCCTCAATTGGGTCTCTGTCACTGGTACCTGAAAGCCCAGACTGATGCCAATGCCGGTGTCCTGAGAAGACCAACTGAGACCACACCTGGAATCTGTGGAGGGCGTGGTGCTCAATGTTGGCACCTGCCCACTCCCCCATGGCCGCTGCCTGCTCAGCTTTCAAGGGTCAGCTCTGCAAGATGGTTTTGCCTGAGGACATTCTCTGGCTTCTGGAACCCAGAAGCGGTCATGCCTGTAGCCAGAAGTGCCAAGGAATTAACACCCTGCAAAGGCAGCCCTCGGCCAGCTCCCTTGCCCCTGGTCAACGCTGGCTGGCGGTTTCCCCAGCAGCTGCAGGCTCCGGGAGCCACAGTGGTGGCCGAGCGGGAGACACACTCTACTGACTGTCCTCCATTCCCGGGAGCAGTTTCTGATTCCCTCTGGGGGCTCCCTTCATCACTCGAATTGAGTGTTTGAGTATGAATCTTTGTGCCAGCTCAGCTTCTGGGGGAACTGAAGGTGAGACAGGCAATACAGCTCAGTAATTTTGCTTCCCACCCTCGTCCCCTCTGTCCATGTCCATCGGCAAGACCGCCTGCTAATGCCCAGACCGGATGCATGAGTGCATGGGGGTTCCTTGCTCCACTTCTCTGTCCTGGCTTTCCTGCAACAGATGAGGCACAGGGGAGGCAGAGGCTGCTGCCCTCGTGTTTACGGGTGTAAAAATCTTTCAGCTTTTGTATCTCAGAGTTGAAATGCCAAGAACAAGGAGCCAGCCTTTCGCACACCGAGGGCTGACATAAAACACGGTTCACATGGTCTGCGGGTTTATCTTGGTGGGCTTTCCATCCCGAATTAATTTTTCTTCACAAACTCTAGACAGAGAAAGAATTTCACACAGAGAAAGCCCCCGAAAGGCAGACGATCCGAGTTAAGCCCCCCGAACCCCGCAGGCTTGCCGAGTTCTGTCTCCATCAACCCTGCCGTGTGGCTGAGAGCAAGTCCCTCCATTAGCTCGTTACAGTGAAGCCGGGACACAGGAAAGTCAACGCATTTCCCCAAAGATGAGAAGTTCTGAATGACTTAAAATAACACTTGCCCAGGAATGATTTAGAGCTCCATCTTTCTGAGAATCACGTCTGCAAATCGCATGAACTACATCCATAAATTCCCTCTCCCTGAGGCCGTGATGGGACCTCCAGTTACCATGAGCCGATGAAGACGGAGGGAGACATTGCCTGGGGACTGGGGCCTGCCCCACGCCATGCCCATCCAACCCTAGTGAATTACCCCTGCTTTGCCTCCCAACTCTTCTCCGCTCCCCTAACTTTGATCTTTAGGAAGCAGAAAACACCACGCCCCCAGGAGAGAGGAGAGGGAGGGCAGCCGTGGGGGCCGACGTGGATGGGGACGTGTTCCAGGTCCCTCCTGCTGACGTTCTGGAGCGAAATCAGCGAGCGGCTGCACAATATCTAGAATGACCCTGCCATCACCTTTGGAGCCTGGGGCCACAGGCAGATCTCACACATGACGTTCTGTTATGTGGCACAGTTGACCCAAAGATAGGGCCTCTGCCTGGATGGTCTGGGTGAGTCTAGGGTAGTCCCGTGAGCCTTTAAAAGCAGGAGATTTCTCTGGCTGGCAGCAGAGAGGAGGTCAGAGATGAGAAGCATGAAAGGCCTCTGTGCACACTGCTGGCTTTGAAGATAATGTGCGTGTGGGAAGAGAGAGGGAACATGGGTGGCGTTAGGGAGCTCAGCGAGGGCCCCAGGGATAGCCAGCCAAGAAACAGACACGTGTCACAGAACTGCAGAGAGAAGGACCAGCAGGGAGGCCAATGAGTCCCCAGAACACCCCAACAAGAAACCCACTGGCCAACGTTGTCCCGCGGACTTGCGCAGCCCCCATCGCTGTGTTCTGGAACATGGTTCGGCCCCTCTGACCCCCCCTCCCTCCTCCCGCTTCCTTGCCAAGTCCAGCCCAGCAACTTCCCTGCTCCTCTGTACCTCTGGCCTCGAGGCCCCTACCTGTTTGGGGGTCCGCAACAGCTCCTCAGCTGTGGCCACAGCGGTGATGGCCTTGTTGTTCTCCGTGCTGGGGTGGAGGGTGACCGACAGCCCGGCCACGAGCTGGATGGCCAAATCCGTCACTGACACCTTGTCATCTAGCACGGTTACCGTCTTCTCTGCCAGGATGGAGTCGGACAGTGGGGACAGCACCTGTGGGATTAACAGGACAGAATATTCCCAAATGTGGGAATCTCCCCCAGCGATACTTCCGCCTTGCCCTGGGCCTGGGTCCAGGATACAGGGTGAAGGGACCTCACAGCTTCTTCACTATAGATGCACCAGCCCATGCCATGCCTCTTTGCAAGAATCAGATAAAGCCACCCTTCCCCAAGACACTTTATCTCTGTCTGTTGGAAAATTGCAATAAATATTAAAAACCCATTCCGCTTTTAAAGAAAATGTCCCCTCCCATTGAGATGCCATGCTCTTGTACACCGCACAACCTGGTTAACTGCACATGGCCATCCTGCTGACTGGGCTCAAGAGGAGTCACACACAAATTGACTTTGTGCAACCTGAATCACATTCTAAATGAACTGTGGAACTAACTGGTGAGAGCTGAATTATAAATAGTCTACTCCCCCTGCCCCCAAAACCCCGCACAATGTATCCTCTGCTGAGACCTTACTTTTGGCTGCCTCTCATAAACCAAATGTCTCCCCGGAGATCTCCAGGTGAAATGATGGAAACGCCCCCTCATTCCCACATATGGCTGTGGTCTCAGGAGCCAGATCATATCCCCAGAAGGTGCAGTTGTGCAGGGGGGCACAACTTGAGGGTTTTCGGGAAAAACCATCTGACATGATCTGCCATCTGATCCGAGATCCCACCGTACCATGCATTTCCTTGAACAGAAGGTTAGTAGACTCTGAAGAGAGGTTGTTGGATGAGTCCATGACAGAAAGACTAGAAGCTTTAAGGAAAGAAGGGATGCAGCTTCCCAGGGCCCCAAGCAGGAGCAGCGCCGAGGGAAGAGGGAGGTGGCTTCTGGGACGTGTAGGAGGTAGAAATGCGGGCGGCGGGATGAAGTGAGGGGAGTTGGAGGCGGGACGGGGAGTGCTGGAAGGTGTCCGGAGTAGAGGACGCAGGAGGTGGGAGAGGGGACATGCGGGGTGCTAAGACTGTATGGCCACCTCCTTCTCCATTTGGTTTGCAAGAAGGTTGGGACTCCCAAAGCTGACCCAGGCTCACCTTCTGGTGTCCCAAGGACACCACTGTGGGGGCCAGGAACTGGGCACAATGACCTGCCCTTCCTGAGAGCCTCCCCCAGCGCCTGGCACGGTGTTTGCCGCTGAGCATGCAGAAATCCTGGGCTCCCTACCTGGATGGTGGTCATCCCAACCTCCTGCCCGACCAGGACCCTGCTGTCCTGGAGGGTGGCCACATGAGGTTCCTCCAGCTTCATGAAGTCTGCCACCAGGTGGGTGACGTCGACCTGCCAGTCAGGGCCCAGCATGTAGCTCAGCTGGCCCCACGGGCCGGCACCCTCGGCCACGAACTGGGTGAGGACCCCCACGGTGGCGTGCTGGTACTGCAGGGCACAGCCGCGGCCCCGCCGCTCCTCCTCGTCTTCATCCTCGCTCTCCCGCGTGGGCCTGCGAGGGAGTCAGAAGAAGCTCTCAGGCTCCAGGAATGGATTCAGAGACGCGCCGGAAGTGCCTGCCTCCGCCTAGAGGGGACAGCACCCCGGGCAGGAGCCTTGGGACCCCATGGGAGCGCCGGGTGCATCACGGGCAGTGCGGAGGGTCGGACATCTCTTTCTTGGACATAGTCATTGACGAAAGACTTAAGAGACAGCATTTATGAAGTCTACGCTGTCCAGTGAAGAAGTAGCAAATAGCCACGTGTGCCTATTTACAACTTAATTTAAGTGAGTAAGAATGAAATCGGGAAAGTTGAAATTTCCTCATCACAGAAGCTCTATGGCAAGTGCTCCACAACCACATGTGCTAGCAGCAGCAGACGTGGTTCTAGAACATTCCGCCACCGCGGCATGGTCTGGTGAGCAGAGCTGTGCCATGCTCTTGAGATGAGCCCGTCTAGGCTCCCCAGCTATGGGCTCATCATCTCATAACCCTGTGAGGCAGAACTAGCTGTTGTTATGTTTTGGGGATGTGGTGGGGGTTAGGGACCGTGGGTAAGCTCACAGAGCTAGGAAGTCTTGGGTCTGCTGTCCCCAGGGACACAGCACACTCGTTCTCTTGCTCCCTCATGACCGCTTATCAGTCTGAAGGACCGCCTGGATTCCCAGCTGTCCCTCCACAGTTGGGTCAGATTCTTCCAAGCTCTCCTTGGGGAGAGGGAGGCAGCTTGTTCCCAAACGCATGTTGGCTTGCCCCTTAAAATGAAGACATCGTGTCTGGGAGACTCCAGGAAACAGCCCCTGAGGGTTCAGGATGGAAGATCCCAGGCAAGAGACAAGGGATGTGACAATAACTCATTTGCTGACCGGGGGCGGGGTGCGGGGCCCAGGACCGAGGAGAGCAGACCCTAGGTCCTTCATGTGGCAATCCGGAGTCACACGGAATAAATTAGAGCCTTGTTTTGTTTGTTTTGGTTTAAGAACGAAGAGTAAGACCATGGTCCAGTATAAATGCTATCACATTTTATGCAGGAATCTCTATGCACAGAACTGATCAAGCTTATGGACATTCGTAAAGCACACACAAAAAGAAATCACTGCTTCACTTTGAGAAAAGAACCCCAAACTCAAATCTCCCTGGAGGCTGAGGGGCTAGAAAAATCTATCATTTCTGTCGCTTCCTTCTGGGGGAGTCCTGGTCTACCAGACGCCCAAGTGCAGGGTGCAGATGGTCTGGGGTTGATGAGATCCTACCCTCTTTAGACTCTTGCCAGGCTGGTTACCCTGGGACTTGGTGAGGCTGGAGAGAATGTAATCTCACGATCATACCAGCATCTAGTATGTGCTGGGCCCTGTCCTGGCTCTGGCATGGGGTCAGTAAACAAAACTGTTGTGATCATGGCCCTGGTGCATCTCCCCATCCCAGGCTTACCTCTTACTGGCCACAATGGGGACCCTCCAGCCTTTGATCTGGCTCAGCTCTGTGTCAGAGACCTCAATCTGCAGGGGCAGCCGGGGCACCCACACGGTGATGTGCAGGGAGGCACTCAGGTGCTGGTAGGTGAAGTTCACCACCGCATCCACCTTGCCCTTCATTTCCTTGCCATTGACAAAGATGTAATCACAGCGGTCAGACACCTGCAAAGACAGAAAGGGGGGTAGAGAAGTCCCTGGGCCCTGCAGACCACTCTTCTTCCATTTGTCTTTTTCTCCAGCAAAGCACATATGCTTAATTTAGGGTCCTCCCAAGGCAGAGCCTGAGACAAGGATTCTGTGCACCTGGTCTACTTGGGAGATGGCCTCAGGGAAGAGGGGCTGATGAGCAGACTGAGAGAGACAGAAAAAGAAGATAAGTCAATATAAAATAGATAAGTCAATAGAAAACTACATCTTTATTTTCTTTTACTTTCATTTTTGTCTTTTTTGCTATGGATCCGTTTCTCTGGAACCACCTTAAAGCCTATAAAATTGTCCCCCTGAAGGATAAGAGGCAGAAACATTATCTAGCAGCTCCCATCTCTCAGCATGCCTGTGTGTTAACCCCCTGGCACTTCCAGGCTGACACACTAGCCCATGGCATCTGAGGAGACCCCGGGATAGAAAACAGTAGTAGCTTGAGCTGGAGTGTGGTCCAGCCACAAAGTAAGCTGCAGCCAAGTCTGCAGTTTTAGGGGGCTCCAGAGGCATCTGTTCCCCAGGCTGATGTCTGCTCATGAAATGAGCCACACCCCAAGCAACCTCCCAGGACCTGAAGGGCTTGTGCTACCTTCTTCCTCTGCAGCGTGACCACTGACCACTGATCTCCTCTGAACATGCACACTCCTGACAGTCTGAGACATCCCAGCCTTTGCATCTGGGGCTCCCTTTGCCTAAGAACACCCTTCCTTCCCTACTGGCCTGGCCAGGCACCTCCCCAGCCCCTGGGGTCCTTTATATATTTGTATTATAACTGCTTAGACTGTGAACAGCCACACTGCATTAGTGACTACCAACCTATGTCCCCTCCTCCTGCAGTCCTCCCTTTGCTTTTCCCATGCCTACAGCATCATTGCCTCAGGAAAGGGCTGAGACAGAGCACAAAGCAGGATAAACACATAGAAAATAAAATAAAAGTCTGCAAGCATTAAGATTTTGTGTTCCAAAGTCTAAACCCTTAGGGAGATGAATCTACACAGCCCCGTGGACATTCTCATGTGGAAAAAACAAAACAAAAAAACAGGAAGACGCCTGTGTCCCCTATGAGTGGGCTGGAAGAGGCACCACGGACAGGGGTGGGACCATATGCCAGGTAACTCTGACTGGTAACAGATGCCCGCAGGGGCAGTAAACGGCACATCTGGAGACAGGAAGCTTCCCCCCCATCCCAGGCCCTTGGCAATATTTACATTTTTTTGAAAATTAGACTGGGATTATGTTCTGTAGCCCTAATGAATGGAAAACTCAGACTAGAAATCAACAAGTGTTTTCAAGAAATGACATGACTGTCTCGCATATTCACGTTGATAAAATGTGATTTATACTGGCCCCATGTGACCAGATCGGCCACCAAACTATGAAATCCTTGAAGGAAAGAACTACATCTTTTTAAATCCTCGATCTCTTGGTTCCACACAGCAGATGCTCATGAAACAGGAGCTTAGCAGAGTGGCTACTGAATGGACAGATAAATGAATGCATGTATGCACAGAAGGATGGGTGGGTAGGTGGACGGGTGGATGGATGGGTGGATAGATGCATGAGTGAAGTATGTATGTTTGGGTGTGTGGATGGGTGGGTGGTGGATAGATGAGTTCATGGATGGATGGATAAGTGGAGGGATGGGTGAGTGGGTGGATATATGGATGGGTTCATGGATGGATGGATGAGTGGATGGATGGGTGAGTGGGTATATGTATGTATGGATGTATGTATGGATGGATGGATGGATGGATGGATGGATGGATGGATGTTTGGGTGTGTGGATGGGTGGGTGGGTGGGTAGATGGATGAATGGGTAGATCAATGAATGGATGTATGTATGTATGAGTGGATGGGTGGCTGATGGTTGAGGGGACAGGTAGGTGGATGAACCAACAAGACCCTTTCTTCACGGAGATGCCTGCTTCAGGACAACCAAACAAGGATCTTGGGGTGACGGGAGATGTGGTTAGAAACTGAGATATGACAGAGCCAAGAGCAATGGAAATGCAAGACATTTACTTGAAAGCTTCCAGAAAGTTCTCAAGCAGTGTTTCCTAACCTTTTGGGGGCCACTGACTCTTTCATGAACACATGTCAAGCTAATTCTTGCTATGGGCATGCATATACATACAGTTTTGCATAACATTTTGGAGTTAATAAAGTCACACGTGGAGTCCTCATATAGCACTTACCCTACTAAGCTATAATTGCCAATTTGCTCATCTGTCTCTTGTCAGGACTGTGTACTCTAGAAGGAGCAGTGTCTCCTTCCGGGGGTCTGCAGACCCTGTTAAATCACATTGATGCTAAGCAGTGAACTCATGTGATCACCCTTTCTTTCCCCAGCTTCTGGGAGCCATGGATGGCTACTCTGGGCCCAATTTTCATCTCCAGCTCTTGCTTCTGTTTGGAAGGGCAGCTGGTGAGGGCTGGGCTTAGAGAATTTCCCCCATCTGCTGGAGACAGTGGCAGGGGTGGCTGGGAGGGGGAACACAGGGATGGATCTTCTCACTCATGGTCAAGAGTGGTTTAAAAATGTTTACCTACTGATTAAGGGTGGAAACCAATTTTAGTTGCTGTCCCAGACTTGCCATTAGCTTGTAAACACTGTCCTGGATCTGGGCAGACATTAGCATAATAGCCGAGCAAGAATTATATCAGTAATCACTTCTTTAATCAAATGTTGTAATTTACAGACCATTGACTTCGCTCATTTATTACCTTCCTGAGCTCTGGTGGGAGGGAACCTGACCGCTCCAGAATATATAAATAATTAAGACGAACGCCAAGGGTATGACGTTGTGGTGCATGATAGAGCCATTGTCACCGCTATTCCTGCAGGTGTCATAAATGTCTGGGGGAAGTCTCCAGATGCATTAATCATCTCCTAAGTGGCTAGAAGTGAGAGCCACAATATCACAAAATGAGTTGTCTCATCTGCAAAATAGGAACCGAAAAACCCCACAGGAATCTCTTTAGTCCCTTGGCTTCGTCTGGGATGCTTTCTCGTCTTTCGTGGTGGGCGGGCTGCCCACTGCTGGCCTCTGCCCACTCGGGCATTTAAACTCTCCCGTCCAAATGCATGGTGGCCACTGACCCCACCACCAAGTCTGCTTTTAGGACCTGGAGGGGCCAGGTGGGTCTGGTTGAGCGGCACGTGGTCAGTGGACATCTTCTGTTGTCACTCGGGCCTTGGCGACTTCCTTATGACATCGCCCGCCTCTTACCCATGGGAACAGGTTGGGGAGCACTGTCTTTGGGGAGGGCAAAGCCACCTGCTGGCCAACCATTGACATCCAGTACGACTTCTGCCTGAAACAGCAGCCAAGCAGGTTCCAAACTCAACATCCAAGAGGACAGGTCAATACACAGACGGTCGGACCCACCCTCAGAGTCTCCGACTGAGCAGGTCTGGGGAGGGGGACCCACGACTGCATTTTTAACAAGGTCCCAGGTGATGCTGATGCTCTAGGTCTGGGGACCACATGTGGAGACTCGCTCCTTGAAATAATGCAATCGCCCTTCCTCCGTTTCCATGGAATCTTCCGTTTCCTGCCTTAGTGCATTCGGGCTGCTGGAACGGAGTGTGGCAGACTGGGCGCTTCCGGGATGGACGGTGGTTTCTCACACGTCCGGAGGCTGGAAGCCCCAGCGGAGGATGCCAACGGATCCCTCGTTCAGTGAGGACCAGTCCCCCCTCACAGATGCCACCTTCTTACTCTGTCCTTCTGCTGTGGATGGGGTGAGCGAGCTCTCTGTGGACTCTGTTCTAAGGTCACTGATCGCACCCCACCCACGAGGGCCCCCACCCTCATGACCCGGCCACCTCCCCAAAGCCCCACCTCCTCATACCATCACATTGCAAGTTAGGGTCTCAACCCAGGAATCGGGGGAGGGCACACAGACATCCAGTCCATAACACTCTCCTTGCATGACTGTAATCATTCCGTTACGACGCTTCCAACCACCTCTGTGCCAATGACCCCCAGAATCCGACCTCCAGAACCCACTGACCCAGTGGCTTATTCAGCATCTCCACCCGGATCTGTAATTAGCATCTCAAACTTAATATGTTTGGAAATCAAACTCTGACCATAGTTGTTTTGGTTTTGGTTTTTTTGTGGGCTGGTTTTTTAGTTTGTTTCATTGTTTGTTTTTTGCCACTTGGGAGCCTGGGGCTGGAAACAGAAATTAAATTCAGACACAGAAAGTCAGATTTACATTTCTTGGACTCCCGAGTTTGTGACCTCGCTCCGTTCACACAAAAGATCGCTCGATCTTGTGCGGCGGCGATGCCTTCCTCCAGAAGAACGTCTGCAAGGTGCTCTCCTCGTTTCAGTCCTTTTCTGGAGCTGCAGGCGGCAATCATTTTCCCCTTCTGGAGAAGAGGAAGCTGGGGAGCTGGCCTGCCATGGCAAGACGGAGGAGGCCAGCACCTGCGGATGGCGGCTACAGATGGCGGATTTGCCAGACGGCTTTGATGGTGTTGTCTTCGCAGGCGGCAGCCTGAGACTGGGGCCTTGGAAGTCATCCTTCGTGCCGAGGGGGGTCTTGGGATCATCTCCGTTCCTGCTGGCAAGTGAGCGGGGAAAGGAAGGGGCTGAGAGAGGACGCTGGCAGGCGAGTCCGGAGGGATCACATCTGCTTCCTCTCCATAGGCTGCCCTTGCCGTCTGTCCCTTAGCCCATCCCAAACGAGCCCACTTGGACGGGATGGATCAGTCCAAATCTGGGCTGGAAACAGATGCTACATGGGACCCAGAGGAGAGTGTGACAAAGACACTCTGGACAAGTCTGTGGTCCCGGCTCCGGGAAACTAGCAGGAGACAGCACCGCACGCCAGACAGACGGGGAGAGGGTTCAAGAGCATCCTCCAAAATCCACGTCCCCCAGAACCTCAGACTGGGAGCTGGTGTGGAAATAGGGTCTTTGCAGATGTCATCAGCTGAAACGAGGTCCTACCAGCTCTGAGGGGGCCACAGAGGGCTGGTGTCTGCACAGGAAGAGAGGAGGATGTGGAGGCAAGCCCCCAGGGGGTGATGTGGGGACACCGGCAGAGACGGAGAGGTGCAGCCATGCACCAGGGAACAGCGAGGACTGCGGCCAACGGGAGCTGGCAGTTGCAAGGCAGGGATCCCCCCTCCAGTCCTCCGGAGGCTTCAGAGGGAGCAGGGCCCTGCGCACAGCCTGATTTCAGACAGCTGGCCTCCAGCCCTGGGGAGAAGAGCATCGCTTTAAGCGTGACCTTGGCGGAGGGTGCAGCCGCTCTTGACCACAGGCTTGCGGAAGGGGCCCAGAGGGATGAACATGCTGACGTCTCTCCCCCTCCCTGCGTCGGCTGGAGCCTCCCACGGCCTCCCATGGCCTCACCACGTGGGGAAACCAGGGAAGGCTGCACCTGGCAAAGTGACCACAAAAGTCAGCCTCCTGGAACAGGAGGAGGTGGTACAGGGATCTGAAAGGGTGAATAGGAATTTCCAGCACAGAGACCCCTTCTCAACATTTTCCCATCTTCTTAACTGGGGGCTTTGTGTGAATCACAGAACTCTTTTCAACTCTGACAAAATCCTTCGAGGAGTATGAGCTCTTCCCTGATGCATGCCTGGTATCTCTCCCAAGCGTCCTCCATGCACCCCCCTCATGCCCTGTGTCCTCGCTTGTCCTCCTGCTGCAGGACCTTTGCACGTGCTGTTCCTGCTCCCTGAAGGCTCCTCCCCCACTTGCCTGTACGATTTGTTCCTTGTCTCCTCTAGGTCTTCCACAGAGTGACTCCCAACCAGGGGCCATTGTGTCCCCTAGGAGACATTTGACAATCCTTGGAGATCTTCTGGGTTGTCACCATGAGGGGAGGGGTTGTCATGGCTAGAAGACAGGTGACTGGTACCTAACAGTTGAGGCCAGCGCTGCTGTTCGACATCCTGCACCGCACAGGACAGTTCCCATCAAAGGTCAGCAGATCCCAAATGTCAGTGTGGCCGAGGCTGAGAAGTGCTGCCTTACCCTCACATCCACTCCCCAGAAGCCCTGTCTCCGACATCTGTATGCAGATCACAACTCCAGACCCCTCCCTAGCTTTATTCTTCTCGTTTTTCCTGTATTACTCTCTCATATGCTACGCATTTCAGCCATTTATTGTGGTTATTACTTGTGCTCTATTTCTAGAACATAAACTCTAGGGTGATAAAGCTTTTTGACTGCTCTGTTCAGTGTTTAGTGTTTTTTCAGTGTCTAAAATAGTACCTGGTGCTCAGGTATGGGGCTTACCACACCCCTTCTACTGGAGGGGTTACTCGGGGCTACCTACTCCCCCCCACTGTGCACAGGTGCACACACACACAGGTGCATGCACAGGTGTACACACACAGGTGCAGACAGGTGCACAAATATGGAACACGCAGGTGCATGCATGTATAGGTACACACAGGTGTACACACATGTATGCACACAGGTGTACACGCACAGGTGCACAGCACAGGTACACACACAGATGCACACAGGCACAGGTGCACACACAGGTGCCCGCACCAGTGCCTGCATGCACAGGAGGCAGGCTTTCACAGGTGATCGCACACTCTGTAACAGCAACAGCAAACATTTGCTGAGTGTTTACACTAAGCCAGGAGCCACTCTGACAGGTTCCCATGGATGATGTCACCAAACTCTCACCATGAACACAGGAGAGCTTCCTTATCATTCGATTCCTATCCCTATTTCAAGTGAGGAATCGAAGGCACAGAGAGGTGATGTAACTTGCCCAACATCACACAGCATGTAGTCAGTGAGCCACACAGGGAGTCCACCCCACACCTCGGCTTTCCACCCTGATGCCCACAGCTCTGTGACGAGGGACCTGTTCAGTTTTCATCCTTCCCTCTTTCCTACTGCGGGTGGACTCAGACTCTATTTCCCCTTCCTGCTGATGTGGACCTGGCCCTGTGACGAGTTGGGCTGGGACAATGTGAACAGAAGGGACAGCAGGCCGGTCCCAGCCAGGCTTTAGGGCACCACAAGTGTTCAGGGAGGCCTTGCGCTCTGCCACGAGAGGCTTTCCCCGACGTCACTGCTGTCTCTCCGCGCCCTGGAACGAGACCCATGGAGCCCGTCCTAGCCCCTCTGCACTGAGGGGGTCCACTCGGCTGAGCCTGCAGACCGCTGGACACCTTCTGTCTCTCCTCCTCGGGAAGCAGAGAGGCTGCTGGAGGGTTGGGAGGAAGGGAAGACGGGGAGCCCTGCTCCCGGTTTAGGAAGGACACAGTGGATTCGGGAAAACTCCATGGAGTGCTTGTTCTAGAGCAGTGGCGTTCGTCCGGACCCTGCTTTGGGATAAAGACCCTCTTCCTTTCTCAGCACCCGTCCCCCATGGCCCTTCCGGTCCATGGTCTTCTCCCATGGTGCCCACGGGGAAGCTTCCCGTTTCCTGGAGGCCGGGTTCCCTTGTCACTGAAGGCATCACATCAGCTGTTCTGATATCTCAGGGAGACAAGGACAGGGGACCGGCAGGGCGTGGGGCTGGCCAGCGTTTCCGAGGCAAGGTCTGGGGGCCTCCCTTCTTTTCCCTTCCTGTCCCTCACTGTGGAGACCTAACGGGATTCCCACCGCCCCGGAAATCTGATCACCAGTAACTTGCACTTTATCCCACTGACTTTGAGGAATGCGGCCAAGACTGCGACAGAGCACGCAGTCTTGGCTCAGGAATCCTGTCCTCTCAGAGGTGGCTATGCTGGGCCAGGCCTGGCTGGGGGAGGAGGGAGCATTTACACAGTGTCTGCTGTATACTAGATTCTGTGTTGGGTGCGCACAAACACTTTCCAGGACACTGGGGCACAGAGAGGCTGAACCACCCATCCAAGGTCCCACAGCTGGGAGCCCTCGGCCTTGGATGTGACTACCATGGTCTTGCCCCAGAAAGGCTCTCTCTCTCTCTCTCTTTTTTTTCAGATGGTCTTTCCCAGTGCAATTGGTGAAAAGTTATCTCTGTTCTTTCACTTTGGAATTAAAAAGGACAATGGATTTAAAGACATTGCTTGCGGTCTGTGATAACACGGTCTTCCTTCCCTGACGTCTCCGAGTCAAGGCGCTCGCCGACGAAAGTCTTAGTAAACCCAATTTCTTTCCTTCTCTTTTCAGAAGTCGGTCTCACACCGTCATATACGGTAATTCATGCGACTTTGAGAGCAGAGTCACAGCGCTGTCCCCTGAGCACGTGGCCCTCCATGGACGTTTAGGAGCAATGTAGTTTTCTGAAGGAAAAGGAAGGCTTCTGTGGTATTCTCTGAGACTTAACGGAGATATTTTCAACGTGTCTCAGATGTCTAAGATGTCCACCTCGATGCTTTGTGCATGTCCACAGCGTGAGAAGATTGCCGCGGTCCGGCTACGCTGTGTGCACAGGCCACTGACACGGTTCCCATCGCAGGTGTGGACGTGTGTGTGAAGGTGTAATTCAGTGTCCCAGTGCCCAGGGCTCAGCACGGCCCCTTTGGCTGTGCGAAGGCCCCGAGGCGGGGACTGGCCTGTTGCAGAGGAACAGGGCAGCTTGGGGATCCGTGTCTGGGAGCCAGCTGGGGCGCATGGTGCAGGGAGACTACGGCAGCTCAGACCTGCCAGGAGGGTCAAAGGAGAAATCCCGCAAATGCAGGAATTAGCCCGGTGCCTGGCACACAGCGGGCGGGCACATCACACCGGGCTGGGGAGGGGGAATCTGCGGAGGGTCGGGCAGACGGACCGCCTTAGCCCGAGAAGTGTCTTTACGGGGCTCTGGTTGTTCCTGCCTGGAGGAGGGGTGTGGAAAGAAGTTTCCAGAGTGACAGCTTTGAAGAGATCAGTCCTGTCTCTCCAGGAGTTCATGCCGAGTCACCGACACCTCATCCCGGGGAGCCGTCTGTCTCATTTTCCTCTGGTGATGTCACCTGAGATCCCAAAGTGCTGGGAACAAGGACGGAAGGCCCGGAGCAGTCCATTGATGATGGGGCTGGGTGCCCCACGGCTTCTCTCTGAACCAGGCCGGGCAGAGCTACCCAGGGCGGGGGGTAGTGGCTCCCTGAACACGGGGCTGTCTCTCTGTCTCTGGGGGCAAGGAGCAGAGGGTGTAATCGCAGGGATGTCCAGGCAGTGAGCCCGGAAACAGTCCAGCCACATGTCGGACGGGGGCATCTCGGGAGGGGTGTCCTGGGGCCCTGGGACCAGGCCCTCTGGCCGTGACGACCCTTGTCTCCCCTCTAGGAGTTCGGGGGCCAGAGGAAGCTGGGTCTGAGTCTCAGGCAAGCCTGCTGTATTTATCTGGGTGTTTTCTTCTTCGGATTCGGGATCATCACATTCAAGCTGTCCATACGCCAGGCGTCTGCTTCCTTGGCGATTATCCGCTGGCTTCAACAGCCAACTGCAGGGCCATGAGTGACATGGCCTGGAAGAACCAGGGACACAGGCTCGCTGGGAGACTCCCGGAGAAGTCAGGCTCCTCTGCTTCCTCCTGGCCAGTGGCCCCTCTGGGGCACGTCACTGCTTGACTAATGTCCCCAAGAAAAACCAAGGAAGGAAAGTGATTCATGGGCTGGGCTGCAGTGGCACTTTCTCCCAATCCAGGCCACATTAAGAAATGGGAGGAAGGTCCTGGGACTCAGAAAGGCCAGTGGCAAGGAGTAGGGGATGGGAGGGGAGGAGCCCCATTCCAGGCACCTGTTCTCTCTCCTGGGCCCAGCCCTTTTCAGTGGAGGACCTCGCACCCGCCCATCAGTGGGAGGTGTGCATGAAGCCCTGCCTCTGACCTCAAGAATAGGGTCATGTGATCACAACCGGAGCTGTGCATCCCCCAGCCACAGTGGCTGACTTGGGGTGAGCACATGAGCTACGCTGGTGCCATCAGAGGGAATCTCGGGGGCTTTCCGGGCTGCACTAAAGGCATTTGTACATTTTTTCTGGGATATTCTACATGTAAAAATAAGGTTTTGTAGCCACTTGCAGCCATCCCAGGATGGGACAGCTTGTCTCAGAATTCAATCAGGACAAAAGAGACAGAAAGTCAAAAATAAAATATTGATTATTTCACGTGAGCCCCTGGATCCAGCCATTCCTCTCGTGGGGGGAGCGTCCTCACTTGGCAGCGGAGACGTCGCCAGAAAGGGGCCCAGCTGGGCCTGGCCCTCTGTGGTCCCCCCGGGGGCCCAGGGGCACCACCCACAGCGGCCCTGGCCTCACAGACTGACCCCCTGGGGCTGCTGCTGACGTCACCAGCTTCCCAAGGACTCGGAGCTTGTGGATCCAAAGCGCCTTCAGTAGAGAGGAAGTTTCGGGCCCACAGGGGCAGTGTCGGGGGGAAACTGAGGCCCGTCCCCGAGCGAGGGGACAATGCCCCATCGTTGGCTACAGGACGCGTCTTTCTTCTGACGATGCTGGCGTGTGGACAGATGGGGACAGTCAGCACTCTGTGGGGGTCACAAGGGCCCTGGGGCTGCTCAGTCACATCCCGCATCCCCTCCCTGTTCCTATTCCTGGAGACTTTGTCCCTGGCAAGCCGTTCTTCCTCCTGCTGAACAGACATCCACGCAGACGCTCCTGGAGCTCCCAGCCCACCCCCCCACTCACACTCAATGCCTCCAAACCCATGCTCGGGGTGCTGAGTGCTCCCCAGACCAGACCCTTGGCACCAGCGGCTTCCCTTCCCCAGATGCCCACCAGTCAGGGGCACACGGGGGGGGCGTCGCAGGCGAGAGGAGGGAACAGGCAGAACCGTGCACATGCCGGGGCCCATTGTGGCACAGGGGGACGAACCGTGCTTCTCTGTGTGCCTGATCATCCATGGGGAAAAGGGACAGAAGGAGGGCGGGTAGGTCCACACTGACCCTGGGGGGCTGACGGATATGCAGGGGTGTGTGCGTGTGTGTGTGTGTGTGCGTGCTTGTGTAGATTTGTTACAAAAATTGTGGTGAAGGAAGTTTGTGTTTCGTGATCTCATGTTTCAAAAATTATTTTTCTATCTATGGATATGCATCGATGTGTCAAGGGAGATGGGTAAGAAACGCTCGCCGAGCCACTTTCATAAGAGACCACCTACTCTATGATTCCATTTCTATGAAATGTCCAAAAAAGGCAAATCTATAGAGACAGAAAGTAGATTAGTGGTTGCCCAGGGCTAGGGGTGGGGATGGGGATTAACGGCAAATTGGGTGACAAAAATATTCTAAAACTGGGTCATGGCGATGGTTACCCAGCCCAGGAAGTTCACTAAGGTATCGCTGAACTGTACCCACGAAGCGAGTTACAATTCTAATTATTTTAGCAACAGCGTGCATAGCACATGGACCCAGAGCCCACAGTGTCCCTCCCGGGACTGTCGAGGGGGTGCCTGAGAGAACCGGGCTCAGAGCTAAATCCTTCCCATGTGTGGGCTACTAGGTCAAGTCCTTTTTGTGATTGAAGAAACTTGGTAATCATCACAGTGGCCTTCTGGACTAGAGACTGTGACTGTCCCCACTTTCCGAAGGAGACCGGGCAGGGGAGGGGATGTATGAATTGCTCAAGACTGCAGAGCTGGGGACGGTGAGGCTAGGAGGGCTTTGGAGGATGTCTCCGTGGTTCTCTTGCGCATCCTACAAAGTCTCTGCTGCCTTTGTCTGAATGCTGTTTTTCAAGGGTGTCCATCTAACGAGCAGCCTGGGAAGGCAGAGACAGGGTCCCCTTAAAGAGCACAGGGCAGGCATGATTGTGGTCAAGCAGGACAGAGACACTCTCTCTCTCTGGGCTGAAGGACAGGTGGACTTTTTGCCTCAGTCCATGGGCTGCTCTGACCGGGTGTCTTGGATGTTCGTGACTCCCACGGTTCTGGAAGGTGGACGTCTCAGATCAAGGGGCCAGCCTGGTCTGGTCTACAGCCCATTATTAAGGACTTGGGCCCCCAAAGCCCAGGGCTCTTCTCTCACGACCGAGCCTGCATGCATAGGTATCCCTGGTGTGGCCCCTGGCACGACCCCACGGGGAGAAGAACTCAGGCTTCCGGGGCAGGAGATGCAGAAACACTGGCCGCACTCCATCCCCGACCAGGGGTCACTTCTTCCAGCAGCAAACTGGGGCAGCTCGTTTTGCCCGCTTTTGCCCAGGGAGGATGTCAGAGCCTTCGGCATCTTCTACAGAACTCAGCTCCGTCCAAATCCAGACCCTCCCGCACCTGCCACACGTTCCCTCCCCACCTCCTCCCCACGGCACCCCGAGCTGTGTCCCACTATCTCGGCGAGTATCACTGACGTCATCAGACCCTGAACCACGGGCTGAGTCTGCGTCCTGGGACGGAGTCCAAGTCCGCCCGCCTGCTCCCGCATCCCCACCTGGCTTCTGCTGACCTGGGATGACACGTTGCTTCGTCAGCAGCCCGGGGCAGCGACTCCAAAGTCGCTCCAGGTGGCAATTCTTAGTTCGGATACATTTGTTTCTCTAAAGATACTGATCCCATTCCTGGAAACGCTAGTATATTCCTGGAAATACCAGGAATACTAGCTTTCTCTTTTCCCACTCTCTAAAACGGTCGTGAGTAACGACTCCACGACAAACTCATTTAAGACGAGCTAATGGTAGTTACGCCAACAACTACAGTGAAACTTGTTTCTGAGGATTTTGTCAGCTCACGGATGGACTTTTTAACCATCTCTGAAAAGCCATCAGTGTGAACGTGTCCTTTCAAAGGGTCACACTTCCTTACCAGGGGTCCTGGCTCTTAGGGGAATTGCAGATCGGTCGTAAAGACCGATGGCCGCCAAGGACGGGGTGTGTGACTGTGGCTGGGGCAGGGCAGGCTCCAGATCGAACCAAGGGGCTCCTCCCCAAATTGGCCTCGCCAAGCATGTGGGGTGATTTGGCCTCAAGGAAGTGGGGTGATGGTCCAGTCAGAAACAGAGCAGGCTTTCCTCAGAGCAGTGGTTCTCTAACACACAGACAGCCCCCCAGCAAAGAATCACCAGGCACAAAATACCGGCAGAGCCGACATTACGAAATCCTGCCCCGCATAGAGATCTTTGTGTCCAGGGGAGGAGACACTCTCCATGGTGGCCGGGAGGCCCTGGAGTGGGGTCAGGTCTGCCACATGCCCTACGTGCGCATACGCAGTGGATTCGAAAGACTGGGTGCCAAAAAATAACAAAATGTCGCATTCATCATTTCTTTATCGATTGCATGGGAAATGATCGTGGTTTTCATATGACGGGTTCAATACATGCATTTAAAACAATTAGCTTCACCGTCCTTCCTTTTCTGAGTGGTACCACTGGAGACACTGAAACCACATGTGTGGCCCACGTGGCTTCTCTTGGACAGTGTGGCTCAGCACTTCATCCCCTCTCTGTCCTCCCGAAGACCTCTCGCGTCTTCTGTAAGGCACTTTGGGTTTGGGACCGTCATTACTCATCAGTCACTCTCAGGGGAATTAGGAAAAAGTATCTCTTCCTTGAGATGCTGCCTACAATAGTCAGAAAGCGGCGAGAACATCCTGATGTTGCTGGCGTCCCTTGCCGCCACCAGGAGGTTGTCACGACCCAGACAGCTTGCATGCCACCCTCTGCCCAATGCTCCAAGAGTGGTAGGTGTCTGCGGTCTGCAGGGGAGGGTCTTTCCGCCCTAACCCACGCACTCAGTGATTTGTATGGTTCTCTCCGACGACACGTGCTGCTTTTAACCCCAGAGAAAAGACTCTGATGCTATGTGTCAGACCCCACTTGAGGGAAAAAACCCATTATCCGCTTACTTGCCTTGGATCTTTTATGTTTTCTTCTGGATGTGTTTCCAGGACTACAAAACATATGGAGAAAGACCAAATGGTTCATTTCTGGCTTGGAACAGCCCTCATGGTGTCTTATTCCTTGAACAAGTATTGTGGGCACATCACAGCAAATATTGGCCAGGAAAGACCAAGAATTAGGGTCATTCCATCAAGAAACTTAGTCTGTAGAGCAGGGCTTTTCTAGGGAAACTTTTCCCTGGAAAGGCGAACGAATAGATGTGTTAGTTTTGTAGGTTGTCACGGGACCCTCCTGCAGTCATGCAAAAGCCATCACAGACAATACAGAAATAGGTTTGAGCGGCCACATTCCAATAAAACTTTATTTACACAACAGAGGTGGGGGCCGGATTCGACTCACCATTCACGACCTGCCCTGTCAGTGGTTCCAACAGCTGCCCAAGGGCCGGACTCACATTGCAGATGTAATTTTTGCCCATGAATAAAAATTAAAATTGGTTGCCCATGGGGGAACACAAGCGATCTTTACATAAAATCCAAATCTGTAGTTTCTTTTGAGAAGACAGCAATACTGACTCCCAGGTACTCCCAGCCACGACTAGCAGTAGCCGAGGACAGGCCGTCCTTCTAGCCCTGGGCACATCTGACTTACCACTGCCCCCAGGGCCCGTCACCTATTGCTTCCTCTGCGTATTCGGGGTTTGAACCGCAGCCCAACGCATGCTCGATGAATACCAGGTTGGGAGTGATGCCGATATGGAACATAGTAATGGGAAAATTTAGTGGAGCGACTGAAAGTGTGGTGTACCTAAACCCACCCGCAGAGCTGCTCATTTCTGGGCAGGGGGCGAACCTTTCCAGTGAATGAGGTGCTCAGCGGAAGTTCCCGTCTGCCCAAGCAGATGATCAGTGGGGCGCTTACCTTGATGATGTTCTCGTCTGTGGACTTGCACTCCACCGACTCCGAGATATCCGTCACGGCACTGTTCTCCTCCACGGAGACCACCCTGATGGGCAGGGATACCGTCTTCCCTGTGAGTATGGCAGTGTTCAGAATTTCCGTGTCCTGGCGGAGGAAGCAGACGTACCTGCGTCAAGGGAGCTAGTCAGAGCTCTGCAGCACTACTGGGAACCTCCCAAAGTGTATGCCAGGTGGTCCTTGTCGAGAACCTGATGCCATAGCCCTCCCCTTGGGCCAAGAAAGGCTGTTCTTGGAGATCATTTTCCAAGAACATTTAACAATTTAGTTTTACTTAGGATCATCTTCTTGGTGACCCACTGCAACGGTTATCTGGTACTTTTTTCTTCCTTTGCCGAGACCGAGGGGAAGTGACGTTATCGGTCGGGGTTGGGTTGTAGGCAACAGAAAGGAACTCCGGTCTAGTCTGAGCTAGGTGTGGCCGTCGTTTGAGTAACGCGCCTCACCACCCTGAAGCCCGAGATCTAAGCTCTGGAACTGCTGAGTTTATTCTGTTACGTGGTCTAAGGGCCTTTGCAGTTGTGATGCAGGGACAGATCTTGAGACGGGCAGACTGTCCTGGGCAATCGGAGGCAGAACCAACGGAGTCATGAGAGTCCTTCCTAGGAGGTGACCATGAGGGTCAGAGGAAGAGGGGACGAGGCGGGTAATGAGGCAGGGGTCGGGGGATATGATCATGACCTGGGAGATGTGGGGGCCCCCCTAGGTCTAGAAAAGGACCGATCCTTGCCTACGGCCTCCAGAGGGAACCCAGCCCTTCTGACTCCTTGATTTTAGCTTTGTAAGACTCACTTCTGATTGCCAATGCCCAGAACTGTAATATAGTAAGTTGGGATTCATCTGGTATGGAAATAGGGAACTAACACCAGTTCTTATCAGCTGGGTCCTGGGCTGCTCCCAGGGTCACAGGAAAAGCTGTGCAGGCCTCGGAAAAGCAGGCCCCCGACGTGCTTCCAGGACATTGAAAACCGGGAAGTTGGGGAGCGAAGTGAACGGCTTCAGCCTTTCTCTCCCTGAGTCCCTCTGCTGAGGAGCTACATTTGGGGGTGGGAGGAAGGGCAGTCTGGCTCAATGCACATCCCTTGTCCAGGGGAGGGTGGCTTCCCTGTGACTGATGCTGACTCAGGAGAAAATCCACTCTTGGAAGAAGAGGGAGTGAAGAGAGTCCCAGCCAGCAAACCAGAGCCGATGTCTGCTCCAAGATCAGTGAGTCAGTCACTTTTATCCCCCGATGGCCGGGATCGCTAGACCTTGGTGATGGAAGCTGGACCGCCGGGTGCCATCTTTCATGCAGACTTTTATGCAAACCAAAGACTCTTTCTCCACTGCCCGTGGGAGCCCTTTCCATCCCAGCTCTGGGGACTTGGGCTCATTCCATTCACACCAAGTTCGTGCAATACAATTAGCATCACGTCTCCTACCCAGGGAGGGATGATCAAAGTGATAAGAGAGTCTCTTTTCTGTCTGGAAGCCCTTTGGTCATTCTTCCCTTTAGGGCCAAATGATTAAAAAAAAAAAAAAAAAGTCTGTGGTTTTGGGACGTCTGTCTGCACCTTTTACCTCTGGGTCAATTCATTCCAAAATCCAGCTCCAGAAACACCACTCCTCTTTGAAGCCGGAGTTGAAGGAGATTTCCTCACTTCTTTCTCCAGGGAAGCAATGGACCCAGAAATGACCCTTTGCATTAAACAGGCACACATCTGAAAGAGTCATCAGTTAGGAGCAGAGTCCCAGCCTTTCTCTGAGACTGCTGCCCACCCGCCGGCAGTGACACAACCCTCTGCCGGGGCTTCTCCTGGCTCTGCAGGGTTCCCAGTGCCGGGGCTGCAACCTGGTGCCTCATGCACTGGCCATTCCCGATGCTAAGAATACCGCAGAAATTCCCCAAGTCCATTTTCAGGTTCATTACAGGTAATGTGCTCGGAGCTCAGTCTTTACATTTCCTCTCTCAGAATGGTCTTTGGCTAATGGCTTCATTAAACCAGCAAGCTCCCTCGTGGGTTAATTGTGATTAGGTTCCTAATGGTCATTGCAGGTACACACACGCACACACGCTCTCTGCCCCCCCCCCCCCACTTCCTGGCCCTAAATGGAATTGCACCCAGATTCAGAATGGGTGGACATTGTAGCGGTCTCCTCAGCCACCCAAAATTCCAGGAGCAGAGAATTAACGGTCACGGAGATTCCAAATGGGTAGAGGAAGTGTTGGGGGGTCAGTGGCTCAGACTGAGTCGAGCATCCCAGTTTGAACTGCCGATGTGGGGGCATAGGCCCGTGGGCTCGGCTGGAGAGGTACTGGGGTGTGGGTCATGTGCTGAGTGTCCTTTGTGGGTCCCTCCAAATCCACTCTGCCCTGCGCTGTGTCCCACGAGGCTGACCCGTGTGGACAAAGCTACGGGACCCCTGCCTTCTGGCTTCTGGACACCTTGGGAAGGTGTGTTTCACGCACAGAGTCTGTGTGGTTGGCAGGAGCTTCGTGACTAATTCTGGCTGACACGGCGTGGGTCACTGCTGGGCGAAGGCAGTTACCCGAGTTCCTGTAGGGACTTTTCCTGAGGCAGAGTGACCAGAAGTATTCCAGACAGCAGCTGCTGTGACAGCCTGGGGCTCTGAGTCACTGTGAGTGGAGACCAGCCCCAGGTATAGAGTCTGAGCAAGAAATGAGAACAGGGCACCTGGGTGGCTCAGTCGGTCGAGTGTCTGACTCTTGGTTTCAGCTCAGGCCCTGATCTCAGGGTCGCTGGGCTCTGTGCTCAGAAGGAAATCTGTTGGAGAGTCTCTCCCTCTGCTCCTCCTTGCTTTACGTGCTCTCTCTATCTCTCAAATAAATAAATTACCCCCCCCCCCTTTTATTAAAGAAGTAAGAGTAAATCTGGAGAACTTGGGCAAGCTTGTCACTGTCACACATCCTCCTCCCTCCCGGTACGAAGGGAGACCATGTGATGAAACAGGAGGCACAGCCTGCGGGAGTAAGTTCAGTTGTGAACGTTTTACTTCAGGCGTCTGGTTACTGCACCTATAATCATGTAGCCAGCATGGAAAGGCACACTTTGATCTTGGTTTTTGCCATCCACGCCCCCCCCCCCATCTTGGTGAGCTGGATGCTTGTTTTAGTGGTCTAGGTTAGACTTGGGATTTCTGGAGGTTGGGATCTGCGTGTGCTGCAGACTGAATTGTGCCTCTGATCCCAAATCCGTATCCTGAAGCCCTAATCCTCAGTGTGACTGTATTTAAAGGTGGGAGGTATCTTGGGAGGGGTAATTAAGGTTCTGTGGGGCTGCAGGGTGCCCCAAGCCATTAGGACACGTGTTCTTTTAAGAAGAAGAAGTGACACCAGGGACGCAATTGTCTGCAAGGAGACTCGGGAGAAACCAAGCCTGCCGACACCTAGATCTTCGACTTCTAGCCTCCGGAACTGTGAACCCTGTTGATGAAGTCCCAGCCTGGGGTCGTGTGTAGCCCTAGAAGCCAGTCCTGTGCCTTAACACAGCCCTGGACATTGAGCTGCAAAGCGGGGCTGAGACTTGTCCTGTCTCGGGACCTTGAGAAGCAGTCTGTGCTATGATGAAGAAAGGGCAGAAATCATGGGATTACAGAAGGCAACGGCAAACGCTGTGGAAGCAGGGAGAACAGAGAGAAACGCAGCTTGGGTCGGACACATCAGCCAGGTCTGGCAGGAGATGACATGCGTCTGGCCCCAGGGACCCAGGAGAGGGGGCGTGGGGATGGAGGGAAGCTTTCCTAGAGCCAAAGCATGTGGTATGTGTGTGCATGTGCCTGCGTTCATGCATGTGTGGTGTGAGTGTGCATGTGTGTGTGCGTGTCGGTGCGTGCACACCTATACATGAACTGACGCAGCAGGCACAGAGTTATATGTGACGGGTTATCCTCCCAAATCCCTTTTCAGTCAAGGCTAATTCAGTGTTTAGATGAGATGCCAAGGACACTATTGAAATGCATACGACTGTCCCATTTTCAGGACAAGCCCCCGACCTGGGACTCAGGGGAGTGTCTCCCTGCAGAGCTGGTGTCCCCTGCTTGTGGGCCCTGGCTGCCCTGAAAGCAGCTCCATCGCCCCGTTTCCCAGCCACCCCAGGATGACAGAGGCACGACTCTGGGAAACCTTTCCTCTCTCCAGCTCTGGGGTTTCCCCGCCCTCCATCTCCTTCTACCACAGTCCTGTTCTACTGAAAAGAATCAATAAAGTTGGGAACCTTAAATCACTGTCATTTCAAATTTGAAGAAAGTCCGAGGCTTCGGAGAAAACATGCTTTGTTGTGTGAGGTGCCCTGATAAATGTTAATTGCTTTGGCTGTTTCCTGTACTTTTACAAATCGTATTTTTAATTTTTAAATAAAGAAAGATTCTGGAGTGTGAAACAGACGGAGGAGTGTGCGCTGATCCCGGCGACGCTCTCGGGAAGGACAAGAGGGGACACACAGATACACCAGCGGTGGCCAGCAATGGCCCGCAGACCCAGACCAACCATGTGAGGGGACTGAGTGCCAGGAGACGCAGGGAAGACCACATGGTGCTACGTCCCATCCACACGAGATGTCCAGGACAGCAAATCTGTGCAGACGGAGGTTGCCAGCAGCAGTGGGGGAGGGGAAGGTGCAGCGATGGTTCAAAGGGCAGGAGTCCAGTCTGTAGACGATGGAAACTTTCTGGGACTGGGTAGTGGTCGTGGCATCATTTTGTGAATATCCTGAGAACTGCTCAATCACGGACCTGCAGACGGCGACTTTGATGGCATGTGATCCGTCTTTCAGCACAGGAGGAAGGAAAGCAGAGCCACGGGAAGGCCATGGCCAGGGTCATATCTAGCTTGGCCCCAGGCGAGCCGCCAGACCTACGAGGAGCACCTGGTTCCACTCACCCACAGGTCACGTACCCAGAAGTGGGATCTGTAGCTCTGAGGCAGGACGCCTGGCCTGAGTCAACAGTGAAGGGTCAGGACCATGGACAGAACCTGCTGCTTGCAGACACCATTCCTCTCAAGGCAGATGAAGCCTCCTTAGTAAAAACCCCAGGTCACTTTTGGGGAGCTCTTGCTATGAGCCAAGGGTCGTGCAACACAATCATCTCTACCCCCCAGCTCATGAAGCAGGTAGGCTCACTAGCCCCGGTCTGCAGACGGGGAAACGGAGTCCCGGAGCTGATCGAGTGGCTTGTTTGGGGTGCGAAGCACGAAGGGGACCTCAGCAGGTTTTAACATACGTCTCCAGGGCTGAACCACCTGTTCTGATGGTGTAAGAATTCCAGGAAGGAACAGCCATGAGTTCTGGCTCTGCCCCCTTCCTTGCTGTTATTTAAATTCTCCAAGCATCTGCTTCTGGGCTGTGAACGTGGGAATAATTAGTATCGTTGTGAAGATTACCTCTGATAATATTTACGAGCCACCTGTCTGGGCTCGGAACAGAGTCCGCGTCGATGGGGAGGGCAGCTGGTCCGCGTGACTGGGAGGGGTGCGGGGCAATCAGCCCACGGAGGCGAGCCCACGCCTCTGCGCCGTGTGTGTGTGGTGTGTGCATGTGTGTAAGGATAGAAGATTACAAACAGGACATGTCTGTTGCAAGCATTGAACACGCAAAATCTGGAACAATGGAACATTACCACGTTTTGTGTTCACTTCATTTTTTTCCTTTTGTAAAAGAGAGAAAACAGGACTTATGACTTTGAAAGCTCTCATTTCCTCCAATCCAGTTTCTGAATATGCTCCCCAGAGGCACCTGTCATCGGGAACTTGACGTCCATCTTTGATGTCTGTGATTTTGAGCTTTTATCACATTCCCACGTACATAAAGAAACTACAGCATTGTTCCCTCCATTTACATTTTTTGCAAACATGTCTTCTATGCAGTTTACGCCAATGTCTCATATTGGACTTCCTTCTGCTTGCTTCTTCATTTTGCTCATCGTTACGTTTTCTCGATCTACCTGTGTCCACTGGCTGGACCATAGCTCTAGTCTGAGAGCCACATCTACAGCCTGATCCAATTCTGTCTCAGAGAGCAAATGGATGTCCATCATATGCCTTCTCTCTGTTCTACTTTTCCATCTGCCCACCGATGGGAGTTCAGGAAGTTTCAGACTCTGCCATGGCAATGAGCTCTCTCTCCTTCTGTGCATATGTTTTAGATTCCCCAACACTTCTTTATACCTGTGGAATTGCTGGGCTGAGTGGCACACACCCTTCCCCTTTCCCCTGCCATACCGCCACTCATGGTCATGTTCTCTGCTAAACTCCGAGCAGCAGTGCATGAGAGTGCCTTCTCAAATTCTTGCCAGCATGTGGGTGGTTATGTGTCAACATGACCAGGTGACAGTGCCCAGTATTTCATCAGACACTAGTCCAGGTGTGACTGTGCCGGTAACTTAGGAGACGTGATTCATGCCCCTAATCAGTTGACTATCTGGAAAGCAGATTATGTTAGATAATCTGGGTGGGCCTGGTTTAATCAGTTGAAGACCCTTAGATGCAAAGTTGAGCCTTCCTGAGGAAGAAATTCTGCCTGAGGGTTGTGGCTTCAGTGTGTGTGCCAGAGAGACATCCTGTGGGTCTATGGATCTCCCTCTCTCCGGATAGAAAGATCTACATATCGTACATGCCACATGTGTGGTTCCTTCCCTCCACACTACACCGACGGTCTAGAAAATGAGTCAGTGGTGGGTGAGCATGGGTGTGATGGACAGGTGGCCCATCTTGCCTTGGAGTCCAGAGGACACACTGAATCGGGGCATAAGGATACTTCCCATTTCTATCCAAACCCTGTGCTAGCTTCCAGTTACTCAAATCCAGACTTCCCTCTTTCCATCTGTGGCCAGAGAAGCTGTCCACTCCTGTGAAGGGTGGAAGAGGAGCCAGCTGTTCTGAAAGCCACATGTCCCCCTCCTGGCTTTGAGGGAGAAGCCATGGATGGGAACCCTCCAGCAACACAGATGCCGATAGACCCAGCATGTCTTGCTGGGATCTCCTCCAACTGCGGACTGAGAGTTTCACCTCTTCCCCGAGGAAGGCGGCTCAGAGGGGACTGGATTAATGGGAAGTCTGCCATTTACTGATTCATCGTCGATGCTGGGGTAGAGATGGCCACTGTGTGCTCCTTCTTAGAATGGATTTTTAAAAATTTATGTAATTAATTTAAACATTTGCAGGAAGGGAAGGTTGAAATCCAAACTTGCACATACATTTCCCAGGACGTTAGACTTTTGTAGACTGGTCAACAAGATCCAGCGGCCAATCCCGCCCTTGGTCTGCTTTTATATAGAGTCAAGTGCCAAGAATGGTTTTTGAGTTGGTTGAAGCTTTAAGAACATGTAACGGACACTGTATGTGTCCCTACACAGCTTAAACTGCTCACTCTCTAAGCCCTCTCTGGAAAAAATGATGCCTATCCCTGAACAAGAAGATCATTTTCCTAAAATGATGGGGCTCTCAGTGCATCTCCTGGGGGCCTCTCTGGTTCCCATCCAGTTCCTCTGGAGGTCAAGTCTTTCTGCTTCGCTGGACCGATGGCGCCGGCATCCCTGTGGATGGGAACTCTCGTCATCCTGATGGCTTTTCTCTGCCTCAGTTGTAACCTGCTGTCCTGCACTGGGTGCCCAGCCAGATGTTGATAACTATCCTACAGCTTTACCTGCTGTGGACTTGGGAGGTATGCCGTGCAATTACCAGCACTGGCGCAGGAGTCCCGGGTGCTCTGGATGCAGGAAAAGCATTGCACCACGGAAGAGCAAGGACTTGCGCTGGGCCCGAAGGACGCTTGAATGGCAGTTGTTTTTAACAGGTGGATCATAATTCGTGGTAGTGGTTATTTTTGTGGTATTTGCTTCCCTGCATGGTTTTGGCTCGGGGGGAGGGGGATATGTTTACCCAAATAATAGGAAGATCCTTCAGCTGGCCCTTCCAGACGTCAGCGTGGAAGACAACATTACAAATGACCACTCCCAGAGGAAAGATGGAGAAAGAAAGTCAACAATGTCTTTCTCCAAGTCAAATGAAGTGTGGTCCATTGGCAAAGCACGCCAGGGGGCTACCAGAGGCACCCTCCTGGCAGCTGGATGGCACGCTGGCTCAGGCAGCAGACTCTCGGGAGATCAAAGGACCAAGTTTGGAATCAAGAAGAAAGTCCAGCTGCCAGCATTCGGGGGGCCGAGACCCTCACTGCTTCCATGAACTCAAAATCAGAGCACCCATCTTGCTGTTTGCACACTTGCTGTGTGGTATTCCAGGTCCTGCCTTCTCTGTGCTTTGTCTTCCTCATCTGTGAAATGGGATAATCCCATTTTCCTCTGGGGACCTCTGAGAACCTGAGGAGAAGGTACGCAACCCCTGTGGTTCAGTGTTCGGTACAAAGATGGCCACTCCATGAACATTAGCTCTATCCGGGAAACAAAGTCCAAGAGCCGTGACTCTGGATTTCAATGTTCTATGTCACCAGATCAGCCCCGAGCTCTCAGCTGTAAGACAGCATGCATTCAACTGTGACTGAATTGGGAACTAATTTAGCATTGCTTGCAAGTCGATGGAGGACCTGTTTACCTAAGCTTTCAGTTCGATCCGGTCAGATCATCAGCAGGACCCCCAGGAGTGGTGGGAATTGGCTTTGCTTACAGGCTGCAGACCCTTGAAGTTGAACCCCAGGGTGCGAACAAGGGGGAACCTGCGGGTGCTGACCCCTCAGTGTATTTGGGGTCTAGGATCGACCTTCCATGGAGTGATAAAGCTCCCCCTTCCTGAAGTAAAGAAAAGATCTCCCTCCCCCTACCCTGCAATTCATCAGCCTAGCAATGGTGAGGCCAGTCCGGCAGGATAATATGTTGAGAGATACGAATAGTTGAGACATTTGAGCAGGCAACATGGACTCCCCAGATTCCCAAGACAGCAGAGGGTTCACAAATATTTACAAAGCATCTTGGCCAAAATCAGGAGAGAAAAGGGGGTTCTCCCTTGCCCCATACCTCTGGAGCAGAAACTTTTCTCTTCTGGTGTTTGGATTGTGGGAGAGGGAGCAAGCACTCGGTCCTGGATGGTCCTTCTGGGAAGTGGCAAGATGCTGTCTAGTGTGTCTATGCAGCAACACACACACACACACACACACACACAGACGCATGCGCATGCACACACACACACACACCACCCTCTGAATCCCAGAAGTGGCCCAGGAAAGGCAATGGAGACAATAGAGAAATGAATTGATTTGGTTTGGAGGAAATAAACATGAATGACATTGTAGCACAAAGGGGCTGTTTGCCACTTGGCACCCATTCTCCTCTTTTTCTTTACTAGCGGAGCTATAATGTTTTGGTGAGTGGGGTAGAGGAATAGGACCCCGCTGACACACTGAAGTGCTCAGTCTCCCTTGCAGCAAGGCGTGATCTGGTGACCCTATCTTAGCACAGACCTTCTCAAAGTGTGCTGCCCAGACCAGCAGCTGCAGCATCACCTGGGAACTTTAGAAATGCAGAATCTTGGGTCTCACGCTGAACATACTTAAGTCAAAACCTCTTGGGGGTGGAGCCCATTAGCCTGTGTTTGAACCATCTCTCCAGGTGCTGCTCAAAGCTTGAGAAGACTTTTAGTGTAAATGTAAGTGGAAATATTATGTGGCACTATAGGAATCTGCTTTGTGGGAGCTGGACTCGGTTCGTTTTGTCCCTTTTCCAGCTACCTGGAATACAGATACAATGGCTGGCACATGAGCAGCCATCTTGGACCATGAGGCAAACCTGGAAATGACAGCCACTCCCTGGGCATGACGGGGTAGAGAGATAGAAGAAGACTCAATGTCCAATAACTAAGGAGGGGCCCTGGGCTTAGGTATGTGAGATAAACTTCCTTTTTGTTGTAGCTATTGGTTTTGAGAGTTTTCCGGTAAACTCAGGCAAACCTAAGGCTGCCTCGGGTAGATGTTCTTTGCACGCTTGAGCCAATGCACAAAGACTGCTGTTTGCCATACTGGCCGCGGCATTTTAGTGGGGGAACCATGAGAAGGCCAGGGTGCTAGCTGATGGCCTGCACTGGGAAAGGCAGGGGATGGCGCTATTGTCATTCCTGTCAGCCAAGCGAGGCTAAAAGCAGGACGTTTTGAGAGCTGGCCTCCGCAGGAGACCGACAATTCACCCGAATTTGCAATAGCGATAAATAAATAAAAATAAAAGACTCCAAAAGAGTCCTCTTTTTCCCAAATCAAGGCATCCTAGTTAAAATGATGCCCCGACCACCTAGGAACCCATTGGTATGCTGATTAGTGAGGGTGCTTGAAAGAAGGTTCTGGGTTCAGGGCAGAGGAGTCCAGAGAAGGGCCATCCGATGAACAAACTGACTTTGTTAAGGGTGAGCAGGGATTTACATAACCCTGTGGTTAAGAATATCTTATGTGTACACGAGGGCATTGTGGGGGGTGGGTGGGGGGACCTCTCAAATGTGATTTTTCCCTCTCACCAGGGGAGAGCACACACTCAGCTCTGCTGCATGGCCTGGTCTCGCGAGCTTTCTCATCAGGAAGGGAAGGGGAACCTTATCCCCGGCGGCTTGCAGGCGGCAGGCCCGATGGCACAGGGCCAGCTGAGACCTGCCGCCTCCTCCCTGCCCATTTCCTAACGAACGGCTCCCCGAGTTCCACATGAAGTTCTGGTAAAATGGATTTTAAGAATCCTCCGGGAGACGCCGGTGGGGAGTGCACAGCTGATGAGAACGTGGATGCTAACATGTTTGCAGCGGCTCTGAGTCCTCTGGGAGCAGCCAGGGCCAGGAGGTGGAGGGGCCTGGAGGGGACCTGGGAGTGTCTGCCCCCTAACGCAGAAGGACCTCTGCCCCCAGGAACGTGCCGGCCCTCCACGTGCAGTCGTGCTCATTCACACTTCCTCCTCCGCCTGGCTCCTGCCGCGGATCCTTCCAGAAATCCTAGCTGCCACCATGGGGCTCCAAGGAGGGTCTGCATCCGAGGTCAGGAAGCCTCCCAGTCGCCCGCACCCCGTCCCTGGGCAGAGCACAGCGAGCATGCTGGGGCTGAGCAGGAAGAGCCCGTAAGGCCGCGGACCCTGTCGGGCTATTTATGGGGCGCCTGAGAGGTCAGGGGGCACACATTCAACATCCTGAGAGATTGGGTGTAGTCTGTGAGGTTTTAGGGCTGCTGTTTCAAGTGCCACATATGGGGGACCCAGACTGCAGGAAGGTGCCCTCTGACCGGC